>NC_080833.1:78362604-78987604 GCF_030435755.1 Ochotona princeps
AAAAGCTGGTGTTTTCTTCCCTTAGAATGGATTTATATTTGTTTCTGACATGACTTTTTCCAGTCTTCAAACTCCTAAGCCTAAGCAGAGATTAAAGGGATTTGGGGAGCCAGCATTGTGGCATAGTAGTTAAAACCAACACCTGAGACATCAGCAGCCTACGTGGGTGCTGGTTTGAGATCCAGGTGCTCTACTTCCAGTTGAGCTCCCTGCTAATGGCCTGGGAAAGCTAGTGGAGGATGACCCAAGTGTTTGGGCCCTCACCACATGGGATACCTGGAAGAAACTCCCAGCTTGAGCTCTTGTAGCCATCTGGGGAGTGAGCCAGCTGATGGAAGAGTAATCTCTATTTCCCTCTCTGTGAACTCGACTTTCAAGTAAAGAAATAAATCTGAAAAAAGCAAAATAAAAGGGTTTGAGGATGGAATTCAGCAATAATTTTCTATTCATTCTTTTTTTTTTATTGGTTACATTGCATTATGTGACATAGTTTAATAGGCAGTGGGATTCCCCCACCCCTCCCCAAACCCTCCAACCCCCCCCATGGTGGACCCCTCCACCCCGCTGCGTCACCACAGTTCAAATTCAGCTGAGGTTCTCTCATTGGAAGCATCTACCAGGCATAAAGTGCAGCATCATATTGTCCAGATAAGATCATCTGTTGAATGCCTGATTGTTAAGAATCAGCCACTTATTAACAAGGTTGTAGTTGCCTTTCTGTATCTTCATTTATTCATCTGCTCAAGTGGTTGTACTAGTTCTCCAGTTGTGAATTGCTGCCAATCTCGCCACTTCCAGCTCGATGAGGTCATTGAAGAATCCATTGATTGTAATAGACCATCATAGAGTCTTTATAAGCCCAGTTAGTAAGACCTGCTCAGCAGTTTGGTGGAGTTCCTCACCCCCTTCCCTTCTTGGCATGGCCTGAACTCTAATACGTATTAGAAAAACACTGCTCAGGTTCTCAGTATTTAAATTGCCTCTTCTGGAAGTAGTTGGTTTCCTGTCTAGAATTACCTTCTCTAAAATATCACCCTAAATTCTTGACTGACGTATTAGCTTTCTGATGCTTTTAGTTGTCAGAGGGAATGCTGGTTTCAATTGTGTTGTCTGAAATTTCTGGAAGCAGGATTTCCGTCATATTTAGTTATTTGCTAAATATATTTTGCTAATTTTAAAATTTAAATATACAGTCCTGTAACAGTTTTTAGAATGCTTTTGTATACATTTTCTTGCCTAATATAGTAGTTGTTAATATATTACTAAGATGAAAAAGCTAACTGCAAAGAGCAAAAGATTCAAGCACGTTCACATCAGCCTAATGACTGAGCTGATACTTAAGTTTAAGGCTTACCATTCTCAAGTCTAGTGTTTCCTGGTACAATACAAGTGTAAACTTTTGTATTTAGTGTTTATTTTTGTGCTTATCAAATAATGTCAGCTTACAGTTTTGTTTTGCTTTGTTTCAAAATCTGATTCAGCATGACCCTACCTTTCCACTGGTAGATTCAAATGCTCAGAGCCAGATCAGAAAACGCATCGTACTTGAGAAACTGAGTAAAGTGTAAGTATGTAATTACCATTCCAGATTTGTAATATTTCTGAATTAAGTGGATATTGATGAGTTCATACTTTTTAAGTTTTACACATGAATTTGGGGTATTTTGAACAATGATGTGAAAGTTCACTGACGAACTTTAGGCTTATAAGATATGTTATGCAGGAATTACTGTTTGTAGAGAACAGATTGCACACCATGAAGAGGAAGCTTGAGATTATAGAAGGAAGACAAACTGCCTCACTCTTAGTCAATAATCCAGGGAATTTAGGGAAAGAATATCAAAGCTAGACCCATTAAAATACTGCATCAATCTCACGTGTGAATAAGAGTTGTTAGTTTTAATGGTCTGTTAACTTGCTATGCCTGTAGATTCATGGAGCTGTTTTCACACTCAGGAACTTGAGTTTCTGTTCAGCTCAACTTTGCACTTTAACTTTAAGCTTCTTGTGGTGGAAATATCTGTTCCTTTAATTAGCTCAGTCATGAATGACATTTTTAGTTGCTATTTTGGTTTCTTTGTGAAAAGAGTTTGAAAATCTGTTGTCCAAAGGTGTGAAGGCTATCATGAACACTTCAACCTGCATTTTCTTTTTTTAGCAGATAACATGGAAAATGTGTCAGTCATAATTAAAAGATTTGAAAATATGTACGAGTCCTGATATTGTAGCAGTTCGAAACTAAGAAAGATATTTTCTAGAAGCTATATTTTGAACAGATGAGATGTAAAAAATTACTTGATATAATAGAAGGCTTGATAATTTTACTTTAAAATGCATAATCCTTTTTGATTGGCTTTGCAAATATAGTTTAATATATGGAGTGCCTTTACTAGAGGTTTTCATATATAATAAATCTGTGGTTATTGCTGCCTTTCTATTTGGTCTTTGTGCTTGTACATTTGTTTGTTAAATATTAGTCTTGGGAAACAGTGTAACTAACCACCTATCTTATTTGTTGGCCTAGAAGATACCAACATTGGCTTTGATTAGATAGGCTTAAGAGTTGTTGTGAATTATCTATGTTGGTATGTACTGAGTAGGTATTATATGGAGGTAATTTTCTGCACTTCTTAGCTAATGAAAGAATCTTTTAAATTTAAGACCACATAGGCATTTTATTAAAGCAGTTCTCTTTTACAGCATTTTAGGTAAAACAGGATTCCAAAAGGAATCCTAGTAGATGCTCAAATTATTGATAATGGCACAAAAACTCAATTTTATATAGGATGGGAAAACTTAAAGAAAAGGAAGTACAAGATAGAAAATAAAAAAAGAAATGAAACGGAAGCACTAAGACTGGTGGATACCCATAATGGCAGGGATATTTTGGTTGTTTATAAGACCTTTTTTGATTTCTGACATGAAAAACTAAATATGTAAAGAATAGGGATTTTTAAAATAGTTTGAGGAATTAAAAGTATCCTGAATATTAGATGATATTAAGGAACTATGGTTAATTTAGTTAGGTGTAATTTACTGTGGTTATACAGGAAAGAGCGTATATTTAGAGATACAAATAGAAATAGGGGGTCAAACCACATGAACTCAGGGATTTGCTTTACTTTACAAATATTGCTCTAAAAAAGGAAGGAAAAATGAAGCAAATGTAGCAAAATATTGGAAGGTTGACTCTAAAAATACGTCTATAGGATTATTATTACTGTTCTCTACATTTTGGAACATCTTTGAAGTTTATGTAGTAAAAACTTTTTCTTAAATAAGGTTAAACATATTTACTGGAGAAGATTTAGGCAGTGCTATATATGATATAAAGAAGGAAGTGAAAAATCACCTCTAATCCTACCACTATATAAAAACTACTACTACTACTTGGATGTTTACCTACCCGTGATGTGTGTGATATTTATGGTATATGTGTATTTTCATGTCCTTTGGCTCCCTCTGTGATAAGAACAAACCTAGAAAAAAAAATCTGGAAGATTGTGTTTGCTAAGTAGTAAGTATGATATACAGTAACATTATATGTTTTTCTTAAAAATAGAACAATATATATAGAACAATTATATATGCATTTTCACTTACGTTTTCAGAACTTTTCACATTTAAAAATATACGTTCATATCACTTAATTTTTTTTATAAAGATTTATTATTTTATTGAAAAGGCAGATGTACAGAGAGCAGGAGAGACAGAGAGGAAGATCTTCTGTCTGACGATTCACTCCCCAAGTGACTGCATTGGCCATGCTGTGCCGATCCAAAGGCAGAGCCAGGAACTTCTTTCCAGGTCTCCCACACGGGTGCAGGGTCCCAAGGCTTTGGGCCGTCCTCGACTGCTTTCCCAGGCCACAAGCAGGGAGCTGGATGGAAGTGGAGCTGACGGGATTAGAACCGGCGATCATATGGGATCCCGGTGCGTTCAACGCTGCGCCCAGTTCATATCACTTTAAAAATTTATGGTCACTGAATAGATATATCATAATTTATTTAACTAACCACCCATTGATCTACATTTGCTTCCAATTCTTCACTAATTAAAATATTTCTGCAATAAGCATCTTTGTTACATTCATCTGATTATTTCCTTAGAATATTTTTTTCACAGTAAAACTAATGGATCAAAGGGTATTCATATTTGATATGTTAATATATGTTGCTAACTGCAGGGATTACTATGGTTTGGTTCATTATGACTTATTGTCAGTCATAACCAATTAACTATAATTGGTGCCATTTAAATGCTGTTATTGCCAATGATGAACGCAGACCCAGGCCCCCAAGAAAGTTGTTATATAATTAATTCATATTTTTTTATGTGTATGTGTGTTTTAAATTTTCAGATTGCCTGCCCTTCTGGGCCCTCTTCAGATTACATTAGGAGATATTTACACACAGCTTAAAAACCTTGTCCGAACTTTCAGGTAAGTGTTAATGTTATAATTTTTTTGAGTTTGATGTTTGCTTTGTAGAATTGATAGACTAAATCTCAGAGACTGACCTTCAGTGTGTTAAGTTTGAATACAGTGTTCTTTCTCTGACACAAACCAATAACATGGTCGGTATTGTGAAATACTAGATATAAATCAAATTATCATTCCCATGCAAGACACTATAGGCAATAAAAAAAATATATAGTGCTTAATCTCAAGGAAGAAGTCTTGTGTGAGAAGATAATGTAAGAACAGTGAACAGTACAAGAATGAATAACTTAATATTGAATTAAATGAAACAGGCATGAAAGGCTAGTATCTATCTACAAAGGGAGAACAGGTGATTGATAGCAGTTATGAAGTATTAACAGATGGGATTTAAATTATCAAGGTAGAACTACTCAGGTTAAGACTAGATTCTTCACCAAGAAACAGAGCTCCCAAATACTTTATTAGTAGATATGTGGCAAGTACACATTTTGGCCAAATGCGAGTTGCCACAAAAACATGATCAAAATTTGCCAATGCTAGGTAGCACCAACATACAGTAACTTCTAGGGCAGAAAAATCTTTCACCTAAGAATATACCTATTATGTTCTTGGTTTAGTTTATTATGGTCAACAGTAATGAATATTTTAAAGTTTAAAAATTTTACTACAGAAACAATGTATTACTACAACCTATTAGATTTTTCTGTACTGTACTATACCTGGGTAATAACCAAACAATCATTTTCACACATGTTTTATGAGCTTACTAAGATGTATTTAAAAGACAGTAACAGAAAAGGGAAGAGGGAGATCTTCCATCCACTGATTCACCTCTCAAATGACTGCAGTATATGGTGCTGGACTGGGCCAAAGCCAGGAGCCCGGAATTTCATCCTGGTCTCTGATGTGAGTGGCAGAGAACCCAGTACTTGAGCCTCTGCCACTGCTTTTCCCAGGCACATTAGCAGGGAAATGGGACAGAAACCAAGCAGCTGGACTCAAATAGGTGCATCTATGGCATACTAGTGACACAGGTGGCAGCTTTACCTGCTGCGATACAGTGTTGGCCCCATTGTTAACTTTTTGGTATGCTGTGGAATAATTCAGAAAGTTGATTTATCAGTAAGGTGGTTACAAAAAAGAAATTTGTGTCTATGATTGATAGCTTAAGTCAAACCTTAAGAAAATGGCTTCAGCTACAGAGAAGTATCATTTTTCTTAAAATTTATTTATTTTTATAGGAAAGTCAGATTTTACAGAGAAGAGAAGAGACAGGAAGATCTTCCATCTAATGGTTCAGTCCCCAAGTGACCACAACAACCGGGCTGAGCCTATCCAAAGCCACGAGCCAGCAGCTTGTACCAGGTCTCCCATGCGGGTACAGGGTCCCAAGGCTTTGGGCTGTCCTCGACTGCTCTCCCAGGCCACAGGCAGGGAACTGGATGGGAAGCGGAACAGCTGGGACATGAACCGGCACCCATATGGAATCCCGGGTGTGCAATGTAAAGACTTTAGCCACTAGGCTATCATGCCAAGCCTGAGAAGTACCATGTTAAACACCTTATGTTTAAATATTTAATTTTCTTAAGATTTGTTTATTTATTTGAAAGGCAAAGTTACAGAGAGAGAGAGAGAGAGATCCTCCATCCGTTGGGTCACTCCCCAGATGGCTGAGGAGCTGGAGCTTCGTCTGGGCTCCCACGTGGACAGCAATGACCCAAATACCTGTGTTATCTCCTGTTGGTTTCCCAGATGCTTTTGTAAGGGAATGGATCAGAGGTGAAGCAGTCAGGACTCAGAGCCAGCTCCCATGTGGGGTGCTGTCATCACAGGTGGCACTTAACCTGCTATCCCACAGTGCTGCTCCCAAATGTTTAGCTTTCATAAACTGAAGACTATAGAAGGCATCTTAAAACATTCTAAACATTCTTCTAAATTTCACTAAACAAAGTATTCAACAAATGGAGGCAGATAATAATATAATTTATATTGCAATGATTCTTCCCAGTTGGTTTTTTACCACTTAAAAAGATCTGTGTATTTTTCTAGCAGGTAAAATTATGTCTGTTATGTGCATGCCCATTTGTTTTCCTTTTTAAAAAAATTAATGAAAAAACCTTCTTTTCACTTTATTTTACCTTTTAAAGACTAATTTGTTAGGGGCCAGCACAATGGCATAGCAAACTAATTCTCTATTTGCAGTGCTGGCCTCCCACATGGGCTCTGGTTTGTGTACTCCATTTCTAATGCAGCTCTCTGTTTATAGCCTGGGAAAACAGCAGAGGATGGCCCAATTCTTGGTCTCTTGTATCACTGGGTGACCCAGAAGAGGTGCCTTCAGATCAGCTCTGGTAGTTGTGGCCATTTGGGCAGTGAACAAATGGATAGAATACCTCTCTTTTTCTCTCTGTAAAGTCTGCCTTTCCAACAAAAATAAATCATAGAAAATTTTAAAAAGATTTACTTATTATTGAAAAGGTAGAATTATAGAAAGAGGAGAAAAGAGACATAAAAGAGAGATCCCCAGGGGCTGATGCAGTGGCATAGGCATAGTAGATTAAATCAGTGCCTACAGTGATGGCATCCCGTGTGCGCAACCAGTTTGAGTTGTGGCTGTTCAATTTCTTTTTTTTTTTTTTTTAAGATTTATTTATTTTTATTACAAAGTCAGATATACAGAGAGGAGAGACAGAGAGGAAGATCTTCTGTCCAATGATTCACTCCCCAAGTGAAGCTGCAACGGCCGGTGCTGTGCAGATCCGAAGCCAGGAACCAGGAACCTCTTCCAGGTCTCCCACGCGGGTGCAGGGTCCCAAGGCCTTGGGCCGTCCTTGACCGCTTTCCCAGGCCACAAGCAGGGAGCTGGATGGGAAGTGGAGCTGCCGGGATTAGAACCAGCGCCCATATGGGATCCCGGGGCGTTCAAGGCGAGGACTTTAGCCTCTAGACCATCGTGCCGGGCCCTACTGTTCAATTTCTGATCCAGCTCCCTGCTAATGTGCATGGAAAAGCAGCAGAGGATGGCCTGAGTCCTTGTGCCATATGGGAGACCCAGAGGAAGCTCAGGGTTCCTGATTTCAGACTGGCCCGGTTTTGGTCATTGCAGCCTTTTTGGGGCGTGAGCCAGTAGATGAAAGATCTCTCTCTCTGTAAAAATCTGCCTTTCAAATAAAAATAAATAAATGTTTAGTAAAATCTTTTTTTAAAAGACAGGTCTTCATGCAGTAGCCTAGTGACTACATCCTTGCCTTATATCCGCTGGGATCCCATATGGACACAGGTTCGTAACCTGGCTGCTCCTCTACCTATTTATCTTATGGCCTGGGAAAGCAGTAGAGAATGGGCCAGAGCCTTGGGATCCTGCACCTACATGAGAGACCCAGAAGAAACTTCTGGCTTCAGATTGGTTCAGCTCCAGCCATTGCGACCACTTAGGGAGTGAACCAGTGGATGGAAGATCTTTCTGTCTGTCTCTCCTTCCCTCTGTATCTCTGTCTTTCCAATTAGAAAAATAAAATGTTTTAAAAAGAAAGGAGGAGTGGGTCTTTATCTGCTGGTTTACTCCCCCAAATGACCAGGACTGGGCTGGGCCAAAGCCAGAAGCTGGGAGCTCTTCTTGGTCTCCTGTACAGATCTGGATCTCCCACCTGGATGCAGGGGCCCAAGCATTTGGACTATTTGCACTGCTTTCCCATAAACATCAGCAGGGGGCTGATTCAGAACTGGAGCAGCTAGGTCTTGAACTGGTACACATAGGGAATCCTGGCATCACAGTTAGCAGCCTAACACACTATGCCACAAGGCTGGCCCCTAGATTTCAAAAAAAATTTTTTTGCTCTCATCATGGTTATTATGTATTTATGGGTACAGTAGGACATTTCAGTACATCTATATACAGTGTGTACCTCTCCAGCTTCACCCTTGTATCTATTATCTTTCTTTCTTTACCATCTCTCCCCTTCCTCTTCCCAGGCACTGATGACTGCTACTCTAAGAAAAATACTTTTAGCCACCAATAAGAACTTCTGTTCATTACTTCAACAAATGATGTTAATGGTCTCATTGTTCTAATTTCAGTGAAAACAATGAAACTTAATGCTTAATAAATGTGAATTTTTCCCTTCAGGGTTAATTATATCATTAAGTGACATTTTTAAAAACGTGACTTGGAGGACAATCTCACTACTTTCATATTCCCTTAAAATTTGAGTGTGTCACATTGGAAACAACTATCTGTTGATTTGTTCTTTTGAAGTAGTCTTGGTAATGTCTGGGCCACGTCAGTGCATGTATTCAGTACAGTGGTCATGTGTGTCAAGCTGTACTTGATGCTTGATCTCGCCTGATTTCCAAAAAAAAGTGGTGTTATCCTCTTTCACAGATAAGGGGAAAATTAAGTAAGTACACAAGTAGTAGTTTGACCCCAAGCCTAACTATAGGGCCCTTGCTTTTTTGTCACATCACGTTTCCTCTTCCCTTGGTAGATGAAAAAGGGGCAGATTAGAAAAGACTAGGAATTCAGGTCTTTACAGCAGTCCATATTTCAGAGGAAGTTGCTACTTTGATACAGAATGTCTGCATCCTGGGTTCTTCACATTCTCCTGTCTAGTCAACTTTATCAGATCAGATCATTGAAATTATTTAAAAACAGAGCTCTATAATAGTTTCAGCGAAAGCAATGATTGTATCTTCTATATTGTGTTACAGGTTGTCATTCTGTTCTACCATCTTAAAATATATATATGGTTATAATATAGCTCTTTTAAAAGTATATTTTTGAATGCTGGCATTATGGTACAGCTCCTCTGCCTGTGATGCCAGCATCCTTTTATGAGTGTTGGTTCAGGTCTCATTTCGACTTGTGATCCAGATCTCTGCTAACATGCCTGGGAAAGCAGCAGCAGAGGACCCAGATACTTGGACTCTTGCCATCGACATGGCACATCCCAGTGGAGTCTCTGGCCTCTGGCTTTGGCATGACCCAGACCTTGTGGTCGCAGCCATCTGGGGAGTAAAACAGGCGCTGGAAGATCTCTCCCTTTCTCTTTCCCTTTCTCTGTAACTCTTCCAAATAAAAATAAATCTTAAAATGTTTTGTCAGTGTGATATCAACATGACTTTCAACAGATCTTACCAAAAGCAGGGTAGAATCAGGCAGCTTAATCTTAGTAAATATAGCCTTGAGGTAAACAACTTTCCCCTCCAGCATATGTCATTATTGCCTTTCTTATATACTATCCTTTTCCTATAACCTATCTTTTCCACAGGGGAATAAGTAAGCTCCATTACTCAGTAAGTGTTTATTGATTTTCTGCTATAATTGTGCATCCTAACATCTATTATAGAAAAGTTATTAAATAGTTACATGACAACTGTCATAGACAAAGTTGCTAAGAGATTGTTGTTAAGTATTATCACACATGTGACAGGTGATGGATGAATTAATTAGCCTGATTGTGGTTATCATTTCATTATCTGTACACATTGTCAAATCATCACTTTGTACAGTTGAAATATATATAATTTTTATTATACGTCAGTGTATCTAGAGATATTTAGAAGTATAATAAACATTACAAAAGTGCGGTATAGGGAATTGTGAAAGCTGACAACAAGGAATTTGCCTTGTCGAGTGGAGAAGACCTTGTGTCCTCTGGGACATCCCTCCCCATGAGGAAATGACATTACAATGGATGTGAAGACTACATGGTCATTTGCAATGTATCATGTCTCCAGTTCTCCGAAATGGTAGCCTTACTATACCAAGAGTCCAAGCTGATTTGGTGCCATCACATATATAAAAACAGAGCATCTGGTAGTTCATATAATGCTCTTAGGGACAGTGGAATTGAGAACCACTGACCTCAAGTTGGACTCAGACCTTTCCATTGGGAGAACTTGATCCAGTGGACTGGATGGAATATTATAAATACAAGATTTTATGGGGCCAGTGCTGTGGCATAGTAGGCAAAGCTTCCACTTACCCTCCCAGTATCCCATAGATTGGCACCAGTTTGTATCCCAGTTATACCACTTCCAATCTAGCTTTGTGTTTATGGCCTGGGAAAGCAGTAGAGAAAGTTCCCAGCACTTGGGTTCAGATTGGCTCAGCTCCAGCCATTTGGGACTGAGCCCGTAGATGGAAGATCTCTTTGTCTGTCTCACCTCTTTGTAAACCTGACTGTCAAATAAAAGTAAATAAATCTTTTTAAAAATTTTTTTGTAAATCTACCATTGAGTGTCTATAGTCATTACTCTCAAAGATATATGCATGCACACATATATTTTAAAATTTACTTATTTTTTAAAATATTTATTTATTTGAAAGGCAGAGTTACAGAGAGAGGGAGAGACAATAAAAGATCTTCCATCTGCTGGTTAATGCCAAATGGGCACAATAGCCGGAGACTGGGCCAGACCAAAGCCAGTTACCTGGAACTTCTTCCAGGTTTTCCACATGAGTACAAGAGCCCAAACACTTCAGCCTTCCTTATCTACTTTCCCAGGCATGTCAACAGAGAGCCAGATCAGAAGTAGAGCAATTGAGAATCAAGCTAGCACCCATATGGGATACTGGCATCAAAAGTGGTGGCTTTACCCACTGGACTACAATGCTTCCCTTGAGAATCTACTGCAAGTAACTACAAGCGAAAGTCAAATTTTAATTAAATTACTTGATTTGGTTTTGTTGCCTTTTGAAAAATATTGTTTGCTCAGAACACAGAATGACCTATGGTAAGATGACTGATATGAGGTCCTCAGACTGTGACAAAACAGCTTTAGCAGGTACAGTTCTATTGGTGGACTACAGCTTCCTAGTGAAGCTTCTGAAAAAGCACCATATTGATAACAGTGACTAGTGTTGAGAAGTCTTCTCGGTCAGTACTGACGGTGGGAAATAGTTGACATGAATAATCATATATTTGTCTTTGAAATGCTAATCAGTAATAGGAACTTACAAACAATGTTTCTGGAGCCAGTTACGTAACAGAGTCACCTAGGGAGCTTATAAGATGCCCAGCCTTACCCCTAGAGGTTGAGTTTCAATGGTTAAGATTGAACTCAGACCACAGTATTTTTTAAAAGCTCCCTGGGCGGCTCTAATGTACAGGCAGAGTAGAGAGCCTGTCTTAGAACCTAAACATAAAGGAGCTTTTCAAAGCTGTTTGACAAGCTATTTCATGGGAAAGCCCCAGTGAATAGAAATGTCCTTTTCACTGAATTATGTCAGTCTGTTATCCAGGATGCTACATTGACTTACCTGTTATAGTGTAAAGCTAACTTCATCAGAAGCTGCTTGATATTGATTCACTGTCACCACCAGTGTTGAATCAAGAGTACATGAAGGATCTTGAGTCTGTCTTACCTCTGAAGATTTGAATACATGGAGGGAAAAAACAGTGATTTGTTTTGTCCTTTTTTCTGAGCATGCTTAACTTTCTGTGAAAGCTTTTGGTCATTTTAGTTGCTACAGATACAGCAGTAAACAAAACAGACCAAAATATCCATTCTTTCATGGAACGTACATTATAACAGAGGTGATTATTTTTTTGGTATGTGTAAAGGTTCTTCAGAAAGCTCATGAACAATGGAAATCCAAGGTAATATACATTTTCCATGGACTGTTTGAAGACCTTTTGTATGTTGTTATTGTGCTACTGCAGGCTTTTCCCTTTCCCAGTACATTCTTTCCTTCCGAGAAGCAGGGAAATGGAATGGCACTAGTAGGAAGAAAGAGCAATTAATGGATTTGGATAGAGGAATGCTGTCATCAAACATGTATTTTTTTTCCACAGCGTCACTCTGGCTGGTGATATAGGGAAACAATTAGTATAGACCAAGTATAAACCAATTAGTATAGACCAAGGAGAAAGCTGTAAACTTAATACAAAAGTGCCAGGTTCTATTTTAAATAGACTCATTTGGATTTGATGACTAGTTATACTGGAAATACTAAGTGTAACCACAAGATTCTTTGCCAGAGCAACTGGATTCTAGAAGGATAGAGTAGCCATTTACTAACAATGGGATGTCTACAGGGAATATTTAGTGTGGAGGAAAATATAAAGAACTTGATTTTTTTTTTTAAAGATTTATGTATTTTACTTGAGAGTCAGAGTTACAACGTGTCGGAGTAAAGACAGAAAAGTCTTCTACCTGCTGGTTTACTCTCCAAATGGCCGGAGCTGGTCCAATCTGAAACTGGAAGTACATAGCTACAGGGGTCCAAGGCCCTGGGCCATATGCTGCTTTCCCAAACCATCAGTAGGGAACTGGGTCAGAAGTGAGGCAGCCAGGACTCAAATTGGCACCTACCCATATGAAATGCCAGCACCATAGGCAGACAATTAGCTTGATATACCACTGCACGAACCCTAGGGAACTTAATTTTGATTTTCTCATTTCCATTATTAATACTTTCCATTAATATTTCATTTATTAAAAAAAAAACAGACAAATGAAGCTCTCTCGTGTACTGATTTCCTCCCCAAATCCCTGCAGCAACATCAAACTCAATACAGGTCCCCTACATGGATGGCAGGGACTCAGGTACTTGAGCCATCGCCTTTGCTACACATAACAAGAAGCTGGACTTTGAAGTGGAGGCAGCACTTGAGTCTGAACACTTCAATATGCAGCGTGAGCATCCCAAGCAGTGTCATAACTATTATACCAAACACCCACCCAAGGCACCTCAATTTTGGTTGCGCTAAATTTGGAGATACCTATTTGACGAGCAAGTACGGATGTTGAATAGGCCATTAAGTATGGAAGTCTGAAATTCAAAGAGGTCCAGGCTATAGATAATAAATTTGAGAGTTGGCAGCACGGTTATGTATTTAATGCTACAAAGTTGGATAATATCACTAAGGGACTCAGCATTTGCGGAGAATAGAAGAAATCGAAAGGTAGAGACCCTCTGGCACTCCAGTATTAAAGGTCTGAGAAGTGCAGGAAAAAGAAGAAAAGCCAGGGGAGAAAGTATCCCTTGCACGCTCCAGGATCTTGAATGGACATTGGTTCATGTCCTGGCTGCTCCACTTCCCTTCCAGCTCCCTGCTTGTGGCCTGGGAAAGCAGTAGAGGTTGGCCCATAGTCTTGGGGCCCGGAGGAGCTTCCTGGCTACCTGCCTCATGTCGGCTCAGCTCCTACTGTTGCAGCCACTTAGGGAGTGAACCAGCAGATGGAAGATCTTTCTTTTTGTCTGTCCTCTCTGTAGATCTGACTTTCCTATAAAAATAAGTAAATCTTAAAAAAAATGATGACTGGGAATTATCCATTGGATAATTCCATTTGAATGTCTTGTTCATTTAATCCTCATAAGAACCCTATGAGGTAGGCAAAATCATTGCCTTTATTTCACCAAATTTAAAAGTTTTACTGCCATCAAACAATGTACTACTATAGATTTGAGTATTAAACCCATCTCTGATTCTAACCTCTACACTGTGCTCCCTGTTTATATCATCTAGCCTCTTTAGTCTGGAACTTTTTTAGTTTTTGAATTTTTTTATATTTAAATTTGTCCTTTTTGTTGTTGTTGTTTCCACTTTTTTTTTTTCTGTATCTGGGGTAAGGAAAGAGATAAAGGGGAGAAGCCCCACCCAGCCTCCCACCCATCCCAGGTCCCCAATGTGGGGCATGCTCCAAGGGCACTGTTCAAGCGGTTTCGATAGTTCAACTGTTCTGAATTGCTGCCAGTATCACCATTCCAAGCACGATAAAATCTCTTCAGAATCTACTGGCTGACATAGTCTACCTTGGCTTCTCCACTTGCCCAGATGTTCACTGCAAACACATGGCTGGGGTAGTTGATTGATTTGTTCTGTCCTCCATCCTCTGTTATGGTACCAGGTGTCCTCTGCAGGTTCTGATGGACTGCCATAGCCTCCATGTGCACCTGGATATGTTGTCCACTGCAGAAAAAATTCAGATTAATAAAAGTATATCCTCCACCAAGATGGATTTTAATATTCCCTAAGATTTTAAATAAATTAATTCATTTAGAAAAATATTAACTGAATGCCTCCTGACAGACCCTTGTCCTGGATATTTGAAATAAATGGGTGAAAAACTAAAGATTCCTGCTTTTATGTTAAAAAAAAGTCAATAGTGGTAATATTTAAAGGTAACAAGTCTTATGGAAAATAAGAAAAATATATAACAGCATCAAGGGTTCATGAGTGTCAAACTAAGAGGAGGAAGACAAATTGTACTTTTTAAAATTGTGTTTGAAAGAGTGACAGAAGCAGAATTTCCTTCTGAAGTTTTAAACTCGGTTCCTCTTTCACAAAGGCTTAGGGTTAAGCCAGCTCATTCTTTAAGGTATGGATTGTAACATCCCTGGGTTGTCCACTGCCAACCCAGCACCGGGTAGGGAAGTGCAAAAGGATAAAGTTAAAGTCAAAATTTGCTTCCTTTTCCAACGTTAACAAAGCATTTGACTAGGGGACAGCATGGAGGATGTTTTTCCAGGATGTGTGTGTGTATCAACCTTGCAGTTTAGTTTCCCACATCATTCCTATGTTTCCATCTTGTCTAATGACACTACTGTTACAAATTTAAAAAATAGAGCTAAAAGCTTCCTTTTAAGCTGGTCATTATCAGATACTGACTGTTTCTTGTCAAATGTAACAAGTATTTAGAAAGTGATTCTTAGATGTATAATGTCATAAATATAAGTTTATTCAGAAATTGAGAATTTACTTAAATTTGGAAATATTTATCTCACTGTCTTCTAGGTTAACAAATAGAAATATTATACACAAACCTGCAGAATGGACTCTAATTGCTATGGTGTTACTGTCATTGTAAGTATTCTTTTTTTTCTTTGTTTTAAATTTTGAATGTTATCGTACAGTTCTGTAAAGTCTGAGATTCCCCTCCTTCCAAATTCTACCCCCCCGATTGATTTTTCCCATAATATCACAACAGTATATTCCTTCATAAGGAATCATAATTCCATCGGTCTGCTGTTAAGTGTGCCCTGACATTGCTGGTACAGACAATGTCAGACAGTCCAGCATCCCATTGTCTAGATATATCCGACACTTTCACTGGGACTCCATCTTTTGTTTGAAAGTAAGGATGCATGTTGGATTGTGTCTTCGCATCTGCTTATGGTAATCTCCATTACTCCATCACTAGTATTCTTTAAGATTTTTAACTCTAAATGTTAAATATGAACCGTTTTGATTAGGACAGAAGTTATTCACTGATTTTGTAAATTGTGTTGGACTATTCATACTTCTATTTTGTGCTTATTTTCCTTTCCTATGTGATTTTAAAAAATCATGTAGCATGATATACTGTGTTTTGATAAGCTTTAGTCATTTGTTTTTACCATCTTTTTTCGCCTGAGGACCTTGTTTGTCACAAATTGTGTTTTCTGTCTTTTGAAGGAGACTTTCCTTTAGTTTCATTTTTGACAGCCCATTTTGTTAGTATTAATGTGCTGCATTATTTTACATTTGTATCTTTACTTGCTCAGTGCTTTTTTTCATTTTTCATAAATGTATTTTTCATTAATAGTATCAGAATTTTGTTTTCTGCATTAATATATACTTTAAAATCTAATGGATTTAAGGGACTAGATTAAATGTTTACTGCACAAGCGTATATAAAACATTTACTACTTGTTCACCTTTTAAGAAACCACTAGTGGTTTCTAAGGCTATTTTTCGATAGGGTTAAACCATTTAATAAATGTAGTGTTTTTCAGCTTGAATTGCAAAAATCTTTGGAGGATCAGTCATCACTGCATTACTCCTTGGTTGCTTCTTGGTCCTTGTTAGGTCATTAAAGCCCGAAGGACATTGCAAACTTACCAGACAATCACAGGTCAAGAAATGCTAAGAGTACCCCTCATAGCGTTGCCAGCCCTGCTTGTTCTTTCTTTGATATTGCTTCAGTCTGACATGTTATTCTGGCCTCACTGTCCCAAGGAAGGCTGTGCAGGGAGGCATTAGGGTAGGCTTCAGTGAGTCGGAATCTGTGTCACCCACCCAGATACAACTCACTTGATTCATTAAATCAGAACACAGAAAAGAACTTTACTTGAATGCCCTGATATAAATTTTTTATCAACTATAGGAACAAATCTTTTGTCATTTCTACTATTCAGTGTTCTGGTTGAATTGGTAATCTGTGAAATAGATCCTATTAATTTTTTAGACAATTCCTTCCATTCTATATTTGTAAATATTTTGGTCACTGGCAAAGAAAATATCAGTATCTCTGCTCACCCACCATATCATATGCCTGCTAATAAACCCTCATAGACATCTGTTTAACTGTACTTCTGCAATTCTTTATACTAAAGAGGAAGTAACTTTTTTGGTTAACAAGTTTAGGACCAGCAGTAATCTCAGAATCTTGCTTTCTAAGCCAGTGACTGAAAGTATTATCTTCATGAGCAGCTGTTTTCTGAGGACACAATAAGTCCTGCAATTTTTGTATTGAAGTGTTACTACATAGCCAAAATGTATAACAAAAGAAAATAGAGAAAGTGTGGAAAATAATAAAGGCTAAATAAATGTTAATACATTTTATATGATTGATACATGTAAAAATACATGTAAAAATAAACCTCTAGTTTTTATTATCATTACTTTAAGAAAGGTAGCATTTAACACAATATGTCAAAAGCTTTTATGTACTATTTGACTTCCCTAACTTTGGATGTAATATAGGGAACCTCTGATTTCAAGGATTGGCGATTCATAAAAAATAGTAAGTTGATTGAATTCAAGAAGCAGTGAGGGCTGCCATTGTGGTACAGTGAGTCAAGCCACCACCTTTGGTGTGGGCCTTCCACATATGAGCAATGGTTCAAGTCCCAGATGCTCTGCTCTGCTCTTTTTGTTTGTTTGTTTTTGTTTTTATTTGGAAGGTGGAGCTGCAAAGAAAGAGAGATCTTCCATCTGCTGGTTTACTCTCCAAATGGCTGCAATGGCTGGCCAGAGCTGAGCCTATTTGAAGCCAGGAGCCTTCTCCAGGTTTCCCACATTGGTGCAGTGGTTCAAGAACTTGAGCCACCATCTGCTGCTTTCTCAGTCCACAAGCAGAGAGCTGAATCAGAAATGGGACAACCAGGACTTGCGCCAACGCCCATTTGGGATGCCAGCACCACAGGCAGAAGCTTGGCCATGGTACCAGCCCCAGCTGCTGTGCTCTTGATCCAACTTTCTGCCAATGCCCCTGGGAAAGCATTGAATGATTGCCCAGAAACTTAGGTCTCTGTTATTCCATGCAAGATACCTGGATGGAATCCTGGCTCCTGGCTTTGACCTGGAGCTTCAATCATAGCAGCTATTTAGGGAATAAACCAGTTGATGGAAGAGTGACCTCTTTCCCCCACCCCCCCTTCTCCCTGTTGCTGCTCCTCTCTCTCCCTCTCCTGCTTTCTCTGTCTCTCTGTAAATAAACAAATAAATCTCTCTCTTTTTTGACAAATAAATATCTTTTTTTAAAAGACTGTACACAACTTGGATGCATTACTATTGTATACTATGCAGTCAGTCTTTTTTTTTTTTGATTTATAAGGATTTATTGTTTTTAAGATTTATTTTTATTGGAAAGAGACAGAGGAAGAATCTGTCCGATGATTCACTCCAAGTGGCCACAATGGCTGGAGCTGAGATGATCTGAAGCCAGGAGCCAGGAACTTCCTCCAGGTCTCCCATGCAGGTGTGCAGGCAACTATGCAGTCAGTCTTGAAACAGTGTGATTTGCCTTAGTTTCTTTCTATTTCAAAATACTCTTAACCCCTAAAAATATTTACAACCTTTCTTCTGGTCACTGGTACTTTTGTCCCTGGATAGCTAAAATTCTTTGTGTTCGGGCCCCTTGTACTTCTTTTCAAATCTTCAGTTACTATAGATAACAATTCAGATGGTGTTTCCTAGGTTTTTGGTTTTGAAATCTTGTTTTCTTTTACTTCTATCTTTTGTTATAAAACCTCCTTAAAGATTATTTCCTTTCTGTATCTTTACTACCTTAATTTCCTTAATCTTTAACAGCTTGTACAATTTTTGTCTGCTATCCACATATTATTTTATTTCTTATTTCCTCTTTTCTCAGAAAGTCCCCTGTAGCTTTTCATATTTCTGCCCCCCAGGGTATCTGTGGCTCAACCGATGTTCTGTCTCATCCTGGGTTTTGTCCTTTTATCACCCACAGTAAATATTATTCTATAACTTAGTGACAAAATTAAGACATATTCCCATGGTGCTGAAACTATAAAGTATAGTTACGCTATATTTTTATACTCTTCTCCTTCAGTTAGTTTCTAATTACATTTTAGAGAAAGCATTGTCATTGGATTAAGAGCCTCTCAGTGAAAAATATGGAGTCCTTAGGCACCATGAGTGGAGTACTAGGCCCATCTTTCAGCCTTTAGCTTATTGCCACTAATACTGAATCCAGGCATATATGGGAGTTTTTTTAATTAATAATTATTCTTTCATTCAGAAAACCTTTTAATCTACTCTTAAAGTTCTAATGGAGTTTGTGTAATTAGAATTTGTAGGCGCTTAATGGAATTCATAAACATTCTTTTCTATTTTTAACATTTTTTAATTTGTTTGAAAGGCAGGATGACACAGAAAGAGAGAGAGCTTCTGGAGTAATCTGTCAGCTGGCTCACTCCCCAGATGCCTGGATCAACCAGAGCTGGGCCAGACCAAAACCAGAAGCCCAGTACCCCATCCTGGTATCCAGGTTGGGTAGTAGGGACCAAGGTACTAGGGCCATTTTCTGTCTTCCTAGGCACTTTGAGAAGCTGGATCAGAAGCAGAGTGACTAGGACTTAAACTCCAGTATGGGATACAAATGACAGCTTAACCACAGTGACACAATGCCAACCCCCAAAATGAGTCTTTATAGCAGAAAAGATTGAATGGCAGTTTGTTACTAAAGATGAATATATGAGTCAATATGTTCAGTATAATAACACTATTATATGTATATAATTACTGCAAAACTTTGTTATTACTAGCATTTTAAAATGCATAAAAGCTGTCTTCAGAATTCTCACTTTGAGGGCCTGGCACAATGGCCTAGTGGCTGAATCCTCTCCTTGCATGAAGCAGGATCCAATGGGCGTGCCAGTTCATGTCCCGGCTGCTCTGCTTCCAGTACAGCTCCCTGCTAGTAGCCTCAGAGGTCAGTGGAGGATGGCCTGAGGCCTTGGGATCCTGTACTCACGTGGGAGGCCCACAGGAGGCTCCTGCATTCTGGCTTCGGATCAGTTTGACTCTGGCCATTGTGACCACTTAGGGAGTGAACTAGTGGACAGAGGATTTCTCTGTCTCTCCTTCTCTCTGTAAATCTGCCTTTCAAATGAAAATGAATAAATCTTTTGAAAAACTCCTCCTGAGAATTGCTTAAAAGGTAATATTATATATTATATATTATATATTACATATTACATATTATATACTATATAATATTATATACTATATAATATGTAATATGTAATATATATTATATATGCACACATATATATGTACACCACTGTATATAAATTTATGGGTATGTTGTAATTGCTCAAGTGTAACTTAACTAATCAACATTTTGACCAAAACATGAAGTTTTTATTAATAGAAATAAAACTGGGATTTTGAATCTTCACATACGTCTTTTTTAAGCAAATAAGGTATTTTTGTAGTAGATCATTTTTTTAAAGAATTATTTATTTAAAGTCAGAATTATACACAAAGAGAGTCAGAGAGAGAATATCTTCTATCCACTGACACTCCCATGTGACTGCAATGACCAGGGCTGGAACAGGCTGAATCCAAGAGCCAGAAGCTTCTTCTAGGTGTCCCACATGGGTACAGGGGCCCAAACACTTGAACCATCTTCCAGTGCTGTTCCCAGGCCAGTAGCAGGGAGCTGGATCAGACTTAGTGTAGCCAGGACATGAACCAGCACCTGATAGAATTCTGGTACTGTACTTACTATACAGTACTGACCCCAATTAATTATGTTTTCTTGGCGACACTATTTTTTTTTCCTTAGTTCTTATGTATTTTACTTGCAAGGCGGAATTATGGAGAGACAGAGAGATCTTAAATCCATTATTCCTGCCTCAAATGGTAGCAGTGGCCAGCTGGGCTGGCCCAAAGCTTGAAGCCAGGAGCTGCTTCTGTTTCTCCCATGTGGGTGCAAAGGCCCAAGGACCTGGGCCATCCTGCTTTCTCAGAGACATTAGCAGGGAGCCGGATTGGAAGTGAAACAGCCAGGACTTGGACAGTCACCTTTATGGAATACTGGCACTGCAGGTGAAAGCTATGCCTTGGCACTGGGCCCTGCTGACTCTTAATATGTGCAGGGTCACAATATGTATTATTAGAAAAGCTATATGGACTTCTAATTTTTCTCCGCTAAAATAAACTTATCTTTTCATTCTAGTTTTCCATAGGTGTTATGAGGTACTCTTGTACTTTTGCAGATGTCCTAACATTTTTTTTTAAAAAATTGAACTTCAGCATGTAGTTTATCAGTATATATTGATGGGCATTTTCAGAAAGAATTTTGGTCAAATAGAGTTGCTGTTAACCACTTTATATAAGGTAGAGTTACAGAGTGGGAAAGAGAGAGAAGACCTCCAGTCTGCTATTTTACTTCCCAAATGGCTGTGATGGACATGGTTGTGCCAGGTGAAGACCAGGAACCAGGAACTCCATCTGGGTCTCTCATGTGAATGGTGGGGACCCAAGCACTTGGGTCATCTTCCACTGCTTACCCAGGTATATTAGAAGGAAACTAGATCAGAAGTAAAGTAGCTGGGAATTGAACCAGCATTAATATGGAATGTCAGTGTCATGTGGGGTGGTTTAACTTGCTGTCACAATGCTAGCACCAATCACTACATTCAGTGAAATACATGTAAACATGAGTATGTGCCATGATCCATTCCTACTTCTTTTAGCTTTTTCACTAGGAGATCTGAATAACTTTTAATGACAACATTTGTTGATACTTATTTTAAAACGTTTATTTGAGAGACACAGAAAGACAAAAGAAAACTTCCATCTACTGGTTCACTGCCCAGATGCCCACAGTGGGCTGGGCTGAGCCCAGGCCTTTGCAAAACCAGGAGCATCTCCCCCTGTCAGCATCACTGCCTCCCAGGGCCTACACTGGCAGGAAACTGGAGTTGGGAACCAGAGCTGGGAATTGAACCCAGGTGCTCTAATGTGTGTGTAAGGATCTTAATCATAACTAAACAGCTGTTCCCTGTGGATGTTTATACTGCATATTCAGACCCTAATTGGTTGCTCGGAACACATAAAAAGACCTTTGAAAGCAGAAGAAATATAAATTTATCTTAACAAGAAAGAAATTTACATCTCTCAAGCACTCCCATTTTTATTTAGTAAGTGCTATAGTTAAAAATTCTTGGGTCCAGTATTGTGACATAGTGGGTAAAACCACTGCCTGTCATGTAGCAGTCTGTATAGGTACCTGTTTATATCCCAGCTGCTCTACTTCCAGTCCAGCTCCTTGGTAATGGCCTGCGGAAAGCTGTAGAAGATGACCCAAGTGTTTGAGCCCCTGCCATCCATGTTGGAGACCTGGATGAAGCCTCTGGCTTCAATTTGACCCAACCTTGGCCATTGCAGCCATCTGGGGTGTGAACCAGCAGATGGAAGACCTCTCTTCCCATTCCCTCACTCCCTCCTTTTATCCCCCTGCCAACTCTTTCAAATAAATAAATATTTTAAAAATTCTCAAACTTCCCTACATGAAAAACATATATAATAATGGTAATTGATCCTTTTAAGATCTGGCTAGAAGTGCATTACAGTAACCTGGTAATTACTGATATTTATTGCTTTAGCAGTTGGTTATAACTTTGCATCTTAGTTGAATTTTATCAATGTTTGCACTTAATCTCAGGTTTTATTCCTACAAAAAGGCTGCATGTTGAAATAAAACGTTATGTCTGATTTTCCCAAATAAATATGCCTTAATAAGATATCAGGTTTACCCAAGCTATATGGCTTTTAATAAAATATGTGTGCATAAAACCTCTGTAAATATTTTAGAATCTATATACTGTGCAAAACCTGTTAGTATGTTTATATATTTTCAAGTGTTCATATACTAAATTAAAAAGCACGATGATGAATTGTATATTTTCTGATGGAGATCATAGGGTATCATATATTCATTTTTATATTCCTCACAATTCCCATTTAACCGACCATGTTAGAAACCAGAAAGTGAAGAATCACTTTTAATCATGATTTTAGTATTCAGAATAGTTTCTTTGGTCTGTGGTATGTTTTTAATTGTATCATAGGAATCAACCGGCCAGAGAGAGGTGTGGCTTATGTTCTGTGGAATTTATTGGTTAATAAAAAGAGTTGGATACTTGTTTTTTATCATTCAGAAAGGAGAGAGGGTAAATGACTTGAAGCAGTAACATGAAGACATGCTATGCCATGTTTTATGCCCTTGATGTTCTCTAATGGAAAGCTTTCAAAACCATCTCCAAAAATGTCTGCTTTCATTTTGTTTATGTGAACTGGCTGTTTCCAGTGAACTGTGGCCCACTTCCTAAGCAGAGACCATGCAATGGTTTATTCCCTCTAAAAGCTTTGAGTATTCCTGTCGTTCAGGGAATAGCATGTAATTCTGGGAAATGGTATTTAAACAAGCTCAACTTGACCATGATCACTAAACAAAAGCCATCACTGGACATGGGCAGCCACTTTAGGTAACCATCATCAGGGCAGATACTCTGGAGAGTCACTTCCCTGGGGCTACAAGGCATGAATGGAAAGATGTGACGAAGGCTTTTTGTCTCAGGAGGCTGGTTTTCTTTTTCTTTTCTTTTTTTTTTTTTAAACCTGCCCGTCACTGATTTCTTCCAGAAAAAAAAATTGTGAGCAAACAAAGGGTTTTTCCATAGAGAAGGTTTTTAGAAGTATTTCAAAGTCTTTCTCTTAACATTCTAAATGTATCTCAAATAACATTTGAAATAATATTGAAGTAATTGAAATCTTTAAAATATTTCCTTATAATTACAAATGTGTATGTGTTATGGAGCTTTTTATTGAGATAAAATTCCTCATTCCTAAGTGTACCATTCACAGGTTTTTGGTATAACTCACTGTGGTGTGCAGTCATCAGAACTAATTCCAGAACATTGCTGTCACCCCAAAAAGAAACCTCATCTTTTGGATCTTTCCAAATTTCCTCTTCTGTCCTCTGAAAACCAGTAATTGCTCTGTGGAGTTACTTATTGTGAACATTTCATATAGCTGGAATCATATACTGTGTGGCGTTTTGTATCTGGCTGCCTTCATTTAACATTGGTTTCAGTGTTCATCCGTGTGCTAGTATATGACAACACTTGATTACTTTTTATGACCAAATAATATTCCATTGTATGGACATACCACATTTGTTTATTCAGTTATCAGCTGGTGGATATTGGAGTGGTTTACCCCACATTTTGACTGTTGTAGATAATGGTATCAATGTGCAGATGTTTTGTTTGGATCTGTGTTTTCAGTTCTTTTGGGTCTGTACCTAAGAATGGAATTGCTAGGCCATCTGGTAACTGTTTTTAACCTTTTGAGCAACTACCAATTTTTTTTCCACAATGACTATGACAGTTTACATTTTTACTAGCAATGTATGATGGCTTCAGAGATTGAACTTCAGAAGCCATCTCATCTTGCCTCACATTCAAAGTCAGTTTAGGACTCTGTAACTTAAAATGTGCCAATTATAATTGATCTGAGAACTGCATGGACTTATAACAACTATTGCTTATGTTCTAGGAAATTTTTTTTTACTTTTTAAAAAATTATTATTATTATTATCATTTAATGATACAGTTCCATAGGCTCCTGGTATTTCCCTTATCCCAGCCCCAATTTCCCCCACACACACCTAGTTCCTCTATATCATTACTAAAGTATAGTTCTTCATACACAGTCATATGTCCATCATTGTGGTCATGGACAATGGCAGAGAGTCCAGCATCCTATTGTCAAGATATAGTAAACAGTTTCATTGTAAGTCCATCTTTGTCTGGAAGTAGAAATGCATACTACATTGTATCCTCACATCTAGATATGACAACCTCCATTACACAGCTACTGTACATCCACTCAAATGAAAAGTCATCATACAAATTCAACAATAGAAAGAAAAATAGAAATCAGTAATATTCATTGTGCCTTTGTCTCTTCTTTTGTTCTTGGTCATTGTACTTCTGGTTAGCAGAGTCTTCTCCTTGGGGCAGGTTTCTAAGCTGAGTCACCCACAGGTCTACAGTTTGATTTTACTTATTGCAGTTGGTACACAACTCTTTGCTTGCAACTAATTGTGCTACTCCCTCCAGCGAGTTCCAGGTCTGGGTTCTTATGTTAGGTTTCCAACATGGTCTCCGTAGCCCCAGTTCCTGGCTCACCAGTCTCCACCTCCTCTGATACTGTGCTGAGGCTGCACCGTTCTCTGTACAACCTTTCTCCTACCTCCGCTTGGGTCAGGTCCCAGGATTAGAGAGACACCAGGTGTCCTATATAGTTAGGTTGTTGGTGGTGCTGATCTTGTCAGAACCTGTTGGACGTTAGGTCTGGGTGCCACACGGACCTATTTTGACCTGTACGATGCCACAGTCAGTATTATTTTCCTGCGGGACAAGTGCAATCCACGGAACTCAGTGAGTTCTCGCAAGCTCAGCACATGCGCACTTCCCTGCAGTCCTAAAGTTTTTGCCACAGTGTACAAAATGGCACCTGACATACCACTACTAGAGTTCTTGATCTGCTGGCCATCAGGACTGAGGGCTACCCAGACCTGTCTTGGGTGGAACCTGTAGAATGCCACGTTGATGCAGTTCACTGAGTCAGAAATGAGTTCACTCCCAGCTCAGCGTATGCTCAGTCCTTTCCCTTGCCTTTGCCTCCTTATGCAAAATGGCACCCAATTTGGCTCTGAGGGTCTGACTGGGCTGTGAAATCCACCCTGTTCTCACACTGCCTGTCTGGGATTTGCTGCTCTGTCTGCTCCTGGTCAAATCAAATGAACTAGCAGAATGGACAGTTCTTTGTCTGGGTTCACCTCCTGAGCTCCCAGTGAAAAGTCCCTTCCCACCTGGTTGCTGGTGCATTCGGGCTGCTGGTGGAGTTCAGATCGCTGTTAGCTGAATGCCATTGGAGTATCAGTCACTACAACACCACACTGTTGTGCCTGCTGCTTTCCTGTGTCTGTCAGTCTCCAGGTGCCCTTCTGCTGCTGTTCTGTCCTCGCCTATTTCCTGGAATGTGTCCTCTCTGCTTCATCCTGATTAAATGTTTCTCCATCCATTTAAATGTGTCCTTACCCTATTCCACCATCTTGATTCTGTTCTAGGAAATTGTATCTCATATGCAGGATAAGTATCTGTGATGAGGTGACAAAGGTCATAATACTGAATTTGAGATCATGTATTATCTCTGAATATGGTATTTCCTTCACATTTGTCAATAAACACAAAATTATCTCTTTGCTTGTCTAAATCGTGAGCTAATCTTATTATATTTTCTAGCCCATTACTTTTTTTCATTGTGCAGTTTCTAAGTATTTGTTACTGAAGGTTAGTAACAATTCAGTTTTTAAAGATTTGTTTATTTTTATTGCAAAGTCAGTGTTACAGAAAGAAGGAAATATAAGGAGAAAGATCTTCCATCCACTGGTTCACTCCCCAAGTGGCCACAATGGCTGGAGCTGAGCCGATCCAAAGCCAGGAGCCAGGAGCTTCTTCTGGGTTTCCTCTGTGAGTACAGGGTCCCAAGGCTTTGGGCTGTCCTCGACTGCCCTCCCAGACCACAAGCAGTGAGTTCTAAAGGAAGTGGAGCAGCTGAGATACGAACCGTGCGCATATGGGATCCAGGTGAATACAAGGTGAGAACTTCAGCCACTAGGCTACTGTGCCAGGCCATAGTTTATATTTCTATATTCACTATGCCTATTGCTTTGAGCCTGTATAAAAAAAAATTTAGGTGGTTTTTTGTTTTGTTTTGTTTTTTGTTTTAAGATTTATTTATTGTTATTGGGAAGGCAGATTTACAGAGGAGAGATGAAAGAAATATCTTCCATCCACTTATTCACTCCAGATAGCCACAACAGCTGGAGCTAAGCCAAACCATAACCAGGGGCCAGGGGCTGCTTAGGGTCTCCCATGCAAGTGCAAGGTCCCAAAGCATCCTTCACTGCTTTCCCAGGCCCAAGCAGGAGCTGGATCAGAAATGGAGTAGCAGACACAAACGAGTGCCCAAATGGGATTCCAGTGCTTGAATTAGCCATTTGAGCCTTCGCACTGGGCCTGGATTTGTTTTGGTGCTTTGTTTTGTTTTTGTCTTGTTTTATTGTTAATGGAAGTAACTTTATCTTCAGCCATCAGAGCAATGTGGGAATCCAATGCTTTCCAAAAAAATAATACTTAAAGTTATATCATTTGTATCAGAGCTTCCTTTCTGTATTTTCTAGTGTTTTGGCAATCTTATAATGTTAGGGTTTTTGTTTGTTTGTTTTTGAAGATTGATTTATTTAAAAAGCAGAGTTAGAGAGGGATAGTACAAGAGAGATCTTCCATACTTTTGTTCACTTCCCAGACATCCACAAAAACTACGGCTGGATCAGCCGAAGCCAGGAGACTATAATTCTGTCCAGATCTCCCACATGGGTTACAAGAACCCAAGTATTTAAGTCAACTTCTTCTCCCTTCTTTGGTATATTAGCAGGGAATTGCATCAGAAGTGCAGCAGCTGGAATTCTGCTCGTGGGGAATGCTGGCATCATAGGCAGTGGCTTAACTTGTTATGCCACAATGTTTGCCTTTTTTAAAATTTAATTCCAAAAGTAGTTGGGAGTTCCTAACCTCAAGCCATGATCCATATTAAAAAGTCAGCAAATTCCAGAAGTAGCAGCAGCTGTGATAAGGGCAGAAGTTAGCAGCAGTTAGTCCTTGCCAATCACAGTTTGAGTTCCAGAAACCATTGCCCAGTCGACCAGTGCCATCTTCACATACTGCCTGAGTGAGCTCTCTGGGAGAGGAAACCTGAATTGTAAAGCTTGACTCTGAGTTCTGCACTGTAAAAGTGTGATAATCATTGTGTGTGGATATGTCTGGTTCATTCCATTTCAATCTGAGATCATTGGGGAGGAGGGGAGAGCTAGAGTCATATTCTGGAAGAATTGTTACCTAGTTTTTCCAACACTCATCTACAAAACTGCCCTACAGATCTGTCCCCAACAGGATTTAAGCATAAAGTTTTAAAGTCACTACAACCCAGCCCTTTAAACAAACGTACATATAATGTGTCACTACAAAGTGAATTACAAAGAGCTTGTTTCTTTTGAATTAGAAATATCAATGGAAATTATCCCTGCTTCCTTATTAATAGGTAATCCTGAAGCATTAAGCGCAAACATTATCAGAGCATAAGCCATCTGTTGTAAGAAAAACATTTTATTTTATTTGGCAATCATAGACTTCTATAATCAAAGTTTTTATCTCAGTTTGCTAGATAATAGTTCTGAAGTGGAAAGCCTATAATGACATCCTTCATCATGGACTAGTCTTTTCTACTTTGTTTCTCTTAGGAGTTCTTACTCATATCAGCCTCACATGCTGTTTGGTTTTTAAATTTGGGGACTTATACCTACAGTCAAACTAAATGCAACTTTAATTTTTAGAATTAATTTGCATTAAATTTTTTATTAGATGTAATTCCTTTATCACAAAGAAAGAACCTTTTCTTTTGAAACTGTATTGTATATTTTTATTTTTATCCCTAATTAGCAGTGGAGCTTTACACAAATTACTTAAGCTCAGTGGGTATCATTTTTCTCATTGGCAGTATGAAGGATTAGTCTAAATGCAGTTGAATTCAGCTTGGCAGCACAAATGCAACTATGAGATGCTATAAGAAACTGAATGTGAGATTCAATGTGAGATTCAATGTGAGACTCAAACTCTACTAGGTAGAAGTATAGGTAGCATAGGAGACAATTTGATTTAGCTAATAGAGCCCAAGGTGACACTGGCTATGTGTTGTTCTTTCTCGGGTTTATTAGTCATTAAATTTGGCCAAGATTTACATTTGGATAATATGTCTAATCTTTCTGTGGGCCAATTACCAATGCTCACTTAAGTATCATATCCAAGATTCCCTCAGGCTGTGCTGCAGACTTTGGTTGGTGTTATATTGCTATGCACATGGAAGATAAGGAATAGTCTCTGAATGCCAAGGAAAACAGTGAAGTGGTTTAGTACCTCAGCATTAGAGGCAATGAGGAACACAAATGTGGTTTTAAATTGTTTTGCTAATAAAACCCTCACAACCACCGTGGTGCTTCTCTCTCCTTCCAAGCTATCGTTTACATTTCATTGTAGGAATAAGTCTCTTCAGTATGTTAGAAAGTTATTTTCTGAATTTCTGGTTATTTTTTTAAATCCCATTTAAGAACTTTTTTGGGGTAGCTCCAGGTAATGACTTTTATTAATAAAAAAAGAAAAGAAAGTATCTATTGATACAGCTTCTTTGAACCAGGTACTCTAAAGTTACTATCTTCTCTGAGATAGTACTATCTGATTATCTGCCAAAGAACTGACAGATACATTACTTGAAGCTCTGATGTTTTTTGTAAGACAGTGTGACAGAATGAGGAAAGAGATCTTCCATCAACTGCTTCACTCCTCAAATGACTGCAACAACAGTCTGGGCCAGAGCCAGGAACTCCATCCTGATCTCCTATAAGGGTACCAGAGGTCCAAATACTTGGGCTGTCTTCTGCCTTCCCAGGGACATCAGTAGGAAACTGTGTCAGAAAGAGAGAAGCTGGGAACCCAAAGTGGCACTTCCATATGAGATACGGGCATCAGAAGCAGTGGCCTAGTCAGCTGTACCAAACATTGGCCCCTAATTTTTATCCTAAAGAATTTGGAGTTCTTTTTCCTTTTAATATCATGTCATGAAAATCAAAAATAATAAGTGGAATCCATGTGTATCTGAAAAGATGGAGATCCACACTGCCCTGGAGCATCAAAACAGTTTATCACTGTACATGCAGGCAATCACATCATTATAGGAAAGATTTTAAATGCACAGAAATTACATTCAAAAAATATCCAATTATGTTTGAGTAGCACTGTGGCTATGATGATGCAGGCAATGCAAAGGTTAAAACATCCTCTGCCCTTAAAGACTTTCCAGCCACAGGAGATTGAGAAAAGGGGGGTGGGTACCTATCCACAAGTAACTGTACCTATATATAACTGTGTTTATATGCCAACACAGAAGCCCAAGTTATTGTGGGCTTAAAAGAAGTAAAATATCTGAATCAGGAGAATCCAAAAAAACCTCATAGAAAGTGGAATCTGTGATGGGTTCAAAATGCCGCAGATTCAAGAGTTAAAATGCGAACACTCCAGAGAGCACCTGCAGTGTCAGAAAGGGGAGGAGATGGTCAGGAGCATAAGATAACAGCTAAAATGTTGAATTGCTGTAGAGACAGATCCATTAACGACAGGTGAGCTGAATTCAGTTGGCATGAAATCATCTAAGTTTTCAGCAGAGTAACATGAAGTCTTTGCTTTAAGGAGGTCAGTCCTGCTAGGGAGTTAGAGCTGAACTATCTCCCTCCTTATGCCAGGCCCTTGTAGGCTTCTGATTGCCTTTTTGTTTTTTCAGATTTATTTATTGTTCATTTTCTTTAGAAAGACAAATCAGATTTGCAGAGAGAAGGGAAATCAAAGAAATCTCTTCTATCCACTGTTTTCATTCTCCAGAGGGCTGCAACAGCCAGAGCTGAACCAATCCAGAGCTAGGATATTCTTCCGGGTCTCCCATGCGGGTGCAGGGTCCCAAAGCTTTGGGCCGTCCTCGACTGCTTTCCCAGGCCACAGGCAGGGAGCTGGATGGGAAGTGGAGCTGCCGGGATTAGAACCGGTGACCATATGGGATCCCGGGGCGTTCAAGGTGAGGACTTTAGCCGCTAGACCACACTGCCGGGCCCAAGACTTGGAGTCTTTTAGGGGCTGGTCCTATGTCTTCTTTTAGTAAATATTATGTACCTAACACTTAGCATTGTATTAGAACATCATAGACTTATAGTGCATAAATGAAGAGATGAATGAGATTACTTTGGAAGCTATCACCTCTTCTTTTAAAAAAATTATTTTTATTGGAAAAGCAGATCAGATTTATAGGGAAAAGCAGAGACAGAGAAAGATCTTCCATCCACTGGTTCACTCCTCAAATGCCTCAACAGTCAAAGCTGATCAGATCTGAAGCGTCTGGGTTTCCCGCACGGGTTCAAGGTCCCAAGGCTTTGGGCCGTCCTCAACTGCTTTCCCAGGCCACAAGCAGGGAACTGGATGAGAAGTGGAGCAACCAGGATACAAACTAGTGCCCATATGGGATTCCAGCACTTTCAAGGTGAGGAATTCACCATTGAGCCACCATGCCAGGCCTGGAAGCTATCACTTCTATGTTGATTCCTTTCTGCTGCCTCTAAGTGCTTGTTTATCTTTTAAAAATTTTTTAAATTTAATTTGAGATGCGCTGGTTCACTCCCCCAGTCCTAGGACAGACTAAAGCTGAAAACCATAAACTGGATCCAGGGTTTCTTTCCAGGATTTCTGGATCCAGGACCCAAGTATTTGAGCCATCGTCTGCTGTCCCCCAAGTTGTATATTGGCTGGAAGCTGGGAGCAGAGCTGATACTCAAACTCTGGCACCCAGAAGTATTTAAGCCCTGGCTCCAATCCCAGTTCCAGCTCCCTGCTAACAAAGCAAAAAAACACACCTCTCCCCTGTCCTCAGGCTATCATCATTTACTGCTAAGCCCCTGGGAGAGTTCATCAGCTGTGTTACTGCATTGCTTCTCATTTTGGATCTTGCCCCTACCACTTTGGGAACTGATTTTCTCAAACCCTCAATTAGTAATAGTTTAAGTAATCAATAAGGCAGTGAAATAATATGATTGCAGTGAAATGAAAAGGATGAGGCCAATAATGAGAGTCATGGAAACTCTGGATTCTAAGTTTAGCAGTATGGGAATGAAGGAGGAATAAAGTACAATTGCAAGTTATCAAGACTAGAAACTGTGATGGTACTGGTGCCTTTAGCAAAGTAAGAACTAGTTGAAAGAAATGCTACATTAGTTTTATGCCTCATCTATAAGCATTGAGACTCTCCTACTAAATTTAAGATTCAGGCAGATGATCCAGTTGAACAGGTCCCCAGCATGTGGTTATAAATATGGAACTGGAGCTAAAGAATGCCAACAAAAACCATATCTAAATTTTAGAGTCAACATTGGGATAGGTGTGATAGTAAATCATAGTCAAGATGAGACAGGACCTTGTGGAACATATATCCAGGCCAATATGTCTGAAGAATACAGCGCCACAGGGTGTAGAGAGAGGCAGACATTCTTTGGACACTATGCAACATTAGGTTAAGACTCTTCACATGATTATTTCATTTGCTCCTTGCTGTTTAGTGAGTCATTGCTGGTGAGAGAAGAAATGATTAGCGTAAGAAGACAAGGACCTTGCCCAGGATCACAGCTTGGATTGAAGCATGTGTACTCTGTATTGCACAAAATGCCTCATAAGGGCATGTATACAACAGAATACAGATTCAAGAAAGGTGGTAGGGCCCAGTGCGATAGCTTAGCAGCTAAGGTCCTCGCCTTGAACATCTGGGATCCCATATGGGCACTGCTTCTAATCCTGGCAGCCCTGTTTCCCATCCAGCTCCCTGCCTGTGGCCTGGGAAAGCAGTCGAGGATGGCCCAAAGCCTTGGGGCACCCGTGTGGAAGACCTGGAGGAGGCTCCTGGGTTTGGATTGGCTCAGCTCCAGCTGTTGTGGCCACTTGGGGAGTGAATCATCGGATGGAAAATCTTCCTCTCTGTATATCTGCCTTTCTAATTAAAAATAAATAAATCTTAAGAAAGAAAGAAAGAAAGAAAGAAAGAAAGAAAGAAAGAAAGAAAGAAAGAAAGAAAGAAAGAAAGAAAGAAAGAAAGAAAGAAAGAAAGAAAAGAAGGAAAAGAAAGAAAAAAATAGATAGATAGATAGATAGATAGATAGATAGATAGATAGATAGATAGAAACTATCTCTAAGAGGATAAGGTATTTGTCCTTTGCTGACCAAGGATGAAGACTGCAAAAAGGCTGTGCTTCTAACAATTAGAGGATCATGGATGACCTTCAAGAAAGGAGTTTATCTAGCATGATGGGTGTGGAGACCAGAGTGCAAAAGCTGTTGTAGTCCATTGATGTGGGGTACAGGACATAGCACAGATTAGTTACTGTACATACAATCAGAAGAGGGAATGAGACTGCCATCACAATCTGATGTGATGTGGTAAATCTTCAGACTTCTCAGAACAACACCTTGAACATGATAGTACCAGAAGGAAAGGTTGACAGCTATTGCCTTCATATTTCCTTCTCCTATCCTTGAATAGAAGTGTCCATTGGTAGCCTTTTTTTGCCTCTTGACTTTAAATTTCAGGACAGTGAATGAACCAGGGCCCAGTGTGATAGCCTAGTGGCTAAATCCTCACATTGCTTCTGCTGGGATCCCATATGGGTGCTGTTTCATGTCCTGGAACTCTGCTTCCCTATCCAGCTTCCTGCTTGTGGCCTAGGAAAGCAGCAGAGAATTGCCCAAAGCCTTGGGACCCTGCACCTATGTGGAAGACCCAGAGGAAGCTTCTGGCTCCTGGCTTCAGGTTGGCTCAGGTCCAGCCATTGCTGCCACTAGGGGAGTGAGCCAGCAGATGGAAAATCTTTCTCTCTGTATTTCCTTCTCTCTGTAAATCTGCCTTTCCAATAAAAATAAGTATGAGTCTTAAAAAAAAAAAAGTGGATGAACCAAATCTTACATGTTTCTGATTCCAAAAACACATGTTACTGTTTAATTACTGGCTCTGATTGATTCTTGCTCCCTTCTACCACATAGCAGTGAGCTGACCTAGGACAATTAATATAGGGCAGAATTTCTTTTCTTTTTTTTTTAAGATTTATTTGTTTTTATTGGAAAAGCAGATATACAGAGAGGAGGAGAGACAGAGAGAAAGGTCTTTCATCCAATGATTCACTCCCAAAGTGACTGTAACAGCCGGTACTCGCCGAACCAAAGCCAGGAGCCAGGAGCTCTTTCAGGTCTCCCACATGGGTACAGGGTCCCAAGGCTTTGGGCTGTCCTCCACTGTTTTCCCAGGCCACAGGCAGGGAGCTGGATGGGAGGCGGGGCCGCCAGGGTTAGAACTGGCACCTATATGGGATCCCGGTGCATGCAAGGCAAGGACTTTAAGTACTACGCTATCACGCCAGCCCTAGAATTTCTTTTCTTTTTAAACATTGATTAATTGATTGTTTGGAAAGCAAAGTTATGGAGAAAGATAGCTTGCATGTGCTGATTTACTCCCAAAATAGCCTTAATGGCCAGAACATAGCCAAACCAAACCCAGGAACCTGGAACTTCATCCAGGTTTCCCATATGGGTCATCTGCTTTCCCAGGCACATCAACAGGGAACTGAATAGGAAGTGAAGCAGCTGATACTTAAACTGGCACCCATATGGGATGCTGGCATTGAAGTGCCAGGCAGCTTAATTCATGCCACAGCCACAGCCCCTAAGATAGCATTTCTCTGCAGCTGCTGTGTTTAATTCTGGTGATTCTCTTCCCCACCATATTCTTATTTCTTTTCTTCTCTAATCCACAAATCAGTGTTAGGAATATGCATGTTTGGGTCGCAAGATTCTTTTTAGATATACACGTAAAAGTTTTTATATGAGAATAAGAGACAGTGCTAAACCAGGAAAAAGATCTATAGTAGATGAGGTGAATTTGAAAACATTTTCTTAGCAAAATATAATCTCCATATAGTTGAGGACATTGTCTAGATGCTTGCCAAGCATCCATTTGGAACTTAGTAAGCACTCAGGGCATATGTGTAGAATAAATCAAATGAGAAACTAATGTTATGGCCTAGTGGGTAGTGCTCACCCGCACATTCACCAGCATCCCGTTTGGACAGGGTTCTGTCCTGACTGTTCCGCTTCTGATCCAGCTCCCGTGGAAAGCAATGAAGGATGGCCCAGGTACTTGGGCCCCGCCTTCTGCATGGGCAGCCTGGATGAAGCTCCTGCCTGCTGATGTCAGCCAGCTCAGCCCTGGCCATTGTGGCCATTCCTGAAGCAAAACAGCACATGGAAGATTCTCTGTCTCTCCCTAACTCTTCCTTTCAACTAAATATTTATTTTAAAATTATATTACACATAAAAAACAACAGTCAATTATAATAAAAGAAAACTTTCATTACAAAGTCTTTGTAATGATTCATATTTTCTAGGATAGGTATAGTATAATAGACATGTACCTATTTAGCCTAAAAGGAATTGCTGTTTTTAACTAAATCTAGCATTGCTGTTTAAAAATAAATTTCTTATAAAATATTTAATAAAAAATTAACAAAAAGCAGAGATATATATTTATCTTTTATAATATAATAATTAATGAATATTTTAATTTTTAAGAATGTTACATTCAGAAACATATTGTTTCTCTCATCACCTTGGACTCACTTCTATAGTCTGATTAACTAGAATTGGACTGAAAAGGCAGAACTTATTGTAGACCAATTCATCACCACATAGGTCAATAAAGCGCAAAATCTTCTAGTTACTTCCCTGATGCATTACACACACACACACACTTCTGAAGAAGTCTTTAAATGTTTTACATGTTGATATTGGTTCATTGAATTGGAAGTATTTATCAAATATTAATGAACCCTAATGGAAATTTTCACTTTAGAGGCAAACTCTTTCCCTAACTTATTTTACATTTAACTGTATTTTATTAAATAGTCTTGCAGTCCTGAATGAACATTAGAAAATATGTACATGTATATATGCATATATATATATATTTTCCCAGGTCTGTTAAGGATGCTTGTTAAATTCAAGATCCTGATCACCACTTACTGTATTTTATCTGTAATCTTTAAGTATGTCCATTTAGATCACATATTACAGACTAGACACCTTTTAAATATTTCCCTGCCTCTGGCTTTTCTCCTTCTGGTCATTTTAGTTAATAGTGAAGTCATATGGTTCTTGGGAGTTTTAAAATTCAAATGATGCCTGATGCCTTTTTCTCCTTATTTAAATATTTCTGCAGATATAAAAGCCCAGGGGTGAAAGAAGTCTTGGAATTATCTGGCTTTGTGTTGTCCTGCCATCCATCATAAATGTGTGGGAGTTAGGAATTTTTGATTTTCATACAACTCAGGAATACCCTGTGTTAAAAGACAAGCTAATATAGCAACATACACAAGGCTTATTACTGAAAATTTCAGTGCACCAAAGGCGTTTTTGGAAACTGCTGCTGACTGCTTCATAAATACTTGCCATGTCTGAAGGGATAAAATCATTTTACAATACCTTAATGTTGTAGATGATTTCACAGTCTCATTTGTTTACTCATTTTCTAGTATGCTTTTCATTCTCTACATCTCCAAATATAGTTTTTTTAATGAGTGACAAATCAGCGCATCACAAAAATGTTTCATGAGAATAAAGCAATTGTCAGATTATTGCTTGAGTGCAGAGAAAAACACCACTCATCTGAAACACTAAAACACAGCCTTGACTTACTCCAAAATTAGATCCTAAGCTGCAAGATTAAATGCCATTAACTAAGTCTCTACATTTAAGGTTCTGTGTTGAGATAGGTATTGAAGGTAGGATAAAAGATGCATGTAATCTACCAGTGGCAAGAAAATTTACTTAAGTTGAAGATGTGAGCCTCTATCCCAGATTCCTATAAGAAAGTGAAGCCAGTTAATGAAAACTTCTCTGCTGAGAGATGTGATAAGGGTGAGAGAATGTGAGCAGCAACAATTTGTTTTGTACAGAAGAACCTTAACCATGTTTGTAGGGTATAAAGAAGGTGGCAGTAAACAAAAGTGGCTGGGAAGATGTTAAACACACTAGAGCAGCGTCTTACAGTATGCACAAGGATGTGGAATCAATGGACAAAGGAAAATGAAATTGCTTGAACAGGAAAGAAACATCTGAGTCGGGGAAAAAAGGAGTAACAGTGGAGCAAAATATATGTTTAGAAGGGAGAAATTTTTAAACCATGCATGACAAATTCTCAATGTTTATCGTGTAAAGAATGAAAATAGCAACAGCAGAGAATTATTAAAAGAAGCTAGATCGGGCCTGGTGCCGTAGTAGTAGTGGGCCTCTGCGTGCAACTCCAGCATCCCAGATGGGCACCAGTTCATATCCTGACTGCTCCACTTCCCAATTTAACTCCCTGCTGTGGTCTGGGAAACAGCAGAGGATGGCTCAAGTGCTTGGGACCCTGAACCCATGTGGGAGACCCCCAAGAAGATCAAGGCTCCTGGCTTTGGATCAGCCCAGCTCCTGCTATTGTGGCCATTTAGGGAGTGAACCAAATGATGAAAAATCTCTGTCTTACCCTCTCTCTGTAACTCTGCCTTTCAAATAGAAATTAAATCTTTATAAAGAAAAAAAAGATCAGAATCTAGCCAAAGGAGACAGAAAATTTATAGATTAGTTTATTGGAGAGGAGGGCATCTCCATTTGAATATTCCTTAGGCGTTTCAAATTCATATTTGAGATTGATTTCATCTTCCCTTTCAAACATCCCCTTTCTTTGGATGGCATTTGTATCTTTTTAAATACCTGGAATTAAAATTGTCTTTATTTTTAGGCTTTGCTTAATTATTTGAAAGGCAAAGCAGAAAATAAAAAAAGATCTGCCATCTTCTGGTTCACTCTCCAGATGCCTGCAATATCCAGGGCCAAGCTGAAATCAGGAGTTTGGAACTGCATTCAGGGTCTCCCACACAGGTGGCAGGGACTCACACATTTTAGCCATCACCTGCAGCCAAGCAAGGTACACAATTGCAGGGAGCTGGATCGAAACGAGACTCAAACCCTGGCTTTCTAATACGGGATTGTGGGTGTTTTAACTGCTCCACCACAACATCCTCCCGATTTATCTTCTGTGCTTCTCACTGCTGTCAGTTGCTAAGTCCTTTTAGCTTTTCTTTTGTACATTTTTTCCCTCGATTTCCACAGCTACCAGACTACTTATAATCATAGCTTTCCCGACTCATCTGCTTGCCACATGTGGCTTCATTCAATTAGTCCAACTTCCTTCAGCTGTAATAATCATCTCAGTAAAGTCTAATGAAAACAGACTTTTGTTTAAAACCTAATGACCTTCCAGCTCCTACCACATTATTTTGCTTGAAGTTCAAGGCCCTTCTAAAGTTGATCTTTCAGGTACTTGTATTGTGCCCACTTACTGTGGCCTCAGCTTGGAATGCCTTTCTTTTTCTTACCTCTGTCCAAGCATTCTAGGCCCAGGTCAAATGTCATCACTTGCTTAGAAGCTCTCCTTAACCCCTCACAGGTAAAAGTAATATCTTCCCTGTTTAACCATAAGTACAGTGTCTCTTTTAGACAATATTCCTTTCACCTTTTACAATTTTTATTTAATACTGTTTCTTTTTCTTTTTTAAAAGAGTTATTTATTTGAGAGAGGGAGCAAGAGACAATAAAGAGACCATCCATCCTCGGATCCATTCCCCAGATGATCTCTGCAGCTGGGCCAGGCTAAAGACAGGTACCAGAAGCTTCTTTCAGGTCTCCTGCATGGGTGGCAGGTGCCCAAACGCTTGGAACATACTCCACTGCTCTTCCCAGGCCATTAGCAGGGAGCTGGATCGGAAGTGAAGCAGCTGAGACTTGAGCAGGCACCCATATGGGGATGCTGGCATTGCAGACCACAGCTATACGTGCTGCACCACAGTGGCAGCACCTTATTTCCTTTCCTTTTTCATTTCTTCCAGCAGTGCAATGAGCAAGTTTAAGAAATGATCAGGAGGCTGGCAACACCTGTATCCTGTGTTAGAGTACCAGTTCAAGTCCTAGCTGCTCTTCTTTCCATCCAGCTCCTTGGGAAAACAGCAGATGATGACCCAAATTCTTGGGCCCCTACCACCCATATGGGAAACCTTGATAGGGCTTCAACCTGGCCCAACGTCAGCCATTGTGGCTATTTGGGGAGTGGACTAATGAGCGCAAAATGTCACTCTGCCTTTCAAATAAAGTCTCAACTATGTTGTCATTTTTTGCAACATCATTTTTTATTTTTATTAGTGCAAGGAGAAAAGATTTCATACATTCCATAGACAAAATTAAAATTTTAATAGGTGTTTAAATCTGTGGTTCTCAAAAGTAGTAATATATCAGAGTCATGTAAAAAGCTTTTAAAAAATTCTAATGACTGGGCCTGGCGTCGTGGCCTAGTGGCTAAAGTCCTTGCCTTGAATGTGCTGGGATCCCATATGGACACTGGTTCTAATCTCAGCAGCTCCACTGCCCATCCAGCTCTCTGCTTGTGGCCTGGGAAGGCAGTCGAGGACAGCCCAAAACCTTGAGACCCTGTACCCACGTGGGAGACCTGGAGGAGGTTCCTGGCTCCTGGCTTGTGGCTCATGGTTTTGGATCGGCGCAGCACCAGCTGTTGCGGTCACTTGGGGAGTGAATCATCGGATGAAAGATCTCTCTTTCTCTCCTCCTGTCTGTATATCTGACTTTGCAATAAAAATAAAATAAATCTTTAAAAAAATTTAAAAATTAAAAAAAAATCTAATGACTGATTCAGATTTTGATTCACCAGTCTTGAGCCTAAGTAATTTTTTAGTTCCCTACGTGAGAATTGAGAATTGGTGTCTTAGTTCCGCTGCTTACTAATGTGCCATGTAGAGAAGTGCCAGGCTAGTTGACTTGGCTGGTCTACCAGAGTTTGCTTGATGAGAAGCATGTAGCTTTCTTCTGAAGTCCTTGTGAGCTAACCATGGTAGAAGATGCCTCCTCACTGTTCCGGAGAAAGAATTCACTAGAAGCATTAGATGTGTCTGTTTGCATCGATGCATTTTATTTTGTAATGATTTCTAAATTATTTGAGGAGCATATATAAGTGAGATTTTGAAAATCATGAGATCTACTCAGTTCTTAAAATGAATCAGACATGTGAGCATATGTGGTCTGGTGGTTAGCGATGTAGACTTAGTGGGAGTGCTTCTGGGGTTATTTTCTCATTTTGTAGTGACTTACATGACCTTAAGAAATTGACTTAAGTGTCACCTTGGAGTTAACACTTGCTACAGCTTCACAAAAAGGTTAAAAACTAACGTCAGCCTCAAAAACTTTCTTCTTTACAAACTTGGAAATCGTAGCTTCTTATATTTGATTTTGTGGTTGAGATCCTGAGTCAAAGGGAACAACTAGGAAGCAAAGTGGCATTTTTCAAGTAAACTCGTTTGTTCCTGTTTAGAAAGTCACCCACCACCCATTTTAGTGTCTGATGTTAGAGTTAGCACTTTCCTTCTAACACTTGTTTCCTTGTCCATAGTAAACCATGTTTATTCAAAAACAACATCAACACAGCATATGAACTTGCTAATACTATCATAGATGACCCAATACTTGTTAAATTCTATTCAAAAGATCACTTTTTATCTTTCCCTGTGCCTCGCTGGCCTTGTATTTGGGGGAATCACACATTTCAGAGATTGAGTCTTCTGTCTCCTCTTCAGTAAGAAGCAGGAAAGTAGAAAAGTGGTAAAGAGTAGTGTTAAATATGAAGTTCTAATTACTTTCATGTTGAGGACCCCTAAACGTCTGGATAAAATTCCTTTTGAAAGTATAAACCAGAATTTCTTGATTTCAGTATATAAGGGAGGCATTTTGTTAAATGTCTGGGGTTTGTGTCAGCCCTCAATTTTCTGTAAATAGATGACATTTTGACCCTTTGTGTTACTGGTCACAGCTCTCCCGTGTTTCAGTTTGAAGGTGTGGTTGTGCGGACAGAGTTATTCTGGTTTAATGCTTTATCATTTACCACTTGCTCATGTACAGAAGGGAAAATCCCAACCCATTCTTTAGAATTCGACATGGCCAAGGTGACAATTGCCACTACCATGCAAGGAGGAATAGTGGGACTTGACAGTTAAGCAGGATACCTTTGTGATAAAGGCATTCATTTTAGCACTGTTCCTAACTAGGATAACCCTAGATAAATCCCTTACCCTCTCTACAGTCTCAAGAACTTCAGCTGTGAGTATTGCATATTACTACAAACTTTAAAAACAAAATAAAATAAACAGAAATAAGCTGAATAAGCTTAGACTAAATCATACTTGAAGAAATTAGGTGCTATAGCTTCATAAAATAAGATCATGAAGTAAAACATAATCTTTTTGATTCTTACCCGTGCCATTACTGACACAGATGCATCTATCCCAGAAGGCTTTCATTTGATTCTAAGCCACCAAAGTGTCAGGTCTTGGAATACCTGTTTGTTTTCATTGGCAAAGTAATAATTACAGTTTTTGTGCTGTAAACTTTGAAACATTACCTTCTTCCCAGCTCTGATTGCTGAAGGATGAGAAAGTGAGTGAATGCTGAAAAAAAAAAAACTTTGAAACCTCTAACATTACCTTTTTGCAGTCTTTGTATTTTATCACCTTTCTGTATGGTAATCAGTAGAACACAGGTTTCCCTACTGCAGCCGAACTCTGCATGAACCTAGTAATTTCTCAAATCTGATAGGTACAGAAAAGAATGTGGCTTTTCACTTCCTGTCCCTTCCTCCAACCCCAAACCATAGAGAAGCATGCTTTCTGGTGACATTTATTCATATAGACATTCTCACGACTCTTCCAGTAAGACTATGTTGCACATGAAGAGTGATGTTCATTGTCATTTTATAAGTCTACCAGTCTACTTCTGTGAATTTGAAAACCAAGTGAACTCTCAGGAAACTCCCTCGAAGCCAGATGTAGTCTTCGCTCATATCCCCCAGGATTGGTCAGGGAAAAATCAGTTCAGATTGTGTGTGAAGTCCAGTGTTCTGGGAGCTGTGGTTTAGAGTCCCCAGCAGATCAGTAGACCTGCAGCAGCATGGACCAAAAGGGGAAGCTCATTTTAAAATCCAGGTTCAGTTTGTGTTGCACAACCAGAGATGAATAATATAAAGTTCATCCATTGTTTAGCTCCACTTGTTGAGTAAACAGAAACTGCAACTTGGACCCTTGATGTGGTTTTTTCTCTGTTGTTACAGTATATGACAGTGACCTCTAAATTATAGACACCTTACTTCTGAGACTCCATCAAGAGTTCACACATCTCTAAGCCCTTAGATGGAAGCATTTCTTTAAAAACAGTAACTTAAGCATCTCTCATTTCAGTTGTCATGCCCAAACTTTGAAACTCTTCCTACTTCTACACTTAATCCTGTTAGCCAGATGTTGTTTGATAGTTCAGTATTAGCAAATGGATGGTACCTGTCCTTACCTGATTTACATTCCCTCCTTTTGATGTGTAGCATATGTGGAACAGTCGGCTAAATAAAGGCCTTATCAATAAGATTCAGTTTGACACTGGCTTCTTGCTTCTGTTGTCATGCCACTCACCATATGGTAAAGAATAAGTTAGAGAATACTGTCTGTGTTTTCAGAATTGAAACTTCAAACAGTGGAGTTTTCATGAGAAATTTTTCCTCTTGTTTTTATTGTCTATATTGGTTATATTAAGCCATCTTACTAGCGTCATCTTAAGAGATTTTTAGTCATATTCAAAAGCAGTTTATTAAACTTAAAATCCTTCAGTTTTACTATCAGTCAAATGCTCAGTACTAAAAAGATATTTCCTGCCTAAACCCCCTGTGGAATATTTCTATTTTTTACTGAAGTAGAAGTTATTAATGCCCAATTTATTATTTCTTAATAATCACTATTAGAGGCTGCAGAATTATTTTTTAAGTGTATGTATTTATTTGAAAGGCAGAGTTAAAAGGGAAACAGAGAAAGATCTTCCAACCATTGGGTCACTCCCCAAATGGTCACAATAGCCAGGGCTGGGCCAGGCTGACACAAGGATCCAGGAACTCCATCTGGGCCTCCCATTTGAGTGGCAGGGGCCCAAGCACTTGGGCCATCGTCCACTGTTTCCCCAGCAAGAGCTTGATCAGAAGTGGAGCAGCCAGGACTCAAATCAGCACCAATATGGGATGTTGACATTACAGGTAGCAGTTTAATGTACTGGACCATAACACCAGCCTCTGAAAGAATAATTTTAAATGCTTGTCTTTTTTTAAAAGATTGAATAAATACGATGTGATCTCAGTCTTCCATAGCCTAGTGGGTAATGCAAAATTTATATAACCAATGGTACATACTTCTATATTATTTGAAATAGTTATAAGTATGCATTCATGTGACTGAACAGTAAAGGAAGCCAAAAGAAAGTAATTTCTCTTATGAGTAGCTATTAAAGAACAGAGTGACATGAGATCTGTGAAAGAAGACTGTGATGGCAAATGTGAAGGATGGATTGGAGCAGACCACTTACTCTTAGGAAGCTCAGGCAGTAGTCCAGGTATCAGCATTAGGACAGCATTAGGACTATAGCAGATGGAAGGGATTTAAGGGACAGTTAGTAGGTGGCAGACTAGCGGTAAGAGTTAAAGATGACTAAGTGTCTAATTCCAGCATGTTTGAATGGAAATGAGAGACCAGACATTCAAATTTGAACATAATGCCAAAACAGAATTCTAGGAAGGGAGAAAGCAATCACATGCTGCAGTCAACTGAGAAAAGAATTCCAAAGAGGCTCTGGATATGGCAGTGAGGACACCGTAACGGACCGTGCAGATAACAGGTGCAGGAATGAGTATGTGTTCCTTTGTCAGTGAACCTGGTTCTAAGCACACACAAAGGAGCTGTGATGCTCAGTGCTTGATAGTTCACAAAATCCTCTGCCAGGATCATTGCTAACAAAGAGAGACTCGGTCTCCAAGCTCTGTGCACTATTCCTCCATGGCAGAAGGACATCTAAACCCCGGGCAGCCCCGTAACACCTGTCAGTGACACAGCGAGCACTCATAAAAAAAAAAAAAAAGACAGTAGTTGGTTAGGAGCATCCTTGACAATGGAAACAGCAAACTAAGACATGATAGGCTGCGAGAAAGCTAAGATCTTGCCTGTGCTTCATGTATGCAAGCAGACACAGAGCCTCTGACTGCAGAAGTGATGTCAGAGTAAAGCAGCTGCACAGTGAGCAGCCATGCTGGGAGAGTGTGCGACTTCCCAGCTACTGTTAAGTGATGAAATGGGTCAAAGCATGACACATAAAGAGTAATATATAATCCTTACCCAACTTCAATATAAATTACATTTAAAGTAGAAATAGAAATAAGTCATAATTCTTTTAAATGAATCATTCGTAACATTTTAAGTCCAATTTTCAAGCCTCAGCATCTTTCTTTGACATATTGTTTATTGCGATTTTATATTTTGTCAAAAGCTCTCTTTGTTCTTTGTATTCATGAGCCTGGCTTCCAAGAGGATAATTTTAAACACAAAATGAATTTTTTATGTGACTCTCCAGAATTAATCCATGTGTGATTAGTGATTTACAAGTATCCAGGTGCCTCCCTTTACAACAAAAGAAATTTAAGTCAGCTTATAACTTTTAGAAACTGGATAGTCCATGGTTCCATAGTCATTTACATTCTGTATTAGGGAGGTGGGGGCAGGGAAGCAGTCTTTTCAGTTAACTATCAAAAGGGAAGTACACGGAGTTAAGTAAGGGTAAAGCAAATCTGTTGGCTAACTTTGCATTAGTATCATCTCCCAGTAGCACTTAGCGCTCACATGTTAGGGTAGCCAGGAAATGCTCAGATGCCTGAAGATTCCTGCCTGTCTGCTTGATGACTGGCTGCAGACATCTCCAGGCCCCACCTTGATACTCCTTCACCATCCCCTGCATGATTTCTCTATCAAAACTTCCTTCTGCCGGCCAGCTGCTTGCTGTTTTTACACTTGGAGGCCTCCAGTTCTGAAATGCAAGTTGAAATTATCAGGTTCTAGGGGCTGGCACTGTGACATAGCATGCTGGTGTCTGCCTGCAGCACCAGCATCTTGTCTACACTCCAGGTCAAGTCCCGGGCTGTTCCTCTTCAGATCCAGCCCCCTGTTTGTGGCCTGGGAGGGCAGCGGAGGCTGGTCAGGACCATGGGCCCCTGCACCCGTATGGGAGACCTGAAAGAAGCTCCTGGCTTCAGATTAGCCCAGCTCCAGCCATTACAGCCATTTGGGAACCAACAGACAGAGATCCTGCTGTCTCTCCTTCTCTTTCTATGACTGCCTTTTCAAATGAAAATTAGTAAATCTTTTTAAAAAGTTATTTAGTTCTTTTGGCATGTTCATCGAGGGCTCAGTACACATGTCAGGCAAGTCCTACTAAAGGGTTAAGAGTAGCACACTGGCTCTAAGAATGGGCTTTTGAGGCCAGCACAGTGCCATAGCAGGCAAATACCCTACCTGCAAGCTCCAGCATGCTGTGTGAGTGCCCCGCTGCTCCACTTCCAGAGGATGGCTCAGGTCTTTGGAAGAGGAAAGGAGAACAGATGAGAGGGAACGGGAGGAAAGAGAGAGAGAGAAAGGGAGGGAAGGAAGGAAGCAAGCTAGCTAGTTTTTGAGGGTAAATTGCTGGGGTTTAAAGCCCTGACTTGCTGCTTACTTGTGGCCTTAGGGAAAATCCAACTTCTGTGTGCCTGTGTTTCCTAACTTCATCTGCAACATCACAGTGTAGTTAATGGTAATTTCATGCTTAGAGCCAGTACCGCATTAGTGCTCATGGGTAGCACACAACAGAAGTTAGTTGAAATTACTGTTATTGGGCCCGGCACAATAGTGTAGTGGTTAAGGTCCTAGCCTTGCACGCACCAGGATCTCATATGGGCATCGGTTCTAATCCCAGCAGCTCCACTTCCCATCCAGCTCCCTGCTTGTGGCGTGGGAAAGTAGTCGAGGACGGCCCAAGGCCTTGGGACCCTGCACCCATGTGGGAGACCTGGAAGAGTCTCCTGGCTCCTGGCTTCAGATTGGCTGAGCTCCAGCCGTTGCGGCCACTTGGGGAATGAATCATTGGACGGAAGATCTTCCTTTCTGTAAATCTGACTTTCCAATAAAAATAAATAAATCTTTTTAAAAGAAAGAAATTACTGTTATTGATAAAAAAAGAGATGCTAGAGTATCGCATTGGAATTTTTTAGTGGTACTCTTTTAAAATATTATATGGCAGAGGAAAAAACGAGAGCTCTTCCATCTGTCTGCTGATTCACTCCTGAAATGGCCACAATAGCTGGAGTTGAGGCAATCCAAAGCTAGGAGCCAGGAGCTGCTTCTGGATATAGGAGCTCCCACATACGTCTAGAAGCCCAAGGAGCCATCTGCTGCTGCTTTCCCAGGCACATTAGCAGGAAGCAGGATCAAAAGTGAAACAGCTGGTACTCAAGCTAGTGCCGTATGGGATGTTGGTGCTAGAGGCAGAGACTTGACCTACTGTGCCACAATGCTAGCCCCAGTGGTACTCTTTTAAGGTGCGTGTTATTAACTCCATTTTTCTAAATAGACCCTAGTCCTTTAATCATCTGGTGTTCAGTTCTTGCTAAGATACCTGGAGGGCTAAGGAGAATTTATTACTGTCCTAGCCATGTTTGGACAATTCTGACAAATTTTTCCCTTTGCTTATGCTTTCTCTATGAGATAAGCAAGGAATAAATAACAACATTTCCCATTCCACATTCACTACTGTCAAAATGATTGGCTCTGATTTCTTTAGCGTTTTGTTAAGTCAGAGTTTAGCTAAACTTCATGCACTCAATGGCAGTGACCAAGGTTAGATATGCATCTAAGAGTTATGGGAAGTTTAAAACTCTTTAACTTAAAGGAATTTTTCCCAAGAACTTTCCAGGAATATACTTTGCAAGGATTTTGCAAACTGTGCTCTCTGTAGAGATAAAAATATTTATGAAAGGTAATGGTTTTTAATCTTTATGATTAGATTTTGCTCCACTTCTTGGAGATCATGCTCACTAATCACATTTCAAGGAAAATTACTTTGGAGATTCCATTATGGCCAGTGTTGTGGTGTATCAGGTGAAGCTGCTGCCTGCGTCACCGACATCCCATAAGGGTGCTGATTCAGCTACCCCACTTCCCATGGAGCTCCCTGCTAATAGGCTTGGGAGAGCAGTGGGAAATGGCTGAAATACTTGGGCCCCTGAACTCACATAGGAGACCAACAAGAATGTCCTGACTTTAAGCTGGCCCAGCCCTGGCCATTGCAGTCCTCTGGGGAATGAACAAGCAGATGGAAGATCTCTCTCCATCTCTCCCTTTCTCTTCAAACTCTTTCAGATCAATCAATCTTAAAACAAAACAACAACAACAAAAAGATTCCATTATAAACAGTCACTCTTTAAGGGCATTTACTGGAAATGATCAGAAGGGAAAAAGCAATTTGTTCCATATCAAGTTGGTATTAAGTACCTTGTGAGGTGTAATTCATTTATTTAGTGTTTTAAAATTAAAATACTAGAGGAAAGCGTTTGGCTCAACAGTTTAGGCACTACTTGGAATGCTTACATCCCATTTTGGAGTACGTTTGAGTCCTTGCTCCACTTCCAATTCCAGCTTCCTGCTGTTGCACACCCAGGAGGCAATGGGTAATGGCTCAAGTATTTGGGTGCTTGCCAGATTGAATTCCAGGCTCCTGGCTTTGGCCTGATCTAGTCGCTTGCTGGCAGGCATTTGAGGAGTGAACCACTTGATGGAAGATGGTCCGTTTTTCCTCTGTGTGTCTGCCTGCCTGCCTGCCTTTCAACTAAAATGAAAACAAATTTTTAGTGTTTCACATTTTAAAATATATATAAATTCAAAAGGTGATCTTTGCTCATCACTGATTGCTTTTTTCCAAAGTGACATAATCCCAGTAGTCCATGTAAATTACACTTTTAAAACACTTCTCAGTTCTGAGTTTCTTTCCACCACCTTTCTTCCCCAAGTGCAGTGAGTTCATTAATAATTTTTGCTGGCATGATGAAAAATATGTTATAGTTTTCAGGCATTTAAGGTTCTTTCCATACTTCACAGTGTTTCATCCCTTGCTGTTTTCCTGGGGTTTCTCTTATGTCTTTGTCAGTTAACCTTTCTCTGGGGATTTTGCTGAATCACAGAGCCTCTCAGCCACGGTGAGGGTGGGAGACCCTCAGCTCAGCTCACTTCATGGATGTGCACTTGGTGCTTTGGATCTGTTTCAGACTGGCCCCAATCCTTGGCATTGAGAAGCATTCACGGGAAAATGTGTTTACCCAGTTCTTAGCCACACTGCTGAGTGAATTAGATTTAAAGAATGAAGACCTTGAAAGTTTAACCATCATATTTAGAACAAGCTGTCAACCAAAATGGTGAGTTGAATTGTTTCACTTGAGTTTTTTTCCTTCATTTTAGCCTATGCACATTTTTTCCATACTGGAAATTTTAAACACCAAGAACAGAACTGAGTGCCCTCAGCTTGCTGTGGAAGGACATGATTGCCCTCGATCTCAGCCGCCTTGGCCACATGCGGTCTGCCCTCACCTTGGGTCCTATCCTGGTTGCTGGAACTCCCTTCTAGCTGTTGCACTTAGTCCTGTTTCTTGTAATTCAGGAAACTCTATCAGTTTTATCCTCAAGCGCAGGCATCCCCACATGTCCTCTTTGATAAGTTTCTTCCCAGAAGCTAACAATCTGCTTCAGCGCCAAGTCTGTCCTGATCTGTGTGGGCATCCTCATCCTCCACCTCTGTGGGTGAACCCCTCTTATCCAGCCTGCACCTCTGCCGTCCCCTGTGCAGATAAGCAGGTGATTTCCAGCTTCTCGGCCCCTCACAGTGTGCGCCCCCTTATCCTGCCTTTTCTCCTTCCCTCCCTCCCTCATTTCACACACTCCCACTGCTCAGATAGGTGCTGCTTTGATGTTACAACTGAAAGAATTTGTCTGAAACTACAAATGAGACCCTCTTAGGAACATTTCCTTTAAAAAACAGAAGACTTTCAACAATTAATCTCTTTTACGTGAACTTGGCAGTTACTCTGAAATCATTATTTACTTACATTGTTCATTTGTTTAGTAAGTAATGAAGGTAATCCTTGGCTCATACTTTTTCAGTATTAAAAAGGAACTGTTAGATGATGAGGCTTTATTATGTAATTTTCCATAGGAGAGATGGAGATGAGTTTAAATAGGTAGATTGACTATTTTTGTCTGTATGATTTTTGTAAACATAGTAAATAGATTTGAGTGTAAACATTTTAATGTCTAGTAACATTTTCAAGACCACTGTTAGATAACACACATTAATATGCTTTCAGTTGCAAATAATAGGGAAAATATGTAGCTCTATCTAGCTTTTATTAGGGTAGTATATTTTTGTTGCTTTAATTTTTACAAATCACTCAAATTTAGTGGCTTAAAATAAACCTTTTTTATCTTAGTTTCTTAGTCAGGAATCTGGGTAAGGTGAGCTGTGGGGCCTCTGGCTTAAGTTCCTTCCTAAAGATGCAGTTAAGCTGTCCACAGGGCCACAGTGGTCGCCTGCAGACCTCACCAGGAGACCTCTGAAGCTCACTTACAGGTTCCCTTAATAAACTCACAACTGCAGTTTCTCACTGACTGTTATCTGAGACTTTGTCCTCATTCTTTGCAGGTGGACCTCTCTTAGCACACTTCACAGCATGACATGGAGCTTCCCTCAGAGTGAGCCAGTGTGAGAGGGTTCCCACAGTAGAAGCCACAGTCCTTGTGTGACTCGCAGAAGTGGCAGCCCACCACTTTTTCCACTGTATTCTATTCGGAAATAGTCATTGGGTCCAGCCTACTTTCACGTGAGAGAATTGTACAAATATCGGGTATGGATGCCAGGAAGCACTAACATGCAGGGTCATCCTAGCAGCTGCCAACCAGAGGTGGCACAATGGTTCAGTAGTTTCCAGTTTTACATAGTGTACCACACTGTCCTGGTGAGAGTTTTGATCTTCACACAGATTGAATACATCTGTAACCAATCCACAAACATAGGAATGCTATGAGTTATACAGATAGTGAATGGTGAAAAAGAAGGGCTTTTCCAGTTGGCCTAGGCCAATCAAGCCTTCCCCTCTAGTTTAATACGGAGCAGGACCTGCCCCACTCAAACCATTGTTGTCACAAAGTTGAAGAAAGGGAATGCGTGTTGGGAAGGCAATACACTCTGCAACAGCTGACATTTAGGTGTTTTATTCAAATTGTCTTTACTCTTTCCTTCACAGATGTAATCCAAGAAGGCAGAATAGAAGATGGATTTCTCCTCACCATTTCCAGAATTCTAGCCCAGTAGTGACCTGACAATGAGCTCTGTTAGTCCAAAACGCACAAAGACTCTTCCAGACAGAGGACTGTCACTCCAGCAAGGATAACCAAGTCCTTGATCCTTAGCTAAAAGACATGATACTGAAGTCTTAAGTTGAAATTTGAATGACTATTCAAGAAAATGTAATTACCTCTGATTTTTCTGGATGATTCTAGCATGTAAGTTGGCCAGAAAACTATCATTTTGCCCACCCCCTCATCTGACTTCTAGATTCTATTGAACAACAGATCAATAAATACAAACTAAAATGAAGCACTTTGGAAATCCAGTCATTACTTTAAAGCAGCTGACTGCACTGGAAAATGAGCCTAAGCAAATAGTTAATCTCCTAAGTCCAAAACAGGAGAATATTAATTTTCTGAAATCAAGGAAAATTTTTTAAACATGAAATATGTAGTTTGTTTTCAAAAGTGACAGTCTTGGGCCCAGTGCAATAACCTAGTGGCTAAATTCTCACCTTACATGCACCAAGATCCCATATGAGCACCAGTTCTTGTCCCAGCTGCTCCACTTCCCATCCAGCTCCCTGCTTGTGGCCTGGGAAAGCAGTCAAGGACAGCCCAAAGCCTTGAGACCCTGCTCCCATGTAGGAGACCAGGAAGAAGCTCCTGGCTTCAGATCAACAGGTCTGGTCATTGCAGGCACTTGGGGAGTGAAACAGCAGACGAAGATCTTTGTCTCTGCCCTCTGTAAATCTGACTTTCCAATAAAAATAAATAAATAAATCTTTTTTTTTTTTTAAGTGATATCTTGGAGCCAGCACTGTGGCATAGCAAGCAAAGCCACGCTTTTAAAGTCAGATTCTTAAATGGGCACCATTCAAGTACCAGCTGCTCCACTTAAACCCAGCTCCCTACTAATGTTCCTGGGAAAGCAGCAGCAGGTGACCCAAGTTCTTGGGGCCCTGCACCCATTGGAGGAAGCTCTGGCTCCTGACTTCAGCCTGGCCCGACCCTGGCTATTTGAGCAGACAACCAGCAGGTGGAAGATTTTCTTTCCCTCTCTATCTCTACCTCTCTCTCTCTGTAACTTAACCTTTCAAATAAATAAATCTTTTTTAAAAAGAGAGAACCCTTAGAATTTAGCTTGCTTTTAAAAATGTCTCAAGCAGGCAAGCTGGAAGGACCTCCAGAGTATTTGAAAGGGGGTCTCAGACAATCTGGGAAGTTTCTTGAAGACCAAAAATAAATAAATAAAATCAGAGCCATACTTCCTTAAAGATTAATTTTATTTATTTGAAAGAGCAGGAAGGATGGAAGGGGGTCTTTCATCTGGTAGTTCACCCCCAAAGTGACCTCAATGGCCATAGCTGAAGCAGGCTGAAGCCAGAGCTTCATCTGGTCTCCCCAGTGGGTGGCAGGAGCTGAAGCACTGCCCTGGCTCTGCTCCAGCCATTGCAAGCAGTTGGGGAGAGTGAACCAGCAGATGAGAGCGTGCTACACTCTCTCTCCCTCACAAATCCTTCAATCTCTGTCTCTCAAATATAAGCAAACAGTTCTCCCCAAATTAATATGGACTCAATGCCACCCCTATCAAAATTATAGCAGAGGGGCCGGTGCCAGGTTAAGCCTCCAACTTCAGCGCTGGCATCCCGTATAGGCGCCAGTTCATGTTTTGGCTGCTCCACTCCCCGCCCAGCTACCCGCTTGTGATCTGGGAAGGCTTGTAGAGGATATCCCAAAACCTTGAAAATCTGCATCCACATGGGAGTTCTGGATGAAGCTCTTGGCTCCTAGCTTCAGATTGGCTCAGCTCTGGCTGTTGGCAGCCATCTAGAGAGTGAATCAGCAGATGGAAGATTCTCTCTGGCTCGTGTGTATGTCCTTTCTGTAACTCTGCCTTTCAAATAAACAAAAACATCAGGCTTTTTGGAAAAACTGAGAAGCAATTTGTATAGAAATTCAATGGTTTAAAAGGTTTAGAAAATGAAGAATACTTCCATGCAATATCAAAGGCAAGAAAATGAATTCAGACCCTTACTTCTCATGTGAAAATTAATCAGAGACCTATATGTAAGAGTTAAAACTAACTCTGGGGCCAGTATTGTATCTCAGTGTGTTAAGATGCCTCTTGTTGCTGGCATCCTGTATGAGAGTACCAGTTCCAGTCCTGGCTGCTTCACCTTTAGTCCATTTCCCTGTTAACACACTTGGAAGGCAGTAGAAGATCATGCAGGTGTTAGGGTCCCTCCCACCCATGTGGGAAACAGACTTGGACAGAGTTGTGGATTTTTGACTTCCTGAACTAGCTCCAGCTATTATGGCCATTGAGGGGTGCACCAGGGAATGAAAGATCTGCCATTTTCTGCCTTTAAAATACACAAATAAATTTTTAAATGAGAACACCTTTATTAGAGGACACAGGAGAGGGCCCAATCCTCGCGTTGTACATACTGGGATCCCATATGGTTGCTGGTTCATGTCCTGATGGCCCTGCTTCCCATCCAGTCCTCTGCTGGGGCCTGGGAAAGATGTTGAGGACAGCCCAAACCCTTGGGACCCTGCACCCATGTGGGAGACCCAGAAGAAGCTCCTGGCTCTTGGCTTCGAACTGGCTCAGCTCCGGCCATTGCAACCACTTGGGGAGTGAATCAGCAGACAGAAGATCTTCCTCTTTGTCTCTACTGTCTGGATACCTGGTTTTCCAATAAAAACAAATCTTTAAAAAATAGAGAGTTTGACTTTGGGGTATGGGTGGTGGGAGCTTCCAGCAGCCAGGTGGCTGCTGAGGGTATTTGAGCCAGGTTGGACTCAATGCTTGGGGCCCTAGCTACAGCCACTGCTGCCATTTGGTGAGCAAGTCCTGGGCTTGCCTGGGCCCAAAAGATCTCTCCCTTCGCAGTAAGTGCTCTGTGAAGGGAACTCTTTAGAGCTAGGGCAAGTCTTGGCTCTACCTGATGCCACCATCTAGCAGTGGGAGGGACCTATGGGAGTTCGACCTTGGGGTCTGGGTAGTGGGAGCTTCCAGCAGCCTGGTTGCTGCTGGGTGTACCTGAGCCAGGTCAGACACAATGCTTGGGGCCCTAGCCATAGCCACCGCTGACATGCAGTGAGCGAGTCCTAGGCTTTTGGGCAGCTAGCGTGCCAATTGGCACTGGGCTCAGCCCATTGGCCACCTGGCGGCAAGCTCTGGAGTCTTGGGAGGATGAAATTGCTGCCTAGGGACATCCATGCCTAAAGCCACACTGTGTGTTCGTGAGGACTAAATCCTGAGGGATTCACAATGACAGGGTCACTGTACTTTCAGATAAGCAAGGGTACTGAGACCTGGTGATTTGGAGAGGAGAGACTGGAAGGTCTATATGGGTCAGACTGATATACCAGCCTACATGTGAGTCCTGAGTAGGGTTTATTATCATGGAACATTGCTGACCACCACACACCAGTCCTTGTCAAAGCTAGGGCTGGGGGGAGGGTGCGTTGTCTAACAGGGCTAGATCCTAGTACCTGACTCAGTGTCGGAACAGGGGATGGGTCACATTAGGCTGGGCCATGACATTAACCAGCACACGAGAGAACCAGGTCCAGGGGTAGATTCTGTGGGGAATGTGTGGACCAAACCCTGTGGAAATACTAGTCCCGCTGGTTAGCTCAAGAGTTGGGGTGGGGTTGGACTGAGCTAGGTGTGCCATCACTCACTAGTACAGGGATCAAGAATACTCTGGGCAATGCCTTACTTTAACAATAAAAATTTGTCCTCACCTCCAAAAAAAAAAAAAAAAAAAAAAAAAAGAATACTCTGGGCAGATCGAGGATGCAGCACCTGCATGTGCATTCTAAAACAGAGTGGGGCGGGCTGGGCTGCAACGTTCACCAGCTTATACAGGGCCAAGAGAGAGGAGCAAGCTATGCCGGGCAAGGGCCTAACACCCGCTGGCAGGTATGAGATCTGGGTCTGGGAGTGGGCCAGGTTGGGGAATGTGGGAAACTCCCCTAGTGGGTCATAACTCCCACTGGTGATCACATGGTCCAGACCTGGAGGTCAGGCAAGCTGGGCGAAGCAGCTCCAACTGTTGGCTAGTGTGTGGGTTGGTTTTGGAAGGGGGTGGACCAGGCAGGACCAAGCAAACCTTAGCTCACCAGCAAATGCAGAAATCAGGCTGGAGCAAAGGTCATGCCAGGCTAGGCTGTAAACACCAATTGATTTGTGTAGAAGACGGGGCTGGAAACAGAACTGACCCAGCAATTGCAACCACCAGCATATGCATAGCTGATTGGGGCGATGAACTGTGCCGGACCCTGTACTGTCAAGCACACGCAAGAATCAGGTCTGGGATCACCTCAGACAAAGTTTCTTTGCGAATTGTCCCCAACTGAACTGCTGAACTCAGAACACCAACCGTGAAGAGAAGAGCAGGTTGCATGGTCTGACCATGGAGTACATGTGGTCAATGCTGAGCCTCCTCAGTGGTGCAAATGGAGCAGTGGACAGCATATCTAGGTGAACATTGGAAGATATGGCAGTACATTGGAGCCTGCATAGGACAGCTGATACCACAACAGAGGATTTAAGACAGAACAAATGGACCAACTACCCCATCTAAGTGTTGGCAATGAAATAATGGGAAAAAAAATGTTAAAATGTGGAGAAAGTCGAGCCCTAGTATATTGCCAGTGGAGAGTAGTAAAACCAAAAAGTAAAACCAAACTTTTTCAAGAGTTTCATAATTTCTTACAAACTTAAGCATGATGGACAAAGAAATCGTGAAGAGAAAGAACAAAAGCTGGAGGTATCACAGTAATGGATTTCAGCATATGCCAGAGCTACTATAAACAAGACAGCATGATACTGGCATAAAAACAGACACATCATCCAAAAGAAAAATGAGAAGGAATCCACACATCTACAGTTAACTGATCTATGATAGATGTTAAATTACACTCAGGAGAAGCAACACTCTGCAATAAATCACACAGGAAAATGAGGTAGCCGTATGCAAAACATTACAATACACACATCTCACCTTATAAAAAAACTACTCAAAAATTACCAGACACTTGCCAGACACTTAAATGCATGACATAGAATGATGAAAAATAAGGAAAACTTCAAAAACTTAGGCCTACTTAATAGCCTTTTTTTAAAAAAAAAAAAGATTTATTTATTTTTATTAGGAAAGGCAGATTTACAGAAAGAAGGAGACAGACAGATCTTCCACCCACTTGATAAACTGCCCAAGCAGCTGCAATGGCCAGAGCTCAGTAATCCAAAGTGAGCCAGGAGCCTCCTCCAGGTTTCCCAAGCAGGTGCAGGTTCCCAAGGGTTTGGACCATTCTCTACTGCTTTCCCAGGTCACAGCAGGGAGCTGGATGGGAAGCAGAGCCGCCAGGACATGAACCAGTGCCCATATGGGATCACAGCACATGACTTTAGCCACTAGGCTACCATGCCAGGCCCAGTTAACAGCTTTTTAAAATAAAAACAGAAGCATAGGCACCAAAAAAAAACTTAGTCAAATGAGATTATATCAAACTAAGAAGCTTCTGCACAGCAAAGAAATAATGCAATAATGCAAGAACATGCAGAATGTGTTAAAGCTTTGCAAAATATCCATCTGGCAAAGAACTTATAACCAGAATATATAAGAAAATTATAAAACTTAACAACAAATTCTACAATCAAGAAATGGGCAAAGGATCTGAAAAGATGTCTGCTGGAAGAAGAAATACAAAGGCCAAGCAGTAAACGGGTTGGGGGAGCTCACTGTCATTAGCTGTGAAGGAAATGCAAAGTGACAAATGCTGGGAGGTTGTGGATAAAGAGAACCCAGCTCACTATCGATGGGAACGGAAATGAGAGCAACAATTATGGAAAAGAATATGGAGATTCCTCAAAAAACTAAAAGTACTGTATGACCTCCCCCACTTTGGGGGATCGATCCAAATGGCATGAAGTAAACATATGAAAAAGATCCCTACACTCTCACGGATTTGTGTGTTCGTTTTTTGCAGCACAATTCATAATACTAAAGATACAGAATAAAGATACATATTTGTTAGTAGAGCACGATGTACCAGAACAGAAACAAATCCTCAAAAAGGGTTGAGCATGTCACCAGGGGCAATGAACCAACCTAAAGTTCTACCATTGGCCCATGTTGAAACAATTCCAGCAACAAAATAACATAAGTTTGGATTATAACACAAAGCATAAAACATGTAAATATTTTTACTGGAAAATCAGATACACAGAGAGGAGGAGAGACAGAGAGGAAGATCTTCTGTTCACTGATTCACTCCCCAAGTGACTGCAACAGCCAGAGCTGAGCCAATCCAAAGCCAGGAGCCTAGAGCCTCCTCCAGGTCTCTCACGCAGGTGCAGGGCCTCAAGGCTTTGGGCCATCCTCGACTGCTTTCCCAGGCGACAGGCAGGGAGCTGGATGGGAAGTGGGGCCGCTGGGACCAGAACTAGCAGGCCATGTGGGACTCCGGTGTGTGCAAGGTGAGGATCCCACCCACTAGGCTACCACAGCGGGCCCAACAGATGTGAATTTATGCTAATGTAAAATCATTAAATGAAAGAAATGGAAAAGGAGACAAACCTTACTTATCAGAGTACCAAAATCATTTATTTTGAGCCCTTCTGCACTACTCAGAGAGGGATCTGTAGGGCATGGTTATGAGTTACTGTGATAAATAAAAGGAAAACTTACACAGTGCTCAGAACTCTTGATGCTCTACAATGAACAAAGACAATGACTTCAAGCTCCTGGCAGCAGGGCCTCACGCAGGCAGCACCCACATGTCCTGTGGGCTTGTATATCTATCAGAGGAAAAGTAATGGCTTCCACATCACTTATCTAAAAAAACCTAGGAACTGGTGGTAATGGCTCAATATCACCATTGCCAGCACCATATCCTCTGAGAGTGCTGGTCAGTAGGCTCTGCCAATGTTGGCTGCTGTCGCTGAACGACTGCTGTTGCTGGACACATCATGCCAGGAGCCATTGCTAGCCAGTATCATGCAGCTTTGTGGAAACTGCATCTTCCATTGGTGACTTGTCACATGTCTGACCAACAGACTCCCAGAGGTGTCTCCACGTTAACGCGCCTTCCACTGCTCTGTGTAACACATGTTCTTCTATGCTATTGCATGTGTGTACATCGCCACTCGTGGAGCAATGACGGAGCTCCTTGTGGGGTTTGATGTGGATGCTGGCCCAGAAGATCTACACAGTCTCCAGGGAGCACCCACAGAAAGTCATGCGTGGTCTCTACTCCTGCAAGATCCTGAGGAGACTGGAAAAGCAGAGCAGGCCGCTGCTGAAAAGGCCAAACTCCCAACCGTGGTGATTGCTGAGCAGCTGGTTCCCCAGGCCCTGCATGCGAAAGGCAGTCTCTGGCCACTCCTGTGCTCTACACCATCTCCTCCCAGATTCCCACTTGGTGGTGCCCATGTGGGAGTCTTTGTTCCTGATGTAACGTGCTGCCTTCGACAGAGCATAACCCCTAAGACGTTTTGTGTGTGTGTGTGTGTGTGTGTGTGTGTGTGTGTGTGTGTGTGTGAACAGCATATCAAAGAATGGAAAAAATGTTTTCACAGTATATCTGTAGCTCCTTCAGGGAAGAAAGCTTGAATTCTAACTAGCTTCCACTCTGAAAATTATACAGTGTGATTTAGTTTCACTTTTCATTTACATACTTTAGGAACTAGTACAGAGAATGATGGCATTTAAAAAAATTCTTTCTCTTTGAATAGTCCCACTCCCTTGAGATTCTCCCTTGAAAACCCCAGTAGGCTTAACCTACTTTGTGGAGACTCCTTAAAGTATACTTAGTATAACTTGGCATCCTGTGTCTCTATGCTCATGTCTAAAAATCACTTGATCTCCCTGCACATGGATGAACAGGGCCAATTCCCTAAGGAGCAAGGCATTCTGAAATTGGAGTGTCTTGACTAGCCTCATTGAAAAGCGTTGCAGAAAGAGCAGATTCAAGATGCCCAGCATTCCAGCCAGGCCAGTGAGGAACAGGGGTGACTTCCTTCTGAGATGGGTGTGGAAAGTCTTGAATCTAAGCTTGGGACCAGCTCCTAGTTCTTCTGCATCCAGACTGGTTGACAGTAAAGCCCTAGTTGGGTCTCCTAAATCTCCTTTTGTATGCAACACTACACTGATGGCTTCAGGCTGCTCTGTGTGATTCCTAAAAATACGTCCTGATGAAATTTGTCATCCTCTAGTAATGCTCATTTTCTTTGTGAATTCATGTGTCCTTTGCCAATGAAGCTATCAAAATATGAATTTTGGTGCCAGCATTGTGGCATAATAGATTAAGCTACTGCCTGCAACACTGGCATCCCAAATAGTCCCCAGTTCAAGTCCCTGCTGCTCCACTTCTGATCGAAAACCCTGCTCATGCCCCTTGGGAAGCAGTGGAGGATTGTCCAAATACTTGGGTTCCTACACTCATGTGGGAGACGTGGATGAAGCTCCTGACTTCAATATGGGCCATTGTAGCCACTTGAGAAGTGAACCTGTGAATGCAAGAGTCTCTGCTCTTCTCTCCTCCCCTCCCCTCCTCCCCCATCGTCTCCTCTCCTCCCTCCACTCTCCTTTCCTCTCCTCTCCTCCTCTCTTCTCTCCTCTCTTTTCTTTCTGTTCCTCATCCCTCCTCTCTTCCCCTACCCACTCTGCTGTAACCCAGCCTTCCAAATAAATAAAATAAATCTTAAAAAAAAAAATCTTTTACAAAACCTCCTCAACCAATCAGGTTTCTACTCCCAATATATTCAAGGTTTTGTCTGTCCTACACTTAGTGAAAATGTTTTCAGAAAACCTACTGCCAGTGAAGGAACTGGTAAGGTGGCATTGGATCAAATTACCTTCATAGGAAAGCTGAGGCACAAACCCTTGCATCTACATGAGTTGGCCTTGCCTCTGGGGCCCAAGGAGGAAAGCCCACACGAATGTGCTAGTTTTCATTTTGCTTTCCAGCACTCTGGCAGTCATACCTAAAGCACAGAACGACACTGCATGACTTCAGAAGAAAGGGGGCCACTTTGCAACATCTTCAGGAAACTGCACTCCCTTGGTGCTTGCAAAACTGTCTCTGTCTTGCAGACCAAAAGCGAGGTCTCAGTCACCTAGCTCTAGTTTTTGCTTAAAGTGGAAGCTGATTATTTTTCTGGATGACCCTTGCCCCCACAAAGCTTACTGGGCCTCTGACACAAGTGGCAACAAAAGGAAGTGCTGCAGCAATGGCATTTGTTATTTAGATGAGCAAGGTCCCTCGATGTTCATCTGGCCTCTACCTACAGCAGGCCGCACAGCTAAGGCAACAGCCACTCTCTCTCCTGTGCTGTGTTGAAGTTGATAAACATAGAACTTAATGTCATTTTCATTGTAAGAATTTTTAGAGAAACAATTTACTAATACCTTCTGCAATAGCTTTTGTTTTTCATTTTTGATATGGAAAAGATTATAGCTACTAACTTGCTTATCCCCTCATCTTTATCTCTTTGTTATTCTCCTCACATGGTCCCTCTAACATGCCATCTATTATTGAGGAAAAAGAAACAATTTCAGAGAGTCACAGTCAATACAGCTCATGGGAGGCCAGTCCACTTCAAAATCAACATGACCCTTCTAACTACACTTTTCCATGCTAGACATCCAGATAAGGTTTATTTGTACAAACAGCCCTGTTTGTAACAAATCATAATAATAATAATTTGAAAATCTTTGAGTTAGTCTAAATCCCTTACTTTAAAAAATGCACATGCTAACCCAACAGACTCAGCCACTTTCAACAGAGTAACGGCTAGTACCCAGTTCTCAAACTCCGTGTTGGTGGCTCATCCTATGAGGCACAGACAACAACAAAAACATTGAAGGGAGATGTGGGGGACTCAAAACAGGACTTTGAATCAAAACCCACCTGGGATTATGGTGGCCACTCTGTCTAGATGAGCTAAACTGAGATTCCTCTAATTCGATTGACAGAGAAGTGTCATCATCGCCACAAGAGCTGGGCTTGTGGAGGGCACCCTGGTTTGAGCTACAGTGCAGTCTGGTTTTTAAGGTTTGTTGGAAGCCTCCATGCTTAGTTATAGATTAAAACACCGTAGAAATACCAAGCACCCCTTGTCTTTTCCAAATTTGGGAAAACGAATCAGCCACTTGAGGAGTTTCTCACGCCTGGGGCAGGGAAGGAATATTCACTGAATGGGAGAGGAAGCTACTGAAGACCCTCCTAACCCATTTCTGTAAGGATCCGTTTGCCAGCACACACCTGCCATAACTTTGTTCTCTCTGTGATTAAGTTAAGGTCTTTGTAGAAAATAACACACACATCAAGAAAACCAGCAACTCATGTTAGTGGTTGAAGTAAAGCTAACTGCAGAATAAGGGTTCGGGGCCGTTTTTAGAAAGACCAGGTACCTTACCTGGTACTTAGAAATTCTAGCAGATTTCTGCAGAATCCTTACGGTTTTCTCCTACACCATGGTGTCATCAGCAAATGCAGACGATTATGTGTGTGGCCTCACTGCTCTGGCTAAAGCCTTCAGGACGATGCTGAATCGAAGTGTGAAAGCAGACATTCTTCCTCATGCCCTTGTCTCAGGGAGACGTGTTCAGCTTTCCACCACTCAATGCAATGTCAGCCGTAAGTTGTCAGACTCGTTGCTAAGACAAAGGAGGTCCCTGACAGTTTGTGAAACCATAAAGGAAAGCTGACTATGTCCAAAGGCTTTCAGTGCCTCTACAGATGATTCAGTTTTCTCCTCATATCTTCTAGTAATGTAAATTATACTTTTTGATATTAAATGTTGTATTAATCCTGGGCTAAGCCCCACTGGATCAAGATGTGTCTTCCTTTTTGTATATTGTGATGATATTTTTTAGTTTGTGGAAAAGTAGTATCAAAAATAAGCTAATCTTTGGTGCCACAAATATCTGAAATCCATGCAGTTTATTTGTGAAGCAGATTTTTCATGAAGACCTTTTGTATGCAAGGATTTCAAAAATTTTATTGCACCACAGTATTATTTTTGAGAGGCAGAAACATAGAGACAGAGAAGAAGCAGGCTTCCATCTGCTTAGTTCACTCCCCAACAGTCCACAACAGCTGGGATGGGTCAAAACCAGGAGCTAGAACACAATCCAGGTCTAGCCCAGCTACTTCACCCAACATTTGTTGCCCCCCAGGGTGTGCAGAAAGATACCAGAATGGAGAAATGGAAGTGGACTCCAATCTAGGTACTCTGCTGGGAGATGTGGGCCTCCTAAGCTGCATCTGAACGGCTGGACAATGCCCGCTCCAGAACCGGCCTTCTGATGCCAATTTCCTTTTTTTAACCAGTAACTTCAAGCTGTATTTGCAGCACATTATCATGATAAAAAGAAAAAAACACATTGAAGTAAAAAGAAATTATGTGTAGCTTCACTATACCAGAAAAAGGATTTGCTGACATATTGTTATAGTTATAATCTAATAACTTTTCTATGTATGTTCATGTTTATATATCAATGTTATTTTATATATATATTTACTTCAAATTATATTGTAACTATTTTGCCATGCTATTTTTAAAAATTCCATTAACATAGTACAAGATGACTATGGTTTGCCAAAACACAGTTAATCATCTCTTGCTATTGAATTTTTATGATTTTTCTTGTATTTGTAAAGATAAATAGCATGATGCAGAAAATCTTCACTCCCATATCTGATTTTTTACATAGCATGAATTTCTAAAACGGAAACTCTTATGTCAAAGGAGATTATATCTTTAAAGACTTTATTAAATATTCCCAAATTGCTTTTCAGAAAGTTTGCAACAAAATCCACTCCTGTTCACCCTGCTTTTTCCAAGATTATTAAAACCATCTACAAGTCAAAGAACTTCTCTCATGTGACAAGCAAACATGGAGCTGGCTGTCCTGCTCTGCATTTCTTTGATTGAAAGTGAAGTTGGCATTTTTCATATTTATGAGCCATTTTTATTTTTCCTTTGGTGAAGTATGTATTCAAATTCTTTGCCCTTTATAGCAATGCCTCCTAATACTTTCCCTGTTGATTTTTAGGAGTTCTTCATACATTAAAGGCGTTATGTCTCTTGCTGTCACATTCATTAAAAATAGTTTCCACAGGGCTAGTGCCATGGCTCAACAGGCTAATCCTCCACTTTAAAGCATCAACATCCCATATGGATGCTGGTCCATGTCCTGGCTGCTCCACTTCCCCATCCAGCTCCCTGCTTGTGGCCTGGGAAAGCAGCGGAGGATGGCCTTGGGACCCTTCACCTAGTTGGGAGAGATTGGAGAAGCTCCTGGATTCTGGCATCATATTAACTTAGCTCCAGCCATTGAGAAAAGAACCAGAAGATGGAAAATCTTTCTCTCCATCTCTCCTTCTCTCTACAGAAAGACAAAAACAAACAAAAACAACCTTACCTTGGCTTGCACAGGATGCATGTGTGCCCAGTCTGGTCGTTTGTGAGATTCTGCCGTGGCACAGCAGGGCTAGGGCCAGCAAGTGCAGAAGTTGGTGGTGCAGCTCATCAGCCTCCTCCTCAGATACCTGTAGTTGAGAGGGCCTGTCTGAGAGCGGTGTTAGTGGGAGACCAGGCGGCTCAGGCAGAAGAGCAGCATGTCCAAGTGTGCTCCTTGCAATGAGGGGGGAAAAGGCAGCACATCCGGGTGAAGGCCATGGCGGACAGAGCTGATTCCAATGTCTCTGAACATTTGAAATACCCTCTTAGTGGCCCGAAAAGATGAGTTGGAAAGTGAACTGTCCAGTTCTTTTTTAAAAAGATTCATTTATTTGAAAGGCAGAGCAACAGAGAGACAATGAAAGAGGAAGTGGAGAGAGAGGGAGGAGGAAGAGAGGGAGAAGGAGGGTGGGAGAGAGAGAGATTAATGTCCAACTGGCCACATAAGCCAGGCCTGAGCCAAGCCAGAGACAGGAACCTGGAGCCCCACCTGGGTCTCCCACATGATCAATGTTAGAAACATGTGTCTTCCAAAGAAGACATTTTCAATTTCATCTAACTTTTAGAATGTATTCATAATATTTTTTCTATTTGTTTAATTGACGTGAATCTTAACAATGTCTCTTCCTGCCTGCTAGTAACTTGATTCTGTTGATCAATCTGTCTAGATGCTATCAATTTTCTTAGTATTTTTTAAATATTTTTTGCTTTATCAATCTCCTCAATTTCTCCATTTCCTGGATAATTGCTCTCTTATCTTTATTACTTTCCTGCTTCTACCTCTTCTAGTTTCTCAAGATGGAAATTTAAATCATTGGTTTAAGATCTTTCTTCTTTTTGAAAATGAGCTATAATTTTTTTTAAAGATTTATTTATTTTATTACAAAGTCAGATATACAGAGAGGAGGAGAGACAGAGAGGAAGAGCTTCCGTCCGATGATTCACTCCCCAAGTGAGCCGCAATGGACCGATGCGCGCCAATCGAAGCCAGGAACCAGGAACCTCTTCCAGGTCTACCACACGGGTGCAGGATCCCAAGGCTTTGGTTTGTCCTCGACTGGTTTCCCAGGCCACAAGCAGGGAGCTGGATGGGAAGTGTAGCTGCCAGGATTAGAACCAGCGCCCATATGGGATCCTGGTGCGTTCAAGAAGAGGACCTTAGCCTCTAGGCCACGCTGTCGGGCCCTAGAATTTTTTTTTTTTTTTTTTTTTTTTTTTGTGAGCACTGACTTAACTACATGGCACGGATTTTGAAAAGCTGTATTTTCATCTTCATTCAATTTAAAATATTGTTTTAACTTCCTTTGTGATTTCTTGTTTGACCCTTCAGGTATTTAGAATTGTGTTTATCCCAAATATTCTTTAATTTTTAATTTAACTGCACTCTCTCTGATTTCAGTCACTTTAAATTATGGAGACTTATTTCAAACTCAAAATTTGGTGAATGTTTCATATGCCGTTAGAAGGACTATGTATCCTGCTGTTGCTGATTAAAGTTTTCTGTAAAGGCACGTTAGGTCAAGTTGCTTGACAGTGTTCATTATGTCCATTTGTTCTATTAATTACTAAGGATGGATTGTTGAAATCTCTCTCATTGATAGTTTGTGTGTTTCTCTCTTAAATTCTAACAGTTTTGTTCCATATGTTTTGTGGTTTTGTTATTGGGTGCACATACATTTAGAATTGCTATGTCTTCCTGCTGAATTAAACTTTAAAGTTATTATGAGATGTTCCTTTGTATCTCATATGACATTCCTAAAGATACACTTTGTCATACTAACATAGCGAGAACCCTACACCATAGCCCAAGAGTTTAAATCCTCACCTTGCATGCGCTGGGATCCTATATGGGTGCCAATTTGTGTTCCATCTGCTCCACATGGGAGACCTGGAAAAAGCTTCTGGCTTCTGGCTTCTGGCTGCAGATCAGTTCACCTCAGCTCCAGCCATTGCGAACTAGAGGACAAAAGATCTTTCTCTCTGTATATCTGCCTTTCCATAATAATAATAATAATAATAATAATAATAATAATAATAATAACCTAGCCATCCTAGCTTTGTACAATTGATGTTTGCATGGTATAATTTTTTTCATCCTTTTACTTTTAATCGACCTGTATCTTAATATTTAATCTACGTTTCCTATAGACATTACACAGTTGGGTCTTGCTTTATCCACTTAGTCTGACAAGCTTTACATTATAATTGGGGCATTCAGGTCCTTTAAATTTAATGTAACTGTAAATAGAGTTGGATTTAACTCTGTCATCTTGTTATTTGCTTTTTATTTGGTCATAGTTGTTCTTTGAAGGTTTTTTTTTAACCTCTTTTCCTGCTCTTGTAAATGAATATTTTTAGCATTTATTTCTCTCCATTCCTGAAGATATATTTATTTGTTTTAAGTGATTGATATGATTTAAAATATGCATATTTTGATAATCACGTTCCATTTTCAAATGTTAGACCATTTCACTTGTAGTATAAAATTTCTATTCATTGTGCTATGATTGTCACAAATTTTACTGCTATATTTGGTATAACATTACTATGCATTGCTTTTAATTTTTTTAAAAGATTTGTTTATTTTTATTGCAAAGTCAGATATATAGAGAGAGGAGAAGAGACAGAGAGAAATATCTTCCGTCTGATGATTCACTCCCCAAGTGACCGCAATGGCCGGTGCTGAGTTGATTGGAAGACAGGAGCCAGGAGCTCTTCCAGGTCCCCCATGCAGGTGCAGGGTCCCAAGGCTTTAGGCTGTCGTTGACTGCCTTCCCAGGCCACAAACAGGGAGCTGGATGGGAAGCGTGGGGCTGCCAGGATTAGAACTGACGCCCATATGGGATCCTGGTGCATTTAAGGCGAGGATTTTAGCTGCTAGGCCATAGCGCAGGACCCTGTTTTAATTTTTACTTCACATAGTCACTTCTATCTTAAGTAAGTTTTAAAATGAGAGGAAAAATTATTTTATATTTACCTACATAAATTACATTTTAAGTAATCTTCATTCTTTCATGTACAACCATGCTTCCATTGCTATTTTGTTTTTACTTGAATAATTTCTTTTTAATATTTTTCACAGTTCAGGTCTACTGATAGCCTGTTTTTCCAACTTTTTTGGTATAAAACCCTTTATTTTGTTTTTATTTTAAAGTCTATTTTCACTAGTTTTCAAATTATTCCTTTTTTCTTCTTTTGTTGCTTTAAAAATACTTTCATTAGAGAAATTTTCCATCCACTGTTTCATTCTCTGTATTTCTGAGACAGTTGGGGTTGGGTCAGGCCTAAGTCAGGAACCTGAAACTCATTCTCGTTCTCCCACATGAACGTCAGGGGCCCAAGTGCTGGAACCATCGCTTACTGCCTCCCAGGGTGCATATTAATGAGAAACTGGGGGATTGGTGTTGTGATCTAGCAGGTAAAACCATCTTCTACAATGTCACCATTTGGGAAAAGGGGTGCCAGTTTAAGCCCTGGCTGCTCCCCACCGTTCAACTCCCTACTAAATTACCTCAGAAATCAGCAGCAGGTGACCCAGGTCCATGGGCCCCTGCACCCATATTGGAGAATCAAATAAAGCTCCTGGCTTTGACCCTGGTCCTGCCCTGGCTGTTGCAGCCATTTGCCTCTACCTCTTTGCAAATCCACCTTTCAAATAAAAACAATCTTTTAACAAATGACACTGCCTCTCCTTTTCTCAAATTAAAAACAAAAACAAAACAAAAAAACACTGGATCAGAAGTGGAGCCAAGACTCAAACCCAGGTACTCCAATATGCGATGTAGGCAGTGTTTTAACCAAATGCTTTCCCCTCTCTTAGCCCTTTAACAACGTCATTCCATTGTCCCCTGGCTCGGACTTCTTTGGATGACGAGTCTGCAGTAACACTTGCCTTTGTGTGACTTTCTGTATGTGTATTTATCCTGCTTGGAGCTTATTGATCTTCTTGAATTTTTGCCTTAACATTTTCATCAAACTTAGAAAAATTGGGTTTTGGTACTGTTTCTTAGCATTTGAACAGACCAAGGAGTCTCCAACCCAAGTTTCTAGAGCTTTTTTCTCTATAAAACTCCACCCTCTCTGTAATTTTCCCTTGCACCTCTCAGCAGCCTCAGCTTCCCTGCACTTCAGTCTCCCTGTGCTCTGCTCGGTCAGTCCTTCCTCCTTGCTCCACGGCCTGGAATGCCCCTCCAAGCAAAAAGCTAGATACAGGTAGTGCTCGCCTCATTTATGTGAGGATTCACAATCCTCTGCTACTTCTGTTCAGGATCAGAAAACAGCTGGTTCATCCACGTCATCCAGCCTCCAGTTGTCCACAGCAGCAAGGAAATATAGCCCTGTTACTCCAACACGAATTAAAGCAAAATTCCATTATTTTTCTGAAAACTTCATTTTCTTACAATTCTGGGAGAGAGTAGAAAGTAAAAACATGTGTTCAACGTACCATTTAATGAAAGCTCTATTTTAATCTTTACAACTGTAAATGTGAAACATAATGGTTTCTAAATAATCATTCCAAAACAATGAGAAGGGTGAAATTGCTTTCCATGTTTTACTAAGATGTCCATGGTCGGTTCAATGAGCAATGCCTTGCCATAAGTCAGGCTCCACATTCAGTTGGTGGCTGAATATTTTGATAAAAAGCATTGTGCCAAAAGTGTTCTGCTTTGTCTCTAATCCCAATGCTTATCTTATTATCTTGCCTAAGGGTGATTATTCAAGCATCTTTACAGTAACATGACTTGCATACAATTCTGCTGTAACAAGTACAACTATCTCTAATTTTGGTCTTTCTTGTACCTTAACAAAATTCCTCAGCATCCTACACAGACCCTATAAAGCAGGTGTTTGGTACAGCATAGATGCTGCTTGGAAAGCCCACTTTCATGTTAGACTGCCTTAGTTTGAGTGCTGGCTCAAATTTTGAGTCCAACTGCCTGCTAATGCACATTGAGAAAGTGTCGTGTCCAGTGCATGGGTCCATGGGGAACCCTGACTGAGCTCCTGCCTTGTGGCTGTGGCCTGGCACAGTCCCAGCAGCGGAAGGCATTTGGGGAATGAAGCAGCAGGTAAAAGATCAGTCTCTCTCTCCGTGTATGTGTGTGTGTTTCTGCCCTACGAAGAAATACAAATATGGAAAATAGAACTCATAACAAAGTTTGATAACTTTGAAAGTATCCAAAGAAACAATTCCTTTGGGGACGTTTCACAATCAGTAAGGTTCAGTTTTCAGACAGTTAGCACTAAATCCACTGTTAAAGGTTTTTTGCTCGGCTACAATGAAAAAGCAACATTCTTAGAGATGGCATTAGCCTGACTCATGCAGATTGATGCAGCATATTTACACTCAGCTTACTAAATGTTTACATACACAGTGTTATTCTCTATTGCATTATTGATTGATATTCTTCAATTGACTACATTTTGAGTCATGAAAGAATTATTGCAACACAACATTTACAAAAGCATAGCGGTTTACATCTAAGATTTTTAACACTATGATTATGTTAAATATGTCCAAAATAATCTATAATTTATCACTGGGATTAGATGATTAACTTGATCAGTATGGTCTTAGCAATAAAAGTCATTAAACAATAAGTTAATAGAATTTCTGTAGAAATTCAAATTAATTTTACATTTCCTGTTAGTTACATGTATGTAAACAAAAGCATTGCATTGTTTTTTCCTCTGAAAAAATCATCAAGCCACTTGCAAACTCCTTTATAAACCCCCTACAATTACGTGAACTGCCTTTTAAGAAATTTCCACATAGACATTTATATCTCTAATCAGTGCTAGCCATTATTGATTTCCAGTCCTTCATATGTAGAAAGCATTTAATACTCATTTGAAAGACTACTGATACTTCCTAGATTGGTTCACATGGTGGAAGCTGCTCTAAAGCCTGAGGCTGCAGCAGTGTGTTAGGCAAGCATAGTCTCTATCCTGAAGGTGCTGCTTGTCCTGTGTGGAAAAGCAAAGAAGACAAAGGAAACAGATGAGTTGAGGAAACCTTCCTGGCGGCACTGAGCCTCCTGCAGCAGTGAAGAGGCTGAGGGAGATGCCTGCGTCGCCCATCAGCAGAGTGCCTGGGGTGAGCCCAGCACCTCCGCCTCTCGGTGTACACCTGCGAGGCAGCGGATGGTAGCTCAACTACTTGGATCCCCGACACCTATGTGGGAACCCTGGCTGGATTTCTCAGCTCCTGGCTTCAACCTGTCCCAGCCCTAGCTGTTAGATATTTAACGAGTGAACCAGCAGATAGATTGATCTCTCTCCACCCTCCCACCCGCCCCCTCACCACACACACACACACACACACACACACACCGTTCTTTCTCTCTAATCACTCTGCCTTTCAAATCCTAGGGTCGAAGCAATGAAGATGAAGAGAGAATATTGGGCTCGAAAAGTATTTTTCATACAGAACAGGTAAGACTTGCTGATGAACTGAACAAATTAGTAAGAAAGACACAAAGTGGAAGATGCTATAGAAGACTAGGAAGGCTTTGCAGGGGAGACAGAATGAGGGCGGGATTTGAGAGAAGAATTGGTGTCGCCTAAGGACACGTGAACTAGTGAGGATGACAAAATCAATGAAGAAGGACTGACTTCTATGTATTTGTGAGTTCGTGATGAACCAGCCTGCTAGCTTGCTGTGGCTGTTGTTTTTTGAGGAACAGATAGGTTAGTGGGAGGGATGTGATGAGGAAAGAGCTGGATCATTGAATATCTGGGAGACCCAGGAGGGTGAACCCACAACCTCTTACTTAATCCCCACCACAGCTGCACCCTGCACTTCCTACCAAACTTCCGGGCATTGAGCCCTCCTCCAAGTTCCCGTTGCTGACTCCCAGGAGAGGCCCACATGCTCACTGACCTACCCAGTGTCAGTGTACATGGTGAGTCAGTGGGCTGAGAGCTGGAACAGGTTCTTGCCACATTTACTGTCCCTGGCAGATATGGTAACACCTAACACTCTATAAATGCCTCAGATAACAGATATATGATCCCATAAACTCTAAGCTGGAGGCTTCAGTCTGTCTCTGTCAAAGGTGGAAGGATTTTGCCAGCACCAGATGGGAAGCACCTCCAGGGTCCTGTGGCTGACCACGTACCTCCAGATCCTTGCTGCCTGGTCCCCCTCCCTGCTGTCCCAGCAGTCGGGCAACCCGAGCCTTCCAATCTGCACCAAGGAAAGCGTGTGTCTCACAATTTCACAATTGGAGGCCTTGTTACACCCACAGAGGAGGCCTGGATTCAAAAAATGCCTGACTTCAACAGAGCCCCATGAGACAGCTGGGTTTATGGCCTCAGATCCTGTCACCATGGTAACAGATACTTTCAGGTTGTGTGGTTCTAGCCCAGGAGTTAGTTCTGTAAGGGCAAGGGCACCGTCTGACACAGTGAGTGTTTACAAGGCATTTACTGAACATGTGACTGGTCAGCCAGATGTGAATTTGACGAGTTGGACACATAAGCTACTCAATACCTAAATAGCTCTTCTCAAAGCTGGCCCACCCCCTGTATGGAGCCAATAGCTGCCTTTTACCGGGTTGAGTCTGATAGAAATAGGTCATTTCCCTCATGATCTTATTTACCATTTACAATAAGCTTTTGCAGTGAATGTTGCTACCTATGTTTTACCCAAAGGGAGACTGAAGTCAAACAAGTTCAGATCACACAACCAGTAAGAAACTGAGCCAAGACTCCCAACCACTGCTGACTGACTCCCCCAAACCCTCATCCTTTGAGGTCCTGGTATCTGTGAGCAAAGTCACTGGAGCCTTCCACCTGCCACTGGGGAAGCCAACACAGCAACCCTTTAGCTCACCCCACCCCCACTCTGGCAGGAAGCCGTTGATCAGATTAACAACTTGCCTGCTCCCACAGCCAAGAGTGAGAGTGCAAGGCTCTGGGGAAGGGACCTGGGCTTGGCTGGGCCTTCTTTGGGGACAGTGACACAAGGATGTCCTGCGGCCTTGGGGCCCAGAAGCCACTTGGCTTGGCACTTGGAAGCCACTTGGTTTCTCTCCTTCGCAGGGGGAAGGGAGACTACACCATGTCCTTTGCCACTCATGTCAGCAAGGAGAGATGGCAAGAACACATATAGCCAGAGAGACACAGGTTGGAGGATTGTGTTTCAACAGACCACTTAGCCTCTCCAGTTTGTTCATTCAGCTGAAACACTATGTGAGGCCACTTCCTTCAGGGAGACTGCCAGGGGCATGACATGAGGTGATGTAATGAAGGCATTCATTCAACAGTCAACATTCATCAGGGGCTCTCAAGGAAGAAGGCAACTTTTACCCCAGCTAGAAAAGGCAGACATCACTGGTCCCATCTGTCAGATGGCAAACTGAGGGGCCATGCTAAATGTGCCTTCTAACTCATATACTAATTCTCTTTCTGCTGTTTTTGCAAGCTCCCCAAAGGCAAAAACCTAAACTGATTTTACCTTGGGCCTTCTTCTCTTCCTTGTCTCCCCACCCTAGATTTTTATCCTACTGGTCTCTGCTCACGAATCACGCTGGTCATAATGGAGCAATCAAGAGGGGGGGGGGGGAGAGGCACAGTGGGAGGTAAACACGGGTCTCTCCCTAAGCACCCTGTTGGTGCAGAATCGTGACTCACCTGAGGCCTTTTATGAGGGCCAGATGCTGAGCACGTCGGAATTGCTTCCAATTGCTGCTACTTCGGTGTGTGCTGCTTGCAGGGAGGGGAACAACCAACATCCATATATACTTATACATTTACCCGGAAACGTGTTTATATTGTTTTCCAATCAGGATTTATCACAAGCCAGGGGTTCCACACCTGATGAGTAGACCAAACCCAACCCATTGTCAACAGAGGGAAGTCCATCTCAAACATTAAAGATTTAAATCAAAATGGATGTTAGAAGAGCATGATTTGGGCCCGGGTGAGTAGCACCATCCCTAGCAGCTGACTGAGAGATGGCTGTCTGGAGGTCCATTCAGCATCTTGGCTGCCTCAGAAGAAACACAATGAAGAGTTCCGAGGAGGGCAAGGTGCCCTTCAAGGCTTGCAACTACTCCATATTCAGACATCCAGAAATTTCTGGTATGGCCTCTGAGCACAGAGGGCCCAGTCCTGAGTTGGTCCATAATGGAGCAGCCCCACAGGTTGCTTAGATCTTCCCCAAGACAACCTGACCCCAGCAATCTGTGTCGACCCTGCAACCCAGATGTAGGATTTTACAGTCTACCTACTGTCTTCTCATATTCTCAACCTCCTTCTCCCAAATGCCAGCTGCTTTGTACTCCCTGGATCCCCTCACACCATGCCAGTCAGTCCCCTCATCATCTCCCTGCTCACAGAAGATGCTCTCGTCACATAGGCCCACCAGGAGACCTGCTCACCCCTGGTCACAGGTGCCTCCTCTGCTGATCCTCTGTGATGTTTCTCACTCATCCACTTAATAGGAACTACATCAAACTGTTCATTACCATAAACTTGAAAATGGGGATAATAACTCTTCCGTTTTCACTTTATACAACTATGTTGTTTGAAAGAGTTCCAAGAAGTATGAATTTACTTTGTGATTTCAAAGTACACTTTCAGAAGATGAAAAAATGAGGAATGGAGGGGGCATGGCTGGTATGGTGGTACAAGAAGTTAGGCCACCATTTGCAATGCTGGCATCCCATACAGGTGCCAGTTCATTTCCTAGCTGCTCCATTTCTGATCCGGTTCCCTGCTAATGTGCCTGGGAAACCAGTGGAAGATGGTTCAAGTCCTTTAACACTAATAACAAAAGCATTTCTGGCTGCAATGTGTAGAGCAGCAAGTTAGGGAAACAGTAGAGGCTACTGTGCTCATGTGATGATGAAATGAAATCGTAACACAGACATGCACCTGCTGCCTCTCTCCAGGTCTCTGTCTTCTGAGCTGGCAGCTCCACCTTGCACACACAGCCCTTAGGATGCTCCAGACAAACCCCTGACACAGACAACCCTGGACCTCAAATAATAAAGCAGTGGACAGAACTCCAAGGGAAGAACAGGTATGATTTACCCAAAGGATGGAAGATGTTCCCTCCAAGTTTCTTCCAGACACCAGGTGTTGCGCTGCACTCTGGGGATATAATGCTCAAAGACACGATCCCTGTGCTCTGGGCACTCCAGGAACTCGTTGACCACAGACAGCACACACACTAAGGAGAAAAGCAGGAGCCCGAGAGCACAGAGCAGCGTAGCCTAAGGACTAAGAGGCATGAAAGAGGAGGGTAGGGCTGCTGGGTTGTTGTGGAGCATGCCAAAACAGTGGTATCTTGAAGGATAAGGAAACTTCATTGAGTATGCATGGGAAGAAGGGATTCCCAAGAAAAGAGCAAACACTGGGAATATTCAAGGCAATGGAAGTTGTTCAGAATGGCTGCCTTATAAAACACATGAGGAGGACAGCAACAGCACAGGGCACGAGGAGAGGTGAGACATGAAGCTGCAGAGGCAAGCAGAGCCCCGAATCAGAGCTATGCTGAGATTTGCGTGACACAGACATGGACTTAACTCTAAGAGATGCGGGTGAGCATAGAGAGTGAAGAAAGATCAGACAGAAGAAAACAAACAAGGAAACACCCTGCAAAGATGGTAACCATAGAGACGGCATGACCCAAGCAAAGCTGCTTTTGAAAAATAAGTCCTTTTAAAAAGATTGATTTGGGGCCCGGCAGCGTGGCCTAGCAGCTAAAGTCCTCGCCTTGAATGCCCCGGGATCCCATTTGGGCGCCGGTTCTAATCCAGGCAGCTCCACTTCCCATCCAGCTCCCTGCCTGTGGCCTGGGAAAGCAGTCGAGGACGGCCCAAAGCTTTGGGACCCTGCACCCGTGTGGGAGACCGGAAGAGGTTCCTGGTTCCCGGCATCGGATTGGCGCGCACCAGCCCGTTGCGGCTCACTTGGGGAGTGAAAGATCTTGGGGAGTGAAAGAGATGGAAGATCTTCCTCTCTGTCTCTCCTCCTCTCTGTATATCCGGCTTTCCAATAATAATAAATCTTTAAAAAAAAGAATAATTTATTTTAAAGTCAGACTTACAGAAATAGGGAGGTAAAGAGAGAAAGAGAAAGAGAAAGAGAAAGGGAAAGAGAAAGAGAAAAAGAGATTTTCCATCCACTGGTTTACTCCCCAGATGGCTGCTCTACTTCTGATCCAAGAAAGCAGCAGAGGATGGCCCCAGTCCTCGTGCCCAACCCTATCTGGGAAACCAGATACACTTCTCAGCTCCTTGCTGCAACCTGGCCCAGCCCTGGCTGTGGTGGCCATTGGGGCAGTGAACCAGCAGATGGAAGATTCTCCTCTGGTTGTAACTCTGTCTTTCAAATAAATCCATCCTTTAAAAAAAAAAAAGTCCAGATACTAAAAATATTCCGTCCGGGTGGGCCTTTGATTTACCAGTTTGGAGGGCCTTTGGAACACCAACATCCCTTAGCAGAGTACCTACACTCAGGCTCTGACCCTGCTTCATAGTCTGCTTCCTGCCAAAGCAATCCCAGGAAATGCAGTTGTGGCTCAAGCACTTGGTCCCTGCACCCACTCAGGAGACAGCTTGAGTTCCCAGCTTCTGGTTTAACTTGCTCTGGTCTTGCCTATCGTAAGCATTTGAACGGAAACCAGTAGATGGAAGTTTGCTTGATTTCTCTCTTTTTCTCATTGCTTTCAAATAAATAACTTAAAATATGTACTCAGTAATTTCTCCTTAGAAATTAAAGAAATAGGGCCTGGTGCAGTAATGTAGTGGCTAAATCCTCACCCTGCAACCGCCAGCATCCCATATGGGCACCAGTTTGTATCCTGACTGCTCCACTTCCCATCCAGATCCCTGCTTGTGGCCTGGGAAAGCAGTCGAGGATGGCCCAAAGACTTGGGACCCTGCACCTGCATGGGAGACCCAGAAGAAGCTCCTGGCTCCTAGCTTCAGATCAGTTCAGCTCTGGCCATGGTGGCCACTTGGGAAGTGAACCAACAGATGGAAAATCTTCCTCTCTTTCCTCCTATCTGTAAATCTACCTTTACAATAAAAGTAAAGAAGTCTTGAGAAAAAAAATTAAAGAAATAATTAGGAATGGTGTATTACAATATTATTAAATAAAGCAAATCACTGGAAAAAGTGTTCAAGTGATGGTTTAAAGTGGCTAAACAGGTGCAGTGGAATAGCAAGCTAATCATCCACTTTCAGTGCTGACATCCTATATGGATGCTAGTTCATGTTCTGGCTGCTCCATTTCTAAAGAATCATTTGTCTTTATTTGAAAGACAGAGTTATGGGTATAAAGAGGAGGAGGAGGAGAGAGAGAGATCTTTCAACCACTGGTTCACTCTTCACATGGCTGTAACGACTAGAGCTGTGCCAGTCTGAAGCACAGAGCCAGGAGCTTCCTTCAGGTCTCTCACATGGGCAAAGGGGCCCAAGGACTCTCAGGTCATACTCCACTGCTTCCCAAAGGTCATAAGCAGAGAGCTGTGGTGGCCTAGCGGCTATAGTCCTCGCCTTGAATGCACCAGGATCCCATATGGGTGCCAGTTCTAATCCCAGCAGCCTTTCTTCCATCCAGCTCCCTGCTTGTGGCCTGGGAAAGCAGTCGAGGGCGGCCCAAAGCCTTGGGACCCTGCACCCGCGTGGGAGACCTGGAAGAAGTTCCTGGCTCCTGTCTTCAGATTGGTGTTGTTGTCAATTGGGGAGTGAGTCATCAGATGAAAGATCTTCCTCTCTGTCTCTCCTCCTCTCTCTATATATCTGACTTTGCAATAAAATATATAAATATGTTTTTTTAAGTAGAGCAGCAGAGACCCTACCTGGTGCCCATGCAGAATGCCAGCATTGCAGGTACAGAATTAGCCACTTCTGATCCAGCTCCTTACTAATGGACTGGGAAAGCAGCAAGAAATGGCTTAAGTCCTTGGTCTCTCGTATCCACATAGAAGACCCAGAAAAACTCTAACCTGCTGGCTTCAGACTAGTCTAGCTCAGGCTGCAGGAGAGGGAGCCAGCGGATGGAAGCTCTTCCTCTCCCTTTCTCTCTCTTTCAAGTAAAATAAATGAATCTTTTAAAAAATAAAATGGATAAATTGTAGTGTATTCATACAATTAAAATTTTAACACAATGAAAGAAAATTTATATTATAAAATAATATTGATACAGGAAAAGTATCGGTTATAAAATATAGCTTCCAGAATGTTCTCAGTGTTGAAAGTAAGCCAAAATGCTAGCTAACATTGGTGTTTATCTCTAGAGCTTTTGAATTTTGGAAATTCAAGTATGTTTGTTTACTTACACTTTCCAGTTTTTCTATTACAAATATATATATTACTTTTGTGATAATAATAATAAAAAAGTGAAAATTAAAAATCAAAAACATGAAAAACAATAATGACTGGCCTTTTCACGCGCCCCGCGAGGTCGGCCTGTGGGGCGTCTCTCTCCTTGCGGCGCGTGAGCGGAGCGGGAGCTGCGGTCATGGCGGGACAAGCATTTAGGAAGTTTCTGCCTCTCTTTGACCAGGTGCTGGTGGAAAAGAGTGCCGCGGAAACCATCACCAAAGGAGGAAAGGGAAAGTGTTGCAGGCACAGTAGTGGCTGTGGGATCGGGCTCTAAAGCAAAGGGTGGAGAGATTCAGCCAGTTAGTGTGAAAGTTGGAGATAAAGTTCTTCTTCCAGAATATGGAGGCACCAAAGTAGTTCTAGATGACAAGGATTATTTTCTATTTAGAGATGGTGACATTCTTGGAAAATACGTAGATTGAAAGCTATTGAAATGGCGTCACATGAAGCTGCCCATTCCACGGACGTTCTGAAATCTTTCATCATGTAAATAATTTCCGTGTCTCTTTTAGAATAAACTGATGCTGTCTAATGACACCCATTGTCTCTAAACTTTAGTTCCACGGTTCCGGTGTAAACATTTCCAAATAAAATATATGAACAACAACAAAAAAAAGAAAAACAATAATGATAATAGTAACTGGAAGGTAATTTAAAAGAGAAAGGGATTAGCCTCAAGGAAAATTTGCAATTGGGGAAGATTTGAGCTTGTGTATAAGGGGAGAAAAATAACTGCAGATTGAAGCTGTGTGAGAGAGGAAATGAGGGAAGAAGCCTGGCCTGACAAGGGAGGGGGCTCCAGGGACGAGGCAGGGCCTTCAGCGATGATGGAAGGCCAGCAAGGGACTCTAAGGCGATGGGCAGGAGAACAGGTCACCAAGGCCCCCTCACCTGCCATCCACTGCATCAGAGCAGAGCCAAGATGAAGGCGCTGGAGGAGAGTGGGAAAGGCTGGCAGCAGCTGCTTGGGGGAATTAGGAAGTCAATTAGCAATAAGAGGAAGGATTGCCTTGGGGGCTCCAAGGAAAGACCAGCTGCCACTTAACACAAGGACTTGATCCCAATGCCAATTAATTTATTAGCTGCAGCCAAAGAGGCTCTGTGTCCTGGATCCCTCCAAAAGGGGGCCACACGATACGCAGAAAACACAGCCCAGGTTAACTACAACTACCGAGGCTTAAACTAATGCATTGACCAACTTTCAGTGTCATCTGCCTCCTCTGGTTCCGTCTCAAGAAATTAGTCACCTTTACTGAATTTCTTTAAAATTTTAAAAATTATTTTTAAAAGATATTTAAGGAGCAAATGTAGTAAAATGAAAAAAGATTTAAGGAAATGATACTTCACCATCCAAAATAATGACGTGAGCACACAGCTGTATGCAGAGCTTCTGCTCTTGCTGGCTTCTAGGTAAAATCAAACAAGTCTTCCTCCTAATCTGTAATGGTAAGCAGGTGCCTTGGGGTCGGCACTGTAGCATAGCAAGTAAAACCACTGACTGCCATGACTACGTCACAGATGGGCACCAGTTTGTGTCCCGGCTGCTCCACTCCCCATCCAGCTCCTTACTAACAACCTCGGAAAAGTAACGTGATGATTCAAGTACTTGTGCCCTTACCACCCACATGAGATCCAGATGAAGTTGCTGACCTGGGCCTGGCCTCTTGTTGGCTGTTCCAGCCATGTTGTGAATGAGCCAGTGGACAGAAGAGCTCTAGTCTCTCTTTCTCTGTAACTCTGCTTTCTAAGTAGGTAAAGAAAACTTAAAAAAAAAAAAAAAAAACAAAAAAAAAAACAGTTGCCTTGCTTGGTATTGGCAGGTTCAGGTAGGTGATTATAACATATTCTAGTCCCATGAAGAAATGGCATTATACCTTTCCTATTTTGCCAGTATAATCATTAGAATCCATCTTGAAGGTGCAGTATCGGGAAATAAAAGATTGTTAGCAACCAAGTTGAATCTGCTTATAACCTGCTCTGTGCTTTGGGGATCCATTTTCCAGACTGAAGCAAAGCAACTCCCTCCCACCTGTTAGGCACCTTGAAGAAAACCTTTCACGGTCACTGGTTGCCTTAATCCCCCAACAGGCAGGTGTTTCTCATTTGATCTCCTCAGAGGCAATAACATGTAAAGATGGAGGACTTCCCTTAGTCAGCTCTTTGGTGTGCTGAGATGGCCAATGGGAAGTGTTGGCCACACGGCAGTCAGGACGCCACACAGTCCTCAGAGGCGTTAGCCACAGCAGTGACCACTGGCCATAATCATACACAGCATTCATGCCATCGTAGGACAAAGTAGTTCCTACCCTCCCCACCTCCACGCCATGATAACTGGCACAGATTCAGCCAGGCTTGCAGGGGCCCTCTACAGCCCAAAGTTCACGAGCTCTTTCACCAGGTTCTGGTGGGCCAGCATTCGGCACTAGGTTTGAACTATGTCTTCCATATGTTGCCAGTCTGACAATTTTACAGTCTCCAAAGTACACAGTAAAGAAACACCCCAGGGTCCAAGCGAGACAAGCGTGACATCAAAATATGTCGCATAGGGAAAGGAAGGTCTGTTCAACAAATGGACGGGGCACCCACATACAGAAGAGCAAAGCTGGCTCCATTTACACCATATCAAAGAAAACTAAACATCATGAAACCCTTCCATGTGAGAACTAAAGCTATAAAACTCATAGAAGTAAAACTAGGGAAGCTGTCATGACACTGGACTTGACAATGAATACATAGATATTAGAACAAAACAAAGACAAAACAGGGAAAACAGGTAAACCGGACTACATTAAAAGCTTTTTTAAATTTTGGGGCCTGGTGCGGTAGCCTAGTGGCTAAAATCCTCGCCTGGCACACACTGGGATCCCAGATGGGCACCCAGTCTAATCCCAGCAGCCCACTTGCCATCCTTCTCCCTGCCTGTGGCCGGGAAAGCAACAGAGAATAGCTCAAAACCTTGGGATCCTTTACCCACGGGGGAGACCCAGAAGAAGCTCCTGGCTCCTGACTTCAGAATGGCTCAGCTCCAGCCATTGCGGTCATTTGGGGAGTGATCCTTCTCTCTGTAAATTTGACTTTCTAATAAAAATAAATAAATCTTTAAAAAAAATTTTTTCAATTAAAATTTTTGCCCATCAAAGGACATTAACATGAGAAATGTTTTCCCAGAGAATGGAGGAAAACATCTGTAAATCATATATATAGGATATATATACATAACCAGTAATCAGAACATATTTAGATAAAATTCCTACAACTCAAGAACTGAAACACTTGAACTCTATTTTAAAAATAGACAAAGAACTTGTATAGACATTTCTCCAAGATCTGCGTGAAGTTAATAGGCACATGGGAAGATGCTCACCGTCACCAACCACCAAGGAAGTGCAGAGCACTCCATGAGGACATACTGCTTCTCGGGCCCGGTGCAGCAGCTGGCAGAAACAAAGGGGGTTGTTAAGGGTGTGAACGTGGTGACCAGGTAACACCTCGTCCCTGCTGGTGGACAGGCAAACCGTGGGAACAGGCCTGTGGTGGTTCCTCAAAATGCTGGACACAGCAGTGCCCATGTTCCGGAAATTCCACTTGGCAGTACATATCCAAAACAGCTGAAATTTTATCCACCGGTATTCACAGCAGGATAATTTACACTAAACATAAGCTAGAAAAAAGCAACTGTCCACAAGCAGGTGAATGAATAAACAAAACAGAGCATATATGTACAGCATCATGCAACTTTGAAGGAAATTCATGTTTTAAAAAGATTGATTGGTTTGGGCCCAGCAGCATGACCTAATGGCTAAAGTCCTCGCCTTGAACGCACCGGGATCCCATATGGGCGCCAGTTCTAATCCCGGCAGCTCCACTTCCCATCCAGATCCCTGCTTATGGCCTGGGAAAGCAGTCAAGGATGGCCCAAAGCCTTGGGACCCTGCACCCATGTGGGGGACCCGGAAGAGGTTTCTGGTTCCTGGCTTCGGATCGGCGCAGCACCAGCCGTTGCGCTCACCTGGGGAGTGAATCATCAGATGGAAGATCTTCCTCTCTGCCTTTCCTCCTCGCTGTACATCTGACTTTGTAATAAAAAAATAAATAAATCTTTAAAAAACAAAACAAAAAAAGATTGATTGGTTTGAAAGGCAACTTTACAGAGACAAGCAAAAAGAGAGAGATGGAGAGAGATCTTCTGTCACCTGATTCACTCCCCAAGTGGTCACAATGACCAGAGCTGAGCCGATCTGAAGTGAGGAGCCAGGAGCTTCTGGGTCTCCCATGCAGGTGCAAGGGCCCAAGGACCTGAGCCATCCTCGACTGCTTCCCCAGGCTATAAACAGGGAGCTGGATAGGAAATGGAGCAGCTGGGACTCCAACCATCGTCCATATGAGATGCCAATGCAGCAAAGAAAACAGAGAGAAAGAGATTTTCCATCTGATGGTTCACTCTCCAAATCCCTGGCAGCCAGGACTGGGCCAAGCTAAAGAGAGACCAGAAACTCCATCCAAGTCTCCCACAGGTTAGCAGGAAGAAAAAGCACTTAGGGCAGCATCTGCTACCTTTCCGGGCACATTAGCAGGCAGTTGGATGGGAAGCATGGGAACTGGGACTTGAACTAGCTCTCCCATATGGAAGGGTATCATTGTAAGTGACAGCTTAATGCCCCGTACCACAGTTCAGATCACAGGAAAGGAAATTCTGATGCATGCCTAATCAAAAAACCAGACAGGAAGAATAAATACTGTTTGGAGCCACTTCTGTGAAGTGGCAAAGGGGCCGGAAAAATTCAGAGGAAGTAGAGTACTGGTTCCCAGAGACTAAGGAAGGAGTAAGAGAACTACTGTATAATGGACACAGAGTTTCAACTCGGGAGGATCCCAGTGTTTTGGAGATAATCATGATAATTGTACAATAACATAAATGTGCTTAATGTCATTGAATCATATACTTATCAACAATTAAAATGACAAGTCTAACATGTCTATTTTAATCTATATTGATTGCATGAAAAGCAGAGACAGCCTGACAGTTTCTACAATAGCAGGGGTCGGGTCTGGCCAGGCCAAGGCCAGCAGCCAGGAACTCAATCCAGGCCTCCCACACAGCTGGCAGGGACTCTGCTCCACGATCCATAGCCTGTTGTCTGCCATCATGCACGCCAACAGGAAGAAGCTGCAACTAGGAGCAGCCAGGACTCGAACAAAGATCCTCCAAAATAGATTTTGGCATCCCAAATGGCATCTGAACTGCTTTGCTTAACTCATGCTCCTGTATGTTTTTTTTAGTATAATAATAATACTTCTTTTAAAACCCTGCTTTAGATGGTGTTTCACATAGCGGGGAAAAAACATGGAAAAAGAATATTTAAAAGTTCACAGTTTGGCCCATCGCAATAGCTTAGTGGCTAAACCCTCACCTTGCATGCATTGGCAGGACCCCTTATGGGCACCCATTCCTGTCCCAACTGCTCCACTTCCCATCCAACTCCCTGCTTGTGACCTGGGAAGGCAGTCGAGGATGGCCCAAAGCCTTGGGCCCTGCACCCTCTTGGGAAACCTGGAAGAGTTCCTGGCTCCTGGCTTCAGATCGGCTCAGCTCCAACCATTGTGGTCACTCGGGGAGCGAACCAGCAGACGAAGATCTTTCTCTTTATGTTTCCTTCTCTGTGTATATCTGCCATTCCAATAAAAATAAGTAAAGCTTTTTTTAAAAAGTTCACAGTTTATCTTTGGCATGGGGGAGAGCAGACAGCCTTATTTTCTTTACACTTTTTCTTATTTTCCAAGAGCAAATTGAAAATGAGAAAAATGTTTTTCTCAGCGGCAGGACCTGCATTGGGATGACAATGGAATTATCAAGCACCAGTTTCAAAACACGCCAACAGTGATGTTTCTACAGAGCTCTTGTAACCTGCTTTGCAACTGTAGGCTGAGGAGCCGAGGAGCAGTGTTGACCCTGGGTGGTGGGAGGCTGCTTTAGAGCAGGCATTGTTGTCTGCTGGTTGGCTGTAACAGGAAGAGGGCAAAAAACTGAGTGCTGCACCAGCCGTTCACTTTATATCACATACTGCAGGCATGAGTGAGCTTCAGTCAACTCGGCACGCTTCAGCTCAACACCCACTGTGTGTCAGACCTGAGCACAGTGCCCAGTCCACACTCGCTCTTGGATCCTTACTGTTAGGGTGAACTTGACTGCTTTCAGATCTGTCGACTTTCCCATCACCACATCCACCTTCAGGGGTAACGACTGCTCATCATTCGAAGTACGTGCTTCTAAACCTTTTCCAGTGCATTCCATCTAAAACAACTTTTACAAGTATGTACAAAAATTACTTTTTAAATTCCGTATTACTTCACTGGCATATCTCCAAACTTAGTATCTAAGGAGCTACTTTTTGTTCTCAACTATTTCTTTTTTGAAAATTCATTTTATTTGAAATAAGCATATGTATATATCTATACGTGTCTTTATTTGAGTAAAGAAAGAGATACCTCCCACTCCTTGATTCACTCCTCAAAGCCAGGAACCTGGAACTCCATCTGGGTCTCCCACGTTGGTACAAGAGCCCACAGACTTAGGCCATCTTTTGCTTTTATAGGTGCAGTAGCAGGGAGCGGGACAGGAAGTAAAGTCGCTGGAAAATGAACCTGTGCCAATATGGGACTCCAGCATCACGTGCTGTGCCTCAATCTGAACCCCAATTAGTTCCATTATGTATTCAGTGACTTTTTTTTTAAGTGACTTCTTTATTCATGGACATTTAACTTGCCTATTATTCTGTAATATTACAAAAATACTACTGCAAGCATCCTTATAAATGCTAGTAATTATTGACAGAGTACATAAACTTGCTACATTATTACAGATTTTTAACATTTTTACTTATTTTTATTTCATTTGAAAGGCAGCATGAGAGAGACACGAAGATCTTCTAGCTCACTGCCTAAACACCTGAACAGGCCAGGTAGGGCCATGGTAAAGGCCGGGACTTGGAGCCCTATCTGGGTGTCGTATAGGTGTTGCAGGGACCCAAGGACCTGAGCTCTCACCTCCTGCCTCACGGGGAGCACCACAGCAGGAAGGGGGATCGAAGTGAAGGGACCAGCATTCTGCCAGGCACTCCACTACAGGATGTGAGCTTCCCAAGCGCATCTTAGCTCCCATGCCAGGTTTAATTTATGCTGTTCAATTTCATAGACACTATAAATCTTTACTGGAACAAAGTGTAAACACATTGCAGACTCTATGGAGCCAGTGAGGGATAAACCCCTACTGTGGCACCAGAATTCCCATATGGGTACTGGTTCAAGTCCTGGCTGCTTCACTTTTTTTTTAACATTTATTTATTTTTATTACAAAGTCAGATGTACAGAGAGGAAGATCGTCCATCTGATGATTCACTCCCTAAGTGAGTGCTACGGCCGGTGCTACACCAATCCAGAGCCGGGAACCAGGAACTTGTTCCAGGTCTCCCATGCAGGTGCAGGATCCCAAGGCTTTGGAGCTGTCCACGCCACCGGGCCCGGCTGCTTCACTTTTAATCTCTCTCTCTGTCTTTCAAATGAACAAATCAATAAATCTTTCTGAAAAAACTGTTATGGGTTTGGTGCAGTAGCCTAGTGGCTGAAGTCCTTACCTTGCACACCTGGGATCCCATATGGGTGCCAGTTTGTGTCCCAGCTGCTCCACTTCCCATCCAGCTTCCTGCTTATGGCCTAGGAAAGTAGCAGAGTATGACCCAAAGCCTTAGGACCCTGCACCCACATGGGAGACCAGGAAGAGCCTCCTGGCTCCTGGCTCAGATCAGCTCAGCTCCAGCCAGTGCAGCAACCTGGGAAGTGAACCAACAGGTGGCTGGACAATCTTTCTCTCTGTCTCTCCTTCTCTCTTATGTCTGCCTTTCCAATAAAAATAAATACATCTTTTAAAAAAAATGGTTAGACTGGGCCTGGCGGCGTGGCCTAACGGCTAAAGTCCTCGCCTTGAACATGCCGAGATCCCATATGGGTGCCGGTTCTAATCCCAGCAGCTCCACTTCCCATCCAGCTCCCTGCTTGTGGCCTGGGAAAGCAGTGGAGGACGGACCAATGCTTTGGGACCCTGCACCCATGTGGGAGACCCGGAAGAAGTTCCTGGTTCCCGGCTTCGGATTGGCGCGCACTGGCCCGTTGCGGCTCACTTGGGGAGTGAATCATTGGACGGAAGGTCTTCCCCTCTGTCTCTCCTCCTCTCTGTATATCTGACTTTGTAATAAAATAAATAAATCTTTAAAAAAAAATACGAAAAAAGTGTTAGACTACCCTAAAACATCACAAAACTAAAACACAGACCTTTCTTTAAAAATAAATTTTTTGTTATTTATTTATGCAAAAGGCAGAGTGACAGAAATAAAGGGAAGCTTCCCTAATGGCCGCAGCAGCCAAGCTTGGCCAGCTGAAGCCAGGAGCCCCCGGTTTCATCCAGATTTCCCAGGTGGGTGGTGGAGGTTCATGTACGTGGGCTCACAGCTCTGCTTCCTAGGTGCATTGGCAGGCAGTGGATGGCAAGCAGAGCAGCCAGGATGCTAAACAGCGCTCTGATACAGGATGTTGGCACCACAAGCAGTTTAACCGGTTGACTTTTCAGGAAGTTGCGAGTGAATCAGAAATGTTTGGTGGAGGTGAAATAGTATGGAGGCTAAAGCATACTGTTCTTGGGCCCGGCACGGTGGCCTAGCGGTGAAAGTCCTCACCTTGAATGCACCGGGATCCCATATGGGCACTACTTCTAATTTTTTTTTCTTTTTCCATTTTTTTTTACTTTGTTTTTGAAAATCTTTACAAAGTTAATTAGGGCACAAAGGTTCAAGGGCTACAGGAAAGTGGGTAAGATTATTATTTCCACACATTTTTTCCCCTATGTCAGGGGTAAAAGAAGAGGTAAAGCGAGAAGCTCCACCCAGTCTCTCATCCATCTCAGGTCCCCAATGTGGGGCATGCTCCGAGGGTCTTGCTCAAGTGGTTTTGATAGTTCAACAGTTCTGAATTGCTGCCAGTCTCGCCATTCCAAGCACGAAGAAATTGCTGCAGAATCCACTGGTTGACATAGCCCATCTTAGAGTCTTCGTTTGCCCTGTTTTTCACTGCCAACATATGGCTGGGGTAGTTGATTGACTTGTTCTGTCCTCTGTCTTTTCATGGTTAGGGTTCTGAATTCAGCAGTTCGATTGAGGGGATTCCTAAACAAACTTTGTCTGAGATGAACTCAGACCAGATTCTTTTTTTTTAAAGATTTATTTATTTTATTACAGTCAGATATACAGAGAAGAGGAGAGACAGAGAGGAAGATCTTCCGTCCGATGATTCACTCCCCAGGTGAGCCGCAATGGGCCGGTGCTGCGCTGATCCGATGCCGGGAACCAGGAACCTCTTCCGGGTCTCCCACATGGGTGCAGTGTCCCAATGCATTGGGCTGTCCTTGACTGCTTTCCCAGGCCACAAGCAGGGAGCTGGATGGGAAGTGGAGCTGCCGGGATTAGAACCGGCGCCCATATGGGATCCCGGCATGTTCAAGGTGAGGACTTTAGCCGCTAGGCCACGGCGCCGGACCCTCAGACCAGATTCTTATGTGTACTTGCAAGTACGAGACCCAGCACAGTCCATCGTCCCAATCAGCTGGTGGTTGCAATTGCTGGGTCGGTTCTGTTTCCAGCCCTGTCTTCCAATGGAACCAATGGGTGTTGCAGTTCAGCCTGATTCTGTCCAGCACACACTTGGCCTTCACATAAACCAGTGGGAGCTGCAGCCTATTCGGAGCAACCTAGAATAACCCCACCAGGCGCACCCCCTACCCTGGTTTGCTAGTATGTGCAGCAGACTAGTCCAGTCTGTCCCACATCCCATTCAGCTCTCATACATGTCAGTGGGCATTGAAGCCTAGTTCAACCCAACCAGCTCCACTATCCAGCCCACACACATGCTGTTGGGTATGCGCACCAGTTCTAATCCTGGCAGCTCCACTTCCATCCAGCTCCCTGCTTGTGGTCTACAAAAGCAGTCGCGGACGGCCCAAAGCCTTGGGTGGGACCTTGCGCCTGTGTGGGAGACCTGTAGGAAGTTCCTGGCTCCTGGTTTCAGGCCATTGAAGTCACTTGGGGAGTAAATCATGGGACAGAAGATGTTCCTCTCTGTCTCTCCTCCTCTCTGTATATCTGACTTTGTAATAAAAAATAAATAAATCTTAAAAAAATATATTGTTCTTCACAGTCTTCACCCTCCTTTGTTCATATCTTGTTTGTTTCACAATAGGAAACCATTGTGGTCAAACCATTACAGCTTTGACCAACAACAAAGGAAAGACATTCTAACTGATGAAATTGTTCAGAATCTAAGGAATTTCAGAAAACCTCTCTGAAGGGAAGCTGGAAGACAGGCATCACATTCCATTGTGATGAGGTGGAAAGAGCATGAGGTGAATCAGGCTGGAGTTTCAATCCTGAATTGGTAACTATGCTACCTTAACCAACCCACTTCATCTGTGAGCGCTTCATTTCCCTTATAACAAAGTCATCTTCAGGCACGTTACATCCAGCAGCTCGCAAGCTCTTCAACAGGTAGTTCTCAGGTTCAGAAGTGAGCTGACAGCCTGGGCCTTTGACCAGGACAAAGGCAGACACATAGTATGCTAAGCCCCTCCATGAAGGGGCCAAATCAAGGCAATATTACAGGACTGTGGTGTGCAACTGGATGCTCACTGAAGGGTCTGTTCCCGATGGACCGATTCGATTGGGTTATTCTTACCTAGTCACAGAGCCACTGAGCATCAGAGTAGGAAGGTACCATCTTACCTTCTCACTTGCAGGTTAAGTATGAGGCTCACAGAGTTAACTAACCCAGCCTGAGGTCAGCCAGCCCGGAAGTCACAGAGGCACAGCTAGACCCCATGCCTCTTGACAGAACAGAGTTTTTTCCCAATACTTTTACTATCCAGAGGTGTGAAGCCCCAGCTCAGCACCCAGCACACAACAGTTACAAAGAATTTTTAGTCAAACAGCATCTTGGGTACAAACAGGGCTGGGAAGCAAAGAAAGTACTTGTGAAAAAATGCTGAATTTCAGGGGAAGTAGCAAATAAACCAATAATTAAAACAAGCAACATTCTAAAGCACTCTTTTAAATATTCTTAAAATCCATACACACAAACTACAAAATATGAAAACAGTGAATACAGCATCTGATTCTGCCTCATCCATTTCCTGGATTCTAGTAAAATTTTGTTTTCAAAAAAGGACAGCAGGTCACAATCCACAGCTCACAGACTGGTTTAAAAGATTTATTGGGGGCTCAACACTGTGGTGTGATAGGTCAAGCCTCCCTCTGTGGGGCCTGTTTGAGTCCCAGCTGCTCCACTTCTCATACAGCAACCTGTTAATGTATGTGCCTTGGAAAGCAGCAAAGGATGGCTCAAGTCCTTGGGCCACTGTATCCATATGGGAGACCCAGAAGAAGCTCCTGGCTTTGGATCAGCCCAGCTCTAGTCATTGCAGCCACTAGGGGAGTGAGCCAGCAGATGGAAGATCTGTCTCTGTCTCTGCTCTCTGACTTTCAAACAAAAACAAATAAATTTAAAATATTATTTCTTGGGATCAGACATGTATTTTATGACTTAAGACACCACATCTCACATCAGAGTGCTTGGGTTCAATTCCTGACCCCAACATTCTATCAATGCACACTCAGGGAGAGGTTACACTGATGGTCCAAGGGACTGATTCCTGCCAGCTACATGGAACCTGGACTGAACTCCTAGCTCCCAGGTCCAGTCCAGGGCACTCAGGGAATGAGCCAGTGGATGGGATCTCTGTGTTTCAAATAAAAAAAATAAATAAATTTAATATTAGTTATCCTAGTTACTGTATTGCTGGACACCTCCTTAAATTATGCCAGAAGCAAGTGCCCCTCACCCTTGTCCTACCACACAGAGAAGCAAGGCACTCTGGGTCCTCAGGCTAGACCCACCAGGGCTCACTGTAGGTGGAATCCAAAAGTTTCCTACTCTGGAGTGAACACCCCCAAATCAGACCCCTCAGAGACTGGGAATGGATTTTTGCAGACTACAGGCAGAATACTGCACTCAACAATATTCTCCCAGAGAAATGGCCCTTAGTTCTCACCAAGGTCTCAATAGGACTTTCCTAAAATTAAGAAACTGCCATAGTATACCACAGGAGTTTCCTTACCATAAAGTCTCAAACTATTCCCACCTTCCCGATGGCCCTATATCCCATTATTACTCCTCTTTGCCTAAAACGTACCTAAGCAAAGGCCTGATTCACCTACTCCCACTGAAGCTCCCTATAAGACACAAAGCCCATGGTACTGATGGCGTGTGCCAAGGAATCCTAAGCAGTAATTCCAAGAACCGGGTGCTAGCCAAGGCATGCACCTCCAGGCCTAGTTAGTTTCATCTCGCAAGAGCAGCGACAAGGATGCAGAGAGAGCCAGTTGAGCACCCGTGTCCTTGGGGCATCATGACACCTCCAGAAGGACACAACCTCCACCCTTTTGACAAGTGGCAGGCAGTAGCACTGGCAACACCTGCTCACAAAACCACAAGTTCAGCAAAACGATTAACTCCCAAGCTTGGGCTTCAACTCGTGCAGGCTTCCCCTCTCAGGAAAACTCATGTCCCATGTGCAAAACCCACTGGCCTGCCGCCCACCGGAAGCACAGGGGTGAGGCCCGCGCGGGGGCCCATGGGAAGGGGGCGGAACAGTGACGCGGGAGCAGGTGCGCCGCTGGCCCTGATTGAAAGTTGATAAATGACTTCAGAGTTTCACGCTACCCATGTTACTGCCATCGAACTGGCAAATATTTACCTTGGGTTCCGAGTGACTGAAAATATTTGGTTGGAGCCAGATGCGTCGCGTGTCTGTCCCTGAAATATTAGCTAAAGGAGTGATTTAACAAAATAAAATGGTGGGTGGGGCGCTCGGCCCGGCCAGCACTGTTTACTCTTCTCCAGCTCCTGCTTCTAACAATCCCAGAGGGAATGTGAACAGCTGGGAAGCAGGCCAGGCCCAGGGCAGAAAAAGGCTCTGTTTTGGTTTGGGGTGGATGGTGTTACATAAATCAGAGATGTGGAAATACACATCTTCCTGAAAGACCAAGCAGGAGTTTGGTGAGATCTGCTTTGAATGCAGAGCGCGTCTGAACTAAGGAAACCCACACCTTCGTCCAGAAGTGCTGCTGTTCCACTGTGTGAGAGTGCTCATGCGTTCCCACTGCACCTGACCAAGGCGCTTGGCCAGCATGGCCAAGCTGGTGAGAAACCCAGTCTGACTCACTCGGGGCTGTGGTGATCATGTGCCAGTTCTGTAAGGGGATTTAAAGGAGACCTATGTGTCAGGCCAAAACTGACCTCTGGGCCTGTCTCTGCTATTGCCTGGAGATGCTGCTTATGAAGAAAGTGAAATCAAAAATAAAACACACACAATTGTGGTAGGCCTTTAGTTAATAACGCAAAGAGGGAGTCTGTGTCTGATTTCTTTCTTGCGTGAAGGTGTGGTTGAGGGAGTGTTCTTCTCGCAAAGAGCAGCGACAAGGGTGCAGAGAAAGCCAGTTGAGCACTGGATACCTGCTACAGAATGAGTCTGCTTTCTCCAACCCTGGTTAGTTTCTTCTTTGGAACCATAAACTGTGTGAAGACTTTTAAGAGGCCACAAGCAAATAGTTACTTTGAAAGCAACTCATTTTTCATTGGACAAATCATAGAGTTTTCTTTCTTTTTCTAGACCTTACTCTGTGTTAACACAAGCATATATTGTGAAATCCAAGTTACTGAAACATAATTTCCAGCTTTCCAACTTCTTATCCTGGAAAGCTGGAAATGACCAAAGTCCCTGGTTCTCCTTGGCTACTCAAATTCTCCTGAGACTGCCCAGTGGCACCCATTCGCACTGCAGCCACTCTGTGATCTGCCCCAGCCCAACCGGAAGCTCATGTGGAGGAGTTAAGAGAACTTGAGGTCTAAGTACATCTCCAGCACTGCAGAGGCCCCTTTGCCATGAGCCCTGATGGTTTTGGCTGTAAAAGCAGAATTAGGATAAAAACTCACTGGCCTTCATGAGTGCCACGTTCTTGGCATCTGTCCCCCTAGCCGTCTTTGCTGGACCTTCTCTTCATCAATGCCATGTGCTCCAATCCCAATATCTATGCAAGACTGCACATTCTTGTCCTGGCCTTTCTGCCTTGACTGAGAATTCCTGTTCTCCAAATGACAGAATCCTTCACTTGCAGTAGGGTGGAGAACGACTGATCCTTAGCTTGAGAAATCATATGAGCTGGCCCTACCATGGTGACGGTAAATGGGACTTGAAATTCAGCCCATCTATAGCAGGTAGAATTTTAAATTGGTAATATTTGAATGGCTTGTCAGTGATGCTTTCAATATTCAAGTGGCCCTTGGCAGAAGATCCCCCCACCTCTGAAATATTCAAATATGTTATCAGCTCTCCACAAAGCATCCTTTATTCAGCTCTCCCCACGAAGCAAGCCATTTATTCAGGTGAGAAACTGTGTAGCCTGGTGTCTGGCATGCCCCTCCTTTTTGATTTCAGAGACCTGTTGGGATTATCTGTATACCTTCAGGATTCCTGTCGTCTTTGTATCGTCCCCAAGTCTGAGTGAAAAAAAGGCTCTTCATGAAAAACAATAACATATGGATATTGAATGTTAATTGTATTAGCCACCAGGAACTAGTAAATACATATTATAAACTATCATCTTTAATACTAATGAGGATCCTATGGTTTTGAGTGAGGGAACAAATGAATGAAACTGCAAAACAAGCCTGTGAAAATGTGCCACCTGTCGTTAGGCTGGATCTGTAGATATAGGTGAGAGGACACACACTCCCTAGAAACACCAGGAACCTGAGCCACGTGAGGTGTCAGGAGTTCCTTATTGTGCCTGTGTAGCTTTGTTGAGACCTTAAAAGGCATGCAGGAACTCTAAAGTTTGGAAAGAGTGATCACCTCTGATTTTAATCTTAGCACCTTAAAATTTGCTGTTGTTTCTGTTGTGTTCACTATGCTCCCATTCTGAGTACTTCTTTTAAGAATACATAAATAACATGCTAAAACATCCAATGTGCCTCATCCACCCATTGAACTTAAACAAGGCATATAGTTTTACATTTAGTGGTAGAATAACTACACTAAGCTCCTTAACACAGAACTGTCCGTAGGCGCAGCATGTCCCATCGGCAACAGAGCATGATAAATGAATGAAGGTGGTAAAGTGCTGGGGGGCGTTGGGGGGTAAGACCTGTACCTGCAGGTATAGAAAGAATGTGTTTCTGTGTCTTGAGAAACAGCCTTTGACCTTGAATGCAGAGCTGCACCAAATCCTCACTTCGTATACAGCGTTGGGATCAGCAGAGGAGAAACAGGAAACCTTCTAATTCTGCCTTTCTTCCCTTCCTCCATTCCCCTGTCTTCTCTTCCTTCTGACTCAAAGTTAACAGAGAATTACCAAAAAAAAAAAAAAACCCAAACCAAACATGTGATATGCAACATGAAATTGCTCCAAATTCCATCCTACTTCCCACTCATTCCCAACTTAACCCGTTGGCGTACTTAATATATGTTCTTCCAAAGTTTTACCTTAGGTACATAATGATATTATAATTATGATTGCTATTGATTTTTACTGCAATGGGATCATGATTGATACACCAGTCAGCTCACTTGGCTACAGGTCAGGTCCCTCAGGCTCACTACCTACAAATGCACCCATGCCTCTACCAACTGGTTCTTGCCACTGCTTCAGTTTGCTGATCATCCCTGCATGTTGTTTTGCTCCTGGCCTTACTTTCAGACAGGGTAGATGCAGAAGAGGTGGAAGAGCAGGAGGAAGAGCTGTGGATGTGTCCGTGATAACGCAGTCAGCGGCGTAAATTCAAAACCATTAGGTAAACTGGACTTGGGATCAGCAGAAGGAATTGCACCACACCCAAATTCAAAGGAACTTCCTGGGAAGCTTGGGTAACCCCCAACAGACTGTCCCCACACCCTCTGCTGCCATCCCATAAGCCACGTTTATCTTGAAAAATGGAGCCAGTTATCTTCCAAGCCAAGCTTCCTCACCCGCATTATCATACCACATTGAATGGAAGATGCATGCAAGGCCCGGCTGCTACAGCAGCAGCTGGGAGCTACAAGGGTGGCTGTTATGGGGATTCACCCTCAACGCAGATGTTCCTTCAGCCTGCAAGGGAGCTCCTGAAAAGGCTTTGTGTGATTAGGAGAAAGGAGCTGGCTTGGTTGAGGTAGTCATGCCTGGCTGGCCCTACAGCCCCAGCACTTCGGTGCAGGCTCCTTTTTGGGAGCCCAGGAATCTCTTCCACACTGGCCGGCAGGGAAGCCTTTCCCAGGGAGTTTGTTTTTCCCCAGCCCAGGCAGCCACAGTGTCTATCCAGTTCTAGCACCGAGGAGAAGAGTCGCTGCTTCCTTCTTGGTGGGCACTGAATCTGTGAACGCAGTGGTGTTGAGATGGCCACTCACCCAAAGAAACCATTTCTGGACCATCTTCATCCTCCTTTTTGGGCAAGAGTCAGATTTCCTGGAGGGTTTTTTTTTTGTTATGTTTTGTATTGTTTTATTTTGTTTTGAAGGGGGTTGGTTAAAGAGGATTTCAGAACACGGAGCCAGGGCAGGCTTTAGCTCAGCAGCTGAGCAGCGGGCTAAGAGGTAAGCCTCCTGCGGCAGAGTGCTTTAGTGCTTTGATTTGATCTTGGGCTCCAGCTCCTGATCCCTGCTTACTGTGGACCCTGGAGGGCATCAGTGGTGGCACAGGTAGTTGGGTGCTTGCCTGCCACGTGGAATAGGTGGATGGGATCCCCAGCTCCTGGCTCGGGTCCCCACCATTACAGGCATTTGGGAGATGAACTGCAGACTGGAGCTCTCTGTCTCTTTGTCTCTCAAATAAATTGTATGATTCATTTCATGCATTCAGTTGTTTGTTAAGTGAACTGTCAGTCTAATTGCCCATCTTTTAAATAGGCTGTCCTTCCCCTGGTTACTTTTGCCTGCTCACTCCCTCTTCCTCTCCCTCTTGCTCTGCCTGTTTCTCATATAAGTGTGTGTGTGTGTGTGTGTGTGTGATTTATAAGTAGTCTGCAATTTCATTTTCATGTGTCTAGGTGAGAATTATTTTTATTCTTCTTGCTTGATTTCGTTGGGCTTCCTGGATCTGAGAAATATTGTTCTTCCCCATTCTCATTGTTATAACCTTATATCTTTTGGAACTATTTGTAAGCCCTTTACAGAACTTCAGAACTTCAAGATACACAAAACATAAATGATTAAAACTGCAAGGAGAAGAACTGGTGTTGTGGCACAGCTGGTAAACCCACCACTGGAAACACCAGTTTTCCATGTGGGCAAAGCTACTCCACTTCTGATCCATCTCCCTGCTAATGGCCTAGGGAGAGTAATGGAAGATGGCCCAAAGGAAGCGCCTGCCTCCTGGCATTGGTTTGGCTTGGCCCCAGCCATTGCAGCCACGTGGGGAGTGAATCAGCAAATGGAAGATCTTTCTCTCTGTGTTACTCCCTCTCTGCATTTACCTCTAAACTTCAAATAAATAAATAAATATTTTTAAAATCTGTAAAAAATGGAAACCCACAGTAAGTCAACAATTTCAGTATTTCTATATTTGATAGAATAAGCACAACTACCTATGCTCTTGATCTAATTTCTAATTAACAAATAAAATTTTACACCCAACAATAACAGAATACACATTCTGTCCTTTTTATGTACTTCAGAGAGAGAGAAGACTGTCACCCACTGCTTCACTTCCCAAATGCAAACATTGAGTGCAGCTGGGCCAGGCCCAAGGCTGAAGCCAGGATCTGGGAGTTGAGGCCAGGTCTGCCCACATGCCTGGCAGGAACCTAATCATTTGAACTGTTGCCTCTGCCTCCCAGGGTCTACAGTAATGAGGAACTGAGTTGGGAATTGAGCCCTTTGCTCTGATGCGAAACATGGCATCCAATAGGCTAATGCTTACTCTCCATACATTGTTTTGAAGTATTTATAGAATAAGCATTCTCTCTTTTTTTTTTAAAGATTTATTCATCTTATTACAGCCAGATATACAGAGAGGAGGAGAGACAGAGAGGAAGATCTTCCGTCCAATGATTCACTCCCCAAGTGAGGCACAATGGGCCAGTGCGCGCCGATCCGAAGCCGGGAACCTGGAACCTCTTCCGGGTTTCCCACGCGGGTGCAGTGTCCCAATGCATTGGTCCGTCCTTGACTGCTTTCCCAGGCCACAAGCAGGGAGCTGGATGGGAAGTGGAGCTGCCTGGATTAGAACCTGCGCCCATATGGGATCCCGGAGCTTTCAAGGCGAGGACTTTAGCCACTAGGCCACGCCGCTGGGCCCTAAACATTCTCTTTCAAAGTTAGTGGGTAAAGCTCCCACCCACAATGTTGGCATTCCATATGGGTGCTGGTTCATGTCCCAGCTGCTCCACTTCCAATCCAGCTCCCTGATGATGGTCTGGGAAAAGCAACAAAAGATGGCCAAAGTACTTGTGCCCCTGTTACCATGAAGGAGATCTGGGTGAAATTTCTGGCTGCTGGCTTATCCTGGCCCAGTGTTGACCATTGCAGCCATCTTGGAGTAAACCAAGGGATGGAAAATCTCTCTCCCTATCTCTGTCTCTGTAATTCCGGCTTTCAAGTAAATTAAGAAGTTTTTTTCTTTTTTTATACTGTTTACCAATATCAGTCATACTCTTGGCCATATGGATATATGTATGTCCATATACATAGATATACCAATGTATTCAAACAGATGTATATAAAACAAGGTGCTCAATCTCACTATTCATCGCGGAAGGGCAAATCAAACCACAATGAGATTTCTGCTAGCTGTAGTCCAGGTAACTATTATAAAACACACACACACACACACACAGATGATCCAGTTCCCACCCAGCTGCCTGCTAATGTGCCTGGGAAAGCAACAGAGGATGGCTTAAGTGTTTGGGCCCCTGCACCCACTTGAGGAAACCAGAAGAAACTTCTGGTTCCTTGCTTTGGATGGACACAGCTTCGATCATTGAGGCCATTTGGGGAATGAACCAGTGGGTCAGAGGTCTCTCTCTCTGTGTGTATGTGTGTGTATCTGCCTCTATTTTCCTCTATTTCAAATCTGCCTTTCAGAAAAACATAATAAAAATTTTTAAAAAGATAAGGAGTATTAGTGGGGGTGTGGAGTTGGTAAGAAAGTAAACCTGAGCAGCTATTGGGGTAAACAGTATGGAGGTTCCTCAAGAAATTAAAAAAAGAACTTCCCAGTTACATACCAGTCCCACTTCTGGGTGTTTAGGGACATTGAAGAGGTAGCTACACTCTCATGTTCAATAACATAGTATGTACATTAAATAAGACATGGAAGCCATTGATGGACAAATGGATTAAAAACAATCAGGGAACCCAGCGTGTTAGCCTAGTAGCTAAGGTCCTTGCCTTGCATATGCCAGGATCTCATATGTGTGCAAGTTTGTATCCTGACTGCTCCACTTCCTTTCAAGTTCCCCGCTTGTGGCCTGGGAAAACAGCAGAAGATGGCCCAAAGCCTTGGGACGCTGCACCCACGTGGGTGACCCAGAAGAAGCTCCAGACTTGTGGCTTTGGATTGGTTCAGCTCCAGCAGGTGTGGCCACTTGGGGAGTGAACCAGCAGATGAAAAATCTTTCTCTCTACTCCCCTCTCTGTAAATCTGTCTTTCCAGTAAAAATAAATAAATCTTTTAAAAAAATCTGGGCATGCCCAGATGCACATGGGGCATATGACACCTCATGAGGCCTGCAGAGGGTATCTACTATCACAGCTGAAATGGAGGGCAAGATAAATTGGACAACTCTCACAGCCAAGCACTGACAGCAAGTATGTGGGCAAATTGAGACTGAGGTAGACTGTGTCAGCCAATGGACCTTGGAAGGATTTCCTCATCCTTGGAGCAACAAAATCAATAGCATCTCAGAACTATCAAAACCACTTCAGCAGTACCCTTGGAACATGCTTCACATCGGAGACCCTAGGATGACACTGAGTGGCCATCCCACATCCCCGGGTACTGATGTAGTTAGGCTGCTGGGAGCAGCCTTCCCCCCTTCTCTTCCCACTTCCCACCTCCCTCAGCAACAGAAAGAACAAAAAATTGGAAGCAATTGTCTCCTCCCCTTTCCCTTGTACTTTGACCCTCCGTACCCTAATCAGTGGTCCACATGGGCATACTTTCTTCTCAACTATGTAAACATCATCAAAAATAAAATAAACGTATAATTTTTAAAAATCTGGTGTATACATACAATGACATAGTATTCAAACTTTAAAAAAAAAGAAATCTCATGATTTGTAATGACATAGGCTAACCAGGAAAGCATTAGACTCAGCAAAATGTCATTGGGATAGACTCAGATTGATCATCATTATAATGTCTGTGACATGATCTCACTAGTGTTAAGCATCTGAGGCAGTCAAGCTCACAGGAGCAGAGAACACAATGGTGGCTTCCGCAGTGTGCGGTAAGGGAAAGGAGAGGCGTTGCTCGGGTTTAACCTAGATGTCCACCTTGCACGTTGATGTGTGCAGCTAACAATAAATACTGTGGAGTGTGTGAAAACTGACCAGGGGAGTTGATCTTTATGTTAAGAGTTCTATCACACATGCGTAGTAATAGCAGACAGCCAAAAGACAATCAGGAAATTGATGGCTATGGTTATGGCACTGGTTGTTAGTGATATTTTTATAGGTGTATACTTACACAACAAGTTGTATACATTAAAATGTACAGTTTCTATATGTTCATCATGTTGATGTTAATACTCATTTGATTTTTGAAAATTTAAAGTTGTTGACATTTTCTCTGAGAATTGTCTCCGCATCCCTTCTAAATCGCTAATTTTTCAAGTAACATACTTTGATAGGCTTTTATCTGATATTGAGATCCCTTAACTTTCTTTTGCTTTATTTTTAAGATTTCTTTACACATTTATTTGAAAACAGAGTTACAGAGACAAAGAAGACAGATCGTATACCTGGTGATTCACTCCCCAAATAGCCACATTGGCTGTAGCTGGTCCAGTCTGAAACCAGGAGCCTAGAATTCCAAATCCATGTCTCACATTGGGTTGTTGGGCCCCAGCACTTGGACCATTGTCCACTGCTTCTCCAGGCACATTAGCAAGAAACTGGATTGGAAACGGTGCAGCTGGGATTTGAATAGGCACTACAGGATATTGGAGATGTGGACAACATCTTAACTCACTGCCATGATGCTGGCCCCTGACATGGTTGAGTTTGAGTACAATTTTTATTTTGTTTTTACATTATCTGTTCTTTATTTGGTGTTTATTTCTAAACATCTTATTTGCTGGCAAAAATGCTTGACCATTCTTATATCTCAAGAACGTATTCTCTATATTCTCAAGGATTCATTTTACTTCTTCAAATATATTAGAAGCAGATGTTTCAGCTTTTGTGTATTTTTGTAAAAGGAATTATTATTATTATTATTATTTTATGATACAGTTCTGGAAGTTTCCTTATCCCCTTCCCAAATCCCCTCTCCCCCCCCCACTGAGTTTCCCTATATTATTACAATAGTATAGTTCTTCATAAACAGTCATAAGTCCATCATTGCGGGCATGGATAATGGCAGAGTCCAGCGTCCTATTGTTAAGATATAGTTAGCAGTTTCATTGGGAGTCCATCTTTGATCAGGAAGTAGAGATGCATAATGCATTGTATCTTCACATCTGGATATGAATGGATACTATTACAGTTACTATACATCCCCTTAAAAGAAAATCCACAATACAAAATCAACAGCAGGAATAAAAACAGAAATTTACAATGCCATGAAGTTAAATAACATGCTACTGAATGACTAATACAGCGGCAAATAAATAAAAAAGAAAATCAAGAACTTTCTTGAAGGAAATGATGTTACTGTATGACCTATGAGTCAGTGAAAGATTCCTTATGAGAAAAAATTGTTTTGAAGAAATGAAAATAAAACCAAAAACATAAAATCCATGAGTTATGTTTTCCACTAATCTTTGTTGGTGGTATGTGTCTCTGTAGGCAACAGATAGATAGGTTTTGCTTTTTCTTGATCCAGACCACTAACCTATGATGTCTTTTTGATGAGTTTAAGCCATTTACCTTCAGGGATAATTGGAATAGGTGATAATTTGGTCCTGTCATCTTAGCAATGTGTTGTTCATTGTTTAATTTAATCTTCTGTTGTCATTTTTTTTTTTTTTTTTTTTTTTTGCTGGGATGTTCTTCACACTTGCCTTTGGTTTTGGTGGGTGCTATTCCTCTTCTCTGTCAAGAGAACATATTTTTTTTTAAAGATTTTATTTTTATTACAAAGTCAGATATACAGAGAGGAGGAGAGACAGAGAGGAAGATCTTCCGTCTGATGATTCACTTCCCAAGTGAGCCGCAACGGCCGGTGCTACGCCGATCCGAAGCCAGGAACCAGGAACCTCTTCCAGGTCTCCCACGCGGGTGCAGGATCCCAAGGCTTTGGTCCGTCCTCGACTGCTTTCCCAGGCCACAAGCAGGGAGCTGGATGGGAAGTAGAGCTGCCTGGATTAGAACCGGCGCCCATATGGAATCCCGAGGCGTTCAAGGCGAGGACTTTAGCCACTAGGTCACGCCGCCAGGCCCAAGAGAACATCTTGAAGTATCATTTGTAGGGCAGGTCTGGAAGAAGTGTATTCTTTGAGCTATTCTTTATTCTGTGGAAGAATTTTATTTCATTTTCAAAGACAAAGGAAAGCTTTTCTGGGTACATAATTCTGGACTGACAATTTTTTGCTTTTAGAATCTGGAATATGTCTCTCCATTCTCTTCTGGCCTGCAGAGATTCCTCTGAGAGGCAGGTATGAGTCTAATTGCCATCCCTCTATATGTCAATTGATTTTTTTCACATGCATATTCAAGAATCTTTTTCTTATGTTCAGTTGCAGAAAGCTTGATTATCATGTGTAGTGGTGAAGATCACTTTTGGTCAGCCCTGTTGGGAGTTCTGTGCCTCTCCTGGATATTGTTTCCTAATTCTTTCTCCAAATTAAGGAAGTTTTCCTTTATTACTTCATTGAATACAGCTTTTTTTTTTTTTTTTTTTTTTTTTTAAAGATTTATTCATTTTATTACAGCCAGATATACACAGAGGAGGAGAGACAGAGAGGAAGATCTTCCATCCGATGATTCACTCCCCAAGTGAGCCGCAGCGGGCCGGTGCGCGCCGATCCGATGCCGGGAACCAGGAACCTCTTCCGGGTCTCCCACGCGGGTGCAGTGTCCCAAAGCATTGGGCTGTCCTCAACTGCTTTCCCAGGCCACAAGCAGGGAGCTGGATGGGAAGTGGAGCTGCCGGGATCAGAACCGGCGCCCATATGGGATCCCGGGGCTTTCAAGGCGAGGACTTTAGCCGCTAGGCCACGCCGCCGGGCCCATTGAATACAGCTTTAAACCTAGCTTCTCTTTCTGTGCTTTCTGGAACTCCCGTAACTCTTACATCTGGCCTTTTAATAGTGTTCCTTAAATCTTGAATACTTTTCTTAGTTTTACTCAATTGCTTTCCCAGCTTTTTGATTGTTTTCCCATTGTGGCAAGAAATATCTTCCAATTCTGAGATTCCTTCTTCTGACTAATTCATTCTATTACTGAGATTTTTCTTTGATTTTTTGCTCCATTGTGTCCTTCATTTCTAATCATTCTGCTTGATTTTGTTTCAGTTTTGCCATTTCCTGTGTGACACATTCCTGAAATTCCTTCATGTGCTGCTCGTTGTTGATAAGCTTTATAACAGGTTTTTAAAGTTCTGTATCACTCATTTCTTACTGTATTCCTCACTTAACTCTGAGATTGGCAAAGACTTGCTCCTTTGTAGGGGAGTCTTCAGTAATATTCATTGTGCCTCTGTCTCTTCTTTTGCTCTTGGCCATTGCACACTGGTGAGCAGATTCTTCTCCTCAGAACAAGTTTCTAAGCTGTATCACCCACAGGTCTACAGTTTGATTTTACTTATTGCATTTGGTACCTAGTTCTTTGCTTGTAGTCAGTTGTGCCACTCCCTCCAGTGAGTTTCAGGTCTGGATTCTTGTGTTAGACCTCCACCAAGGTCTCTGTAGCCCCTGCTCCTCGCTCACCACTTTCTACCTCCTGTGATCCCATACTGTGACTGTACCATTATCTATACAACCTTTCTCTCACTTCTGGTTTGAGAAGTTCCCAGAATTGGGGAGACACTAGGTGTCCTAAATAACTAAGTTGCTGGTGGTGTTGATCTTACCAGAAGCTGCTACAGTCAATAATATTTTCCCTGTGGGACCAGTGCAATGCACTGAGCTGGAAGTGAGTTTGCTCCCAGTTAAGCACATGCACAGCTCATTATTGTCCCTCCAGTCTCAAAGTCTTTCCCGCACTGTACAAAATCGTGCCCAATGTATCACTTGTGGAGTTCTGGATCTGCTGGCCATTAGGTCTGGTTGCTACCTGGACCTGTTTTAGCTGGAACCTATAGGATGCCACATCATTGCAATGCACTGAGCCAGAAATGAGTTCACTCCAACCTCAATGCATGCACAGTCCTATCCCACGGCCTTTGCCTTCCCACACAAAATGGCACCTGATGTGGCCCTGGTGGGATCTGGGCTATGAAATCTACCCTGTTCCTGCACTCCTGTTCGGGGTCTGCTGCTCTGTCTCTGCTCCTGGTCAAATCAAACAAATCAACAAAACAGAAAGTTTTTTGCCTGGGTTCACTTGCTGAGCTCCCAGTGAAATCCCCTTCCCACCTGGCTGCCAATGGAGCTCCAGCCACTGGTGGAGTTCCGACTACTGCTCACTGACTGCTGCTGGAGAATCTGGTCTCTGCAACACCACACCGTCATCTCTGCTGATGCTTTCCCATGTCCATCAGCCTCCAGGTGCCCCTCTGCTGTTGAACTGTCCTCTCTTGTATCCAGGAATATGCCTTTTCTGCTTTACCCTGGCTAATGATTCTCCATTTAAATGTGTCCTTGCCCTATTCCATCCTCTTGATTCTTTGTGTTAATAATTTAAAATCTTAAATATTTTTGGGTTATGTTTGTTGAAACTTGTTGCTGATGGTGCATCTACTCACTGTATATTTTGTAATTTTGCATAAGCTACTTATTTTCTTTGTGTTTTTCCAAAAGATGTATTTTTTTTTAATCCTTGAGGCAAAGTTCCAGAAATAGGAGATAGAGATCTTCCCATCTGCTGCTTCACTTTCCAAACAATCACAATGTCTAGGGCAGGTTCAGGCTGAAGCCAAAAGCCTAGAACACCATCCAGGTCTCCCACACAACTGGCAGGATCCCAAGCACTTGGCTGTCTTCTGCTGCTTTCCTGGGTGCATTAGCAGGGTGATGAACTGTAAGTGGAACAGACATGACTTAAACTGATGCTCATTGGGATAATAGTGTCATAGGCACAGACTTAACCTGTGCTTTCCAACGCTGGTCCCAATCTGCTCATTTTCTGTGGAACTCTGCATAACAGTCAGAATTTGGCTGCTGTTCTGCAACCCACCCTTAAATTTTACTAAAGACTCATTTATTTTTATTTGAAACTCAAATTTACAAAGAGAAGGAGAAACAGAGACGTGTTTACTGTCCAAATGACTGCAATGGCCAAAGCTGAGTCAATCTATAGCCAGGAGCCTGGAGCTTCTCTCCTAGTCCTACCGTGTAGGTGCAGGGGCCCAAGGACCTGGGTCATCCTCTGTTGCTTTCCCAGGTCATAAGCAGGGAGTGGATCAGAAGCGGAGCATCCAGGATACAAAATGGCACCCATATGGGATGCTAGTGCTGCATCCAGAGGCTTAGCTCACTATGCCATGGTGCCAGCCACCAAAATAGAAGTTTTGATCCTGTTGCATTCCAAACAAAGTCATTAGTTATGAAAAACAAGAATCTGTTTTATGTTGGTTGCTTGTGTTGTTTCTGGCACTGTCTCCAAATGCTCATGATAACCACAGATGTGAGCATCACTCCTTCCTCTTAACAAAGTCCCCAGGACCGAATTGTCCAAAGTCAACGATCTAGTCAGTGAAGGAACATGATTTCTGCTCTTTGCAATCAGTCCCGATCTCCTTTTCAGGCTAAGGTGACTTCTGCCTTCGTGTGCACAGTGCACAGTGGCTTCCTTTCATTAGACGAGCAACCAAAGGTGGGTTACACAGAGGAGAGATCCGCTGAATTCAGTCTTTCCACGTTAGAGTGCAATATGTAGTTGGCCAACTGCGCACCCCACACTCATTTGGGGCTGCTTTGTAAGATTTAAAATGTTTTACAGGGAAACCATCAGCAGAGTCTGACTACAGAATCTCAGCCCTCCGGACTCCCAGAGTTGCCTCCTGTGCAATGTCCTAAGCCTTGGATGACTTCGGTCTTTTTGAGACACAGAGCCAATGCCTTCCCCTGAATTGTCGCTTGACTCTGGTGTAGCTGAGTTGCCTTTCTCACAACGGCAGCCTCTTAGATGTCGTTTTCTTCTTGTTGGGGGTTGAGTGGGGGTTGGTGGCTTTTTGTCCTTAACAGCTGTGGCCTTAGACTTTATCTGGGCTTGCAATCAGGAAGCTGTGATACTTCCTGAGCCCTGTTCTGGGTATAATATACACAACACAAACTGAGTTCACTTTCTTCACTTTGGAGTTGCCCTGGGCCCCATGGCGGCGCTCTGTCCAGCCCTCTCCAGGTTGAACCCAGCAGTTGGTTAAGAGGCAATTTCTGTGGTTGAGCTTCCAGAGCAACAAAGTAGAGAATTCAGAAAGAAGGCGGTGATCAGGATTGGCTATTAGAAAGCCATTAGGAAGGAGGAAGTTTATCAACGTGGTAGGAGTAAATCTCCAAACTGTCCTCAGAGTGCCAACATGCAACGTGTCATTTCTCACAGCCATGTTGGAGAAAACAATCTGATGCCTGAAGCAAGGGAAGCAGGATCTTTACTTTGAGAATGTCTGGGGTGTTTGACCAAAGACCTAGAGTCGGGCAGGGTGTCAGTGCATGTTGCATACAAGAATTTTCCTCTCTGGAATGCCCCAGAGCTGTGGCCGCCCCTGTGTGTTTAAAAAGTTAGTCCTTGCAGGCTATGCTTTGGAACTCTGATGAACTGGCTAATTTTAATCCCCATTGCTATAAAATGTTACACTGTTTTTAAATTCTGTTAGAAGGGGTGTGAGTATCAGTTGAGCTTGTGCATTTGCCATCTTGTTTCTGGGTTTGGTGTCCAGAGGCCTGTGTCTGTAGCACTTGGCTGGGAATATCCAGAGGGGCTGAGCAGAGTGTCCAGTGTGTAGTAAATGGAAAAGGGTGACCCCAGAGCTGGCCCAAGTTTGGGATCGTGTCTGAGTCGGAGGTGTTCGACCGCCAATGTCTCCTCACTGCCGGATCATCAGGAAATAACTCAGGTAATGATTTGGATGGCTATCCTATGTGACCTCCAAAACATGAAGTGTTCCCCACCAAGAACCCCCATCACCTCTGGGCACGGAACAGAGTCAGCATCACCATCCCCACCTGCCGGTGAGAGTGGCAGTAGAGCAAGGAGAAAGAGATTCCAACATCTGGGCCTGAGGCTGCCTGACCCTTACTCAGCTTAGCTGTCTTCCCACCCAGGAGAACTCCCATCTGGAGTCACCACTCTGTACCCTCTGAGGTTCCAATTTCTCATCTAAAAACAGATAGTATAACTGTAGCCCAGCATGAGTGTTGATTTGGGGAAATACTTACAAAACACTTGACCTACATTACTTATTTAAGAGATGTGTGTTCTCCTCTCTTTCCGCTCTCCCCAAACGCACGTCCCTCACCCCTTGGCCCCAGTTCCCAGAGCCTCAATTATCATGCTTGGAGCCAAACGAAGGTACGTCAATATCCTTCAGTCTGGCAGATGCCGCAGCCAAACCACATGCTATTGAAGATGTGCAAAAGGAGGTGTTTAAGAAAGTGACCACACGGGGGAATAAAGGAGATATTTATAATGGCAACCAAAACAGAAACACCCACAAGGACACAATGAAAACTGAAACCACAATAATACCTAAATAGAGAAGTAATCATTGTAGCCTAAATATAAGTGTACGGGAAGCCAAGGGTTTAGGAAGGGGGTACCTATTGTGAAAATCATGTTTACTATTTTCATAGCATGGGGAGAGAACTAGAACTGATTTTTTTTTTTTTTTTTTTTTGGAGAGGCAGCAAGAGAGAGAGTAAGCATCTATTAATTCACTTCTCAACTCGCTCCAAATATGCCAGGATGGAACCAGGATTGGACCTTCAGTCCAGTCTGCCAGGTGGGCACAGGAACCTAACTATGCGAACCAGCACTATCACCTCCCAGGGCCTGTATTTGCAGGAAGCTGGAATCTGGCCTAGTAGCTAAAGTCCTCATTTTGAATGCACCAGGATCCCATGTGAGTGCTGGTTCCAATCCCGACTGCTCTGCTTCCCATCCAGCTCCCTGTTTGTAGCCTGGGAAAGCAGTCAAGGATGGCCCAAAGCCTTGGGACCCTGCATCCACATGGGAGACCCAGAGAAGGCTCCTGGCTCCTGGCTTTGGATCGGCACAGCACCGACTGCTGCGGTCACTTTGTGAGTGAATCATCGATGGAAAATCTTCCTCTCTGTCTCTCTCCTCCTGTATATCTGCCTCTCTGATAAAAATAAATAAACCTTTTTTTTATTTTTATTTTTTTATTTTTTTTAAAGATTTATTTTATTTTTATTACAAAGTCAGATATACTGAGAGGAGGAGAGATAGAGAGGAAGTGGAGCTGCCGGGATTAGAACCAGCGGCCATATGGGATCAAGGCGAGGACCTTAGCCACTAGGCCATGCTGCCGAGCCCAATAAACCTTTTTTTTTTAAAAAAAAATGCATGCAGCTTTGCCTCTGGATAGTAGCAAATCCCTGCATCAAGTGTCTCCCCCAAGTGTGTTCAGAGAATCCTGGTCTCTAGGCAGAGGGCAGTAACAGCAAAGGGCATCTGGCAATGAAACTGTCCTGGGCTGAGGAGAAGCAAACTGTGAACTGCACCTGTTAGTTGTCCTTATGAATTGAGAGAAAATATCCAAAAATACAAAATGAAAAGATACATAGGTAAAAGGGTAAAAGGGTACACTTGAAATCTCATTTAACAAATGATAAAATGGAGGCCAGAGTGCTGGGAAACAAAGAATAACTGCAATATGCAGCTCTACTCCCGAATAAAAGTACACCCCAATAAAACTGTTTAATAGGCCTTGACAATAAAATCCTAGACTCTCCACCGTGGCCTACGCTGGCAGTGTCATGACACACGGAACACTGGAGCCAAGATGGCAGCTGAAGGACATTTCACCAACACCTACTCCCAACATGGCACAGCTGCACATCTTTTGTATTAAATACAAATTTGTATTTAATGCTTGCTTAGCTAAGGAGAGTGCTAAGCAGAGCTGAATCACATCAATCTCAGGGACAACATAAACTTTGTGACATGCAGACTTTTGATGCACATTCAGAGGCGTAAAGCTAATTCTTATATGCCATGATGTTACAAAGAGCCGGTTACACTCTCCGGTTTGGAAATGCTTGTTTGTATTTTGAAATTGACCATTGTTCCGTGGAAATACAGTTTGTCACAATGTAAAGTACAGCCCAGCTGAATGCTGACTGCAAATGCTTCTAGGCTTGCAGAAGCAGCAGCAGCACTCTCAGTTTTAACTTTTCTGGGCTCCAAATATGATGAGGAATACCTGGCCCCTTGCTCATTAATCTGAATTTCCTAGCATCAACAGGGTAGTCTTAGGAAAGATTACAAACAACACAGAGGAGGCAAATATATGTATTTCTAACCTCCTTCCCTAAGAAATACCATTACTCTGTACTTCAACTAAATTTACCTTTTTAAAAACAAATATTTATTCAAAAAACATTCACCGGATAACATGCACTGTCATAGGCACTATGGATGCAGTAGCAAAAGAAGATGCAGTTGCTGCCTCATAGAAAGTCAGCGGATAAGAAAACAACAAAGGGACCTGGTATAACAACTCAACCCTCTACCTCCAAGTGCCAGGATCTGATCTGGGTGTCAGTTCCTGTTCCAACTGCTCCACTTCCCATCCAGCTCCCTGCTTGTGGCCTGAGAAACCAGTAGAGGATGGCTCAAAGCCTTGTGACTCTGCACCCACACAGCAGACCCAGAGGAAGCTTTGGATCAGCTCAGCTCCGGCTGTTGCGGCTACTTGGGGAGTGAACCAGTAGAGGAAAGATCTTTGTCTCTCCTTTACTCTGTAAATCTGCCCTTCAACTAAAAAGGGAAGCAAAGGGAAGGGAAAGGAAGGGAAAGGAAGGGAAGGGAAGGGAAGGGAAGGGAAGGGAAGGGAAGGGAAGGGAAGAAAAAGAAAGGAAGAAAGGAAACAATTAATTAATGTAAATTGTGGGAAAAGGCAGAGAAGACGTTGTGTGGGTTTGAGCACTCTGATGCAGGCAGCTGTCTGTGAAGTCCTTTTCCAGGCTTGATTGAGTCCTTTGCTGGGACTTCATTGCCTTGGGGGAGAAGCTCCAGGGGTCCTCACTTTTTTCACAGCATGACTTAAGGGAGAAGTGTCATGGCCACATTAGTATCTGTACACACACACCCAGGAATGGGAGGGGGTGCTAGCAGCATGACCTAGGGTCAGGTTACACTCTGGGTGGGGTGAGTGTGGGGTGATAGAAGGTTATCTTGATTCTTAGGAACTGCAGGAAGTGAGTGAACTTGCTAGAGGTTGCAGGTGTAGGCTAAGAAATCTTTGGGGGAACTCTGATGAGCGTTGTTCCTTTTTAGGCAGGGAGAGACCATCTCCAAGCTGGGTGTTTCCAGGGCCTAGCCAGCGTTTTGATAGAACTGTGTGACTTAGATGGTCAGAACTGGAAAGTCCCCGAGAAAGCAATGGGCCCATCTTCCTCACAAAGAAGGAAACGGGCTCAGAGGGGAGGTGAGGCTATCTAAACGCTGGTGAGAACTCTGGTCAGACACCTACAAGAAAAGCACTAGCCCAAGTTTCCTTTTCCTGCCATGAAAGAGTATAGTTCCCAGACTCCTTTAAAGCTAAGCTGGGATCTTGTCTTGAGATCTGATCCAATGGAATATAAATGTAAGTGTTCTACTCATGGCCTAATCTAGCTTTTCAAAGATCTTGTATGAACCTGCACACTTTCTTAATCTTCATCCATCAGCCAGCTAAATTCTGATGAGGCTGTAGAGGCTTCAACAAATAAGTCTTCAGAGGCCAGCAGCAGCACAAAATAGCAGGAGTTGAGATCCCTCAACCCTCTGCGAAAGCAGCAACCCAGACGCTCCCAAATCAAGGGTGATACGTAAGAGAGAGAAATTTCTCTGATTAAGCCATGAGGATTTTGAAGTTATTTAGTACGACAACAAGCGTTCTTTCTTCTGCCCAATACAGTGAGGACATTATTTTTGAGTGTCAACTTGATTGGCTCTCAGGTTGCCCGGATTTCGTCCAAGAGGCTTCTGTGTCTGTGAAGGTGTTTCTGAAAGTGGTTCACATCCCAAAAAGTACATTGTGAAAAGGACTGCCCTCCCTGGTGTGAGTAGACCTCACCCCGTGGCTAAGAACTGCATAGAACAAAAAGTCTAACAGTTGGCGTACCAGACTTCCGGCCTTGGAACACCAGTCTTCCACCGCTTTTACCAGGAACTAGCTCGGCCTGGGCTCCCAGTATTTCAAGATGTTGGCACTTCTTAGCCTCCATAATCACATGTGTGAAATATATATAATCTGGGGCCCAGCAGTGTGGCCTAGCAGCTAAAGTCCTCACCTTGAACGCGCCAGGATCCCATATGGGTGCCGGTTCCAATCCTGGTGGCTCCACTTCCCATCCAGCTCCCTGCTGGTGGCCTGGGAAAGCAGTCGAGGACGGCCCAATGCATTGGGACCCAGCACCTGCGTGGGAGACCTGGAAGAGGTTCCTGGTTCCCGGCTTCGGATTGGCGCGCACCGGCCCGTTGCGGCTCACTTGGGGAGTGAACCATCACATGGAAGATCTTCTTCTCTGTCTCTCCTCCTCTCTGTACATCTGACTTTGTAATAAAGATAAATAAATCTTTTATATATATATATATATATATATAAAATCTGTGGGTTATATTTTGATGGAGAAGCCTGGACAAATGAGGTTTTTAAACTAGATCCCTGGCCTTTCAAATTCAATGCTGTTCTTTTTGTTTGCTTGTTTGTTTTCTTGGTTTTTTTTTGGTTTTTTGTTTTGTTTATTTGAAAAACAGCATTAGAGACTTCATCCAGGTCTATCACGTGGGGGCAAGGGTCCAACATAAGCCATCATCCACTGTTTTCCCAGGTAATTAGCAGAGAGACAGATTAAAAGTGAAACAGTGGAAACTCTGTTATGGGTGCTGGCACCACAGGCAGCAAGTTAACCTGATGCGCCACAGTGTTATCCCCTATTTTAAAATGTTTATGTGTTCTTTGATACAATGTCTAAAACACATGATATTACCAATAATAACAGAAAAATAAATCCTAAAGATAGCATGCAAAAATATTGTCTCAGACCTGGCGTGATAGCCTAATGGCTAAAATCCTTGCCTTGTACATCAGGATCCCATATGGGCACCAGTTCGTATCCAGGTTGCTCCACTTCCCATCCGGCTCCGTGCTTGTGGCCTGGGAAAGCAGTCGAGGACGGCCCAAAGCCTTGGGTTTCTGTACTCACGTCACAGGCCCAGAAGAAGCTCCTGGCTCCTGGCTTCAGATCAGCTCAGCACCAGCCATTGTGAACCAGAAGATGGAAGATCTTTCTCTGTCTCTCCTTCTCTCTGTAAATTTGACTTCTCACTAAAAATAAATAAATCTTAAATATCTATATATTTTTCCACAGCATGTATACATATGTATATAGTGTCATGGTGGGCCTCCCTTGGCCAGATTAAGAACTTGCTACTCTCGTTTATTAGATTCCTGTGAACAAATGAGTGGTTTCAGTGCAGGGAACAAGGAAGAGTTTGTGCCAAATCACTGGAAAGATTGTCCAAAAGGCAAAATACAGACAAGGCTACTGCCAGTTGACAAAAGGCTGCTTCCCGGCTCCGCCAGAGAGTCACAGGAGGCAGCCACTCCAAACTTCCTTGACCCAGAGCTGAGGAATCGCCATCGCAGCCAGTCCAATGGCCGTCAGTTTCACTTCTCACACAGGGCAACCTAAGAAATTGTCTAATTCATTTTAAAAGACAGAATTGAAACTCAGCTTCCAAATTTACCAAAAATTTAAAAATTCTCAATGAAGTTTGTAAAAGTAGCACCAAGCAGCAAATCTAACTTCCTACTTTTGCTTCTCCTATATAGTCACAACAAATTTAGGCTTTAGAAATGTTGCGAATTCGGATCCTTCCTCAAATAGCAGAAAACGAACTGGTGGGGGTACAGCAGTCCCTCTGGCCAGTGTAATTGAGAACTCTCTGTCTCCCTTCCTCCCGCTCTGTGTGTGTGTGTGTGTGTGTGTTAACTGGTAATAGCTTCTATAGGAAATGAGCAGATTCAAATCACATTTAGTTTGGAGACCAAAAGTTCAGGTACATGCACACACACACACACACACACACACACACACAATATCATAAACGAGTAATTCAGGGGCTAATATTTTGGTGCAGCAAGTTAAGCTGCCATCTACAATGCCAGCATTCCAAACCAGCACAGAAGTGTGCTGTACCAGTCCCCATCCAGTTTCCTGCTGATACCCAGGGAGCTATGCCCCTACCATGCACATGGAAGACTAAATGGCATTCCAGGCTCCTGTCTTCAATCTGGCCTTACCCTGGGCTGTTACTACTATTTAGGGACTGAACCAGGAAACAGAAGATCTCCTGCTTTCTATCTCACTCTATCTCCTCTCTCTGTAACTCTGCCTTTCATATAAATAAATAAATAGATCCTGGGAAAAAAAAGGAAATAAAGTTTCAGTGGAATATCATATTTCACTCATGTCCGAAAGACATTAAAAGGTAAATAATACTCTGTTGGTGTTATTTACAAAGATATACATATCCAAAGCACAAAGACTCAGAAACATTTAAAATAAAAGGACATAAAAACACAAGGTGCAGTGGGCACTTGGCACAGAGGTTGCGTCACCACTGGGAGCCTCTGCACCCTACATTGGAAAGCTTCAGTTCAAGCCCCCATTCCATTCTCCATCCTGGTTTCCTACTGATGCGAACCCTGGGAAGCAGTAAATGGTGGCCCGAGTACTTGAGTTCCCAGCACGCTCATAGGAGACCAAGATGGAGTTCCTGGCTTCCATCTGACCCAAATCTGCTGTTGTGTGCACCTGTAGAATCAACTAGCACATGGAAGATCAATTTCTCTTTTTTCTGTCACTCTGTCTTCCAAATAAATAAGCAAAACTAAAAAACAAACAAACAAACAAAAAAAACCATGCCCAAACCAACCAAACGAAAGCTGTTATAAAACTATATTGTCATCAAGTAAAACAAAATTTAAAATGAAAAAAAGTTCCTACAGTAGAACAATAATACAAAGCAGCAATTCACTGCAGAAACATACTAATTCTAATGATATGCATGATGGGTGTCACGGTCACGGGAGAATGGTAGAGTTTGTGTCGCAGCCGACTAGTCACCCTGGCCTGTTGACCAACGCAGGACAGCATTCCTCATATAATAAGGACCAGAGCAGGACCCACTGGGGCTTCAGTACCAAGAGGGGTATAAAAACCTCCTTGCGTGCCTTTTTGTCCCCGCAGCTGCTCTCTTCTTCTCTGCTTCTCCATTGCAAGGGAGAAAGGCCCGGAGGACAGAGTTACCTGAATCAAGGCTTTTTACGCTATTTCCTATGCTCGGTCGTTGTGTCCCTTCACTGGTGGTCGGCAGATCTAACAATGCACCTTGTAAGAAGTTTAAAAAGAGGCAAAAGTAAGAACGTGTAAAACTTAAACATCACCATGTAAGACGGTAGCGCATATCTCTCAGTAAATGATTAAGCAGGCAAAAATTATTTAGGCTATAGATTTGATCAATGTCCTTTTTAAAAAAAAAAAGGTTTGATTATTTGAAACGCAGAGTTACAGAGAGAGAAAAAGATATTCCTTCTACTGCTGCACTCCCCCAAAGGCTGGAGCTGGTACCAGGAGCCAGGAACTTCTTCCAGTTTCCCTACATGGGTGCAGGGGCCCAAGCACTTGGGGGAATTCTATGCTGCTTTCCCAGGTGCATTAGCAGGGAGCTGACTCAGAAGCAGAGAAGTAGAGATTCAAACTGTACGGGATGCTGGCAGCACACATGTATGCCAAAACACCAGCAAAGCACCGACCCCTGAGCAATATTTTTAAACTTAATGCAAGGAACAGGTGAATAATTTGCATCCAACAATTGGAAATTAACACATTCTTTTCAAGCACATACTATCTAGAAAAATTGACCATTGATGAGGCCACAAAAAAATCTCAATGAATATTTAAAAAATTGATAGCATACAGATCCTGTTCTGTGACTAAAGTATAATTATACTTTACTAATTAACAATTGCCAAAGAAACATGTTCAGAAAATTTGATTAAATTTGTAAACAATTCAATGCCAAATAAGAAATCCTATTAGATAAGATGTAAAAATGAAAAGGACTTGGGCCAGGCGCGGTAGCATAGTGAGTAAATCCACACCTTGCATGCAATGGGATTCCACGTGGGCACTGGTTCCTGTCCCAGTTGCCCCACTTCCCACCAGCTTCCTATTTCTGGACTAGGAAAGCAGTAGAGGTTGGGCCAAAGCCTTGGGACCTTGCAGCCATGTGGGAGACCCAGAGGATGCTCCAGGCTCCTGCCTTTGGATCAGCTCAGCTCTGGCCATTGAAGCCACTGGGGGAGTGAGCCAGCGAAGAGAAGATTGTTCTCTCTGTCTCTCCTTCTTCCTGTAAATCTGCCTTTCCAGTAAAAATAAATAAATCTAGAAGAAGAAGGGAAAGGGATCATGCCGGGGGGAGGAGGAGAAGGACAAGAAGAAGAAGAAGGGCCAGTGTGATGACTCAACTAATCCTCAACCTTCAAGTGCTGGGATCCCATGTGGGCACCAGTGGAGTCAGCAGCTCCGCTTCCCATCCAGCTCCCTGCCTGCAGCCTGGGAAAGCAGTCGTGGGCAGCCCAAAGCCTTGGGACCCTGCACCCATGCGGGAGACCTGGATGAGGCTCCTGGCTCCTATCTTTGGATTGGCTCAGCTCTAATCAGTGTGGTCACTTGGGGAATGAACCAGTTGATGGAAGATCTTTCTGTCACTCCTTTTCACTGTCAATATGTCTTTCCAATAAAAATAAACAAATTTTTTTTATTTATTCGTTTTTTAATTTTTTGCCCAACCCCTCCCTGTACCCTTCCCCCGATAAACAAATATTTTTAAGAGATTTATTAAAATAAATAAATAAATCTTTTTTTGAAAAAAAGATTTAGTTATTTTTATTGCAAAGTCAGATATACAGAGAGGAGGAGAGACAGAGAAGACCTTCTGTTCAAAGATTCGCTCTCCAAGTGACTGCAACGGCCAAAGCTGCACCAGTCTGAAGCCAGGAGCCTCTTCCGGGTCTCCCACGTGGGTGCAGGGTCCCAAGGCATTGGGTCGTCCTGGACTGCTTTCCCAGGCCACAAGCAGGAAGCTGGATGGGAAGCGGGTCTGCCAGGATTGGAACCAGTGCCCGTATGGGATCCTGGGGTGTTCAAGGTGAAGACTTTAGCCACCAGGTTACCACGCCAGGCCCTAAATAATTCTTTTTTAAAAAGATGTAAAAATAAATGATAATGGAAGTATCTAGCAAAGCTAAGAGAGATCATTGTCAAGACTTATCAAGAAAAGAGATGCAGGCATTCACAAACAGTTTTAGCATGAAAAACTGAACATAAAAATAGGGTTTATTTTTTAAATCAGGCAATGCTATGAATGTTTGTGTTAACTAATCTGAAACCTAGAAGAAATAATCAATCTTATGAATGATAAATCTATTTAGGAAAAATAGTTCATAACTTTAATAGACCTAGGACCCAGCAGTGTGGCCTAGTGGCTAAAGTCCTCGCCTTGAAAGCCCCAGGATCCCATATGGGCACCGGTTCTAATCCCAGCAGCTCCACTTCCCATCCAGCTCCCTGCTTGTGGCCTGGGAAAGCAGTCGAGGACGGCCCAAAGCTTTGGGACCCTGCACCCGCGTGGGAGACCCGGAAGAGGTTCCTGGTTCCCGGCTTCGGATTGGCGCAGCACCGGCTGTTGTGCTCACTTGGGGAGTGAATCATCGGACAGATGATCTTCCTCTCTGTCTCTTCTCTCTGTATATCTGACTTTGTAATAAAAATAAATAAATCTTAAAAAAAAAACTTTAATAGACCTAGAGTCACTAAAGCTTAAACATATCCTGCTTCTGTCATCCAAAACAGTCCTGGTTCTATCAAACATTCCAAGAACATCATCCTGGTCTTTCACAAATTATTACAGAAAACAGGAAAAAAAGGAACAATAACCTCTAACAATTTGAAAAAAAGTCAAACTGTGGACAGAATAAAAAAGATTGTAAGTCATTTTTTCTAATAAGCATGATTTCAAATATCCTAAGTGAAGATCAACAAAACAAATCAGCAATGTTGGTTTTTTGTTAGGGACTAATTTGTGGCTCATCTTAACCTCTCACCCTGCAAACAATGCAAGATCAATTCAAATCAGAAAACCTACAAATGCCATGTCCATATTAACAAATCAAAAGATTAAAAAGCCACAAGAGGGCCAAGCAAAATGGCCTGGTGGCTAAATCCTTGCCTTGCAAGCACAGCCCCAGGATCCCATGTGGGCACCAGTTTGTATCCCAGCTGCACCACTTCCCATCCAGCTCCCTGCTTGTGGCCTGGGAAAGCAGTCAAGGATGACCCAAAGCCTTGGGACCCTTTACCCACGTGGGAGACCCGAAGAAGCTCCTGGCTCCTGGCTCCTGGCTTTGAATTGGCTCAGCTCCGGCCATTGTGGCCACTTGGAGAGCGAACCAGCAGATGGAAGATCTTTCTGTCTCTCCTTCTTTCCATAAATCTACCTTTTTAATAAAATAAACATCTTTAAAAAAAAAAAGGAAAAAGAAAAGCCACAAGAGTCTCAACAGAGAGAAACCATATAATAAAAAACAAATACCCAGGTAGCAAGTTAAGTGGCAACCTGTGATGCTGACACTAGTCCTAGCCGCTCTGCTTCAAATCCCTCTCTCTGTTCATCTGTCTGAGGAAGCAGGGGCCAGATGGTCCATAGGCTTGGCCACTGCCACGCAATGGGGAAGCATACGCGGAGTTCCAGCCTCCTGGTTTTGACCTGGGTAGCCCTGACCCTGGCTGTGGCCCTTTGGGTAGGAAACAGCAGATGGAAGATCTCTCTTTCTCTGTAACTCTACCTTTCAAATTAATAAAATAAATCTTTTAAAAAAATTAATGAGTAAAAACATGCATGTACTATTGGGAATCTTTACCAAAAAATAATATATTTTTAAAAATATTTAAAGTCTTATTTAGTGAAAGAGAGAGAGACATATCTAGAGAGCTTGAATCCATTGGTTCACTCCACAAATGCTTGTGACAGCCAAAGCTGGGCAAAGTCGGAGTTGAGAGCCGGGAACTAAGCCCAGGTCACCCGCGTGAGCGACACGGTTCCAAGTACTTGGGTTATCACCTGCTGTCTCCTAGGATGTTGCAATGGAGAGCAGGAGCTGGGACTTGAACTGAAGTCCTTCAAAATGGGATGCTGGCATCTCAAGCAGTGTCTCAAACGCTATTCCAAATGCCCACCACACAAACAGAATTTTTTTTTTAAAAGATTTATTCATTTTATTACAGCCAGATATACACAGAGGAGGAGAGACAGAGAGGAAGATCTTCCATCCGATGATTCACTCCCCAAGTGAGCCGCAATGGTCCGATGCGCGCCGATCTGAAGCCGGGAACCTGGAACCTCTTCCGGGTCTCCCACGCGGGTGCAGGGTCCCAATGCATTGGGCCGTCCTCAACTGCTTTCCCAGGCCACAAGCAGGGAGCTGGATGGGAAGTGGAGTTGCCGGGATTAGAACCGGCGCCCATATGGGATCCCGGGGCTTTCAAGGCGAGGACTTTAGCTGCTAGGCCACACCGCCGGGCCCTCAAACAGAATTTTTTTTAAAAATATATTTTTTTAATTGGAAAGGCAAATTTACAGAAAGAAGGAGAGACACAGAAAGATCTTCCATCCACTGGTTCACCCCAAGTAACTGCAATGACTGGAGCTGAGCTGATCCGAAGCCAGGAGCCAGGAGCATCCTCTGGGTCTCCACGTGGGTGCAGGGTCCCAAGGCTTTGAGCTGTCCTCGACTGCTTTCCCAGGCCACAAGCAGGGAGCTGGATGGGAAATGGAGCCACCAGGACACAAACTGGTGCCCATATGGGATTCCAGCACATGTAAGGCGGGCCCAGAAAAAATTCTTATATTGAATTTTTTTTAAAGATTTATTTTTATTACAAAGTCAGATATACAGAGAGGAAGAGAGACAGAGAGGAAGATCTTCTGTCCGATGATTCACTCCGCAAGTGAGCCGCAATGGGCCGGTGCGCACCGATCCAGAGCCGGGAACCTGGAACCTCTTCCGGGTCTCCCACGCGGGTGCAGTGTCCCAATGCATTGGTCCGTCCTCGACTGCTTTCCCAGGCCACAAGCAGGGAGCTGGATGGGAAGTGGAGCTGCTGGGATTAGAACCGGCGCCCATATGGGATCCCGGGCGTTCAAGGTGAGGACTTTAGCCGCTAGGCCACGCCGCTGGGCCCCTTATATTGAATTTTTAAGCTCACTAACAAAAACTAGTCAATCATCACACTAGATTGTGAAAAATGAGGAACATTTCCCTAAACGTTACAGAGAAGGAAACTTAACATTCAATCCCTATTCAATTCAGCGCTCATGAATGCAGTAGGACAAGAACATGTTGGAAAGAACAAAGTCAAACTTTAATCACCTATTTTAAAATATATTACACAGAGGATCTGAAGTGCTCTACAACAAGCTACAAAGAATGTTCAGCAAAGTTACACTATCTAAGATCAACATCAAAAATATTAATGCTTCCAGAGGCCAGCATGGAAGTGCATAAAGCTAAACCCGAACCTGTGGTGCTGGCATCCCATATGGATGTCAATTCAAGTCCCAGCTTTTCCACTTCCAATGTAGCTCCCTGCTTATGCCCTGGGAAAGCAGTGGAAGGTGGCTCAAGTCCTTAGGCCCCTGTACCCATGTTGGAGACCTGGCAGAAGCTCCTGGCTCCTGGTTTCTGACAGTACTCTAGCCATTCGGGTCATTTGGGGATTAAACCTGCAGAGAGATGATCCCTCTGTTTCTCCTTCTCTCTCGGAACCTATGTCTTTCTAATAAAAACAATTAACTAAATAAATAAATCTTTAAATAAAAGTATGTTAATGCAACCATATGTCAGCAGCAGATGGTTAGAAAATGTAATTTTTCAAAAGAACTATAGAGAAGGGCATTTAGCTTGGCAGTCGGCACTGTAGTCAGGTTAGAGCTGCTGACTCCAGCTCCCTGCTACTGCACACTCTGGGAGGCAGTAAGCGACAGCTCACATAACTGGCTCTCTACCACCCACGTGGGAGATCAGAACTGAGCTCCTTGCTTTCCACTTTGACCTCAGCCCATCCCTGTCTGTGGTGCTGAGTATTGGGGGAGTGAAACAGGAGACAGGAGTTCAAGAGTCTCTATCTCTCTCTGCCTCTCAGAATAACTTTGCAGTTTGCTAAAATAAATGAATAAAAATAATTTTTAAAAAAACTATGAGAACCATTAAATAAAATCATGGAGAAATGTATAAAACATTATTGAAAGATATAACAAATACCTAAGTAGATTATTGATACAGGATATTTATGGATGGCAAGATCAATAGCTAACTGATTTTAATCTTTCTCAAATTAAATAATGGATGTATACAAACGTGAATTTCAATAGAGTTTTTCACAAACAAGAACGAAGGGCCAAGGCAGCTGAGCTATTCTTGAAGAAGATAAAACAGCACAGAGGAAATAAACTCAGAAAAACATGATGACTTTAGCACAGATAGACAAAGTGAACAGCAGAACAGACCTTCAAGGCCAGAGAACCACACAGAAACCGAAAGCTGGCGTGCGACAGAGGCAGCGTTACAGAGGGAAAGGTAGAATGTGCAACAAATCATGTTAGCATCATTGGAAAAAAAATCATTAGCTCCTGTTTCACAAGGTCGGTATGCAACCAGATTAAAAACCTCATGTTACAGACAAAAATTTAAATATTTCATAAAAAATATGGAGTATGATTTTATTACCATCAATTATGGACAAAAAAAAGTCTTAATCACAACGTGAAAAACAAAAACAATAAAGGAAAAGACCAATACATCTGACCACCTTAGCACCAAAACACCACCAAAACAAACAAATCTCTTCAAAGTGAAAAAGGTACACATTTAGCTAACAAATGCTTTGTTAAATATGTACTGACAGTGAGTATTCAGAATATATGTTAGAAACACAAATTGATAAAATAGTAAGCAACCTAGCCACCACCCCTCAAAAAATGGACAAAGTACATGAACAGGCAAAAAAACTCTTATAATGACATTTTATGTCTTTCTGATTGGCAAACATTTTTAAAATTTGACAACACCAAGTGTTGATAAGATACCATGGAACCACAGGAATTCTCCTTTGCTATTGGTGAGACATATAAGAGTGAAAGAGTTTGGCCAGCAGTTTGAAAATACACAGCATTTCCATTCCCAGGAAATACCCTAAAAAACTCTTTCATACACAGACATAAGAAGATGCTTGCCTCATAATCATTTGTAATAGGCAAAATTGGAAATGACCAATTTCCAATGTGGGAATAAATAAACTGCATTTTATAGGAAGTAGCTGGAATAGACTGCATCTATCATGTCTGTAATGTTTTATTTCAATAACATCTGAGGTAAGTACAGTAAGGTGCTGGCTGTGCTCTTACTTGTCGTATTAACCTCTAATTGCTGTAGTCCTAACATATTTTATTCACAGAGTAATGCTGCACCTCAGCAAGATCTTCTTAATGCTTCATAAAATTCCTAAGTACACAAAATTCTACAAAATTTAATCAAATGCCCAAATTTTTACTGTGAAATGTATTTCAGTTTTAAGTATGTGTCCATGTTGTATAGGAAAACATACATAAAAGAACTACCTTGACATAAATGATAAATACCCAATCACAGAGTAAACAAAAACAAATTTGTACATATGTAGATAAAGATTGGGAAGAAGACACCAAAATACTAACACAGACTTTCAAGCAAGAGAGTTTGGGGTGAAATTTCATTAAACTTTTCATCCAACTTAAAGAATGAAAGCACGTTGCTGAAGCGAATATACACTGCCTGAAAAGTTTCCACCGCACAAATTCTTCAAGCAGAGATTAAACAAAGTGCTCTAGAAATGCAAAGCTAAACAATGGGTGATGAGGACCTTTCAGAGCTTTCTGTAAGTTCGCCTCTTTCAATTAAAGTGTAGGTTGAACAAATGAGCACACAACACAGTGACCAGGGGCAAATCACTATTGCCACCCAGTTTTTGAGGGCAGTGGCAGTCACCAAGTCACCAGGGAGTGAGACTTTGCTCTCGCTTTAATTAAGGCGGGGCCTTTAAAACTCAATTGTTCCATTCGTGTCTCAAATCAATCAGATGAAATTCACCTTTTACGTGGCCTGAATCCTGATAGCTCGGCACACTCGATAGGTAACTCCATCCTGTCTGGTGTAGCCCAACACAAACTCAAATTAGCTCTTGAAAGGGTCGGTCTTCTCAGAGATGGCTGTGCTTTTCCGCTTTTATGCAAGAGCTGAGCTTCAGCAACTGGCTGGCTGGAGGGCTTATTAAAAATTCAGTGAAAGAAACAAAGGTGCGCTCCGCAGTCTCTCCTTACCTTTCTCCTGTTACTTCGGCAGACAAAAGGCATAGAACCTGCCTCATGAATAATGTGACATGGAATATTCACCATCTATTTTTAATGGAGTCAAGTAATAACATTAAGAGAGATATTTGCAATCTTCAAATTTCACACGGTCACAGGCACAGTAACATGTTTTGATTCCGCACGGGGAATCTCCAGATAAATTTCTTTCCAAAAGCAGGTACTCAGTTCAGATCAAAAATTGCAATTCCTTTTTTATAACATGAGCAGGGTGGGTCATGAAATGGACCACGTGATCTACAGGACATCAAGGAGAAGAGTGGGAAGGGACAGACACTTAGATTTCAATCAGTTCCAACTAACCCTTGGTGCTACATCTTTACTTTTCAAATCAGGTTGGAAATAACCAAGCAGTACATGCAGCAGCTTCTATGGGAAGGCCATCTTGTCACCTCCACTCGCTGGGAGCTCTGCCTCCTGGTTCCTGCTGTTCATGCCCCATCAGTCCTGAAAAACCACCTGACAACTTGTGACTAAGTAGAAACTGCCATAGAGACATGGTGTGGGAAGCTAAGGGAAGACACCACAATTCTGAGATTTGGAGGGACTAGAGGAAAGTAGCATCCAAGCCCCACAACCACCACCACCGCCACCATCACCAGAAACAACAATTCAGAAAGAATGGCATCTGTGCTCTATTTGCCCAGGCATTGTGCTGTAGAGCTGAGCCAGCCCCTAAATTTTCTCTGTTTATTCTCTACCATCTCAGCAAATATTGATAGATCTTCTAATGTGGGCCAGGCACTGCTCTGGGAGCTAAAGATTCATCAAGAACCAAACAAATAAAGTTTCACAGGACACTGTCCTCACTGCTATAGCCTTACCACATAAGACAGTGCCAGACACATGCTATGTACATATGCAATGTGTGTGAATTTTATCTCAATGAAAATGAGAAATCTACCAGGAGTCACCACAGGCCACGCATAGCCCAGCCAGGAGGTACCAGAGCATGGTCATAGGGATTGAGGCCAGGACATTATTCTGGTTTCATTTTCTTGAATTTATGAAATGTCTCCAGACTCTAATTTTATTGCTTTATACGTGACTTGGGATTTGGTTTGTTGCATTGGGCAAGATGGCTAAACACTGATCCCATCAGTGATGGATGGGGTGATATAATCAGGTCTAAATTTAATGGTCAAGGAAACTGGTATTGGGAAAATCAAAGGATTTGCTAAGACCAGAAATTTGATTTCTGTGTTTGTCTGAGAGCTTTTGAGGCCTGGAAGTCCCTGGAATGCTCAGAGGACAGAGCACAGGTGCCTGTGGGAACATGGAGGACTCTGCAAGGTGGGAGCTTTGCTTTATACCCTTCCTAGCGTTTCTGTTCAGAAAAAAAATTGTCCTGGAGCAGAAAACAAAGAAGGAGAGGTCTTCAAAAACCCCAGCAACTGGCTTTTGCTTTTTCTCTGGATGTGGGCTTGCTTGCTCCGCTAAGACCCTCTACTCCAATTCCCTTCAGTGTCAGCATTTCCCAGAGATTAACACGGAGGCCTTCCCTAGACTTCCTGCCTAAAGGAAAGGCAACCAGTTTCCAGTTTTAACACTTTATTAACTTAAAAGATCACTCTAATAAATATATATTCAACAAACATAATGCACTCCAGAAGATCCAAAAATGTTTACAAATGCAGCCACAGTAAAAATACCACCTTCTCCTTTACCCCATAGAGGGTCCAAAAGTTGAAAATAAGTAGCTTGCATGTCTGCCAGCCGAGAAACCTGAAATGTATCAGCTTTGCCAAAAAAAAAACGCTGAAGTCTTCCAAGATGTCCACAAGTCTTTGAGATGACTCTCCCTTCAGCCACTTTTGGTTTACACTTGGTGAAACCCAACAGTGTCCAAGGGAAGGTTCAAGATGCTGGGTTACCATCTCAGAAATCCCACAGAGGGAGAGAGAAAACTGTCACTTAGAGGGGCAGCTGTTGGCTTCTAGGGAGCAGGAACAGGGCTCTGTCTACCCTGGCTCTCCAGGACCTAGCACGGTGCTTGGTGCTATGTGAGCTGGCACTCTGTACACAGGCACGTGTACTATGCCTCCCAGAGGGGGGCCCTCCAGTCTCCTCTCATCACCAAGTCCACTTCTGCTCTTTCCTGTGGCGGCTCTGCAGTGTAGGTCATGGATTTCCAAAGCACTAGATTCCTTCCCCAAAGTAGTTCCTGAACCAGTTTTTAAGAAGGATTCCTTCAAGACATACAGTCTAGCACCCAACAGGGAGAGGTCAATAAACCGTCCTCCCAGAACAACAACAACAAAAAGTAATACTCCTTCATCTTCCTAGACAAACATGTGAGCGCTGGTGCCACCTCCTCTCCCACATAAGGCTAAGGCAGGAGGAGGAGGAGGAAGGAAATACCCAGAAAGACTTCGCTGTCTGTGGAGCAGGGTTGGTAACAGTGGGGTCCAAGGGTTATGTGGTTCCCACACGATTCTGCATCCTCTGGCATAGAGGAGAAGACTCCCGCTCACAGCCTGACAAGTCCCTCACTTCCCACTCTGCCTGACCTGCAGGAATAAAGCTCACCACCCAAACCCCATTCCTCCCCAGCCCAACCCAGGCAGCTCCAGGAAGCATCCTTGGGGGACCTGCAGACTGAGCTGGGGGGAGGGGAGGCCTGAGAAGTCAGGGTGGGGTGAGAGTGGGGTGGTAGTGTCATGTAAGCAGTTGCGTGCACTCTGCACGGACCTGCTCTGTTCACTTGAGCCCGTGCTGTGTCTCCCGGTGCCGCCGCAGGTCCACCTTTCTCTGGAAGCCCTTCCCACACAGGTCGCAGCCGAACGGCTTGAAGCCTGTGTGCTTGCGGCTGTGGGTGATGAGGTTGGAGCTCTGGCTGAAGGCTTTGCCACACACCTGGCACTTGTGGGGCTTCTCACCTGCAGGCGCAGAGGGGGGAGGGGAAGGCAGGATGAGCGTGTGATGAAGCTGGCGGCCACCCACTGATGGGCCCCTGTGCACCTGCTTCCTTCCAGCAACTCCGAGGGTGACATCTTGACTGACTCCCAGCAGGGCTCAGGAAGCCAAGGGGTGCACCAGGTTGAAAGGGAGACTTTCTAAGTTGGCGTTCCCAGCCCCCTGCCTCAAACTGTCTCATGTTTAGTGGAAACCAAGCAAAGGCCACGTGCCCTCCTCCCCAGCTGAACTCAGCCAAGGGAGGACTCCCGGACTTGAGCCGCCGCCATCACCCACAGCAGATGTTCAGCAGGTCCCGGAGGGGGCGGGGAACTGCCCTACAAACCGTGTGACTCTGTTCTCATGCAGAGGAAGTTTTCAAATCTGAGTTTCCAAGTGGGCGTTGGTTTGCATGTGCCAGAGAGCCTGTCTTCCTTCTCGCCCTTGAAGGACGGTGTGGACCCGGACAGTTCTCACTTGAGAACCCACATTTGGGGAGCTACAGGGTGCTTCTTAAAGGGGCCACCCCCTTTGCGTGGACTTTTACTTTCTTTTTTATGACATTAATTCCAAGCATCTAGACACAAACTACTCTCTTCAGACTAATGAACTCAGAAAGGCAATACAGCCAGGGCTCAGCCTTGGAGGGAGTGGGGATTGCAAATGAAGTTCTTCTGTCCTTCCTGTCACGCTCCTTCTGTCCTCCTGCTTCAAATTCCACACTCAGGAGCCATTCACCAAAACTGAGCTCACCCCTTTAGAGTCAACCAAATTTGCAAATTGAATGCTAGCTAAAATGAATGTTTGCTAAGAGCTTAATGTTTCCTTGAGTCAAGACCCTACTTGACTTTTGCTAAGTGTTTTCAACCCCTTCACTTATAAGGAGTGAATTATACGGAAACTCTAGGCAAGGGCGAAAGGATTAGAGTAAGATAGTTGTCAGGTTTTCTGGCGAGACTATCCACACTACAGAATAGCTGGATTAATAGGCAATAGTGGGTATTTGGAACAAACTACAATTTGTTTTGTGTTAGTATTCACACTGTGCAATAAGTGTCTCTGGTAAATGTCTAGTGAAAGAGAGTGTCTAGCTTTAAAACACCACCTGCCATGAGGTGCTGGGGGAAGGGCGCAGGATTTAGAAGCCAGAGTATCCTATGGCTCCCCGAGTCACTCAGTCTGATTTCTGGTAAATTTTTCCAGTCCCTGAGGTACAGGATGGTAGAGAAGCTTCTTCTACAATGTGAAGCAGCAACAAGGATCCAGCAAAATGAGATTTAAAAGCATTCTGCAAACTTTACATCCTGCACTAAAGCAGGTAAGGAACTGTCACATGACCTTGTTGATCTTTTGAAAAGGGCTGTGGGCGAATGGCAGTTTTCTGAATCTACCGATTTCCATGACTGAGAGTGGGATAGGGTAAATAGGGGTCAAGAGCATAGACACTGGAGAAGTCAGACAGACCGAACTTGAGCCCTGGCCCTGCCGCTGGCTAGCAGGTCATTTAACCTTCCTGTGGCCTCACTACTATTCTCCCCTCTAAGCTGAGGCCAGGGACCAGCTCTAACTCTCAGGGCTTGTGACATGCATCAACTGAGTATTGAAACTGCTTAGCACACAGTTCAGCAATATTTGCCTTTTTTCCTCCTCAATCAGAATGGGCTTTCAGACTCCTAACAATGCAATCAGCAGGGCCACATTGGGCCACACTGGAATCTCCGCCAGAAGGCTGGGTGGGAATCCTGAGAGAAAGTCTTCAATTTGTAGGTAAACATCTGCAGAGCAGCCTGGGGCTACATTTTTCACCTGCCCCCCCCCCCCCCCCCCCGCAGCAAGTGAAGCAGCTGCTAGCCTAGAGGAAAGCTGAGTTCCCAAGGATGGGCGACCTGCTTAGTGGTCCTACCTGCAGACCTCAGGGCTGTAACTGAGCCCTTGAATTTCCTTCTCACAGCCTTGACTGCCTCCATTCCCCCACCCAGAAGGGGTGTGTGGGGCCTCCCACTCACCAGTGTGGATGAAGGTGTGCTTCTTCATGTCTGATTTCTGGTGGAACCGCTTGCCACAGTACTGACAGGGGTAGGGTCGGGTATCTGAGTGGATGAGCAGGTGTGTGGACAGCGTGGATGACCTCTTAAAGCTCTTGCCGCAGATCTTACAGTCAAAGCTCCGCTCCTGCAGAAAGAGAAAGACATGCCACTTTCTACAGCAGCCACCCCGGGTCCACTCCGCTCCCCGGAGCGTGTCCCACCTTCCTTCCCAGTCCCTCGATGCTTCTGCTCCACATTCTCCATCCTCCTCCTTTCACACCTCCCCCCCTTAACAACTTCTCACATCCCCCCCAGCAACAGTGTCCCCACCCTGTATTTTTAACACCCTTCTCCACCCCAGCAGCATAAACCTCAGTCACTTGAGAAGATCCCTTCCGTCTGCAGTTAGTCTTGGGGTTGGGGGAAGATAAGCAGTCAACCTTCCTAAATGAGCACTCTCCTGTTATAGTTGTTTGGGTGCTCAGCTAAACTGCAGCATCTCTGCCGACTTCCTGTCTCGTGTACTATGAGATTCCTCAGTGCTTAGCACCTGCAGGCTAGGCAAGAGACACTTAGAGGGGGAATGAAGGAAAACACAGCAAGGCAAAGGTGTTCCTGGGTGCTCTCAACTAGCCGAGGTCCTGCCCTTTCAGTCTGGAGGAGTCACCCCAGATTAAACGACTACCATTTGGAACAGAGAACAGAAGCGAAGAATCAGCTAATAAATCTGTTGTATCAGCAGTAAGAGTCATGCACACAAAACCTTCCGAAACCCGCATGAATGATGCCTGTCACTCACAATGATATGACACTACACTCTTGGGCTGCCTCAAGCCCCGAGTCAGCCGCTGCCCGCCTTCCTCGCTCTGTGCGCCTACACCAGGACGTGGGCGCAAGGCAAGAGGGTCTGGCAGAGAAGGCTGGAGCCAGTCGGGACAAGTGTGCCAGGCAAAGGCGGGGCAGATGCTGCCTTGAAGGAGAAGCACAAGACCCGGAGCGCTAAAGCCTGAGCCGGGCCGTGCGCGGCCTGGCGCTCCGCACTTACCTGCGAGTGCACGGCTTTGTGCTGCTCCAGGCTCACCGCGTGCCCGAAGGTCTTGCCGCACATCTCGCAGGCAAAGGGTCTCGTGCCGCTGTGGGACCTGCGCACGTGCACTTCGAGCCCGTGCGGCGTGGAGAACACCTGAGACGGGTGGGGCCGGGGGTGAAAAAGGCCGCTGAGAAGGGCCGCGGGGAGCGGGCGATGTGGCGGGCTGCGGGGTCGAGCGCGCGGGCGCGTGGCTAGTGCGGCCGGGCGTCTGGGAGCCTCACCTTACTGCACTTGATGCACTTGTAGGAGCCGCCGCCCAGCAGCAGGCGGGTGCACAGCAACTCCGACTCCACCTTGACGCCAGTGCCCTTGTCTGCGCGCAGCTCGTGGCCGCGCTCCGGGTACAGCCCGGCGGCCGCTGCATGGGGTCTCTCGTACAGTCCTGCCGCCGTGGGCCCGAAGTCGCCGTAGAGCCTCAGGCCCGCGCCACCGGCGGCACCACTGGTCGTGCCGCAGCCCCCTGGTGTCCCGGTCCCCGCGCCGCCTGCAGCCCGCTCCGGCCCATACAGCGCTGCCGGGTGGCCCGGCTCCGGAGCGCGCTCGCAGAAGAGACCAAGGTCGGCACCACGCTCCAGGGCCGCGCACGGCCGGTAGCTTTGAACCAGGTGCCGCAGGTCAGAACCCGCCAGGCTGCTCCACGAGTAAGGCTTGAAAGGCAGGGTGAAGGGCTGGGCTTCGTCCAGCGATGGGCACAAGGACTTCTCCGAGGCTGTGGAGGCATTGAGAGGGTGCCGGGTCAGGCAACAGCCGACTGGATGGAGGCACCTGTTTGGGCTGCGTGTGCGGACCGCCCGGACCGCTTCCTCCCCCAGCTCGTAGGAACTCCCCTCGAAGCAGGTGCCAGGGACACCTCCCCTCCCCATTCTCCAGGAAAAGGCGCTCCAGGGACATAGCGTCGCAGGGAGAGAACTTAGGGAAACTGTGAGAGGGCTGCGCCAGCGCTCCTATTCTGGAACGACCCGCGCTCCGAAGGCGGTAGACTAGCGAAGGGCGCATTCAGGAACCGTGAGCTGAGCTGTGCCTCGCGAGAAGGCAGCTGCCGTTCCGTCTTGGTCTGCACTCAGGGCCCGTGGGCTAGCGCTTGCCCTCTCTCAAATCCTACAGGTTCCCCCGCTCAATTCTCTCCCCGCCCCGGGATCCCTGAGGAAGCCGAGGAGCAATAAAACGTGGCCCCAGACTACCTGAGATGCCTAGCTGAAACCAACAGGTGTTAAGAAAAGGGCACATGGCAAAAGAGCTTCGGGCTTGGACTGCTTTCCAAACCCTCCCCGTTTCCATTCCTGTTGCTTAGTACGATGGGAAAACCCGAATTTCTCGGAGAATAATTTTTACAAGTAGTAACTTTTGGCCAGCCTCATGCCAGGAGAAAAACTCCTGAATCTTGCCCCTTACAGAGAGCATTTTGCTAAAATTAGCGACCCAAGATATCCGAGTGCAAGCGCACTTTCAAACACACACACACACACACACACACACCCTGCAGACTCCCATCCAGACTGGCCGCTTCAGTGGGAGGCTACACCCGGAGCTTCCGTCCCGGGGGTTCCGGAGGTGCGGGTCCCTGGCGGCCGCACCAGGAAGGACCCTCCCCGTCACGCCCCCCCCCCCCCCCCGCACACACACACTCCTCCGAGCCACGGTTCTAGCCAAGTTCGCTGGCTGCGTTAAGGATGGATAGTGAGTGGTGGCGTACCTTGCCACACCGTTCAAATCTCCATTGGCAGCAACGCAATTGTCTGCTCCTTCCTCCCCCTGCCTAACCGAGCTTCTCCCCCACTAAACGTGCAGCCACTCGGTTGCACGACTGCTCGCTGGAAATGAAACCCCAGCAGGCTGGTCTCGAGGCTGTGCCGACCTGGCCGAACGAAAAACGAAACAGGCTCCCCAGCCTGCTCCTGTTCCAAGACGGAGCCGCCTGCCGAGATTTTTGTCCCAGACCCCTCCCTCTCTGGACTCTCTCTGCACTGCCCAGCCCTCAGTTTGTTTGGGGGCTCAGGGGGTCTAGATTATGGAATCCTAGCACCTTTTATCCAACGCGGGTCAGAAAACGAAAGGTCGGTCTTGCTGCGCGTAATCCCCGTGGACTGAGCCTACACCAGTGTAGGGGACCAGCAGACCGGAACCCGCCGCCCGGCATGCGGGATCGGAGTTGGCAGGCCAGACGCCAGCCCGCCGGGTCTCCCACCCCCACTGTCACGCTAACCGCCTCCAGGAAAGCCTCTCCGCCCGCCCCCTACTCGGCGTTTCTGCAAAGTCGCGCGGATTCCCTCGGCATCACCGAGTCCCCGTAAGCCCCGAGCGCTCCCCACAATCCCTACCTGGAGACACGGAAGGCGACGGAGGCCTCCACAAATCCTCAAATTCAGAGCTCCGGTCGCAGACGCTGCCTTCACAGCTGTCCGGAGACGTAGAGGTTCTGTCAGGGGCCTCGGTTCGCTGGGACTCGGGGGACAAACGGTCCCCGGGCTCCGCCTTCGCTCCGCCTGCACTGGAAGTGCTGTCTGCGGAGAGGGAGGTGGGACGGGGGCTTAGGTAGGCCCGGTTGGGATGAAGAGCGGCCGGACCGCAACACCCGAGCCTCCTCCTTCTCCTCCCAGACCCGCACCAGAACCCTCCGGGATCCAAGGGCGAGCCGGTGGAGTCCGTGCTGTCCAAGCGACAAAAGTCCCCGGAGGAACCAGGGCAATCAGGCGACAGGTGCGAGGGAGGAAGGCAAAACCAAAAAACCCCGCAGCACCTAGGACGTAGGGGTTGCTTCTCTCGGTCGCAGGGAGAGTGATGAGGGACATCCCTCCCCCACCCCACAGCAGCCCCGGGCGGCCCGAGCGCGCCTCGCACCTGCTCGGCCCGGCACAGGTGCATTCTCCAAACGCAGGGAATAGTCCGGTCCGGGGGAGCGCGGCTGGTGGTAGCTGTGCGCCTTCTTGCTCTTGACCAGAAATGAGCGAGGCATTGTGGCTCGGCGCTCTTTCCCCCACGCAGCGCTCCTAGAGTCCCTGGAGCCGCTGTCAGCCCACGGTCACGGCCAGAGCTTCCTCAGTCCCGGTCCAGCAGAGATCTGAGACTGAGGGATCGAGGAGAACCAGATTGGAAATGCAGATCAGTGGTCTGCGGGGCCTGGGACTGGGCCCTCAGGCGGAGAGGGGAGCGCGGGCTGGGGAGGAGCGAGGTCTGGGAAGGAGGGGCCTGGTCCCGGCGCGCCACGCTCACCAGGTGGCACTCGGACAGGTGGCGCAAGCCGCGCCGCTGCGGCTGCGGCAGCTCAGAGGCAATGCCCGCCTCCCGAGGGCCCTAGCGCAGACCCTTAGCCCCAGCCCTGCCCATGCCCCAAGGACCCTGTCCTTGCCTAGCAAAGCTACTCGCTCCCACAATCACTCTTCTCCAAGATCCCAAGCACCCAACCAAGTCGGTCGGTTACCCCCGACTCGACCTCTCCCAGCCCGCCAGGCTCTGCTTCAGGCCTGGGGAGGGAGTGCGGGGCCTGATGATGCATTAGTGATTGAAATCCCAGAACACACTCTCCCCTCCCCAAGAACCCACGGCAAACGGGAGGAATACTAGGGGCGGCGCGGGTTGGGCTGGGGACAGCAGAGGCCGGACAACAGTGTGTGTGTGTTGGGGGGGGCGGACAGTGGTGGGGACGGGGTGGCAGACGACCAACCCCAGCCCCGGGATGATCTCGCTCGCCCTCACACTTGCCCCACACGCGGAAAGGCTGGCCTGGGTACATACAGCGGCCATGGAGAGCCACCCCAGGGGTGAGAAGTCACTTCCAATCTGCTCACCCCAAAGCTTGTCCGGGGGAAGTCGAGCCCGATTCGGGCGCACTGACCAGGAAGGGTAAGGTGCCTGGGATCCGTGGAACACCGACGGTCTAGGGAACCAGCCTACACGGACGCGCCAGCGCAGCCAGACAACCGACCCGGAGCACGAGCCCAGCCGGGAGCCAGCCGCCCGCTGTGCGCCTCTCATTAACCCCCAATCAGTTCACCTAATCCCGGGTCGAAATCCGAGCTCAGCGGGAGGCGGGGCTGCGAGTGGGGGCGGGCCCCCGCGGCTGTAGGGGTGCAAGGGTGGGGTGGCGGGTCGGAATCTGCCGCCTCCCGGGGCGAAGGAGGTGGGGGAGCCCTAACCACTCCGTCTGAGCTGCAGCCTAGTCGAGTTCCTAGTGGTCACGACTGAATCCGATACGAGGACACTGGGGACCCCAGGCCAAGGCGGGACCCAAGGTCCTCGGGTTTCGCGCGTTTTTTCCGGCCGGATTAGGAGCGGCTCAGTTCCCAGGACAAGAGGCGGGAGGCAGCCCGAGTGTGTCCGATCCCTCAAGCGGCTCCTAACGAGTTCCGGGGAGGATTCGCTGCCCGGAGGGCGCGCAGTTCCCGCTCCAGTTCCCCAGGCCCACTACGTCCCCTTCCCGGGAGGAGTGGGGACAAGCTTGGAAGGAAAGACGGCTGGGCCCGTGTGGGGGCCTCCCAGTGATACTTGAGTACCACGACGCCCCTAGTGGGTGGAGGGAGCTGCCCGCCTCCGTCCGGGCTGGCCGTGCCAAGGGCTGTGCCGCCTCAGTTGCCCCTGCACTTTTTGGCAGGCACAATCAGTCGGCGTCAATAAGCCCCCCGAAGGATGGCAGTTGGGAGCAAAGAGAAAACGGGCTGCAGCGATTCCGAGGGCCTCGCTGAGGGTTGGATCCACGCCCGGCCACCGGGAGCAGAACCACGTCTCACACACGCGCCTCTTGCGGCCCCGGGACCGGCCAGCTTCACCAGTTCCTGCCGCGGGGGGCGGTTGGCAGGGCAGAGCGCCGAGCGCGTGGGAAGGCGAGCGGGCGCTGCAGCTGGCCGCCGGGGGCGGGGCGGCCTGGGCGCCCGGGGCCCGCGGGGGCCTCTCGGGCTGCTTCAGGGCCGGGGAAGGCGGGAGCTAGACAGGCGTAGAAGGGGCGGCCTTCCCGAGCTCCACGGCCAGCGCTCCCACCAGCTGTTTCCTTCCCTACTGGACCCCCCATTACCCTGCAGAATCACCAAACGGATCCTGGGGCGGCGTTCCCACCCGCAACCCCACTTTCGCAGCCCGGTTGCGCGCGGGTCGGCCCGGAGCCCTCAGCAGCCCTGGCACTGTCCCTCTCCCTCAGGGCAGCCGGCAGCAGCTGCGGAGCTGCCTGCGCCCCCGCCATGCCCCGGGTCCCCACAGTCCCCGCGGCCGCCCGCGAGGGTGGACCTACCTGCGGGCTCAGAGCGCGGCCACTCACCGCGCTCCGACAGCTTTCAAACGGGATCCTGCTTTCGGGAGAGCCCGCGCTGCCTCGGCCTTTTTTTTTTTTTTTTTTTTTTTTTTTTTTTTTTTTTTTTTTCTAATCTCCTTCCGAGCTCAGCCCCCAAAACCACAAGCTGCACTTCCTGAGCGTTACTGGGCGGCCCGCGAGCCCTCGCAGACCTGCCCCCTCAACCAGTCCTCGTCGGGTGGCCGCAGGCTCCCCCTGGGCGCAAGTGCTTGAGGGCGGACACCGGACCCGGCCTCTCCAACCCGGGTCCTGGGCGACCCTCCGCGGCCCTTCCGGTTGTTATTATTGCTGTTGTTGTTTTAATCATCTGTGGGAAGGCAAGGGGTTGTTGGGGGGCGAGGGCGTGGGGTTGGAGATCTGCAGGTCCGACCACCCAGACAACTTGAAATGACTTGAAAGAAAAAGAACTATTCTTGGCTCCCGGGAGACTTCCGCCGCGAGAAGTCGCAGAGAAGAAGACACAGATTGACTGACTGGAGCGGCGGGGAGCTGGCTGGATGTGCGCTGGGCTAGGAGGAGGCCCGGCCGCCGCTCCAGCCCTGGGCACACCCCTCTCCCCGCCTGAAGCCCACCGCCCCCGGGGTCCCGGCCGTGAATCACCCGCGGTCCGCGGTGCCGCCGGCCTGGAGCCCCGGCGAGCGTCCGCGACGTCCGCAGAGCGCAACCTGCCCCGTGGGGTCCCCGAAATAGCTTGTTGTGGAAACACTTGGGGATAAATACGCCCAAGGAGGCTGAAAATACCTTGACACCCAATCCGAGAGGTTTGCTCATTTCCCTTCGGATTTAGGTAATGGTTAAATTTGGAAGAGGTGGGCGAGCGCCGAGCCCCCGGCCGAGAGAGGGCCCGGGCGGCGCGTCCCGCGGGCGCCCGGCTGGCCTCGCCCTCCCCACGCCCAGCTCGCCGGCGTCGGCCCCGAGGGCGCTCGGCCCTCGGCTCGTTTCCGGCGGTCTGAGCTGCGAGAGGGCCGCGCTGGGGGCGCGGGGGCAGCGGCGGCTGCGGCTCGGCTGCCCGGCCCGGGCTCCGCCGGCGGTGGCGGGAGGGGGAAGCGGGAGCACGCCCGCGGGCACACCCGGGCCGGGCGGCGAGTCACAAGGCGTCCCCCGTCCCTCCCCGGGTGCTGGCTAACAGGAACCCTTTTCCTCTGCCACGGCAGTATTGGGAGGGTCGGTAGTGGCCCTCGGCACTGCGTCCCTTGTGGGCTCTCCATAAGCGTCCGTGGGCTGAGTCAATGCGAGTGTAAAGGATGAATTAGGTTTATTCATAGAACGGAGGAAAGCATTCTAGAACCTCGCCCACGAACACATGGGGCAACCCCCGCGGCAGACCTTGTGCCCTGCGTGCGGCCTGACCAAGTGGGCATCGCTGTGACCACTTTGCTTTTCTGAATGAAATCTATTGAATTTTGATTAGTATTGCGTACACAATAAATCTCCCATATCAGACACGGAGAAAAAGATACTGCTTCTTCCTTGCAAAATAACCCTAATAGTAGAGCAATCCAAAATTTTTACTTAAATTTTTTTAAACCCTTAAACTCTTTTCCCTAAAGGATGTTTTCTGAAATGATTTTACATTGTACATTTAGAGCGTTGTGGGGACTATCTGGGTAACATAGCAGTGCTTCAAGCACACACTTATCAGTTAAGCAGTTCATACTGCCAGGCCTGTGCTGGACGCCCAGCAATGGGCAAGAGACACGCAATGGGCTGCTGACTTATCCTCCTGCTGCTGCTTTTTGTTCCACACACCCTTTCTTGACAAATGAAGAAATCAGCAATCTTAGAACGCTACGATGAAATGAAGAACATGCTGCTAATGCCTGATGGCTTATGTACTTTATTTCACTCTAAGAGTAATCTCAGGGTCATTCAAAACCGAATCTTTCCCTTATGCGCTGCTATTCTGCTGAACAGAAAGGCACATTTTTAGAAGAAAATCATAAATCAGGCAAAATAAGGTTTCTTATCAGCAAAGTTCTAGAGAAATGGCTGATCCATTTCCTCTGCTAGTTTACAAGTTCAAAGCCAAATTTTCTTGAAAAGATGCTGTGACGATTGAGTAGACTTGCTGAGAGTTGCTGTTGGGGTGATAACCAGAGCCTATACTCATGTTTTCTTCCCAGAAGGACAAGAGAAGAGGTTGAAGAAATGAAATGATAGAGTTCCAGGAAGTGGAAGTGCATTAAACATTGTATGTGTGTATCATATTTTAATGCTGTACCATAAATAGTGAGAGAAGGAGGAATAGTATATATCAATTTACAATAAAATTTTTAAAACTCTAAAATTAAAAAAAAAAAAAAGGAAAATTTAGAGACTGTGAAGCCGCTAGTAAGCACCAGGAACAGTGCTTAGAACAAACCTCTTTAGGACAGATGCAAATTAGTCACCAGGCTTTCTGATGACCTTCTATCGTCTGAACTATATGGCTGCATCATTCATCAAACCAATAAACCAATACCCATGAAAAGTGCTTAATAGTGAGCTCAGGTTAGCTACCTAGAGCGCAGTGCTGAGAGTGGGCTGCCGCACTCAAGGGGAGGGGAGCTCAGAAGACCAGAAGGGAGCCCAGAGAGCAAGAGGAGCTCTTAAAGTGACAGCCCCAGGACACTCCTGCTGACTTCCCACTGCTGCAAACTGCCCCTTGTCCACTTATAAACACAGGGTGAAAAGCAGACACGTGAATGCTTTTTAAAAGCTACCAAGAATCTTTCCCCACCTTCATTTACCACTCTAGAACGGAAATTGATCTAATGATAAGCAGTGTGTAAACTTGGGGCATTGTTTTCTATAAACAAAGCCTTATAGGTACTTTGCAAAAACAATTTTAAGCTTACTAATTTTCATCCTTGTTCTAATTGTTATTAAACCATAATTTATCTGTGTATGCCCAATAACAAATGACCCTCTCATATCTCAGTCCCAACCCAAGTTTGGGTCAGTGGCCCATGTATTTCAAGCAGTGGCTGATAGATCAGCATTCCCTTATAAAAAGTTTGGAGGCATTATTTAGAAAGGAAAAATTGAAACAGGCTATTATGCCTCTCTGTTTTTTAACATATATGTTCTGTTGGCTGGGGGGTGGGGGTGAGAGGCACAGAGGAAGAGGCTTTGCTCCTGAAACCTCCCAGGGAGGTGGTACCACCATTTTTAAGAGATATTTCTGTAAAGCTGGCTTCACTTAATGCTCACGGTGCTGCTGTCCTGAATGGAACCACGCTCTGACGTTCTGAAGGCAGTCAGATGGAATGGTCCGTCCAGGTTCTGTCAGGACCGGCTTTTGCACCCTTGGGGAGTCAGCTCAGCTGTCCCAGCCTGTCTCATCCTTGTGAAGGTACCTTGCATGACCCTGGAGTTGTCCTTTGATGTCCACTGATGGCACGTTTGCTGGGCAGCAGGAATAAGAATGTATCCAAAGGAGTATATCCCAGGTTTAACAAAATCTTTAAAAATATATGAATCATGCTGCATGTCATCTGTTCTAGAAATAATACAACCAGCAAAAACTACTCTCCAATATTCTTACTCTGTTCTTTAGAAACAAAAGTAAGAATCTTTTTTCTTCTTTGAAGATTTATTTTTATCGGAAAAGCAGATTTACAGAAAGATCTTCCATCTGCTGGTTCACTCTCCAAATGGCCACAATAGCTGAAGCTGAGCTGATCCAAAGCCAGGAGCCAGAAACTTCTTCTGGGTCTCCCACATGGGTTCAGGGTCCCAAAGCTTTGGACTGTCCTCCACTGCTTTCCCAGGCCACAAGCAGGGAGCTGGATGGGAAGTGGAGCATCTAGGACACCCATTTAGGGTCCCTGATGCCTACAGATGGGGGATTAGCCAGCTGAGCCATCATACCAGCCCCTAGGAGTCAGAATCATATACAGACATGATCTGTATTCTGATTTTCTTGCTGAATATTATAATCATATTTCTTCTTTCTATCCTATTTTTCATACTTTCTATAATGAAAAAAGCACTCTTTTGCAGTTAAAAAGGTATTTAAAACCACAATGTTCATCTCACTTGCTTTTTAACATAATTTTTTGATAGCTGATAAAAAGTTCTATCAATTCATTATTTTAATTTACTTAATAGATCCAGCCTAGTATTTGGCTTATTTTCACTTTTCTAAAAAAAGTATTTGTTTATGTTTCTTTGTGTGGCAATGAGAGGCAAAGAGAGCTCCTGTCCACTGATGCGCTGGTTCATTGCTCCAATGCCTGCAGCTGCTGGAGTCGGGTGAGACAGCAGCCAGAAGCAGGGAACTCAATCCAGGTCTACCATGCAGGTGGCAGCGCGTCACCTACTGGACCCTGTGTGAGCTTGTGTGTATCAGCAGGAAGCTGGAGTGACAGGCGTCAAACCCAGGCACTCCAGGATGGCAGGTAAGCATTCCAAGTAGCTTCTCAAACACCAGACACCAGACACCTATGTTTGTTTTCATTTTTTCATGCTTTTTAGTAATGCAATGGCAAGTTTGCTCAACAGAGCTTTCCCCAATTTGTAATGATTTCTTTAGGATGAATCTTTAGGGGTGGAATCTCTAGACCTAACCATGAATATTTTTATAGCCCTTCATATGGTATGTGCCAGAACAAGCGTTTTGGGTACCAGGTTTATGGTAATGCACAAGTCAAGGAATACTTATCACTGAACAGTTAAAAGACTATAAACATCACCTCTGGAAAAGTTAGACTTCAGTAAAGACCAGATATAGTACGGGTCTTTATTTCATATACAAGAAGAATATGTTAGACTGGGACCCAGCCTCCCAATTGCTATGGCTTTATCCTTCTGGTATTTAAAAGGACTTAATTTTTATTTTTGGATTGGCTGTCGTGCTATTAGTCAGATAGCAATGAAAGTTACACACATATATATTTTCTAAGTTACATGAACTTAAGGAAAATAAGTGCAGAGTGGTAATTGTGTGATGACCTAGTTCCTTACAGGCAAAAGAACAAGTATGAGAGTAGCAAAACAAAATTAATATGACACCATAGGTCACCACGTGCATTAATGGCACCATTATTTGTGAAAAGGGGAGAATACATGTTTTAAACCAACATTTGTAAAAACTGTGAAATGAGCTAAACGTTTGGAGACAAATGAATACAAGACTCCCACTATGAGTAAGCTCCACTCTTGTGTTAGTATTTTGAATCTTTCAAACATGAAGAACAACATTATTTGCTGTTAGTTAACACTTTGAGACTGGCAAGCGTAAATCTCATTGTATGTTAAAATGCGATCTACTATTATAAAAATTTAAGTCAGTTTTTATGCAAACACCCTGCTTTGGTGTTCAGAGTTCAAATAAGAAAGCTGTTGCCCTCACCACATACATACATATTTTTACACTGTTCCTAAGAACATATTGACCATTTGTGTGGGTTGCACGAGATGACTCTTCATAGAAACATATCCAACATGAACTTTCATGGGGGGAAAAAAGGAGTAGACTTTAGTTGATGAATGGAAACTACAATGAAAGAGAAAATGCAAAATGATTTTTCTTTCAGGTTTTTCATCGTTTCCTCCAGGATGTCTGGTAATCACCCTGCCCTACCTCTGATGGAACACTTCACTGTAAAAGAGTAACTCCTATATATTGAAGTTTCAAGCCTTTACTTACAGAGCTCAGTGCCCTGACACCTCACCTCCTGGGGACCTCAGGCCAGGGTGGCCTGCCCTGGACTCGGAGGACCTGACCACGTGGGCACCCTCAGACTCACCCTGCAGGTCCTGCAGACAAGGACAGCATAGACTGATGGGCACTGAGGCTCTGGCTCTGTTGCTGTCCTGAGCCTCCCAGAGGAGAAGGCGAGACTGGGAGCTCTTGAGGATGACTTCTGGTCATTTCTCTCTCATGTCAGGGACACCAGCGGTTTAAGAACTCCAACTCCTAGCTAGCAGCTTTGCAAATCCAACCAAGTCTGTTGATTGCAAATCTTGTGTCTTCCCACCAAACCACACAACTTGTTCCACATGCAGCTCGGGGAAGGGAAAAGCCTTGAGACAGGAGTCATGTGCCTGTCACAGGCTGGGGAGGTGATGGGTTTGGGGTTGGTGCAGAGGGGACCAACCCTGCTTAAGAAGGTCAGGGGATAACAGCCTGAAAGCTGCCGAAAGCAATGTGGCCGTGGGACAGCGTATTTGTAAAAGAAATGAAACAATAAGTCAAAACTCTCTCACTGTTTTGGTCTAAGCATGAGCAACATCTTGGGATGTTTTCTTCCCATCTTAAGGAAGAAGAGAGGCTAAGTATATGTTTTAAATACTGTGTTCACATTATGTGGTTGTGAATTTTACACACCGTGCTGTGATTTTGCTGATCCTGTCATGGGAGAATTGGGTTACTCCTCTTTTATCCCTACTGTAAATAATGATGCAATGTAGAATTCTTTTCTTTTTAAAAATTTTTTATTTTTGAAATTTATCGTACAATTCTGTATAGTCTGGGATTCCCCTTCCCCCCAAATTCCACACCCCCAATTGATTTTTCCCATAATGTCACGCTCTTCATAAGGAGTTACAATTCCATCAGTCTGCTATTTAAGTGTGTGCTGACATTGCTGGTACAGATAGTGTCAGACAGTCCATTGTCCCATTATCTAGATATATCCAACACTTTCACTGGGAGTCCATCTTTTATTTGGAAGCAGAGATGCATGCTGCATTGTGTCTTCACATCTGCTTTATGGTAGTCTCCATTACTCTACCACTATACATTCCAATTTGCATGATGGATTCTTTATATTAGAGAGAACATATGGTGATTTACTATTGGATGAAAGGGTAAGAATTTAAGATAATATTTTTAAAAGATTTCTTTGTTTATTTGAAAGGTAGAGTTACAGACAGAGACAGAGAGATCTTTCATCTGCTGTTTTTCTCCCCAGATGACTACAACATCCAGAGCTGGACCACTCTGAAACTGGAAAACAGAAACTTTTTCCAGGTCTCCCATGTGGGTGTAGGGGCTCAAGAACTTGGGCAATCTTCCACTGCTTTCCCAGGTACATTAGCAAGGAGCTGGATTACAAGTAGAACAGTAGGCATGTGAACCATGGATGTTGGAGCTGAGCCAGTGGCTTTATGTGCTATGTCCCAGCACTAGGCCTGCTTTAGGAGGACATGGGTGGGGGGTTAAAAGAAGAGTTACATTTATAAGGAGCTGGATCTTGAAGCAGCACTCACATAGAATGCCTTTATCCCAGGCCATGACTTAACCTGCACTCCGCAATGTCAACCCCTGAAGAACCATTTTGGTTTTTTTAAATTTTTCTTTCTTTTTTTTTAAAAGATTTATTTATTTTTATCAGAAAGGCGGATATACAGAGAGGAGGAGAGACAGAGAGGAAGATCTTCCGTCCGATGGTTCACTCCCCAAGTGAGCCGCAACGGCTGGAGCTGAGCCAATCTGAAGCCAGGAGCCAGGAGCTCTTCATGTGGGTGCAGGGTCCCAAGGCTTTGGGCCATCCTTGACTGCATTCCCAGGCCACAAGCAGGGAGCTGGATGGAAAGCAGGGCTGCTGGGATTAGAACTGGTGCCCATATGGGCTCCCGACGTGTGCAAGGTGAGGACTTTAACCACTACGCTATCGCACCAGGCCCTCTTTGTTTGTTTTTAATGGGAAACATCACACTTTGTTGGATGGCAGAGTGAGCAGTTACAAAAGGACATCTCACACTAAAAATGTGTGCCCAGTGCAACGACTTAATGGTTAAATCCTCACCTTGCATGTGCCAGGATCCCATATGCGCACTGGTTTGTGTCCCAGCTGATCCACTTCCCATCCAGCTCGCTGCTTGTGGCCTGGGAAAGCAGTCGAGGACGGCCCAAGCCTAGGGACCTTGCACCCACATGGGAGACCTGGAAGAAGCTCCTGGCTCCTGGTTCCGATCAGCTCAGCTATGACCATTGCAATCACTTGGGGAGTGAACCAGTGGACAGATCTTTCTCTCTGTATCTCCTTCTTTTTGTAAATCTCTTTTCAATAAAAATAAATAAATTTTTTAAAAAGGTACACAAGATATTTGCTAATGAAAATTAATTGGAACATGAGCCAAGCGGGGCAGCTTTTCCAAATACAGTTCCTCTCCCTCCCCTCCCAGCACTGTAGGGTGGGGACAATGTCAGTCATTTTCCTGAAGCAATAGAACCCCTCAAGGGGACCTTCTAGGTTCTTAGAAAGAACTGTCTGTTGAGATTTTTGTTAAGGCTTCATTCTGTCTTCTCTCAAGGCCATCAGACCAGCTTCTGTATAGACTGCACTGATGCCAATACCAGACAGGTTATCTTTAGCCATGACCGAGCCACCCAGGGTTACAGCATCGGCCAGCCATGATCCCACTCATGTGAAACTAAGGCATGAGTCTCTTGGTCTTTTCACCAGTCATGGGGAACTCAGCCTTCCTGTCTGAGTCCCGATTTTATAAGTGCTGCAGTATGCAACTTTTCTACTCGCTTTGTGGCCATGTCCCCTTTTGAAACAAATCCATCCAGTTGGCTCAATGGTTCTAGCGTTGTGAGCTGAATTTCTCTGTCACCACCAGAATTTGAGTCATATCTGTTGTCCCAGTAGCATCAGTTTCATTAATAGATGCGGTGGACGGTACATGTTCTTTGGCAACAGGAAGCAACCCCTGTATAAGCTTTGCCCATCACCTAAGTACTCCTGAATGAGTTCAGAACCAACTGCCCTCAGTAAAGTGGTGGGGGTTTGTTTTGCTGCTGCTTTGACCAACAAGGCTTTCCCTGAGCCAGGTACACTATAGAGAATGACTCCTTTGGGGGACTTTATTCTCATCTCTTCATAATATTCTTTTTTTTTTTTTTTTAGAAAATATATATATATTTTTAAATTGGAAAGTCAGATATACAAAGAGGAGGAGAGACAGAGATTAAGATCTTCCATCCGCTGATCCATTCCCCCAGTGACCACAACGGCCAGAGCTGAGCTGAGCCAGGAACCTCTTCTGGGTCTCCCACATGGGTGCAGGATTCCAAGGCTTTGGGCCGTCCTTGACTGCTTTCCCAGGCCACAGGTAGGAAGCTGGATGGGAAGCAGGGCTGCAGGGACATTAACTGGCACCCATAGGAGATTCCAGCACTTACAACATGAGGACTTTTAGCCACTAGGCTAATTCACTGGGCCCTCTTCATAATATTCTTAATGGGGGAGAAGAAGTCCACAGGTTCCTAAATTTCCCAATCTCAGCATAGAGGCCTTTTTCGCCTTCATCACTGCAACCAGGGGACCTGTGTAACCCATCAGCACCCCTGTCACAGCATGTCCTTTGAGGCTGAGCAGGACCCAGCAGCTGGTTCTGGTAGCTTCTTATCCACAGAGGTAAGGATGCTGACCAAGCATTCTGACCCTACGCATGGCGACATGGCGGCATAGCTGTCATCAATGGCCACCTCCAAGGTCCCTGCTGACATAGCATCCCTCTCGGGTTGTGCACCTTGAGTGTTCCCTCCTGCTTTTTTTCTAACGGTTTCATTTGTACCTCATTACTTGTTTATTTGAAAAGACTTATCTATTTTTATTGGAAAGGCAAAATTATGAGGAGAGAGGGAAGGGGAGGAAGAGAGATCTTCCCTCAGCCACAGCTGGGCTGGTCTGAAGCCAGGAGCTTCTTCTTGGTCTTCCACATGGGTGCAGGAGCTGAAGGACTTGGCCCCTCCTCTACTGCCTTCCCAGGCCATTAGCAGAGAGCTGGGGCAGAAGCAGAGCTGCTGGGACTGGTGCCCATATGGAGTGCTGGCGCTACAGGTGGAGGACTAGCCTGTTATTCCTGATTGCTAATCACTCCTTCCTCCACGAGGAGATAGTCTGGAATTCACTCAAACTTCCGTACTTTAAGTCAGCACTGACAGATGACCCGGTGGCAGCTCACTGGCAGCTCCAGTCCTGGGTCCCTTTGTTTCCTTCCTCATTCCCTACACCACTGGACAAAGAAGGTTCATGTTTCTTTTTCTTGTCCTTGTCATCTTTCTTGCCACCTTCAGGACCAGGGTCACCATTTTGACCCTGACCCACCTTGATTCCTCTCAAGAACCATCTATCTATTTATTTGTTTGTTTGTTTATTTATTTTAGAGCTTTATTAAATTTTATTTAAAAGGCAGATTTAACAGAGAAAGAGAGGAGATACAAAGAGAAGGTCTTCCATCTCCTAGTTCACTCCCCCAAATGGCCACAACAGCCAGAGCTAAACTGATCCAAAGGCAGGATCCAGGAGCTTCTTCTGGGCATCCCACATGGGTGCACGGTCCCTAGGCTTTGTGCCATCCTCCACTGCTTTCCCAGGCCACAGGCAAGGAGCTAGATGGGAAGTGGAGCAGCTGGGATATGAACCAGAGCCCATATGGATTGCTGGCACCACAGGTAGAGAATTAGCTTGTTATGCCACTGTGCTGTACCCTTCCCCCTTAAGAACCACTTAAAGCCTATAAACACATATTGGCAAGCTATTTCCCCAAATGAATGTAATAATTATAGTCTTGTCAAAATATCACAAATATCATGGTACTGAGAGGTGCCAGAATATAGTCATTAAAGGCATGGCTGAGCCACATATCCGTGGTCATGACATTCTGGCTCTGCCATTCATTATTCTCCAATGAGTTCCTCACCCCCTCTGTATCTGTCTTCATCTGTGAACATTGTTACAGTAAAAGTAACTGCTCCCAGGTTGCTGCAGGCATTGAATGAGCTAGAAAGCAGAAAGCATAGAGTAGCATGTGCTGCAAGTTACCATCCATCACAAGCCACGCACTGCCCAAGGCCCTTTAGTTTTTAATTTTTTAAAATTTTTATTTTAAATGCAGTTACTAAGAGAGAAAGACACACACACACACACACACACACACAGAGAGACAGAGAGAGAGAGAGAGAGAGAGAGAGAGAATCTTCCATTCGTTAGTTCATTGCCCAAATGGCTTCAACAGTCAGAGCAGAGTCAATCTGAAGCCAGGATCCAGGAGCTTCTTCCAGGTCTCCCAAGTAGGTACAGGAAGCCAAGCATTTGGACCATCCTCTACTGCTTTCCCAGTTGTATTAGCAGGGAGCTGGACTGGAAATGGAGCACCCAGGACTCGAACTGCTGCCTATATGGGATGCTGGCACCACAGGCAGAGGCTCAGCTCACACTGCCACAATGCTGCCCCTCTCCCAGGTCCTTCTATACCTCATCTCCACTGTGATAAACGAGCTGCAGGGTCAGGTCACACAGCCAACAATGATTGTGCCATCCCTTACTAGACCTCCAAGTCTCACGGCCATGGCCGCAGTGAGCCCTGGGTTCCAGGTTTTCCAATGACCTTTCCAATGGTCACGGGCTGTGTCTGCATGGCACACAGTCGTTCAGGTGAGCTTAAGCAAGTAGAGAAGGGTAGAACACAGCTGCTTCTTTCTATAATGCTCTTAACTATTCCTGTGGTCAGACGAGGGCCAAATTATTGACAGCTGAGCTTTAATAAAGCATATGCTCACATATATCCCACCACAGGCCAGTGCACATGGCCCTCTGTCCCTTCCACTGGAGGGACCGAGAGCAGGGATTTTGTGCAAATCACACATCTGCGGTGTGCTTCGCAGTCCCTCTGTTCAGTAGTGGAAGAGGCAACAAGGATGCCCCAATAACATCAGCATGAACTCTGCCTGTGATGCTCATCCTGGGGCTTCCAGCATGGAGACTGCGTTTGGTAGCAGCTGTTGATGCCTGCAGGGTGGAAAAGCCCGGCACAGGATAGGTTCTGTAGATGCAACTGCACAAAAACTCATGTCAATTTAACAAATAACTGAACGTTGGCTAGATGGCAGTGCATGTGCCAGATGTGGGATACAAGGACAAGTATGGGGTTTCCACCCTCCTTCAACCCGCTGAGGAGTGAAAGTAGCAAGGAGGGAAGACATGAATGAAGAATTTGGCTTTCTTACCCCAGCTATTCAAAACGGCCACCTGACCCCATACGTAACGACTTGGCTTTTGACTACTCAGCACATTGCACGATTTTTCTACAGACAGGAGACTCATGCAAGATGGGACTAGAGTGGGAATTTGGAGCATGGACATAGTGTACTGGCTGCAAGTGCAAAGGATCTCCTTTGGGCATGAAGACATTCTAACTCCTGGTTTAGGGATATTTAGCAGTTTGCCTAGTGCACAGATATTTCATTTTGACATCTTCCATGTTGCTTCTCGACCAAAACTTGACGGTTGTGCTTGCATTTGGGGAAGAGGAAGTCAGGGTCACTAGCAATGGCTCTCTTTCTCTCCCTTCCTTCCTTCCTTCCTTCCTTCCTTCCTTCCTTCCTTCCTTCCTTCCCATCTCCTTCTGCTTTATTTTCAATCACAAGTTAGGATCGACTGTGATTATTAATCATTATTGGTTGCTGAATCAGAGACATTTCTCCTTGGGAACCTAAAAATGGTCACTGTGATGCAGGCGAACACAAATTGCTATTTCTTGAAACAACAATGTATATTGTTGACATCACGCAGCAGTGCCTTTTGGTTTAAAAAAAAAAAAACACTTTGAGAAACTATGACACTGCTAGCAAGGTACCAGCTGTCTACTGTCCTAGCTTAATCCATGGATATGTTTAGACTAAGCTATCTGGAGAAAGTGCATAAGCCAACATATGCCTTAAATAATCCTCCCTGAAAATTGCTTCTCCCTCGTAAGTTTTTAATAAATATTGGATGACAAGATGAGATTATGCTCCCAGCCAAATCCTGGAATGCTGCTATCACATGTCTAAATTCAATCCATCTGCCGTAATAGACAGTTTAAGGGTGGAGTTTAACCTACTGTGAAAGCTGGGGTGCTCAGGGCAGGGGCTGTATGGAGGCTTTGTCACCTCCCGGGGCAAACCCAAGTCAGGTGTGAGCTTTCCCCAGGAGATTGCCTAGTCTGCAAGCCACACAGCCGAAGCTTGAGAAAGTCACATTCGCACAAGGAAACCTTTTTTTTTTTTTTTAATTTTTAGTTTCAATACAGAAAGTTTAAATAATAGGACAACAGATCTCCAAGTAATCAAACTAGATTTTACATCAACATAATCTTGAAATTTAAAAGAAATTTTAGGGGCTGACAGTTTGGCGTAACAGGTCAAGTCCCCTGCTGCAGCACTGGCATCCCAACAGGCACCAATACATGTCCCAACTTGCGCCACTTTTTTTTTTTTTAAGATTTATTTACTTTTATTGGAAATTCAGATATAGACAGAGGAGAGACAGTGAAGGAGATCTTCTGTCCATTGATTCACTCCCCAAGTGGCCAATGGAGCTGCACTGATCTGAAGCCAGGAGCCAGAAGTCTGGAGCCTCTTCCAGGTCTCCCACACGGGTGCAGGGTTCCAACGCTTTGGGTCGTCCTTCACTGCTTTCCCAGGCCACAGGTAAGGAGCTGAATGGGAAGCAGGGCTGCCAGGATTAGAACCGGAGCTCATATGGGATCCCAGCAGCATGTTCAAGGCAAGGACTTTAGTCACTAGGCTATCGTGCTAGTTTTGATCCAGTTTACCTCTCAGTTTTGGTCCAGTTTCCTGCTAATGTGCATAGAGAGTAGTGGAGGATGGCTCAAGTGCTTAGACACCTAAACACCTACACCAATGTGGGGGACCTGGAGGAAGCTCCTCGTTCCTGATCTCAGTCTGGTCCAACCCTGGCTGTTGCAGCCACTTGGTGAGTGAGCCAGCAGGTGAAAGACCTCTCTCTCTCGCTCTCTCTCTCTCTCTCTCTCTCTCTCTCCCCCCCTCTCTCTCCCTCTCTCTCTCGTGCCCCTCCCTATAACTCTTTCAAACAAATAAACTATTTTTTTAAAATGTTAACACCAAAAGAAAATCTTAACCACCCCCAGAAGTCTTTAATTGGGAGAGTGAACTTTTGCCACATCCTCCAAGGATAGAGGATTTGGGATGGAGCAAGGGCATGACTACACAGTGACGTGCATAATCTTTTGCTTACACACAAAGTGTTAATACTGGGACTAGCATTGTGACACAGGGGCTTAAGCTGCCACTTAGGCTACTGGTATCCTATATTGGAGTGCCAATTTGAGACCTGCCTTGCTCCATTTCAAATCCAACTCCATGCTAAAAATCCTGGGAAGGCCAGGATGGAGTTCCTGGCTCCTGGCTTCCCCCTGCTCCAGACCTGGCTATCGTGGTCATTTGGGGCATGAACCAAAGGGTTATGGATATTTCTTTCTTTCTTCTAAACACTCTGCCTTTCAAATAAGTAACTTTTAAAATGGGAAATGCAGGGTCAGAAGGTGATGTATCAGGCTAATCCTCTGTCTGCCACACCAGCATCCCCTCTGGGCACCAGTTTTAGACCAGTTCGCCCCACTTCTGATCCAGCTCTCTGCCTATGGCCTGGGAGAGACAGGGAATGGCTCAAGTCCTTGGGTCTCTACACCCACATGGGGGACCCGGAGCAAGCTCCTGGCTTCAGCTTAGCTCAGCTCCCATGGCTGAGGCCATTTCGGGAGTGAACCAGTTGATGGAAGATCTTTCTGTAGCTCCTTCTCTGTAACTGTGCCTTTCAAATAAAAATAAATAAATCTTATTTGAAAAAGAGAAATACTCACTAAATGTAAATTATCTAGCAAATATAAAATCTTTCTGACAGTAATTAAGCAAAGGGTTTAGAAAGAAAGTGAGATAATAAGAATGAAAATATCTGTATGTCCAGTGGTGCCTATCATTTTCCAACCCCACCCCCCCATACACACACTAGAAAGCTGTTTTTCTGTTCAACTAGGAAAACTTTTTTATTGCTGAGGTTCAGTGTTGGGGTTGACAGTAGGTGGATAAAGAGAGTGAATGTGTGTTGAACTCGTGCAATTGGTCCCATAACCAATGCCTGCCAATACACCTAAGGTGGAGAAAGTTCAACACAATTAAAAAAGCTAATGTTGCTGTGTCATAGACAATCTCTTATGGACAGCAGCAGCCTTGAAACTTGTCAAACTAACTACTTTTATCAGTTCTTGACCAGGAGATTGTGCAAGCTCTTCCTGCACACACTTTCATTATGAATACAGCAGCCTGGGAGATAAATGCAACTCTGGCTTATGCCAAGGGAGAGCATGCCGGAGGGGGAAGAGAAGTCGGCACTGGATCCTCCAAGGATCAGAGCTTGTCATTCACCAGGATCCTGCAACACTTCTGGGCAGGAGGCTTGGGCTGTTGATTCTCCTTTGTGAAGTGTGACTGATACAATTTCCACACACCAGGCTTGAGGAGACAGCTTGGTCCATGGTGACTTGGAACTCCATAGACACTCAAGTCAAGACCTAGAAAGCACGCACATCCAGCTGCGTTAGAGAATGCGCAGCTTTTTAATCAGTTGCTCCAAGCTGGGAGGATCATTCCGAAACTCTTGTTTTCTTCCCGGCAGGTTTGGGAGCCAGCATGCCATGGACTCTATCTCTTTCCCCCTGTGTCCTGTGATCAGCGTTATCCAAAACTCAAGTGGCATCATCAGCTTGGGTCCTACAGCAACACCAGGTAGAAGAGTAGTCAGTACCAGACAGGTTGGCGGGACAAGTGCATGCTGAAAGCCACTGAGCATTTCGGGCCATTTGTGGCCATTCCAGCTTAACCCAACCGATCCTGAATGATCCCAGCTGCTGTACCATTCAAGAAACATCTACCATTCCCACCAGCAACAGAAATCAGAAGTGAACATTGCTATATGCCTCACTAGAAATGAACATATTCGTGTAGAAATCTCAAGCACAAGGGAGAGCTGCCACACAGTGTGGACACACTCGGGGAGCCGGGGAGGAAGGAATGTTCACATCAGAAGCTCTTTGCCCAGCGGCTTATACTGGTTTGGGGGAATTTTTGCAATGCTGTGCAGTCTCTCTTTTAGAACTTCAGCTAGTAATAGGAAGTAGCCATGCCAACAAGCCCCTGGGGGACCGAGCATCCTCCGCGCTGGCTCTGGTCTCCCGTAAGAGCAGTTTGGTGATGAGCAAGGAGCTTCTTCAATTTTGACCCACAAAATAAACACTTCTATTTTAGAAAAATTAGCGAAGCAAATGAAAGGTTGTGGGAGCCGTTGAAAATAGCCACTCCAAAAACAACACACCTTCCCACACACCCTTCCTTGGACCTGTGATTACTCAAATCCCAGCCCTGGCCTGCAGGGCTGTGCCTAGCAGCACTCTCTCTGGAAGGCGTCCTTCGGTAAGGCGGTCTGCCAGGAGAAAAAAAAAAAAAAAAAGGAAAAGAAAAGAAAGGCAGGGCTGGGCTCTTAGCTTAGCCCAGCCCTGCCAAGCCTCCACGGGTTAACTGAGGGAATTTCTCTTCGCGGCTACAGAGGGATGCCTAAGGACGTCATGCCAGCTTTCTCACCACTGCAGTTTTCCCCATCATCGGGCAGTTGGCAGGAGCCTTTGTAGCAATCAGCGAGCGGGCTTTGGGAGAGAGACGCCCCGGGCAGGTAGTTTACCTAGTCTCTGGCGTTGGAGCCTGTGGCCCGGCCAGTCCCGCACCCCAAGGTGCGAGTGGAGAATATAAGTTGTCTCCTCAGCCTGCGCTGGGAGCGGGCGGTGCTCTGCCAGTGGCACCTGCTGCAAAGGCGGCTGTTGCAGGCCTGGGGGAGCTCCCGGGTGGGGAACAGAGAGGCGCCGCCCGGTGCAGACCGCTGCCAGGGCTGGCTGTGCCGCCCTCGGGGAACAGTTAGGAGCCCCCAGGTGCACGTCAACTGCCACCGCCTCTCTGGGTCTTGCAGTCTGTCATGTGTACAGCACGCATTTCCTTTGCAGCCAAGTCAGAGAAAGGACACGTTCAAAGTCAGCAGCGGTCCTTCCCACCTGGCCCTGGGGGTGCTCTCGGCCGGCCGTTCCGGGGCAGCCCCAGGCGGCACCTGCGGCTGGTCCAGGGTGGCAAGAGGGGCGAGACCCCAGGTGGGACGCGGAGGGGGCAGCCCGGGGACGGAGCCATAGGTGAGCAGCTCTGGGAGGAGCGTGGCTGGGCACGGAGGAGCTGGGGCTAGGTCCTGGAGTGAGAAAAGACACCTGGGAGGCCCTATGCCCCCGCCCCAGTCAGACGGCATCTCGGAATTCCCACTGCATTCTCTCGGCCCTAAAGGTCTGCGAGTTCCAAGCTTGGCCCCAAAGGGCGGCACAGGGAGGAGCCTGCGGAGTCCCGGGGGTAACCGAGAGAAGCTGGGGTGCCGCTGCTCCCCACAGGCTCGGAAGGGGGCCCATGGCTCCCACCCGGGCTCCCGCCCTGCCATCTGCCCTGAGGTGACCAGAAAGTTCCTCAGAGCCAGCTTCTTGTCCTCCGGCTTCCCAACCTGCAGGACCGTGAGCAACACGAATCTTTTTTTTTTGTTTGTTTTTCCCCTGAAGTGACCTAAGATCAAGCATTTTGTTAGCGATGGAAAAGCCATTCCACCGGTGAGGGTAGAAGTTGGTCTGGTTCTTTCTGCCTCCTCAGCTGGGCCTGCTGCGTGTTGTGTGCCTTAATAAGGCAGAGTTCTGCACCCTTAGGGTGCTGGAGCTTGGGATTCTGAGTTTCCCACTCACCTTTGAGGTCGTTCAAAAAATTTGAAGAAAAATGGAATTAACAGGTCCTGCCTACTTCCGTGAGCTTTTTCAAGTGCTCACATTTCATAGATTTGCTTGTTCCATTTTATTAATGAAAAAACTGAGGGAAAGTGATTTATTCAGCAAATCAATATGTACTGAGCCCTAAGGCAGTGTTGTGAACCACCCCTGCACTCATAAGCTTCACCCTAGTGTGAGCAGACAAGCAAGATGGGAAATGCATGTCAGATGGGGAGCAGTGCTACGAGGAAGAAAATAACCTGGAACAAGAGGCTTTTTCAAAGCAAGGGTCACAGGCGGGCACTGTAGCACAGTGGGTTAAGCTGCCACCTGGGGATACCTGCATCCCATTTTAGAGCCCCTAATACTCTACTTTAAAAAAATTATTTTGATTTTTATTGGAAAAGCAGATTTATAGAGAGAAGGAAAGAGAATAAGATCTTCCATCCAGTGACTCACTCCCCAAGTGGCTGAAAAGGCCAGAGCTGAGCTGATCGGAAGCCAGGAGCTAGGAGCTTCTTCCAGGTCTGTCACATGGGTGCAGAGTCATCCTGTACTGCTTTCCCAGGCCACCAGCAGGGAGCTGGATGGGAAGTGGAGCAGCTGGGCCATGAAAGTGGCATCCATATGGGCACTTGCAAGGCAAGAATTTAGCTACTGAGCCATCCGCCAGGCCCAGGTTCCACTTTTTAAATATGTCTTTTAAATATCTTTATTTCAAGGTATCTTTTTTTTTTTTTTTACAACTTTTTAACTTAGTTTTATTATTATCATTTTATGATAAAGTCCCATAGCCCCTGGGATTTCCCTTATTCCCTCCCCAATACCCTCCCCACTCACCGAGCTCTCCTATATCATCACCATAGCATAGTTCCTCGTACACAGTCACATGTCCATCATTGCGGGCATGGACAACGGCAGAGTCCAGCATCCTATCATCAAGATATAGTAAACAGTTTCATTGGGAGTCCATCTCCGTCTGGAAGTAGAGATGCACATTGCACTGCAAAGTATCTTTATAAGCCAACTCCAAGTTCTTAACATATTTAGCACTTTCTTTTTCACCATGTTTTAACTTTACAATTCAGTGGAGTAAGCATATTTAGTGCTGTACAACCATCACGGCACTGAACAGCTCTGTAAACAAGAAGTAGTGCCCTCCCCTCTGCTCAACCCTGGTGGCATCAACTGCTTTTACATTTTAAAAATGAAATGAGTGAAAGAGTGAGAAAGAGCTATCTTCCATCCATTGGCATTCCTTGGTACACTCCCAAATTGGGTCGGGCGGAAGCCACGAGCCAGGAACTCCAACTAGATCTTTTACTTGGATGGCTAGGGCCTGAGCTCTCAGGCCATCATCAGTGGCTTCTCCCGGTTCATAAGCAGCAAGCTGCATCATAAGGACAGCAAGGACCTGAGCCAGTAACTCTGATATGGGATGCAATGTCACAACGAGTGGTTTAACCCCTTGACACTATGTTGGCCCCTCCATTTTCTTCCATCTCAGTGATTTCCCTAGTCCAGGTCTTGCAGTATGGGGCATGTTAGGATGTGTTTGGCTTATTCCACATAGCACAAGGCTTTCAAGGCTCCATCTAGGTTGTAACGTGTCAGAATTATTTCTGTTTATGGCTGGATAACATTTCTTTTGCCATTGACAATAATGTAGCTATGAACGCCAGTGTACAAGCACCTCGTGGCTTTGTTAATCTACAAGCAGAACTGCTGGATTACATGACAATTGTACTTTTAAAAAGAAAAGATCTATGTTTTATTTGAAGAGCAGAATTACAGAAAGGAGGTGAGAGAGGGAGAGAGGAGAAAGATTACTTGCTGGTTCACTCTGTAAATGGTGGCAAAGGCTGGAGCTGAGCTGATCCCAAGTCAGGAGCCAGGAGCTTCTTCCAGGTCTTTTAAGTTAGTGCAGGGGTCCAGAGACTTGAGCCATCCTTCAGTTTTTCCAGGTCATTCATCAGGGAGTTAGATCAGAAGTGGAATCGCCAGGAGATGCAAACTGGGGCCCATAGGTGGAGGATTAGCCTACTATGCCATAACACCAGCCCACATAACTGTATGATTTTAAAATTTCAAAAAATATTTTATTTTTATTTGAAAGCAAGATATACAGAGAGAGAGAAGGAGAGACACAGAGAAATATCTTCCATCCGTCTGCTGGTTCACTCCTCAAGTGGCCATAATGGCCAGGGCTGATCCAATTCCAAAGCCAGGAGCCAGGAACTTCCTCCAGGTCTCCCATGCGGGTGCAGGGTCCCAAGGCTTTGGGCCATCTGTGACTGCTTTCCCAGGCCACAAGCAGGGAGCTGGATGGGAAGTGGAACAGCCGGGACATGAGCTGGTGCTCATATGGGATCCTGGGAATGCAAGGAAAGGACATTAGCCACTAGGCTACTTCTCTGGGTCCTAATTGCATGCTTTTAAAAAAAAATTGCCTACTTTTTAAAAATTAAGATTTATTTTTATTGGAAAGGCAGATTTACAGATAAAAGCAGACAGAAAGATCTTCCATGCAGTGGTTCACTCCCCAAGTGGCTGCGACAACTGGAGCTGAGCCTATCTGAAGCCAGGAGCTTCATTTGGGTCTCCCATGCGGGTGCAGGCTCCCAAGGCTTTGGATCGTCCTCAACTGCTTTCCCAGGCCACAAGCAGGGAGCTGGATGGGAACGGGGCCGCAGGGACACAAACTGGCACCCATATGGGATCCTGGCGCGTGCAAGGTGAGGACTTTAGCCACTAGGATATTGTGCCAGGACCCTAATAGTGTGTTTTCAAAAACATTTTTAAATGATTTACTTTTCAAATGTTTATTATTATATGAAATCCAGAGTTGCAGAGGAGAGACTGCTCTCTGTATCTTTTTTTCTCTCACTCCCAAAGTGGCCACACAGCATTGATTGAGAAGACATGGGCAGAAGCCATGAGTCAGGAGTTTCATTTAGGTCTCCCACGTGGGTGGCAGAGGCCCATGGACTTGAACTATCTTCCACTGTTTTCCTAGGTGTATTAGCAGGGAGCTAGTTCAGAAATGAAGCAGCTGGGACAGGAACCAGTGCCCACAAGGATGCCGGCATTGCAAGCTGGGGCTTTACATGTTAAGCCACAGTGCCTACTCCGAGATTTACTTATTTCAGGGGCAGAGAGAGAGAGAAAGAGAAAGAGAGAGAGAGAAAGAGAGAGAGACATACATCCACTTGTCCACTAGAAAATGTCTGTAATGGCCAAATGGCCCAAGCTGGAAGTCAGGAACTCAATCTAAGTCTTCGACCTGAGTGGCAGGCACTCAATTATTTGAGCCACCACTGCTACTTTCTGGAGTTTGCAGGCAGGAGGAAGCTGGAGTTAGGGATCACAGTCAGATCTTGAACTAGGTATTCTGATATGGGATGGATAACATCTTGACCGGAAGGATAAATATCTGCTTTTCCTAATTTTTTTTAAAAGTCTACTTATCATTTTTACTTATTTGAAAGGTGGGGTGGGAGAAAGATGAAGAGAGAAAAAGAGAGTATTAAACTTCTAACTGCTCGTCACTCAACGATGTGCACAACAGCTGGGGTCTGGCAAAGCCAAAGCTGGGAGTCAAGGACTCCACAGGGCCTCCCAGTGGGTGACAGGGACCCAGCTACTGGAACCATTACATCCCCAGGCACATTATCCAGAGGCTGGTTCAAAAGAGGAACCACTCAGACTCTAACTGGCATTCCAAAATGGGACACAGGTGTTCCCAGTAGTGGCTTAACTTGCTGCATCCCAGCACCTGCCCTCTTCCCTTTTTCAAATAGCCATACTTATAGGTGTGAAGGCCACGGTGGCTCGGGTTTTACTTTTTTTACTGCTACAAATTGTCAGACTTGAAATATATCTCCAATATATGTATATTTGTATGCTTAGTGACTCTGGTCTTTCAGTCCCTTCTCAAGAAGTAGGGGCTAGGAATGTTATAAAACATCATAAAAGGTTCAGCTTCCTGCAACAAAAACTTCACTGGTTTCAAATGTCAGTGATGCTGAGGTGGAAAATCCCTGGATTATATCTATTTTGTCAAATTTCATGGCTCTTTATAAAGTGCATTGAATCCCTGTGGGAAAAGCAGCACAGAGTGGTGGTGACACTGCCTGGGACACTTGCATCTCTCATGGGAGTGCCTGGGGTCCAGTGTGGGCCCCTCTTCTGCTCGCGGCATTCTGCTAAGGTGCACCCTGGGAGGCAGCGGCTGGTAGTTCAAGTGCCTCGGTCTCTGCTCTCCAAATGGGAGATCTGGACTTAGTTCAAGGCTCCTGGCTTTGATCTGGTCAGTCCTGGCCACTGTGGTCATTTTGAGGGAGTAGGGGTGAACTCTCAGATGAAATTTGTGTATGCCTTTCAAATAAAAAAAAACAAAACTCATACAAAAAAATTCCTTCCATTCACTAGTTCATTTCCCAAATACCTGCAACAGCCAGGGTAAGATTGAACCAAAGAGTGGCCAAAAACTCCATCTGTGCTTCCTCATGGGTGGCAGGTCACCTCTCCTGAGCCATCACCTGCTGCCTTCCAAGGTGTGCATTAGCAGGAAGCTACAAGTGGGAGTGCAGACAGGACTCGACCCAAACACTGCTGCGGAATGTGCACATTCCCAGGTGTTTCTTAGTCACTTTGCTAAGTGCTCACTGAACTGAAACATACTAACATTGTATACTAGGCTCTCTATGCATATAGTACAGCACTTGCTAATACTACCACTGCTACTTTTGATTTATTTTAAATTTTGAATTTTATGGTACAACTCTATATAGTCTGGGATTTCCCTCCCCTCGATTCCCCCCGCAACTGATTTTCCCCACATTGTCACAACAGTACATTCCTTCATAAGGAGTTACAATTCCATCGGTCTGCTATTTAAGTGTGCCCCGACACTGTTGGTACAGACAATGTCAGACAGTCTATTTTAAGTTTTAAATCTCCATGTTCCAGAAAGGAACAGATCTAGACCAATCGCATTCCAGAATTTCTGGAACTACACAGATGAAGGTGGCCCAGGCAGACAGACAGAGCCCAGACTTCAATATGGAAACCGTCTTGTTGGGTCAAGCACTTGGGAATAATGTTCTGGTACCCCTTCCCTTTTAAAGTCCAACAATTTCAGGAAACAAAAATTTTTATAAAATGGAAAACTTTAATTGTTTAAAGCAAAGGCACAAGTAAACATTTCAGGTTATCATACAATGTTACAATAAAAAAAATTCCAACAGTAAAATGGAATACATTATTATCACTTTGCATTTCCACAGTATAGTAAATGTATTTTTCTATCATCTCTTCTTCGGAGTTACAAGAAGGGATCAATGGATGCAATGTAAAAACTCTGATTATAACATCCATTCCACTTGGAACCAGAAAAGTTAATTTCAGGAGAACTTAAAATTAATTTTAAAAACTTACTGTTGTGTTAATGAGAGCAGCAATAACTTTCAAGCTAAATTCATTGCTTTATTACCTAAATCATTGATTTTATGAAATGTTAGCTGTCGATAGTCAAGCTGGTCACAAAAGAGCTTTATCAAAACATATCTAGATGTTTAAGTTATAAGTTTGAATATTACAGTTTATTATATAAAAAACAATGAGGAGCAAACGACTTACGATGCCAGCAACAACAGACTTAAAAAGGCTTCCACCTGATTTCACTCAAAGGCACTACCTGGAGAGCAGCGAGCTGCACCCACTCACAGCTGAGAAAGGGGCTTCTTTCTTTTATTCTTTCAACATAACTGGCCAGTTAGTTGGAATTTGTCTCAATTCACCAGCAAACCTGAGTACTGCTATCCAGCAAAGACATAAAAGACAGAGTGGAGACTGCAGAAAGTTACATCTTTGACCTCTTTTTTTCAACAAAAAAAAAGTTACATTATTTTCAAAAAGGCTGTTGAAGTGTGTTCTTGATCTGCAAGGTCTCTGTGTCGTGATCTCAATGCAGTTTCCACTCTATTAGGTCACTTACGGCCTCTGCACTAAGCTGACCAGCCAGGGTGGCCACAGACCTGGAAGTGACCTATCCCGAGGCAGCAAGCTGTTCACTCTTCCCTGAATACTCCTTAACTCTAGCTGTTTAACTGAGTAACATGTGAATCACACAGAAACATCAGAGGTGAAATAAAATCTATCACAGGAACACTGTTTAATTCCTTGAAATCCTGACTAAACAACCCTACACTCATTTCAAATAACAGAAATGGAGTCAAGTCAGGGCCTAGGTTCCTAACGGCCAGGAGAATTTTACATTCTTGATAGCATCTTTGAACCACAGACTGAATGGGAGGAGTGCTGCTTCCAGATTTTTACTGTCCAAATTATAAGAATGCCAATAAATTAAAGCTTGCTTACCAGGATTCTTTAAACACTTAACTCCTACACTCAAAGGTTAGGTGATTTTTTTTTTTTCTGTTAAAAAACATTAAAAATATTTGACTATATGAGCCAACAAAAAATTAGACTATGTGAGCCATATAGTCCCTGTTTCGACTATTCAGCTCTGCAAAAAAGCATGCTCCATGTCCTTACTATGGACAGATACTTGAATTTTATAGAGTTTTCACGTAAAGTACTCTTTTGTCTTCTCTCTTTTAAACAAGGTAATACTGGGAGTAGCCCACGGGCCACAGTTTGTGGTTCTCTCATCTGGATCATTCGGATCTCTCAACGTGGGGGTCAGGGTGGTCATGCGGCCGTGAAGCTATCTTACTACACTCAGGGACTGAGAGTCTTCCCCACAGATAATCCCAAAAGCCCTGGACAGGCAGAGGACCCGTATCTACACTCACGCACCTGTGTTGAGCCATCACGTGAGGGTGCTGTGGGTGTTTCCTCCTATTTACCACTGACAGGCATTCCATTTTCTTATGAAGAAGTTTAATGAAAAAGGAAGAACTGGCAGGAAAAGAGTTTTATGGCTTTATCTCACAAACTAGAGAATCTGAAAATCCTGTTCATGGATTATTTGCAGATATTAACTGCTGTGTAACTTGGACTTTAGCCCGTTGCTTAAATTATATTAAATAGAATATTAGCACTAAGTAATATGTATAATCTCTTTAGCCATGACAATTTTAATAGGTATCACCACACAAAAGGAAAGATTTGATCAATAGTGTTTTTGACCAGGCATCAGTTATGACTCTGCTAGTGTTGTAGGCTAAGCATAACACTAAAGCTATGAGAATATTAGTGTTTGGCTTTATTTTTCAATTTTCTTTTAACCTACTATTTACAGAAGTTCTGTTAGAATGCTGATAGCAGTCATTTTGCAAAGTGTATGTTCCTCATATAAAATGATGCTCCGTGTTTGGGTGGTACAGATTTACAGATATGTACAAATAAACAGTGTGTCTTCAGTTAACCTACCACTCTTGACGGTGACCAACATGTGGAAGCATCAGAGGCACAGAAAAAGCAGAAATTGAAACAGACCTTAAAACTTTCAAAATACATAACAATTCACTTGTGTTTATAAAATCATACCAAAAAAAGACTATACTATGTGTTTGGGAATTGTTAGTGGCCCACGAGCATAACAATGATTTAAAATTTGATTAATTTATTCAAGAGGCAATGAGGAAGACAGACAGACAGACAGACACACACACACACACACACACACAGAAAACAGACAGAATTCCCTTTTGCTGGTTCACTCCCCCAATGGCCCTGCCAGCCAGGGCAGGATCAGGTTAAAGCTAGGAGCTAGGAATTCAACCCAGGTCTCCAGGCAGTGGCAAATACCCAAGTAGTTGACAGGGTGTATATACATCGGCAGAAAGCTGGAATGCGATGTTTAGTTGGGACTCTAATCCAGTCCCTCCAACAGGGGATGTGGACATCCTCAAAGGCATTTTAACTGCTGTGCCAATTCCCTACCCCTAGAACAGTGATTTCAACGGGTAAAAATACTCCCCCAAACACGCAAACACAAGGTAAATCAGATGTACATCTTGCTCAAATGTCTGTAGACAATTAGCTTAAAAGCAGATTAATAAACACAAATATACAATTTGTTCACTAAGCAAAAAATATTGCACAAGAGCTTTCTGTGAAGAAAGTTCCATTTTCCAGGGTTTTAAACTTCAAAATGGTTCCCACTTACATAGTTGTTTTCTAAACAAGAATCCTTAATATTCAGTAATACTGTTAGAGCCCTATTACACCAATTAACCATATTCCACTCTAGTTGATGGCAATGGTAAGTCAGTGGTGAAGATTTGGCAAAGATAAAAAGGTAGATAACATTGTAAAATATATATATATATATATGTATATGTATTTATATGTACATATGAAACAGCTGTGTCTCAAAGATCCCTAATCGTATGACAACTCATCCCTTAGAAACCCCCAGTCTAGGTCACAGTGATGGTCAGACAGTGGTTGAGTACGACTCCCGTCTTGCCTGGGGCCGCTCCTTTGCAATGCCTCGGTTGCTCCCTCTGGGCTCCAGCACACTGTCTTCTGCTTCACTCTCACTACCATCTGCCCCGGCAGGGTCCAAGGACATAGGGCCAGACTTTCTGTGAAAAGGAAAACCAATGCCACTTCCCTGGAAGGAATTATCTATAAAATCTTCATCTGAAGAATGGAATGATTCGTCATCTCCCATCAAATGGTTGACAATGTGGATTCCATCAAAAGAAGGTTGGCCTGAGAAGTCCCTCTGGCCTTTTAGGCACCTGAGCTGTTAAAACAAAAATCCAAGTTAACATATGCAAATGGAGGCAGGATACACACACCTAACAAGAAAATAAATGTTCCTACTGGAGGAAGGCAATGCCTTAACTTTTTGTCTATTTATAGATATGGTAACAATCAAATTTTGAGTACCTTCTATGAGTTATGTAATAGGTACATAACTTGTCTTCAATGTTGTAACAGTCCCATGTGGGAATTTTAGTACCCTCACCTACAGATTAGAAAATATAGACTCAGGTAGGCTAGCTTGTTAAGGACATATGGACATCTAATTAACAACATTCAGATTCAAACAGCCCCTTCATTTGCACTAGAGAGCATGTATCCATCAATCAATTTCATAGCCAACATACCATGGACAGTCTGGTTACATTATACCCTCTCCTCCCCAGATTATTTTGAGCTAAGTCCCAGAGGTCCTATTATTGAGTCTTCACTATCATACACAGCATGTTTTCCTATTTCTGTAAAGTTTGGAAATGATCTGTAAGTCATGAACATTCACGACGAGTCTCCATCCTTTCATAAGGATCACATCAGGCTCACTCACAGCAAGAAATACTTCTCCCCATTCTTGACATCCGCTCCGTGGAGGGGAAGGGGCGGAGCGCCAGTGCTGAGCAACATCTCTGCCTTCTGCTCCAGACCCAACCGGTGGGAAGGAGTAACGTATCCCCCCTTGGGGGAAACGGGGAGGAATGGCTCAGCTCTTCCCCCAACCCCTCTCCACCCTTGGCAATCAAGCTGTGTTCTTCCAACCTAAGAGTGTTACAGGGCTGGACCTGCAGGTGTGGAGGACTGAAGAGGTCAAATTGCACTGGTTACAGGGATAGGGGGTCAAGTCTGACTAGAGTTTCACAACTGAAAACCTGTTGTCAACAACTAAATGCGCAACACACTGCACAGAACCAGTTTTATTGGGATTGAAGGTGTTTTTTTAGTCTGCTACTTCTTTGGGTCTCCTCAAACCCCCAAGCCCACACCACAGATACTGTCATTGTTATTATTGGAGTATCCAGATACCAGAGTTTATGTTCCAAATATAAAGCTTAAATCTGGTATTCTGTTATTTGTTTCATTTCCTCCACACACAAAGAATTTTTTTCCTATAATAAAAAAAAGAAAAACAACAACAAAATACAAATAATTAGCTACCCTGAAGATCTCTACCTCCACTAGCAAGAATCCTGCTGAAGTGCTTAGCATGTCTACACTTAGTGCACCTATCAACCTGGTCCTGGTTTCTTAGGGACCATTCTTTGACACTTGCTATCTTTCAAAGCTCGAGATAAAGGCAAGCAGAAATAATCAGGAAATGTTGCATACATTTTCAAAACTAACGGTTCTGAGAGCAGACACTGAAGCCTTGCCATGCTGCCTCTCGGCATTCCTGATGAACCTCCAGGAAGAGCTCCAGAGACCTAATCACCTCCCAGCTTGTCTAGGACACTGGGAAAAAAGAGGGATGCTGGGACAAGGACTTCTGGGCAGGCACATCTTTGACTTGTGCTCCAGACCAAGAGAGCAGAATGGCAACGAAGCACGATGTAAATTTAAATGTTACCTTTCTCCTTGGCTGAACAGAAGGCATTTACCTAACTTGGCGTGGGATCTTTAGGAAAAGAGTGCAGGGCACCAGAGAGACCTCCTGGAGCTGGGGTGCCCAGGGCACTATTACAACTGCCGTGCTCTGATGCAATCTCCTGTCGTCACATTGCCACACAGGAGTTACAGCTCCAAGTGCTGAATTAAGTCAGTTAATCTCTTCCTTTCTCTTTTGCCCCTGGGGACCTTTTGAAGAAATAGCAGGGAACACCACGTGTCTCCTTCTTCCTGGCTGTTGAGGAGCATTGCAGAAGAACCACAACTTCCTAGTTGTTTGGAAGGTTGTGGCTTTCCTTTGCCCTAACAAAATCTACTGTAATTAAAACATGGCAGCTTCATACTGGATCCAACTGCTGAAAATTAATTATACAGAGTGCAGTAGTTGAAGACTTTGGTGCCATTTTTCATATACACACATGTTCTGTGGCTCAGGGGGTAGACTGACATGTTTACACTGTACAAAACTGGGTGGTACTATTCAGTGATAAACTCCATAAAACATCCCATTGGACCTAGACATCAAAATCTTGTGTATGAGTCCCATCTCCACTTCCACTCTCCTTGAAGGTAAGGGACAGTCTGATGACAGTGAGGTCACCCACTGGATTCAGCTGTGCATGCTGGTCTGATGAGGGACGCTGGAGGAGGCCCAGGCTGTGGGCATCTGCACTGAGAATCCAGAATCCACAGTGCAGTCAGAAGGGGTCGCAAAGAACTCTTAGAGTCCTGAACCTGGTACGGGGAGAGGGGCTTAGCTGGAAGAAATTCAGAGCTAGGTTAAGGCCCTTGAAAGTCTTGGCTGCCTGGATCTAAATGCTATACTTCATTATTTCTTTATTTAATTTGAAAGAGCGAGAGCGAGAGAGATTATCCAGCTGCTGGTTCACTTAGCAAATGGTCGCAGCAGCCAGAGCTGGACTGATCTGAAGCTGGGAGTCAGGAACTTCCATTTTGGGTATTAATTAGATTTTTCAATAATGTTAGCTGGAAGAGTCCCAACAGCCACTCAAAACCATGAAATCCAGCCTGGCTGTCCTCATCAGCAGTGCCAGTTTCTCACAGAAGGGCAGCCTTATTACAGATGCCCATCTGTGCTGGCTGTCTGGCCTAACAGTTAAGACTCTGGTAATGGACAGGCACTTGGCACAGTGGTTAAGATGCTCACAGCACCCAGCACAGTGCCTGCGTTTGAGTCTTGGCTCTGCTCCTGACTCCAGCTTGCAAATGTGCACTCTGTGAGCAGGTAATACCTCAGGTATTGGGGTCCCTGCCACCCATGTGGGAAGCACAGAGTTCCCAGCCCTTGGCATTGGTCTGGGCCAGCTGTGACCACTGAATGCACTTGGGCAGTGAACCAGCTAACAGACTATCTCTGTCTCTGCTTTTCAAATAAATCAAAAACAAAAGATGCAAGTTGAGACATCCACATCTGACATCAGAGTGCCTGCGCTTGACTCCTGCCTCCAGCCTCTGGTCCCAGTCTCTTGCTAATAATGCAGATCCTAGTGAGTAGTGATGGCTCCAGTCGCTGGGTTTTTGTGACCCATCAGGGAGACCCGAACAGAGTTCCTTGCCTCAGGTTCAGCCCTAGCTGGGAGATCACTGTGTCCATTTTGATTGTGGCAGAGGGGTTGCACTAGAGGATGAACTCTCTGTCTCTCAAGTTTTTATTTGTATTTACATGGAAGGGGAAAGAAGTGAAAGGACTGGGGAAGAGGGAGAAGTGAAGGGGGAGTAGAGAAAGGTTCACTGATTTTCCATTCATTAATTCATTCCTCAAATGCCCGCAACAGCCAGGACTGGGCCCGGCTGAAAGAACAAGCAGGGACTTAAGCCATCACTTGCTGCCTCCCAGGATGAGCATTAGTAGGAAGCTGAATTAGAAGAAGAGCAGTGGGGTTGATGTGATGACTCAAGTGGCTAATATTCCACCTCCAAGTGCCAAGATCCCATAATGACACTGGTTTGTGACCTATCTGTTCCACTTCCCATCCAGCTTCCTGTTTGTGGTCTGGGAAAGCAGTATAGAATGGTCCAAAGTCTTGGGACCCTGTACCCAGATAGGAGACCCAGAAGAGCTCCAGGCTCCTGGCTTTGGATTGGCTCACCTTTTTTTTTGGCTGTTGCAGCTACTTGGGGAGTGAACCAAAGGATGGAAGATCTCTGTCTCTCCTCTCAGTATATCTGCCTTCCCAAATAAAAACAAATACATCTTTTTAAAAAAAGATGTATTTATTTATTTAATTGGAAAGGCAGATGTACAGAGAGGAGAGACAGAAAGTTCTTCCATCCACTGGTTCACTCTCCAAGTTGCTGCAATGATCGGAGCTAAACTAATTTGAAGCCAGGAATCAGGAGCCCTGCAAGTTTCCCACACAGGTGCAGGGTATCCAAGACTTTGGGCTGTCCTTGACTGCTTTCCCAGTCCACAAGCAGGGAGTTGGATGGGAAGTGGGCATCCGGGATATGAACTGGTGCCCATATGGGATCCTGGCACATGCAAAGCAAGGACTTTAGCCACTAGGCTACCGCACTATGCCCACAAATAACAAATACATCCTTTTAAAGAAAATATTCATCTACCTCTTTCAGCTTTTATGAACAATAGTTCATAAATTTTTGTATGCATAAGAACCCATCTGGGTTTGCTATTTTAACATAAAGCTTCCCGAGTCCTGCTCTCAGATGTCTGGGTTCAGCAGGTGCATGCAGTTTTAAAACAAGCATCCCATGGCCCAGCGCGATGGCCTAGCGGCTAAAGTCCTCGCCTTGAACGCTCCGGGATCCCATATGGGCGCCAGTTCTAATCCCAGCAGCTCCACTTCCCATCCAGCTCCCTGCTTGTGGTCTGGGAAAGCAGTCAAGGACGGCCCAAAGCCTTGGGACCCTGCACCCTCTTGGGAGACCTGGAGGAAGTTCCTGGCTCCTGGCTCCGGATCAGCACAGCACCAGCTGTTGTGCTCACTTGGGGAGTGAATCATCCAATGGAAGATCTTCCTCTCTGTCTCTCCTCCTCTCTGTATATCTGACTTTGTAATAAAAATAAATAAATCTTAAAAAAAAAAGCATCCCAAAGGATTACTGCAGATGGAAATCCACAAATCACACTTTGAAATGAACGATATATCAGGACTTTAAGAGTAAATAATTTTGGATTTAAAGGTTTCTTGTGAATTTATTGCTGTCATCTTCATGCCATCATAATTTTATTTTTTAGTTTAAGTTTACAGTTTACTGATCTCTTTGTAAGGCAGAAAGACAGATCTTCCATCTTGTAGTTCAGTCCCTTACATTGCAGGTGGCAGAGATCCATGTATTTCAGCTATCCCCTGCTGCCTCCCAGGGTTTATTAGCACGAAGCTGGAAGTGGAAGTCGAGATGGGACTCACACGCAGGCATTTTAATGTAGGACACAGGACCAACCAGGAGGAAAAAAGCAACTCAAAATGTCAATACACATGAGGCTGTATACATTCAATCTCAGATCTGACCTATTCTTGGGGTTTGAAGACTCCTTCACCACTCAGTTTGAAATCTAGGTCCAATGGGGGTGTTTTATGGGATTTATCATTGAGGAGTACCACCCAGTTTTGTACAGTATAAACATGTCAGTCTACTCCCTGAGCCACAGAATTTGTGTGTGTATATGAAAAATGGTGCCAAAGTCTTCTCATCTTCCTACTTATGTCACCTACAGGTCAAAGTTTTATTCTGAGGATCAGTTTCATAGTCAGATAATGGAACACATCCTTTAAGAAGCAATACATCAACTCTTGGTAATAGAGCCCTAGCTTATAGGCCTTCCTCATGCTACAACTCAGTAGATACATGCAAGGAGGCACACAGGTGTGAGAGCGTGTGGCGGGCTCAAGGAGGGGCAATATGCTACAGTAAGAAGTAAGTTCATTTAGAACCAGTGCCTACGGCAGTGATATTCTGATAAAATTCCTCTCATATACCTTGCCATTTCATATCTAACATTAGTGATTTTAGGATGATTTTTGCAATAACCTTATACAATTTTGGGCTTGAAATTTCTGTATTAAAAGTGACTAGGACAGCAGGTGGTTGACACAGCAGATATCACAGTGCTTAGATTCCCAAGTCCCCACTCTGCTCCTGACTCCTGCCTTCTGCTAACGTGTACCTCCGAAACGGGCAGGTGACGGCTCAAGAAGATACATCCCTGTCACTCATGTGCCATCCCCAGGGAAGCGCCGGGCTGAGTTCTAACTTCTGGCTTGGTCTGATTAGCCCAGGTTGTTTGTAGGTATTTGGGGAGTGAGCAGTTAGACAGCTCTCTATTTTTGTTTCTCTGCTTTTGAAGTAAACAAAATGAAATTTTAAATGATTATGTATCAGCGTTGACATTAAAAAAATTCTGATTAGCTTATCGTATATTGGAACCACTGCCATCAGTCGACTGCCTCTTTCAGAGCCAGACTGTCTTCCTAGAATAGTAGGAAAGTTTGACTGCAGTTGTACTCCAGCATTAACAGGCCAGAGAAAGCCATCTCTAGGGAAATTCAGGAGCTCTGCAACACACACACACACACACACACACACACACACACTATCTTAAAAGCACAGCTGTTTCTAAGATTTTAAGGTCCTCATTTCTCTCTGAATGAGTCTCTGAGTAGAAAGTATCTCACAGTGTCCCACATCTGAAAAGCCTCATCAGGCAGAGGCAGCACCCACGTGAAGCACGGAAGCGGAAACAGGTGCTCAAGCCAGCGGCTCAATCTCCCAAGTCCTGCATGCTGCAGGACAAGGTGCAGTCCCTGGCTCCTGCCAGTGCATACCCCGAGGGACAGGGAAAGACAGTCCATTCAAGCCAACTGGTTTCCTGTCACCTCTTGGAGAGACTGATTTTTTTTTTTTTTTAATTCTTGTCTCAGTCCTGCTCTAGAGCCAACTGTTGTGGGGATTAGGGGAGAAAGCCAGTGGATGGGAGCTAGTTCTGTTTTTCAGATAGAATTTAAAAAGCACTAGGTCTGGAGAACTGCTTAGCAATTTAATATGCTGGGATGTTGAAGCTGGGTGACAAGCTGGAGGAATATTTAATGCACATTGTTAAGTCAAAGAAGCTTACTTGATAAGGTATTGTAGCATTACAACTATATGACATTCTAGAAAAGGTAAATTTGTAGATACAGTTAAGTAGACCAGTGGTTCAGTTTGGGAGGGGAGAAGGATGAACAGGCAGAAGAAAGGGGACAATGAGGTAGCACAACTAACTTCACACTTTTGAAATGGTTGATACGTGTAATTACTCATTTGTTGAAGCACACAGAATGTACAATACAGAGTGAACCTGTGTCTAAACTATGAACTTGAGCTGACAGCTATTATCAATATTGGCTCATCACTTGTAACCTATGTATCATAGCGTAAGACATCAGTAATAAGGAACACTGGGGGAAGGTGTTGAGGGGGTGTGTGGGAACTCAGTACTTTCCACCTATTTTTTTTTTTCCATAAAAAGACTGTCCTCCAAGATGAACTCTACTGATTGAGATTTTAAAGCTACTTTTCCATGGTATTTCTCTTTGGTCACAATACCCTGAAAAAATATTTAGATTTTTTTTCAAAGAAGACATAAAAGTATAAAGTACATCTATTTTAAATGAACAGACTCATTCGATTTCACTCACATATATAACCCCAGAACGTTTCCCGCACCCCGGGAGGCTCTCATCTGTCCTCTCCTCACCCAGGGGTTACCCTGCACCCCTCCACATGGAATTACCAGCGGGCATTTCTCGCCACGGAGTATGTTTTGCCTGCTCTTCTACTTAACATAAACAATCATGTAGAATGTATCATTGCTTGTGTCCGGCTCCTGTTGCTGAATATTTTATCTGTGAGATTCATTAAAGTTCCATGTGGCATAATATCCCATTTGTACATATGTCATAATTTATGTTTTCTGGCATTAACGGCCTCGTGGGCAATTTCTAACCTGTTACACATAATGCTGTCAGGAAAACTCTTCACATCATACATGTCTTTTGGTGAATCTAAACTCTCTTTTCTCTTGAGCTTATATCCCAAAGTGTTGGATCATAAGGAATATGCATGAAAACCAACATTTGCCACCACGTACACTGAATTTCATGGCTTTAATTGCTTGTATTACAAGAGTAAAGTCATGAATAAAAAAGCAGTCAAATATGCTTCCAAGTTTGTTTGTAGCATGACAATGTTGATAGTAGTAGCTAAATTAATGAGAACCATAACTAATTCAACAAAATAAAAAAACTTTTTACATAACTTTAAAAGCATTCTTTTCCAGTATATTAAGCTAGCTTAAAATAACAGAATTTAAATATAAATTTTACAATTTTTTAAAAAAAATCAATGAACATTTTCATTAATATGATACTCATAACATACATGCCTGATTTATCAAATTGTATGATTTGACACTTTCATTAAAAATTTTTTTTTAAAAAGCACTGCTTTGGAGCCAAGCCTCCTCAGAGGCTCAGACGGAGCAGTGGAGAGCATAACCAGATGCACATGGAGGATATGGCAGTGTATCAGAACCTGCAGAGGACACCTGGTACCACAACAGAGGATGGAGGACAGAACAAATCAATCAACTACCCCAGCCATAATTTGGCAGTGAAAATCTGGGCAAATGGAGACTCTAAGGTGGACTATGTCCATTTGCGGATTCTGCAGCGGCCTCATCATGCTTGGAATGGCGAGATTTGCAGCAATTCATAACTGTTGAATTATCAAAACCACTTGAGCAAGACCCTCGGAGCATGCCCCACCCCACATCAGGGACCTGGGGTGGGGCTTCTCCCTTTATCTCCCCTTATACCCCAGATACAGGGAAAAAACAATGTGGAAATAAGTCTTACCCACTTTCCTATAGCCCTTGAACATTTCTGCCCTAATTAATTATATAAATATTGTCAAAAATAAAGAAAAAAAAAAGCACTGCTTGGAAAGCTATGGTAGCTGTATCTGTAGTCTATCTCATCTCTTAGCCTCTTAACTGTAGGTGTTTTTTTCTTCATCACTTTTGCTTTCCACAATTCAGCACTGCGTCTTAATAAAAAGAGGTACATAAATGTTGGGTGATGAACTACACATAAAAATGCCCCAAGCACTCATTTATTCTTACTCTTTTAAATGCTGAATGAGAGTATCAATAAGCAGTCAGATGGGAATGCTAGTATTAAAACCCAAATGATGGATTGTTTCTTACCTGATGTGGACTGCTTCATCATGTTACGCATTAAGAGACAGAGTAAAAAAATGTAAAAATTGTGTAGAATTTATTTAAACATATTTAAGAATCTGATACACTCATTCTAACTTTAAAAGCTAACAAAATCCTAACCTTGCAATACCAACAGATTTAAAAAAAAAAACTTCCCTGCATATATTAAACAAAGCTAACCCCCTAAATAGAAAAGGAAAGTGATATGATATTATACAACTTACTCAGAGAAAGGTACAAATGCAATACAGTTAATAAGAAAACAGGAAGCTATCATGCTCATAGTCTGATGAATGTAGGTTTTGACAGGAAATAGAAGAGTTTCTAACTCGTAAAAGTAAAAATTCAAATACTGAAAAAGAGTACTAAAAATCACAACAGCATTTTTATATAAGAATCATCATTGAAGTTTTAAGGTAGGAAGAGCCGGTAGGGATGGATATCCTGATATTCCAAAGCACTCCATAATCGTTACGGACACATCATTGTTGAAATGTTTCTCATTAGTTCACATTATGAGCCAAAAAACCCAATGTTAAACACATAAGCTTTTGTTGTGACAAACAAAAATGTCAGTGTCAGAATTTTGTAGTCTTTAAGTCCTTTCTTGTCAGTTTATTCATTTGTTTTCATTTGTTTGAAAGGCAGACTGATGGAGTTGGTGGGGGTGGGCAGTGAGAGAATGAGACAAAGAAGTATCTTTCGTCTGCAATTTTACTCCCTAGATGCCTGCAATGAACAGGGCTGTGTCAGATTGAAGCCAGAAGCCAGAAACTTCATACAGGTTTCCCACGTGGGAGATCCAAGCACCTGCAGTATTTTCTACCACTTCCCAAGGTTGCACACTGTAGAAACTGGATTGGAAGGAGGGACAGGGCGTGATCTCAGGTGCTCCAATGGGAGATGCGGGTGTCCCAAGTGAGGGATTAACCCACTGTGCCACATCACACAGTGCATCGACTAAATAACAGAGAAATCTATGCTGAGACCATTCAATCACACGGACAAGTGTCCATGGAGATAAAGGAGACAGAATGTTCTCTGCCGTATGCTTTCTTTTGGCATATTATAGAATACTGGTAACTAGAAACAAGTTAAGGCTGACTTAATATTTTAATATTTGGGAGTAATAAAAGTGATAATGAGTCTCTATATTTATACTTATGCGATGCTTTATAGTGAAAAGTACTTCTATGCATATTATCTGATACTAAAAAAAATTATTTTCCCTTGTGTGAGATTGGAGGTCGCACTGTGCAGACAGCTACCATTTTCTGAGATTCAAAAGAATAAGAGGAAGGACTGCATTGGGTATTTTGAAAGACAATCAATCCACAACAAAGTGGAAAAAAGTCATCCACACACCAAAAAAAACCCCTAACCAAATGAACTTTGATCACTACTAGACAGGGTTTAAACCATTGAAGTGAGTCATGTGATACCAAGTGAACTGCAAAACAGTTGCAGTAAGTTTCCAGGACTGAGTCATATCAGATTATAAAAGCTCCTATTTGTACATCTGGCTTTGTATAATCAATCTTTGTAAAACAGAAAGCTAAAGCTTTTAAAACTATATGTAACCATTTCTGTAACTGATGTACAATGCATATAAGTGCAAATAGTTCTACATTATCTTTTACATAAGATGTATGTGAAGTCCACAGTCACACAGATTTATATTTTAGGTTCTGAAAGTTCAGTTTTCTTTCCCCTTCTTTCAGAGTTTCACCAGTAATTCAGTTCGATTCCCTACAGAATATATTTGACAGCTTTCAAACTTAGAAAAAAAAACATAAATGGAAAATGACTTGCTACATTTATTTCCATTTATCACCTTCTTTAAAACCTGAACTGCAAACCAAAGATGAAAACTGGTAACAAGCACACACACCGACAGACTTCCAGAGAATGAGAACAGGAAACCAATTAGAGTGATCAACGGAGGTCACGACTCCTTGATAGCTGTATTACCCAGACATGAGCCAACGCTCCACTCAGCACTTCAACCGAAGGGGGGAAAGCCATCAAGAACTGTATTAGGATAATATTGAATAGCTTAGAGTCAAGAACACTTTCAGTTCTGACTAAACAACAAAACTATGGAACACATTCAAAATTGTAAAAATCACAGATTGTATGCAAAATGGATAAAATAAAAACTTACCAAGGGATGCTAAGCCACAGAGTGTAAGGCAAGGGCCGGGACAGGTGAGGGGCTGTGCCAAGCTGAGTCAGAGCAACCACTGGCATGCACGTGACCTATGGCTGGGAACAGGCCTGGTTGGGGAGCTAAGGGGACACCCTAGCTGGGTGGAGGTTCCCACCAAGGAGCACGGGGCTGGAATGGGGGCTGCGTTCTGATCAGAATATGGTTGTAGTCTCACTTAGCACTAGTGTGGACTGGGATTGGATGCACCAAGCCAGGCTAGACTCCAACACCATCTGGTACTCTGGAGGACCAGGGTAGATGTGGGATGGACTAGGCTAGGTCTCAGCCCCTACTGAGCCATGTGTGAGCTGTATGTGGGTATGGAAGAGCCATGGCTGGGCTGAAACATCCAACAGTAAGAGCCAGATTGGGTTGAAGGCTAGTCAGGAAAAGCCACTGTTCCTGCTAGGACAGGAGGTGAACTGAGTAGGGCTGGCTCATGGACCCCTTGGTATGCGTGAAATTCGACACTGGGGTTCTGATGGAGGAGCCTGGGCGACTCCTCTGGCAGGACACAGACCTGGCAGGTAAGCGCAAGAAGCATGAAAGGAAATAGCCCAGAACAGGCTATGGAAAGTTTCCTACTGGCATACATTTGGCATGGGTCGGGGGCAGACCAGGCTGAATCAGTTCACATAATCCTCTGGCAAACTCTAGCACCAGAACAGAGTGTGGGTCGAGCCAGGTTTGGCTGCGACAAAAACCAGTACACATTACGGAATGCCAGGGTGAGGTTACCTGTACTGGATGTAACCACAGCGCCCAACCAGTACACGTGAGAACCAGGAAGGGAGGGGGCGGAGCCGGCAGGGGGAAGATGGGGGTGCTCCCCTGCTGAACAGCTACTCCCACGGGAAAGCATGAGCTGGGATGGGGGCAGACCAGACTAGGCAGGATTACAACACCTGTGGGCCTCATGTGGACTAGATCAGGGAAAAGCCAGGCTGGGCTGATTGTTCCTACTGGTGCAAGCATAAATCAGAGTGGGTGAGGGTTGTTTGGGCTTAGCTGCACCATCAAATGGCAGATGCTGGCACAGGGGGCTAATTCTGTCAAGTTAAACTGCAGAACCACCTGGAGAGAGTACATAATCCAGGAGTGGGAGTGGCCTAGAAGGGAAATAGTGGGCTCTTCCCTCTTGGGTTACCAGCCCCACAGGAGGGCATGAAAACTAGGACAGGGGCTGGGGTGGCTAGACCGAAAGGCACCCAACAGCATGTGTGTGGGCTGGATAGTCGGGCTTGTTGGGTTGAACTAGGCTTCAATGTCCATTGACATGTATGAGAACTGAACGGGATGTGGGACAGACTGGACTAGTCTGCTGCACATACTGGCAAATAGGATAGGGGACGGGCCTGGTGGGGTTATTGTGGGTTGCTCCAAATAGGCTGCAGCTCCCACTGGTTTATGTGAGGGCCAAGTGTGTGTCAGGCAGAACCAGGATGGACTGCAACACCCATTGGTTTGCGTGGAAGACAGGGCTGGAAACAGAACCAACCCAGCAATTGCAACCACCAGCTGATTAGGGTGATGGACTGTGCCAGGCCCTGTACTTGCTAGTACTTAAAAGAATCTGGTGTGGGAACACCTCAGACAAAGTCTCTTTGGGGATCTCCCTAATCGAACTGCTGGACTCAGAACCCTAACCATGAAAAGACAGAGGACAGAACAAATCAATCAACCACCTCAGCTATATGTTGACAGTGAAAAACTGGGCAAATGGAGACTCTAAGATGGACTATGTCAATCAGTAGATTCTCCAACGACCTCATCACTTGAGCAACACCATCGAAGCATGCCCCACTTCAGAGACCTGGGGTGGGTTGGAGTCTGGGTGGGGCTTCTCCCTTAAAATCCCCCTTTACCTCAGATACATGAAGGAAACAATGTGGAAATAATAGTCTTATCCACTTTACTGTAGCCCTTGAACCTTTTTACCCTAATTAACTATGTAAAGATTATAAAAAATATAATAAAAAATGTGCATCAAAAAAATCTGGACAAAAAAAAGCTCACACTTTTAGACGCAAAGAAAATATGTACTGACACTGCTAAGTGGAAAAAAGCAAGGAAGTCTGGATTGGAAGGAACTTATAACATGCTTTTGTTAGCAGAGGAGGAGAGGGGGCAGAAATTTACACAGAAGTCTTTCTTCGTCTTTAATGGTGCATACTTAGGTCTATTCAGCACTCTGGGCAAGTAAAATGAAACTGTCACTGAACATCTTCCTGGCAGCTGACACATCTTGATCAAACTGAAACTATTAACATTAGTTAGAAGGTAGACTAATGTCAGTGGCGCTGAGCCTAGGAATATATGAGGTTCTATGTAAATGTATGACCAATTACAGGAAATAAATCACTTCACACTTGTTTCACTCTGAACTTTTTTTAAAGCTACATCAAAGTGTCACATAGGTTTCATTTGATTTAACCTTTAGCTAAAGCATTTTAAAAAGTCAAACCATTAGTGAAATACCCTCATGAAAATGAAGTACTTCTTTTCTGTCTAGATTGAATTCTGATAAGAGGAAATACTGTTCTTTAACGCTGTATCCTGGGCTTGATTAATCTCTCCATACCTCAATCAAATGTACACTGAATATCTGGATGAGAAGAGCTGTCTTATATGCTGGAAGGGCAAAGACAAACATAACTGTAAGGCTTCTGGCCTTCAGTGAGTTAAACGTCTAGAGGGGGAGACAAAGACAAAAACCAAAGCCTGGTACAGTTTATTCCAAGATGGCACGTTAAGAGTCATACAGTCCTTCAGGGGAAACAACACACTGGCTAGGATGGATTTTTTGGGCAGGAGAAAGACAACGATGTGGAGTTGGATCTCAAAGAAAATGGTAGGTGCATGGTGGGAAAATCCAAGCACATTTTGCATGGAGTAAAGCCCAGAGGACAGTGATGGTATTACCTGCAGGGACACTGCAAGTGGTTGTTGTGGCTGCAATGTATATTTCAAATTGAGAGTATGAGAAATGGAACTTGAAGGAGAACAGATGCTAACTTATGAAGGATGTTATGCCATTCAAAAGTCTCGAAACATTATTATGAAGGCTATGACGGAATCAATGCAATGGAAATAGCTCCACTAGATTTATCTAATCATTTGTAAAACATTGTGACCAGAATGATGTGTTTTGTGCTACAGCTGGCATAGTAATAGCACTTTTTTTTTAAAATGAGAACTCTTAAGTCCTACTGTGGTAAGTGTCTACAGTATTAATTCTCAATCAAAATAACTCCCATAAGATGACAGAGGGACAGAGAAGTGAATTAACTTGCCTAGAATAACACTATAAAGTATTTCCAGTTGGGCCCAGCAAGGTAGCCTAGTAGCTAAGGTCTTCCCTTTGCACATGCCGCTGGGATCCCACAGGGGCGCTGATTCATGTCCTGGTGACCCCACTTCCCTTCCAGCTCCTTGCTTGTGGCCTGGGAAAGCAGTCAAGGACAGGCCAAAGCCTTGAGATTTTGTACCCATGTGGGACACCCGGAGGAGGCTCCTGGCTCCTGGCTTTGAATTGGCTCAGCTCCAGCCTTTGCAGCCACTTGGGGAATAAATCAACGGATGGAAGATCTTCCTCTCTGTCTGCCCTTCTCTGTATATTTGATTTTCCAATAAAAAAATACACAAATCTTTACTGTGTCATCAGTTAAGAGCTGAAAAATGGCAAGATTAGACTGCATCTCCTGTTATTCTGGCTTCAGAGCCCAGTGCTCTTGAATTTCCTTAACAAGTCTGGTCTGATAGGAAAAGCTGAGTTTCATTCATTAACAATGCCTGAGTCAGGTACTGTTCTAGCCCCTATACTGCCTACCTAGGAAGACACAAATTACATAAACATTGACAAATAAACTGCAATGTAGGATGGCAAATAGAATTAACCAAAAAACAAAGAGGTCATTCACCCAAGTCTAAATAAGATGCATAGGATATATCACAATTGCTAAGTACCATGGTCCCACTTAGTGGCTCAATAATAGTATCCTTAACTTTTCAGGTGTCAGATCACAGAAAAATACCTGATAAAATAATGAGCCCAGTCCTCAAAAGGTACATAGATGTCATATACAAAATAGCTGTGAACACTTTAATAGAACCCATCTATGGATGCCTGGTTAGATCACTCTCCAGAAGACAGAGACTACAAATCATGCAATGGCTTTCTTGAAGGACAGTTCATGATTCGCCCGCTTAAAGTATATAACTAAATGGATTTTAGTATAGCTATGGACTTAGGAAACTGTCACCATATTCTCACAGAATACTTTCATTCCAAGAGAAACCACATACCTCTTTATTGTCACCAACTAATCTTATCCCTCTTCCATAATCACTAGCCTAGTTTCTCCTCTTGTAGATTTACCTGTCTTCAACATTTCATATCAATGGAATCATATATTGTGGCCTTCTGTGCTGGATTTCTTTCATTTATCAACTATGTTGTAGTATTTGTGAATACTTCTTTCCTTGTATTCATTGGTAATATTCTACCACACGAAAATACTACATTTTACTTATCAGCTGACTGACTGACATTAATCAATATGCTGCTATGAACAATTATGCATCAGTTGCAATGTGGACATATTTCATTTCTCTTGGGTACATAAATCCTGTGAGTGGGATTGCCGGTAATACAGAAGCCCTATGTTTAATTGCTTGAGGAATGACCCAAGTGTTTTCTAAGTGTGTGTTTTACAACCTCATCACTGTGTGTAAGGGTTGCAACTGCATTACAGCCTTGTCAGCACCTGTTGCGCTGCTACATAAGTGGCATCTCACTGTGGCTTCAACTTGCATTCCTCTGATGGCTAACAATGCTGGACATACTTTATGTTCTTCACTGGCCATTTGTATTGTTTACAACTGTCTATTCAGATTCCTTAGCCTATTTAATAACTAGACAATTCATTTTTTTTTTTAGATTTATTTTATTTTTATTACAAAGTCAGATATACTGAGAGGAGGAGAGATAGAGAGGAAGTGGAGCTGCCGGGATTAGAACCAGCGGCCATATGGGATCAAGGCAAGGACCTTAGCCACTAGGCCACGCTGCCGAGCCCCTAGACAATTCATTTTATATTTTAAAGATTTATTTATTTTTATTGGAAAGTCAGATATACAAAGAGGAGAAAAGAGAGATTAAGATCTTCCGTCCACTGGTTCAGCCCCGAAGTGGCCACAACAGCTGGGGCTGAGCTGATCTGAAGTCAGGAGCCAGGAGCTTCTTACGGGTCTCCTATGTGGGTGGAGGGCCCCAAGGCTTGGGCTGTCCTCTGATGCTTTCCCAGGCTACAAGCAGCGAACTAAAGAAGTGGAGCAGCCAGAACACGAACTGGTGCCCATATGGGATCCCACTACATGCAAACGAGGACTTCAGCCACTAGGCTACAGCACCCGGCTCAATTAATTATTTTTTAAACTGTGTTCTGAGCATTTTTAAAATATTCCAGATACAAGACCCTTAATACATAAATGTTTACATTATTTCTCCCATTTTGTAGGTGTTTGTACTTTTTGTTAAAAAAAGTTATTTACTTATTTTCATTTTGTTTGACAAGCCAACAGAGACAGTAACCGAGTGAAATCTTCTATATGCTAGTTCATTGACCAAATGCCTATAACAAGCCCGAGCTGAGCCTGAAGTCAAGAGCCAGAACTCCACTGGGTCACTCCCACGGGTTGGCCCCCAAGACTTGAGTCATCAATTGATGTCTCCCAGGGTGTGGATGAGCAGGAAGGTGGGACCAGAAGTAGAACTGGGACTCAAATTCAAGTCCTCCATTATGGGATGCTGTCATCCCAAGCAGCTCATGGCTGCACCAAACACCTGCCACGTCTTGGTTTCTGGATGTGTTTTTTTTTTTTTAAGATTTATTTATTTTTATTGGAAAGGTGGATATACAGAGAGAAGGAGAGACAGAGGGGAAGATGTTCCATCTGGGGGTGGATTCACTCCCCAAGTAGCCGCAGCACCTGGAGCTGAGCCAATCCGAAGCCAGGAGCCAGGAGCTTCTTCTGGGTCTCCCACGTGGGTGCACGGTCCCAAAGCTTTGGGCCATCCTTGACTACCTTCTCAGGCTACAAGCAGGGAGCTGAAAGGAAGTGGGGCTCCGGGGATTAGAACCTGAGCAGCAATCCACAGGGATGAACAAGAAACCCAGGTTGAGACACTACTTTATACTTGCAAGAATGGCTATCCTCAAAAAGACACATATGGCAAATGTTAGTAAGGATACAGAGAAATAAGAAGCTTCATCTGTAGCTGGTACAAATGCAAAATGGTACAGCCACTCTGGAAAATAGTATGGTTGTTGTTCAAATGCTGAAACACAAATTTACCTTCCTAGCAGTTCCACAAAGTGTACACCCAGACCAATGACAGCAAATGTTCATGGGAAGTTCACTCCATCTTATTTTTTTTCCCGCTTGAATGTTTATTTTATTTGAAAGGCAGTTACAGAGGGAGAAAGAGATCTTCCACTCATTGCTTCACTCCACAAATGGCCATGATGGTCAGGGCTGATCTTCTGCATTCAGGAGCTGGAAGTCTTTCCTGTTCTCTCACTAGGGGTCCAAATATTTGGGGCAGCCAGGCCATGAAATGGTGCTCATAAGAGATGCTAGCATTAAGTTGTGGCTTTTAATGGGTTGGGGCGATATTCTGCCAGCTCTGCCTTCAGACCAGAGATGGTCTCCCCAAGAAACTGTTGAATTTGTCCAATAAGATGCTGGACTCTATGCATGGTACATGCTTGCAATGAAAGAATTATGACTGGATTTGAACTGCAATACTGCAATAAGGTGGAGGAACCCAACATGGGGGGAGGGTATGGGGAGGGGTTGAGGGAATCCCAGAGCCTATGAAACTGTGTCATAAAATCAAATGTAAAAAAAAAAAGAGAGAGAGAGAGAGAGAGAGATGCTCGCATTGCAGTGGCACCTGAACACACTGAGCCACAATGCTGGCCCCACACTACTTTTTAATTTCTTTCCAAACTTTGAGAACACTCCTCCTAATGTTTACATGGATGCTTATAATAAATATTCATAGTATTATTTTCATAGTAAACAAGTGAGAATAAACCAAATAACAATCAGCAATTGGTAAATAAAATGTGGTCTGTCTACATAATGGAATACTACACAGCAAAAGGGGTGAAATACTGACAGAAGACCACATATTATATGACTCCATTTATACGAAATGTTCAGACCAAGGAAATTGCTGGTGCTAGGGGAAGGCGTCATGGAGAGAAAGGAGGAGTTACAGTGAGTGGATACAGGATTTCTCTCTAAGAAAAAATGTCCTAAAACTGATTGTGATGATGCCTATACAAGCCTGAATATACTAAACAAACAAACACTGGCTTATTGTTTTAAACCGATGAATTGTAAAATATTTCAATATTTCAGAAAAGCTGTTACATATACATATATATGCACAGTTACAGATAAAATCAGACACTCGTTTTGTGGGTAGGTTTCCAAGGAGACAGTGTCAGACTAAAAATAAGTACATTTTCTTTTTTTCCCTCATATCTATTTATACCTATATAATTTGATTTTATTAATCTTTACTTATTTGAAAGGCAAGGGGACAGAGAGAGAAAGAGAGAGAGAGAGACAGAAAGAGAGAGAGAGAGACAGAGAGAGAGAGAGAGAGAGAGAGTGCTTTTTCCTCTGCTGATTTACTTCCCATGTGCCTCAACGGCCAGGGCTGGGCCAGGTGTCAACCAGGAGCCAAGAGCTCCATCTTGCCCTCCCACATGATTGGCAGGGACGCAAGCACTGAAGCCATCATCTGCTGCCTCCCACACAGATTTGGAGTGATGCCTGGACTCAGAACCAGCACGCTGACATTGGATGCAGGTGCCCCAAGCACCAGTCTTTCCTCTGAGCCCAATGCTCGTCCAATAAGCAATTTTCTATTTAGGAAATTCAGAAACAAACCTTGATGGAGTAAAGTAATATTCACGAACAATGTTAATCTACATCTAGATTTTTCCTCAATAGAAAAGAAACAGTGATTACCTGCCAGGGCTTCATTTTAAGCAGGCAGAGAACACTTGCAACAAAGGTCTAAACACTTACCACTGAAGTACTCATAGGTGAAATAAAATGAATTCATTTGGAGTATTCACTTTTTTTCCCTAGAAAACGTAACTCCTGAGAGAAAATATTTTAAAAAAATATATAGTATACAAATATAGCCACAAACACACCCCATGCTATTTGGCCACAGGATACAAAAATAAGCTTTCCAACAGACAAGTTTAGTATTCCTCTCTTCCTCATCCCGAGGTGTTTACAGGCTGCTGTGTTAAGATTGGGCACTTGCAAACCACATGACCTCATGAATGCTATCTTATCATATCACAGGTTCCTCAGGCTGACCACAACAACTTAAATCAGGCAGGCAGCAAAGAAGCACTGAGCTTCTGACACGTACCACTGGCGTGACATACTCAGCTATCCAGCTTGTGGGGAATGAAAATCTGATTATCTCATGTCCAGCTGCATCTGTGAGATACGGTTCATGAAAAGCACATGATTTACTGCACTGAAGACTTCCAACCACAGTTTTGATGCCTAGTTTTTATAAATCTGAGAGTGTTAGCTATTCAGCTTTTATCAATCACCCTTTAACTGACAGTAAATTCTGGAACACGTTTTCAAATGTTCCCATTTTAGACAACTGCCACTGACATGACATTGTTCCTTAAAACAACTAGCATTTCAAAATTGAAGCACTTGAAGCAGGTGTTTTGGCATAAAGTGGCTGGGATGCCACTTCTCCACTGGAGTGTCTGGGTTCCAGTCCTGGCCCTGTTCGTATATACCACGGAGAGCGTCAGATGATGGTCAAGTGGCTGGGTTATGGTTACCCATTTGGAAGGCCAGGACTGAGCTCCTAGCCCTGGCCTAGCTCTGGCTGTTGGGAACATTTGGGTATGTCCCATTTGTCCTTTTCTGCCTTTTAAATAAACATTAAAAAAGACTTTTGTATGTATTTGAAAGACAGTTATATAGGTAAAGAGAGACAGATGGGCAAAGAGGAAGGAGTGAAGAGACAGTGGAAATGAGGGGAAAGAGAGGGAGAAGAAGAGAGAGGGAGAGAGTGAGAATGGAGAGAGAGAGGTGCTCAGAGAGATCTATCCACTGGTTCTCTCCTCCATGGCTACAAAGCTTGGAGCTAGGCTGGCCAAAGCTGGGAGTCAGGAGCTTCTTCTGCATCTTCCACATTGCTGCAGGGGCTCAAGCACTTGGGCCATCCTCCACTGCTTTCCCAGGTACGTTAGCAGGGAGCTAGATCAGAAGTGGAGTAGCCAGGACTTAACCAGCATCCCCTCTGGTATTGTAGGTGGTGGTTTAGCCTACCATGCCACAACTCTGGCCCCAATAATTAAAAAAATTTTTTTAATTACTCAATCTGAAGGAAAAAAGTTTTCTTTTAAAAAGGCCCATAATTATCCAGCTAATATTGATTAAAAAAATAATGACTAAAAAATATGTAAAAAAACAAAAAAAGAAAATGTAGTTCTTAGGGGAACTTCACCATATCTATGTATCTATCTGTCTATACCTGAGACTCAATGAAATGAATACATTATTTGGCTATAAAATGAATGCACATAGAAATAAGCAGGCTATGAAAATTCATTCTTAGAAATATAGGGCATTATAACAAGTGAGAAAAATTGTATAACTTGGTGGATAATTAAAATAAGAATCCAAATTAGATTGAAAAGGTTCAAATCAGCTCTGAATCACATTGTATGGGCCAAGACCTTAACAAGCAAAATTCAAAGCCATTACAAAACAGAACCAAGGAAACAGGTTGAATTTCATAGATGTCCTCTTGCTTAACACAGCTTTCCCCTCAGCCTTCAGATCCATCTCTAGGAAGGCTATTTTCAGTACCATGCACTAACAACAAACAGAGGAAGTCTCTTTCTCCTTGGTCTCAGGGGTAGCCCCCCTCACTGTTTTCCTCCTCCCTAAATAAAACAAAAAACACCAAAACTATTTATTTGAGAGGGAAGGAAGGAGACAGGGAGGGAGGGAAGGAGAGTGAGGCAGAGACAGAGCTTCTATCTGCCTGCTGCTTTATTCCGAAATGCTCACAACAGTCAGTGCTGGTCCTGAGCTGAGGCAGGCAGCTGGGAACTCAATCCAGGGCCTCCCCTGTGGGGCAGCAGAGACTCAACTAACTGAGTCCTCATTGCTGCATTCCGTGGTGTACAGGATTAAAGGAAGCTGGAATTGGGAATGGAGCCAAGACTTGGAACCCAGGCACTCTGATAGGGAATGTGGGTATCCAGGTGGTGTCTTACCTGCCAAGACCACTCCTTCCCTCATACCCGTACATCACTCCTTCCTGGTTTCCTTTGTTAAGATTTTTATTTGCCTCTAAATCTCTGCACATGCTCCTCTGCTTGAAATGCTTTTCTACTATCCTTCTTCTGGCTCTTTTCTATACCTTCTTTACTACACAGTTGAGGCAGCCCTCTGACCACAGACCTCCCATCACGCATCTAGACCATGATGCCATGTGGTGCCACAATACTGCCCAGACCAACTGTCATTCCCTACTATTCTGAACTTCTTAACAACTGGGTCTTTTATATACTTAGCACAGCACTTGGATGGAAAGTACCATTATATACAAAGAGAGAAAGACTGAGAAAGAGATAATCTATCTGCGGATTCATGTCCCAGATGGTCACAATGGCCAGGAATGAGCCAGGTTGAAGCCAGGAGCTTCATTCAGGCCTCCCATTTGGTGACAGGAGTCTGAGCAATAGAAGATGATTGGGTCATCTTCCGTTGCTTTTCCTAGGCCATTAGCAGGAAGTTGGATCAAAAGTAGAGCAGCTGGGACATGAATGGGTGCCCATATGGAACGCTGGCATTGCAGGCAGTGGCAGCTGTACCTATTACACCACAATTCTGACCCCTGAAAGCGAATTTAATGATCACTTTATTGATGTCTGAGATTTGAGGATGCCACTAGTATGATTTCCTCATGGGACTGCAAAAACAGAAGTTTCTTCTGTCCTTGAATAAAATCTGCTATGAACTGCTATAAATAACCACAAAAACTATCAGTATAGTTTAGTTATCTCCATTTCCTTCATCTGCCCTTATTTCCCAAAATTTAAGTGCCATTTTTACTTTGTTTCTTTAAATTGGTTTTTAACATTTGCGGGTGTGAGCATTTGGTCTAGGCAGTTAACACATCGCGTATGCACTCATCCCACATTGTAGTGCCTGGGTTCAATACCCAGTTTGGATCCTGATTTCACTTTCCTAGCTAACGCACAGCCTGACAGCCAGTGGATGATGGCTCAGGTGGCTGGGTTCCTACCACCTGCATGGAAGACATGGAATGGGTCAGTGACTGGCAATTTGGTTCCTGGTTGCAGCCTGACCCTGCCCCTAGCCACTGTGGGCATCTGGAGAGTGGGATGAGAGTGTGTGTGTTCTCTCTTCTCGAAATCTCATGAATTAAAAAAAAAAAAAAAGATTTACATTACCATTCCAATTGTCATGGAGTACTTAGTAAAAAGTCTACCTCTTAAGAGATTTACTGACCAGCAATAATAAACACTGGTTCCGCCCCAAACATCTGAAATCTATCTATATTCATGTAATGTTAAGCGTTCTTTAACAAAACTTCGCAGGTATCCACAAATTCAGAATACTGCGCCAGGACCTTCAAAACACACTAAGAAATACAAGTTTCTATTTCCTGACCAGTGTGATGTACTTTTTTTACTTGGAGTATTGTGGGTCTGAGTCTCTAGTTTGAAGCTGATTCTTTATTCTATAGGTATCTCTTGCTTAGGTTTGACCCTTTGAAAACTTTCTGGAGGCATCTTAGGTAAGACAAACTTCCTTTCTTGCTATCTTATTTTTTCTAATACCTTTATTTTTTTATTTTTAATTTCGTTTTATGACACTGTTTCATAGACTCTGGGATTCCCCAACCCCTCCCCAGGCCTTCCGTCCCATGCTGGATTCCTCCACCTTATTGCAGTAGCACAGTTCATATCCAGTCATGATTCCTTCATTGCTAACACCTTTAACTCATCTTTTTTCTTTGCTTGATTTTGTTTTTCTTTCTCAAGGAAGTGACTCCATTTTTGTAGCACATCCCCTTTGCCACTAGAGCTGTTTTGTTTTTCGCTCACACTCTCAAGAATAAACCCCATTCCTTAACGAAACTATTATCATTAGAAGCACAGATTTCACTTACAAGCTAGTATTTATTTATTTTTTTTAACTTCAGAAATGAGATATGTAGATGCATATGACAGGACAGAACTCTCCTTTTACGAGCGTAAAACTAGAGACTGTCCAAAAGTGCTGAATAAGGCAAGGCATCCTGTGTGTGATTTATTTCAATTTTCTCCTGAATGTGGTGTTTCGGGGCAAGGAATGAATAGGAAGTAACGTACAATCCTAGAGTTTAGGAAAAAAAAAACTAACTTAGAATCAGCTGTGAATCACCTATTCAATTAAGCTTCTAATCAAATATACTTAACAGCTGAGCTAATTTGTCTTTGAATAAGTTTGTATTTCCCAAATGACATGTAAAAATGAATTGGATTGACTAATTTTTTATAGTTCTGTGCACTTGGAAATGCTGAAATTAGCTATAAAATCACAATTGCCTCTCTTTTTTTCAGAAAGCCACCGAAGTTTAAACGCCAAGCTTTCAATAGCTACGAGGGGAGACGGAAACAGAACCTAAATGGCCAAGTGAGAGAAACTGCCAGCACAGATGGAAGGAAGCCAAGTTCAAAATCGATTGTAGAACAAGAAGGAAGAAATACCAAGTGACAGAGATGTCTACAACTCTACGTAAGACACTCATCTGAGAGAAAGAATTCATTTTAACTCAACTGAGCAACATGTATGGGACCCCTATAATGTTTAATAGATGGTAGAGGGTCAGCAGGATTACAGCGGGGCAGTAGAGTATGGTGGATCAGAAACCAGAATGGCTGGGCAGGAGTTCCTTCTTGGTGACCAAACAGCTGTGTAACTTTGGGTAAATCCTGTAACTCTCAGGACCTCAGCTTCCTCATTCATAAGATGAAAAATTCAGACACATTTTAAGAATACTTCTGGTTTCAGAATTATATGAAACTCAATCAGTTTAGAGTACTTTATGTAGTGATATTATTTTAGACATGAAAATGTGTACATAGCACAACATTGTTTTCTTTGTAAATCTGGGACTTCAAATCAAGTAAACTGTATTCCAGCTAAGACGGCACATAGGAGAAGAATGGGAGGTTTAGCCACTCATTTAAAAGTCACTAGGGGGCAGGCATCGTGGTACCTACCCACAGGCTAAGCCGCCACTTGGGATGCCTGGGATCAAGTTCCATCTCTACTTCCAATACAGTGCCCTGTGAATGCAAGTCAGAAGCAGCAGGTGATGGTTCAAGTACTTGGTTCCCCATCAACCACAGGGAAACCTGGATTGTGCCCAGGACTTGACTTTGGCTTGAGTCCCTGGTGATGCAGGCATTTGGGGAGTGAACCAGAGTGTGGGAAAAAAAAAATCTCTATCTCCCTCTGCTTTTCCAATAAATAAAAATAAATGTTTAAAAGAAAAAAAGAAGCCATGAGGTATAAAATCTTAAAATATAAATAGAGACAGTAAGATTACAAAGCAGTAGTAACCATTTGATTTAACGGTCTTACAGAAATTTTTACAGGAGGAAAAATAAGGTATCTCATCTCCATGGAATCTTTTGGACTGGGAAGAAAAACTAATTGTCTGAGGTGTGTGTGAGCTCTTGCATGGTACTTTAGAAACTGCTCTAATGAGAGAAACAACAAATTCAGGGGCTGCCATTGTGGCACATGGGGTTAAGCTGCTAACTGTAGTGCTGCCATCCTATACTGGTTCAAGTCCCAGCTGCTTTGCATCCATTCAGCTCCCTACTAATGCTCCATGGGAAGGCAGTGGATGATGGTCCACATACGTGGGCCCTTGGCATTACAGTTGGAATCCTGGGCTGCTGACTTTGGTTTGGCACAGCCCAACCTGTTAACTGCCATTTGAGACTGACCCACTAGATGAAAGACCTCTCTGTTTTTCCCTGTTATTTTGACTTTCAAATAAATAAAATAAATCTTAAAAAATGAAAAAAGACGGGCCCGGCGGCGTGGCCTAGCGGCTAAAGTCCTCGCCTTGAAAGCCCCGGGATCCCATATAGGCGCAGGTTCTAATCCCGGCAGCTCCACTTCCCATCCAGCTCCCTGCTTGTGGCCTGGGAAAGCAGTCGAGGACGGACCAAAGCCTTGGGATCCTGCACCCGCGTGGGAGACCCGGAAGAGGTTCCTGGATCCCGGCATCGGATCGGCGCGCATCGGCCCGTTGCGGCTCACTTGGGGAGTGAATCATCGGACGGAAGATCTTCCTCTCTGTCTCTCCTCCTCTCTGTATATCTGGCTGTAATAAAATGAATAAATCTTAAAAAAAAAAAAATGAAAAAAGAAAGAAAATTTAAGGGCATAGTTTTGTTCTTTTACTAGGAAGATGGGACAGGTGGTGTTGTGTAGCAGGTAAAACATGAACTATGGGACAGCCATAGTCCATAGTGGAATGCCTGGGATTGAATTCAACGTGGCTTCCTGCTAATGCAGACACTTGGAGGCAGCCAATGAAAGCCCAAGAACTTGAGTCCCTGCATCCCACATGGGAGACCCCAATGGATGTTCTGGTGCTTGGGTTTAGCCTGTTCAGCCTTCACTGTTGTAGGCATTTAGGCATGGGAGTGAACCTGTTGATGGAATTTCTTTTTGTTATTTTATTTCAAACATACAATAAAAAAGGAGCTAGCACATATCTATGAAACTAAGGAATTTTATTTTTAAAAAGCTGCTATGCTCTTAAGGAAAATGGACATTTTCTACTGCAAAAACATACACAAAACTTTACAACTCTATACCTTAAAGAGTTTTTCTCAAACATTAAAATTTTCTTAAAAATTAAAATTCAGTCATCAGTAGCCATCAATACAAATAAAATACTTTATTATTGAGTCTCATTTCTGCTACCAGAAGTAGCCTGTTGTTGTCAATGCAGTTTGCCAATTCTATTCTTGGCTACCATTCTCTAAACCTGTTAGCAAACACGCAGCATTGCAGTAGCTACAAGGGAACGAAGACTGGAAGAAGCAGGTAGTACAGAACAAGCACAAAGTGAAAAAGGTATGATTCATTATGAAATAAAGAGAAAAAATAACCATCAGTAACTATAAAACTAAATGACTAAGCCGCTTTTTTTTTACATTTAGTATTTGGGTTTTGTTATTGATTTTAAAAATTATCTCATTTATCTCATTTATTGGAAAAGCAGACACACAGAAACACATATATCACTCATTTACTTTTCATTCTCCAAATGCCTGCAACTGCTGGGGCCAGGCTAGGTCAAATCCAAGAGCTAGCAACAGGGACCCAAGCACTTAAGCCATCACCTGCTGCCTCTGGGAGTGCACATTAAGAGGCAGCTAGACTGGAAGCTGAGCTAGGACTTGAACTCAGGCGATGTGATACAGCATGCAGGAGTCCCAAGCAGAATCTTAACCACTGCACCAAATGCCTGGTCCATGAAGTCATTGTTATTAAGTTCATTTTTAAGAAAGTTCAGGGCAATGTGTAACCCGATCACATCCCCATGCTGAATGTTCCTTTCTTAAAACCCTCTTTGGGACTCCTGCTCTCCACAGGCCCAGGTTCCTTCCTGTCTGTACCAATGTGGACTCTGGTCTCCTGGATTGGCATTCTTGATCTGAACGGTGAGGAATGCCTCAGAACTTGATGTGGGCTCCATACTCTTTAGAAAGCAATATAGGGCCTGGAGTGTGGCCTAGCGGCTAAAGTCCTCGCCTTGAACGTGCCGGGATCCCATATGGGCGCTGGTTTTAATCCCAGCAGCTCCACTTCCCATCCAGCTCCCTGCTTGTGGTCTGGGAAAGCAGTCGAGGATGGCCCAAAGCTTTGGGACCCTGCACCTGCGTGGGAGACCTGGAAGAGGTTCCTGGCTCCGGATAGGCTTCGGATTGGCACAGCACTGGCCATTGTGGCTCACTTGGGGAGTGAATCATCAGATGGAAGATCTTCCTCTCTGTCTCTCCTCCTCTCTGTATATCTGATTTTGTAATAAAAATAATAATAATAAAAAAAGAAAGCAATATAAATGAAGCCAGTTTCTACTCTAGTGTTGGGTCCGATACTCCTTTACAGCTTCAGATTCCCATGCTCATACCCTATCAGACACCTTCCTTTGAATGTCATTTACTCTAGTCTCAAATTTAACAGAAAACAGAGCTCTTTTTCTTCTACCTTCCCCTAATCCTAACCAGTGGCACCAACCAGCCATTCACTCAATTTCTCAAGTTCAAAATGTGTTTTCTCTCATGAGAAGCATATCTCTAACAAATCCATATAGTGACATTCTACTTCTTCCCCCCTTCCAAGCCACCTTTGCTCTTATGCTCCTCCCTGGATTATTTCAATAGACTCCTAACACATTTCTATTTCCATTCTTCCCTTTCTACAATCAATTCAACATCATCAGGCAGTGAAAAATGAGGGCATAAAACCATCCAAAAGCTTCCTATTATAACAGCAACAATAGTGTACTAAGAACAAAACACAAACTGTAGCTATTGACTTAAAATGCACTGTATGTGATGTGATCCCACCTACCTCTCACCCTCCCCCACCCCACTACCTAGGGTTTCTTTAGCATGGTTTCTCAAAGAGCTCCTCATTTTATTCTGTAGTCTTTTTGTTAGTTGTTTCTTCTGTCTGGAATGTTGTTTCTAATGACATATAAAGACATTTCTTTGCATTCCCTTTGCAGCTTGTATGCCACTTAATCTGTTCAAAAACTTCTTCATGGAATTACTGCCCCATGTCAGCACTATTCTGAAGCCTGGGAAAAAGCTATCCAAGCTCAGTAGTAATTAGAGAAATGTATATTAAAACCTCGGCATAGACAGATATTCTTCAATGCTCATGAAGTGTCATGACCACTTGTAGTAATGCTACTAAAAGATCAAACTAGAAATAGTCCAAATGTGCACCAACAGAATCAGCTGTGGTATATTTATGCAAAGGAAAATTATATAGCAGTAAAAGTGAACAGTTTATTGCTATATTTTACAATGAAACCATAAAATTCCCAAAATCATGTTGAAAAAAATGTAGCAAGACATACAAAAAGTACATACTGCATGAAACCATTCATCAAAAAGTGCCAAAACCTAAAGTATTTTATCAGAAGCAGGGCTCATGGCCACCTTTAAGAGACTGAGTATTGCTAGCGCATGGTAAGCGCGCTGGGTGCTTCTTGGAACTGGGTGGTAAATCCGAGTGTGAGCACTTGTGGCAACCCACTGAGCTGTTAACTTGTGGCCTGGGCAATGCTCTCTGCTATGCTTTCTATGCAAAGGAGGTTCTTAAAATGTTCAGTTTTGATGATAGTGCATTTTTTCTGTTACAAAATATTCAGAAAAGTAATGAGGAATGCAATTAGGTCTCCTTTATGAAGAACCACTGAAGAAACAGCTGCTAACCACCTCAGCATCAGAGACAGCTGGGGCTCTTCCAGCAGACTGCTCTGTTTCTCACACTCTCAAATATGCAAGTGACCAGGTTTCTCCTTCTATGCTTTTTTGTATTGGTCTTCTTCAGGGTTCTGTATTGCATTCCTACAACTATTGTTCCTTCCTTTTTCTCAAAAAATTGTTGTGTTCTATACTGTGGCATTTGCAGATCTCCTTAATTTCATCTAGGCCAAGGAACAGTATTAACACACATGCTTTAAAGGCTCCTCTTTCTTTTTAGAAATAAGCAGTTTGGTTTCATTTCATTCCAGGTTAATACGCTGCAACCTGATGAAAAGTTCTGCTTTGGAATTCTAGCCTCCACCACATACTAGTTATGTGACTTTGTACAAGTAATTCAGCCTTTCTACAGCTACAAAATGTGAATATTTGATAGGATAATCATGAGGATTAAAACAATCATCTAAGGTCCAATACCTGGTTTAGCAGCTACTACATGGGATGATTAACACGGAAATGTGCTCTATGTAGAAAAGCAAATAGAACCAGAATTACTTTTGTAAAATTTTAAGGTCATAAAATACATTAAAATTATTTTGTTAAGACATCATAAAATTCAACAAAGTTGTTTAAAGGGGAGAGTATGTAACTTTTGGTATGTGTTATTCTTAGTCTGAAATATGTTTTTCCAGGAACATTCACCAGAACTATTATATCACCATCAAGAAGTGAAAAACACATGTGCACTCCAAAACATTTTCAGACCACTAGGCTAGTATGTGTTTTCCAATAAATTATACTGTAAATGTATAATTTACAAGGTTCTAACAGACCCAGAGAAGTCTAAGGTGATTTAGTTGAGCCACAGATTATACTTCTAAATACTTCTACACCCAAGTGAGTCCTCAGTGCATCTTTGGGCTTCTAAATCAGATTACCTTTCTACCCACTTCTCTCTTTTTGACATTTATAAAATATTATTTGTTCGTAGTGGTCAGCAGCTATAGGAAGATAGTCAAATTGTAGATGGTTTATTAATTCCTGGACTGAATGATTTTATTTCATGTCTCTGCCTTAAATGTTTTGGCGTCTCAATTTGCCTGACAAACTACTTACTTTCTTCTTTTCTTTTTTTAAAGAACTCAGCCCAAATTGTTGTAATCTGATTCATGTTTATTTCAAAGAGGCTATACAGCACACAGTGGGTGAGCTTGAAGTCCTATGGTCTGAGCTAAAAAAATCCAACCTGTATCACTGACTAGTGTATGACCATAAGGAGGTACTGAATCCCTGGGAACATTTTACCACATGTAAAACATGAATGATAACTATGCTACTTAATTTAGAGTACTACTGTAAAAATTAGATAGATAATGGAAGTATAACACTTAATACAGTGTCTAACTCACAGCAATTATTAAATAAAGGGCAGCTAGTGCATTACTTTCACTAGCACAATTTGTGTCTCCCGCTCCACTGTAGATTGTGAAGCCCTACAGGGCACGGTCAGTGTTTCAAAATTCTTTATCTTCAGTTCTGAACCCAGCGCCTATTAGGTGCTCTGATAATGGATGGGCAGCAGGGGGAAGAGTGTGGCGGGAGGCATAAGAAAAGTGCAGGAAGTGGGCACTTGGATTCTGTTATGGGAAGAGTATTTAATCATGTTCTAAAAGGCTCCAAGAGAAAAAAATATTTTTCCAGGGGAAGTGGATAAAATCAGGAGCAAAACTAGTCAGGCAATTAAGGCAGGAGTGGCAGGAGCTAGGGGACAGAGGCGCCACTAGGAGGGAGTCCAGATGCAGCAGGAGCTGCACCTCAGTTCCTATTTGCAGTACCAGCAGGGAGTTCTTGTGGTTAGGTCAGCGGCAAAACACACTTAGTGCATGTATGCAAATTCAGGCAGCAGGGTAGAACGGGAGAGTAAAAAGCTATTACTAATCACCATTCTTAAGACTGTAGATACTGATGATATGTTTTATGATGCCTGTGTAAGCAGCACAGAAAACAGGGCAAGCTGGATTCTCCTCTGGTTCAGTATGCTCCTATTTACAAGGAGGAATATTCAAAGAGCATCTTGCTTGGCAAGATACTTAATAATTGTGAATTTCAGGTTTACATCCATGGAACTGAAACAACACCATCTTCATGGGGTGGACATTGTATGAATGTGCTATCTGACATAATGTTTGGCCCATGTTAGGTACTGGTACTCAACAGATGGTAAATATTAGTGCTACCGTACACACGTATGGTGTGTTAAGCCATTCATAAAAACAAAAAACAAAACAAACAAACAAACAAAAAAAACACCGCACCCAGGTGTCAACCTGACTGGATTCAGGAATACCTAGAAATCTGGCCCAGAATCATTCTGAGTGTCTGAGGGTGTTTCCTAAACAACTAAGCAAGTGAATCTGAGTGAACTTGGTAGAAGACCAAGCCTCCACGTGTACAGCATCATGGGAGTCTGGGGAGATTGAATACAGAAAGCATGTTGGTCCCTCCTTCTGAGAGCTGGGATACACATGGCTCTCCTGAGTTCTGCCTGGGATGTCAGTCATTGGCCCTTGGATTCCAGGAATCGGTCCAGTGGCCCAGGCTTTTTGGTTTTGAAGTGAGAGTTATACCCTTGATTCCTCTGGTTCTGATGTCTACAAACTGAGATTGAACCCTGTTCTGGCATCCCAAGTTCCCACCCTGCAGGTAGGGACTCTTTCAGGACCTCCCAGCTGTTATAACTGCATGAGCCTTTTATCTTAAAAAATCTGCTTTCAAATACCTATATACATACACTTATCAAAATTTGTTGTCTCTAGAGAAACCAGAGGAATCTAGCACTGGCAGACAAAATTGACATTTGTTGATTAGTTTTAGACTAATTTAAAAAATAGTCACTTTATATATCATTTCCTTAATTCAGCCATATCAAAGCTGCTTATCATCATACTTGAACATTTTGCGTTAGTCACAATTTCATCTAAAAATGTCCTCTGATTTCAAAGAATAATTTCTAGAGTTCTCAAAAGAGTAAGAATTTCTGGAAAATGCCTATTTGTATATTGTGCTTTCATACATGTCTATGGATAAAAACAGATTATTTTAAAATGTATACAAATAGGTAAACATAATATGTGTAAGATCCAGAATCCCTCAAATTTTCCCATGGCTAAAGAATTAGCATTTACATAAATAAAGCCTCAAATCTCAGAGAAAGTGATCTACATGTAAGTTTTCCCTTTTTGTTTATGTTTTGGTCCTTCTTCATCCAGAATCTACTCTTTGCCTCCAGTAGGCATTACCCAAAACCACCGAGACTTTAACTGAGGCTGTAATACCAGGAAAAAGGGTACGTCCAAACTTTTTCCTTTGAGGTCTAAATTTATTTAGTGGCCAAAATAAATTTCCTTCTCTTCTCTCTTTCTTCCTTCTTTTATAATAAAAGAGGTTTGTGTTACTGTTTGAAATCTCCTAAAGCAAGAAACATTACTTCACAAACAATTCAAAAATATTAATATCCTTTCCTATTCATTTTGGCAAGATATTTCTCATTTAAAAAAAATAATACAGGCACGACTACTGACCTAGAGCAACATTAGCAAAAAGTATCTCTTTAAGTAAAACACATTAGTTTCAATACTTTAAGTAGTACAGTTCCTAGTAAAACTAAAAATTTCATGAACTGAATAATACAGACTCAAGACAGAACCACTTTTAAAAAGCATTCAAATACTAAGAAATCTGTTAACTGATATTAGGCAAGTATCCTTTTTTGCAATCTCAGAGACAGCACCATGAGGGGGAAAGAATGCATGAGTAACAAGACTTCCCTGCTCTTCACAACAGCAACACCACAAATCAACTGTACAGGTGAAAGCGGAATTTTAGTTTACTGGAAAGTAACTTTGACACCAAGGCAAACTACCAACAGTTTCAAAACACAGTAAGAAAACCTGTCGTGAAAATATTCACCAATTTTTCAGCTCACGATTATAGTCTTAGGAAAGCACATCTTCAATGAGCAGAAAAAAAATCCTTTACAAAGAGATAATCTTCTAACATGATTAGTTATAACCAAGGACTCACAGAAAATGTTTAGCATGAAAAAGCCAGTCCTGCAACCAGTAATCAAGGGTTGTTACGATGCAGAGGAAGGAAGGAAGAAATATGTGAAGATCAAATTTTATCACTTACCTCATGATTGAGCTCTGCTATCTGATCTTTCAGTTCCCTAATATACTGGTTAGAATCAGACTTGTTTAGCTGTCCTTGAAGCTTTCCTTCTTCTTTCTGTGTGGTGACAACAAAGCAAAAACAAGAGATAATTTTCACAGCAGGTACTAAAATATTTCAAGAAACAGGTCAGCTTCAGTAGACACAGCCTTCAATTAGCTGAATCAAATCCACTCTTAAATTGTCTTTGAAAAGTAACACGTAGCAAATAATACTGAATGGCTGCAAATAATGCTTAAATAAAGTTGTTCATAATCATCTCAATTTATAAAATGTAGCTTTTGTGGAAGTCTTAGAAAACAACAATTGCATGGATCTTCTAATAAAAAAAAAGTATCTTAGAATTTCAAAGTTGTTTACTTTTAGGGTAGCTGACTCTATCCATGAGATTCAAGACTTACTCAAGCTTCCTACAACCACACTGGGAATCTGGTTTTGCTTGGGGAACAGAAAGGAAAGGGGAGAAAAGAAAAAGCTCTCCAGGGATCAGCACCGTAGGGTGGGTAGAATAGGTAGAGCAAGCCAGCTCCCTGCTACCTTCCCTGGAAAACCAGTAGAAGATGGCTCTAGTTACCTGGGTGGCTGCCACCCACAAGGGAGACACACGTGGAGTGCCAGGCTCCTGGCTTCAGCCTGGCCAATACCAACCATCATCTGGGGTGTGAACCAGTGGTGTGTGTGTGTATGTGTAACTCTGATTTTTGAATAAATACATACATTTAAGAGAAAACAGAGTTCTCTAAATCAATATCAAACGGTGAGGAGGACAACCCTGAGTTTCTTTCTCTAATCATAGCTTAGGATGACTGCATCCCATCTTGAAGTGGCAGAGGTCAAGTCCCACAGTAACTTCTGATCTAGCCTCCTCTCGATGTGCACCTGGGAGGCAGCACATGATGGTTCAGGTAATTGGGTCCCTTCCATCCATGTGAGAGGGATGCAGTTCCAGGCTCTTGGTTTTGGCCTTTTTTTTTTTTTTTTTTTTTTTAGCAGGTGTCGGAATCAATTGGCAGACAGAAGAGTTACATACATTCTTTCTCGACCTTTCATATGAATAAATCAACTTCAAAAATATATTGGGAGTCCCTGAGATAGATGGCTAAAAGGTCCTCCTAATCCTAAATTTCAGAAGACTGTTGGGATCATTTGCCAGGGCTAGAGATTCAGATTTGAAAGAGCTTTCTTTTTGTTTTACACTACCTGAAAACAAACATGAACTGTTTTAGATAAACGGGCTTATAAAAGAGTAAATCCAGAATGGTCTTTGGTATCTCTAGACAAGTTAAAATCAGGAAGCTGTTTGTTGATGGACAGCATTTTAAGATTAAAGCCCTGATCCAAAGACATTTCCTGAAGTTATTGAGTAACTCCTGAACCTGGCACACCATCAGTTAACTCTGAACGGTTCCCCAGCTGCCTTCCATAGATGGAACCACCGGCAGCAGTCTTTGCTCAGTGTATCTTCTCATCATATTTTGTACGCAGATAGCCAGACAGCTGAATGTACACGCACACGTTTTTGTCTGTCCTGCAGACCCTATGCATGTTATTCTGCATTTTGTTATTAATCTCGTAACAACCAATCTGAAGATCATTTGGTAGCAGTCCATACAGAGCAGAAAGATACACATTCAGATCTTTGGAGAGTTTTGAAGTCCCTGTAAAACTTACCTAGGTGATATCTGAGTAATCACAGGTTTTTGAAAAAGCATGTTTTTAAATGTGCCTTGGGTCCTGTGAGTTACCTACAGAACAATGGGGTAGGGTGAAGAGCATTGTGCAATGTGGAGAGTCCTACTGGCCATTTTCAAATCGCTGCTCCAGGCCTCTTAATACCACCAACCTCACCCTGCTGTTTCTCCTTACATATTTTCCTCCAACAGCTTCTGCAGGACATAAGACTAGGTAGGACTGCTTTGGGAACAGAAAGGACAGCTACCCTGCAGAGCCAGCACCCTTATTATCACAGCCAGTTTGAACATGAATTTCTGTCACCTGGAATCAAAACAGCAATGGCTACTACAGATTGAGTACAAAGCAAACCTTTTCACTTGAGGTTCCCCAAAGGAGTTAAGTCCTGAGGCCGACAGTTACTGCATGTAAGTGATATAATTTTAGCCCTATTCAATCAGAGTGGCATTGTGTATCATATTGTAAGAAAACATTTAAATCATTATTTCTGTGGAGTAGGGTTTAGTCCTCTACTCCAGTGGAGAGACTGGAGGCTGGCACTTAGAATGTGCCAGGAATTGTTCTAAGTTTTTTCACATGTAATCATAACAACAACCCTGAACAACAGATAGTATTAATACTCCTACTTCATAGATAAGAAAATTTAAATCAAAGACAGAGTGAATTAGTTGTTTATGAGGGGCTGGTACTATGGTATGGCATTTACAGTCATTGCCTGCAGCCCCAACATCTCATATGGGCATTGGTTCAAATCCTGGCTGCTCCACTTTTGATCACTTTCCTAATAATGCTCTTGGGGAGCAAGGAGATAGCCCTAAGCAGCAAAAGATGGGAGAAACGGAAGCCCCTGACAGCAGCTTCAGACTGCCCCAGCTCCAGCAAGCTGGGCACTTGCGGATGCCTCTCCTTTTCTCCCTATCAAACTCTGCCTTTGCAAAAAATCAATCTAATTTTTAAAGATTAGTCAAGAGTTTCAGCCTAATTTATAGCATCCTGAACATGAGAAACGATGAAGCAAAGCAATATGTACAGAAATTTATAGAATGGACTGAGCAAATTAGCTTGGACTTAGTACAGAAGTCTGTCTTTCAATATTTATTTTGGTCTCTGCCAATGTAAGTGAAAATTGCAATAAGTCACCACTGATGAGATGATGTACACAGCATTTTTGGCCCTACAGTTAGAGCTGTCCAACACACTTGCATGTTTATGTCTGGATCTTATTTTTTTTCATTTATTTTATTTTATTGGAAAGTCGATAGACAGATGAGGCAAGACAGAGAGGAAGATCCTCCGTGCATCAATTCACTCCCCAAGTGGCCGTAACAGCTGGAGAAGCGCTGATCCAAAGTCAGAAGCCTGGAGAGTCTTCTGGGCTTCCCACATGGGTGCAGGGCCCCAAGTCCCTGGGACATCATTGACTGCTTTCCCAGGCCATAATCACGAGCTGGATGGGAAGCAGGGTTGCTGGGATTAAAACCAGTGTCCATAAGGGATCCCAGTGCGTGCAAGGTAAGGACTTTAGCCACTAGGCTACCACAATGGGCCCTGGATCTTATTTTTAATCATGCCCTTTTTTTGGGAGAGGGTGGAGGAGACAGATCACTTTTTAACTGAAACATTTCAAAGGCAGAGAATAAAAGAGTATTACAAGAAAGACTAAGGAGTTTACTTCTCATATTGGTCATATTCATGACTGCTTCCTCCTAAGATTTTTACTGACTCTGAACTAATGTTACCTCAGTTCTGCATATCCTCATGGTAGAAAAGGATGATGTCAAGCAGTGGGGAGTCAGGAAGAAAGACTGGGGTAAGGAGACAAAACAGAAAGCTCGAGAATGTTCATTGATCCAAACAGAATCTATTCTTTCCCAGATGTAACACAGGAAATGGCAACAGTGAAAACACAAGTGGATACACTTGCAAAGAGGATGACTTGCCAAGAACCACTCCCTCAGATATTTAGGATTTTTAGGATCTGCCGTGCTATTTTCTTTTGTGTGTGTCAAGTTTTGGAGTCACAGTATATTCACCCTACACCCTTGTCTGATTAAATGAAAAGCAACATCCATTACTAGGGAGAAATCCTTCCAGATGAGATGGAAAGGCTAACTGGTTCAGTTTGGAGAAACACACTTTTAAAGGAAGGCAAAGTTCTTGTGGTTTTTGGACATCCCACAGCAATATGTGAGACAACATGGAACGTTCAAGGCAAAAAAGCAAAAGTCCAAGGCAGAAAAGACTTGAGGTCAGACTATAAGATGATCAAGAACAACTCACAACTCTTCGTTGTAGGAAAATCTGCACTGAAATAAAGTCCCAGCAACACAGGAATCACTAAGTCCTATTTAACAAAAAGCAACCAAATGACTCCAAAGATCTTTGTCCTCGGAAGGTGAGTCTTAATACCAAAATTTTGTCATAGCATGATTTCTTTGGTGGAAACACAGTTAAAAACAAACAAACAAGCAAAAAACTGGGTAAATCAGAAGCTTCACAATAAAAAGATGGATTTTTAACTAAAAGGCCACTCTGGAAAAGTAATTGTGAAACGTGAACAAGCTCTCTTGGATTTTATGTGTTTAAAAACAGAATGTTCCTTGAACATTTCATTGTAGAAAACAAGACAAAATTCAAAACTGAAAACTTAAAATATCGAGCCTAACTGGAAACCACTGTCCTTCCTAGATTTAACCATATGTTTACAAAGCTTAACAGTGCATTTTTTTTTCTGGAAAATTTGTCAGTCAAGAAATTGGGTTCTGAGCTCTACTAAATCACTGTTTCTGTGAACATTACACTTACACACACACACACACACACACACACACACACACACACACTCACACACAGAAAATGGGTAACAACTTTGTTTATTGAGTCCTAGGAGTCAGAAGAAGAATGGTCACGCAGCTCCCGGCCTAGCCACTGCTGCCGTCAGGATGAGAGAGTCTATCCTGGCGTACTTGTCACACATTAGCGACACAGCAGTGTCAGACACAGCAGTGAGGGAGCCCTGCATGGAGCATTCGGATTTAACAGTGTCTCAGGGAATACAGCTGGCGTCTCAAAACCACAGGGGGAAAGCTAGAGATGTCTCATTCTTTTTATCTTAAATTTGTGATTTTTAAAAAACGTTCTAATGCGATCTTACTTAAACGTGCTACTTCAATGATTTGTAGGATTTTTTTTTTAAATATGAAAACTGAGTCATCATCTATACAATGCCAAAACAACAACAACATACTACTATGATCTAAGAAGTGGCTGTCAATTTAACCTCACTTTTTCTGTATTTTTTATAAGTATTTTTATAGCTTACTATTTTCAAACAGTGTCCATATGTTTGTTTCTGATAAGAAGGTGGGAAAATGTCAGCAACACTAATAAATTTCCTAGGAACCTGCATTTTCTTGAGGTTTTCTTTTGGCCTAGCTCATAACAAGATTGCCAGCTAACTGGTTTCCTAAGTAAAACTAATTAGGTAAACAATAAACATAAAGCAAAAGCCACACAATATAACAACGATTTTTGTATTTTGCTGTGTTTTCACTGAAAAGATCTTACACTTTTTGTCACATCAAAAATAAAAATTACATAGTAAAAGAGTATGAAGCAATGTTTGTGAAAGCCGTAATATCACACCTTTGAATAATTCTAGCAATCAACCGTATGTTACGTGCAGTAATCTGATTCACTTTAAAGATCTAAGTTAAAGCACTTTGTAGATGAGACTCTTAACGCATCAGTAACACAGTTAATAACACGCATGTTTAAATGTTTAGGAGTAAAGTATAATGATGCAACTTACTTGAGAGAGTGAAAGAGAGAGAGAGAGAGAAAATGTGGAAACAATGGTCTTACCCACTTTCCTGTAGCCCTTGATCCTTTGTGCCCTAATCAACTATTGAAGATTATCAAAATAATAAAAAAAGAAAAAAACATGTATCAAAAAAGAAAGAGCAGATATAGTGACAGAAAAAGCAAATCTATTGAAATATTAATAGAATACAGAGTATGAATTTTTGGGTGTTCATTATACAATTTTTAAAAATTCCTGCATGTTGAAACTTTATTAGCAGTAGGAAATACAAAACAATTTATTATTCCACTCTTCCTGCCATTTGGTAAGATGAGTCCACATTACAGTTCGAAATCTCCCTTTTGCTCTGGTAATGGATACTACTCGCTTCACATTTTGCTGGAAAAGTACACTGGACAGTAACAGGCTTCAGTTATCCTTTACCCGAAACACTTAGGACCAGAAGTGGAGTTAGGGATGGAATTAAGTACTGGTGGAGTCGTGATGGCCTTTCGAAAGTTTTGAATTTTGGAGCATTTGAGAGCATGGATTTTCACATTAAAGATGTTCAACTTGTATGACAAAATCCACATATATCAGGACTTTGATAAAACAGAATTTTTACCTATTAAAGTTTGTGGTACATTCTACTGTTGTTACGTCAAAATCTGTGCTGGAGTCTTGCTAATGTGCTTGGGAAAGCAGTGGAAGATGGCCCAAGTACTTTGGCCCCTACACCACGGTAAATGCTTGGGGAGTTAAATGGCAGATGGAGGCTCTCTGTCTCCTTCCTTCTAATGCCCAAATACACAAAAGGTGAACAATTTGTGTGGTCTTGCATCAGTGAGATTAGAGAGACGATGGAAAAAGTTTTCTCTAGTCCTAAGAAGCATGTTAACACAGGTTGTACAGGTGCTGTTGTATTGGAGAACACAGCAGATACTGTCCTGCAGGTTCAGGGCACTGGAAATGCAGTACAGAACTCTGCAGGATGCCTTACTCTCCCAATCCCACCCTACAGACAGCCTGGCTGCTTAATGTGTTTATGGAGTGTTCTGTGTGACATTTTCTTAGAAACCAGGATTTCATCTAAATCTTTCCTCCAGGAACTCATTCTATTTGTATCTTTGTCACATCTTTCCTCCATTTGTTGTGGGACACCAGTTCCCACTTAAGTTACATTATCTGTCATCATATCTCTTAGCTAATAGCTGTTCGACACTCTCACTCTCTGCTTCACTGTGATTATATCAACCCTTTTAAAAATTGCTGTTACTTTGTTAATGATTTTAACAGGTAACTCTAAATGAACCTTTCTGAATAAAGAACAAGTGTTTCTCTACTTATGATAGGGTTATGTCTGAATAAATGCACTGCCAACTGAAAATATCTTAAGTCAAAATGTAATTAGCAGAGTTCTCAAACCACTGGTAGTCAGAGAAAAGATCAAAATTCAAAGTATGGTATCTACTGAATGCACTGCTTTTGCACTAACAAAAAACAATTGTAAGGCAAGCGGGCTGTCTGTCCTTAGATCCCGCTACTTGATTTTATCAGCACAGAGGATACCAAACTCTTACCCAAGACTCTCATCTCCTTCCTAAAATTCATTGAGCAGTTAGTTGTTGAGCACTTGCTATATGCCAGGCACCAACCATACAACAGGAAAAAGTCACAAAGTTCTAATAAATGGATAGGTGCAGCCACGTTAGTTGCCTTTGCACTTAGTAAACACATATACTCACATGTATGTTGCATGATATTCAATATAGATGCACATGTCATACATACTTAGCCAATGGGTTTAGACTAGAAGGTCAAACTGGGGGACCCCGTGTTAAGCACAGTGGGTTGAGAGACCACCATGATGCCCCCTTCCTAAACTGAAATGCCTAGTTTGAGTCCCAGCTACTCCCCAATTTGGATCCAGTTCCTCTTCCATCTGCCTGGGAGGCTGGAAGACAGCTCAAGTGCTTGGGTTCCTAGCACTCACATGGGCAATCTGGATGAAGTTCTTGGCTTCGTCTTGGTTCAGTCCTAGCTACTGTGGGCATTTGCAGAATAAAACAGTGCATGGAAGATTTCCCCCCTTTGCCTTTTAAAAAAAATAAACAAATGCATCTTTTTCTTTTTTTTAACTTTCTTTTTCCAAATAACTTTGGAACAGGAAATTACTATGATATATTTTAACATTTTAATTCTGGGAATTAAAATTATAAACATGGTTTACAAATACACATCACACCCTTAAAGGAAATAACAGAAACAATTAGTAATCTCTCTAAGCTCTTTTCATAGTGATTTCAAAATAAATCTAAGGTTATACATAGGATGTGGGTTTTTCACTGGGAGTAGCATTACAGCAGGTTTGTGGTATTAGAAGGGTCATGACACAATGCAGGTTGCACAGTCTCAGATGCAAGTACAAAGCCTGCATTTAAAAAATATTTTATATTATATCCACCACTGGGAAAAAAATCTACAAAAAACAGAGATTATGCTACATAAAGATACGGCTTAAGTTTTCTTTTGGATCAAAGTTATACCCTTTTTGAAACAATTTAAAAAGCAATCTCTTGACAGTTATAAGGGTTAAATAACACTTCTTTTCAAGGCTCTATTATGAAACTTGTGTTCAACGGTCTTGGGGCAACCATGGTAACTTGCAGCCTGGGCACAATGTCTAAGTTTCAATTCGATATTTTCAATTCATATTTAAAAGTGAATTACAACTGATTATTAAATTCCTATAAAAAAAAAAACTTCAGTGATCTGAGTAAATCCGTGACAGTAGATAAGTTTAATCAACATAGCCACACTACTGAAACATCAATAGCAACCACTGAGTTTTAGTAAGTTATTACTGATTTGTACTTTGCCCCAAGAAAAATTAATCAGAACAGTAAATGTGGTGAGTGGTAGCCTCTCCATGACTTCAAGGTGACTCATTTGAAACATCTAAAAACAAATCATACTCATACCATGTTCTACTGATAAGTCTTGAAACAGTTTCCTGTAACTTAAAGTCACGGACTCAGAGGTTTTAATTTTCTTTTTTGTAACTAGGAAAAATAAATAAAAAAGTACACATAAAAATCTTAAAGAAAATAACCATGTAATCAAAAAAGTATAAGTAGAAAAAATCAGATATTTTCCTGGTATTTTTCAATGCTGAGACTGATTTAATTTCATTTCAGAAGACAAACTAACATACATACCCACAAACGTTTTTAAAGTGATAAAACTTTTAAGATCAATTAAATGTACACACAAAAGATCACCATTTACTGCAGGTCCACATCCTTTAGGAGATAGTCCTAATAGATCCTATTGTAATGGGAAATGAATTGATTTTGTGACTAATGTTTATAATTCAATGGGTTCCTAGAAGCCCAGATTCTATATGTTCCCATTATAACTTACACTTTAGTATGGTGTCTCTGTTACAATTAACCAACCAGTATTGATATATTAATAGCAAGAATCCCTAGTTTATTGCTATCTCTTTGGTTTGGTTTATTTTTGTTGTTCTTACCTACTGCCTGTTTTTCTTTTGGTTTGTTTCTGTTCCAGGATTCCATCTAGGAGACTACATGACATTCCATTGTATGCTTAGGTTTGACTGGGATAACTTCTCAGGTTTTATTTGTTTTTGACGACTTTGGCAGCGTTGGAAGCTGCAGTGCTCAGGTATTTTGTATTATTTCCATGATTACTTTATCTAGTATTTTCCTCACGGTAAGACCTTTATGGGGTTTGGGGAGGAACACCAGAGGTAGAGTGTCATTTTCATCACATCCCACCCATGGCACATACCACCAGCATGACCCGTGACAGCAGTTCAGCCTTCTGCCCGAGATCAAGTGCGATATGATTTATAACTGGTGGCACTGGCTGTGATCACCTGGCTTGGGCAGTGTTTGTCAGGTTTCTCCAATGCAGTCTTGCCCCTTGTACTTCACATGCCTTGTCCTGTGAGGAGAAGTCACCATGTGTAGTCTACAATCAAGCAGTGGGGAGTTGTGCCTGCCTTGAAAGCAATCTACAAAATTTATTTGTAATTCTTCCACAAATTGTCTCTTCTTTGCCATTACTAATTTATTGCATCATTATTTATATTGGTAAGGACTCATGGAAATATTTAGTTCATATTTCGGGCTACAATCTATTACCATTTCAAATATTCCATCCCTTACAAACTGCTCTGCCTTTGGCCAAGGGGAGCTCTCTCAGCTGGTCCCTTTGCTCCTTTGAATGCTGGGGTATGTTTGCTTTGGAGCACTTCCTTACTTTCTGGCATTACAAGCTGTCCCAGGCTTATCTCATTTACTTCCCCCAGGTCAAGAATCACCTACTTGTCTGAGTAGTCTGGGTTCCATTTCTTGGAGAATGGTGTTAAGACAGAAAATCAGGGCACTGGGTATGCAAAAATTCCTTTTACATGAACACCAAGATGATCAATCTTACTAAGCAATCACTTTTCCTTCATTAGCTCTTATCTGAGATCTTTCTAGCGGATGGTCTTAAAGGATCTGAGTGATGACCTTTTATATACAGCAATATCCTAAAGACCTCTGGATACTTAGTCCCTTTAAATTGAACTGTATATTTGCCTTGGATAGCAAAGAATCATATTTGGGTACTATAGAAAAACCACTTTATTAAACAGAATTTCTTAATTCCTAATGACTACATAATAAGCCAAGTTAAAACAGTATATATAGTGGCCCAGTGCAATAGCATAGTGGTCAAAGTCCTTGCCTTGCACACGCCAGGATCCCATATGGTCGCCGGTTCTAATCCTGGTGGCCCGGCCTCCCATCCAGCTCCCTGCTTGTGGCCTGCGAAAGCAGTCGAGGACAGCCCAAAGCCTTGGGACGCTGCACCTGCGTGGGAGACCTGGAAGAGCTCCTGGTTCCTGGCTTCAGATTGGCTCAGCTCCAGCTGTTGCAGCTGCTTGGGGAGTGAACCATTGGACGGAATATCTTCCTCTCTATCTCCCCTCCTCTCTGTGTATCTGACTTGCCAATAAAAAAAAAAAAATCTTAAACAGTCTATATACCTAAATTGCTATGCTGAAAACTTGTGTTAAGATTAAATATTATTACAAAATAGCTATTTTATCAAACTCAAAAAATGCTAAGTTCAGAAAGTAATGAAAGACAAGTAAAAAAAAAGCTTAATATTTAAGTGCTTAAAATGGAAACTATACCCCACGGGTACCACTCTACATCAAAAGGTTAAAAAAACAAGCTTCTGAAAAGAAGCTTTTTACCTAAGAGTTGGTATATAAGCCATCACCCATTGTGAAACTATTAACAAATTAGCTCAGGAAACTGGAAAGTTCAAACTGATTACAAAGCCTGATGATAACTCTATTTAGTAATATCATAGTAATTAAAAATAAAATATTTTAGAGGTAATGGTAAAGATTTTATCACTTCCTTTCCATCTCTGTTAAAACTGCCTGCTGCTCTGAGCACACTGATTTAAGCCTAGCTCCCCATTCTATGTCAGAACAGAATTGTGAGTGGGTGTTTTTTAAGCCAAGAGTGGTTGGGGTATTGCCCATCTGAGGCATCCCTAGAGGTTATCTGTTGGGCAAACTAACGAAAGTGGGTAAATGCTACTGGGTACCAGGAAAAGAACCAAAAGTTGGATTTCAGTAGAACCACAACGTTTTAAGTAAAGAACTTTCCATCGCTTATAACAAGGTGGCATTAAGTTTACAGATGTGTTCAGCTTAGTGTACAGAAGCTTTTACTATGATTATGACAAAAACACTTCTTATTTACAACTGCCTCAAAACAAACTTAATTTTGGTTAAACATCTAAGGGGTTTCTCATTTATTTTTTCTCAACTAATTAAACAAACAAAAAATGTTTTGTGTGCTTTGTTCTACTACCTGGGAAGAAAAGACAGTTTTATTTGCAAAAACAGTCTTCAGGGCCCAGCGCGGTAGCCTAGTCGCTAAAGTCCTCGCCTTGCATGTGCTGGCATTCTATATGGGCACTGATTTGTGCCCTGGCTGCTCCATTTCCCTCCCAGCTCCCTGCTGGTGTCCTGGGAAAGCAGTAGAGGACAGTCCAAAGCCTTGGGACCCTGCACCTGCATGGGGGACCCAGAGAAATTTTCTGGCTTCTGGCTTCAGATAGGCTCAGCTCCAGCCATAGCAGCCACTTGGGGAGTGAACCAGGATAAGCAAGATCTTTGTCTCTCTTCCTCTTTGTAGATCTGACTTTCAAATAAATTTTAAATAAATAAATAAATAAAGTCTTCAAATAATAAATAACACTAGGACCAAGAGACAAAGTTAGAAAATTAAACTAACAGCAAGTGAAATGTCCTTTTTTTCCTCCCCGCTCCCGAAATGTGTACGTTTTAATTACCATTTCCTTCCAGTTAGGATGCTAACATCAACAGATGACTAGATAAAGAAAATGTGGTGTATATATACACTAAAAAGAAGGAAACTCTGTCTTGCAATAAAATGTATGCAAATGAAAACCATTGAAAGTGAAATAAGCCGGTCTCAAAACTATGTTTTCCCTGATTGATAGCAACACACAAAGCACAAAAAATACAATGTATATGAGACTGACATTTTTGAGATTGCACTATTGTTTACAGTCAGTGCATATATTCTTTTTTTTTTTTAAAGATTTATTTATTTTATTACAAAGTCAGATATACAGAGAGGAGGAGAGACAGAGAGGAAGATCTTCCGTCCAATGATTCACTCCCCAAGTGACCCGCAACGGCCGGTGCGCACCGATCCAATGCCAGGAACCAGGAACCTCTTCCAGGTCTCCCACACGGGTGCAGGGTCCCAATGCATTGGGCCGTCCTCGACTGCTTTCCCAGGTCACAAGCAGGGAGCCGGATGGGAAGTGGAGCTGGTTGCATATATTCTTGAAAGGTTTTTCCCCTACTTTCTAGTTGTTGAATTCCTTACCTAAATGTGACTGTGAAGCAAACAGAAAGCATGCCACTGTAAAAGTTAAAAAAAAAAATAAAAATGAGGGCCCAACACGGTGGCCTGGCTGCTAACGTCCTTGCCTTGAAAGCGCCGGGATTCCATATGGGCACTGGTTCTAATCCCAGTGGTCCTGCTTTCCTATCCAGCTCCCTGCTTGTGGCCTGGGAAAGCAGTCGAGGACGGCCCAAAGCCTTGGGACGCTGCACCCATGTGGGAGATCCAGAAGAGGCTCCAGGTTCCTGGCTTCAGATTGTCTCAGCTCCGGCCAATGCAGCCACTTGGGGAGTGAATCTCTCCTCTTGGGAGTGAATCAATGAACAGAAGATCTTCCTTTCTGTCTCTCCTTTTCTCTGTATATCTGACTTTCCAATAAAAAGCAAATTAAACATTTAAAAGAAAATGAAGGATGGATGCAGAACATGGGCAGGAGGGAGGGTATGCTGAGAAGTACCACGACGTTCCTAAATCTATTTTGTGAAATCTATTTTGTGAATCTGTCTACTTTGTATAAATTTTTATATTAAAAAAAATGGTTCTACAGCAACAGACATTTGGCAAAGTGATCAAGATGCCACCTGGGATGCTTGAATCCATGACAGTTGGCTCTCTGCCACCCATACAGGAGACCAGGAGTGAGTTCCTGGCCCAGCCCAGGTCACTGTGGTATCTGGAGAGTAAACCAGCAGATGGCAGCTCTTTCTTTCTGTTTGTCTCTCTCTCTCTCTCAAGTAAGTAAAACAAAACACTAAAAACAGTTTTAGGAAAATGCCTATCTGAAAGCAGCTATATGTAAAAATGGCCAGGTGACTGTAACAGAGGTGGAGACGGTATAATCTTACAGAGGATATTAAGCAGATTACAGGTGTAGTGATGTTAGAACAATAAAATTGGGGTAGAGCATACACTTTAAGTATGAAAGTTTCAGGATGACTAAATAATTCTTGAAAACAAATTTAACAAATGCAAGCCTTGTAAAGACATATACTACAAAAAGCTACAACATGTATACACTTGATGTCAGCAAAAAGGCCAAGAAGTGATGCCACAGCATCTATAAAAATATGTCTTTCTTCATCCAAAGTATGTATCTAAACATGATACTTACAACTATAATTTTTCATAGTTAAATTAAAATCAGACTTTAACTTAGAAATAACAAATTAAGTAAACATAATTTATTAAATGAGCAGTTTTATAAAGTTTGATTTAGGAGAAAAACTTGTAGTCACAAAAGATTAACAGTAATCCAAAAAGCCAACCTGGAGAGGTTTGGGATAACAAGATCCTTGACTGAGTTCTCCCCCTAGTGGAATCTGAACATGATGGAAGATTCTTCCATAACTAGTAACTTACAATATGTTCAAATTAGAAAAGGAATTCCAGGTTTTTTTTTCTTAAAGATTTATTCATTTTATTACAGCCAGATATACAGAGAGGAGGAGAGACAGAGAGGAAGATCTTCCGTCCGATGATTCACTCCCCCAGTGAGCCGCAACGGGCCGATGCGCGCCAATCCGAAGCCGGGAACCTGGAACCTCTTCTGGGTCTCCCACACGGGTGCAGTGTCCCAATGCATTGGGCCGTCCTCGACTGCTTTCCCAGGCCACAAGCAGGGAGCTGGATGGGAAGTAGAGCTGCCGGGATTAGAACCGGCGCCCATATGGGATCCCGGGGCTTTCAAGGCGAGGACTTTAGCCACTAGGCCACGCCACCGGGCCCAATTCCAGATTTTAACAAGAGACCTACTTACGAAACTTAATCTGCATTAGATAAACCAATGATGAACCACTAATACATTTAGTGAAAACATATTTACTAAACACATTTACAGTAAGTTATCCAAGGGACCCTCTATCCTAAATCCCGGAAGACAAACAGAAATAATGCAAAAGTGTGGAAGTAAGTACAGAAAAAGGTAGCAATAAGCAAAGTAGAGTACAGAAGTTTGAAAGATCCAGAACGCTATAGGAATAGGACACTTCAGAGTGCACAGAATGCAGTGTCCACAGGGGCTGGATGGGAAGGGAATGGTGCGACCTGAGGCTACACATGCAATCAGGGGCATAATAAAGAGACCAGGACTTAATGCTATAGAATTTTGATACGATTTGGTAGATAATAGAGGATTCCATGTTTTAGGAAAACAGCTCTACTAGCAGCATAGAAAGAGACAGAAGGAAAGGCAACTGAATGAAAAGTCACTACAACAATCCAAGCAAGGCGTAAGCAGATGCAGCAAAGCAGTGATGGGGGAACTTGGATGTTACAGCAGGGAAGGGAGAAATCCCTGAGCCTCTGGAAATGTATCATGAAAAATAAAAAGCAAAAAACACAACAACAAAAAAAGCAATTATGCCATGAAAAGTTTCAAAAACAGTTCTTAAAATGATTCTTAATGCCTTCAATAAATTTTAAAACCTTTTTTCAATTTTCATATTAACTTTGATTTAGTGTTCAGACTTCCTTGAGACTTAACTCTTTTGAAAGAGAAGAATTAGTAAGACACTTTCATCTGCATGAACTATTAAGAATTATCTGGGGCCCGGCGCCGTGGCCTAGCGACTAGAGTCCTCGCCTTCAACGTCCCCGGGATCCCATATGGGCGCAGGTTCTAATCCCGGCAGCTCCACTTCCCATCCAGCTCCCTGCTTGTGGCCTGGGAATGCAGTCGAGGACGGCCCAATGCATTGGGACCCTGCACCCGCGTGGGATGCCTGGAGGAGGTTCCTGGTTCCCGGTTTTGGATAGGCGCAGCACCGGCCGTTGCGGCTCACTTGGGGAGTGAATCATCAGACGGAAGATCTTACTCTGTCTCTCCTCCTCTCTGTATATCTGACTTTGTAATAAAAATAAATAAATCTTAAAAATAAATAAATAAATAAATGTTTTTTTTAAAAAAAGAATTATCTGAAGGGTGATCTCCATGAGTAGATAAAATGTCAGTGGGGATGCAAGCAAACAGAAGTACTTTATAACATAATTTGTTATTTACTAAAGTTGAAAATGTTCATAGGCATATTACCTTAGAGGATAAGAACAGAACAAGTCATGACTTATATAAGATGAACCACTAGGCAAGACCTGAAGTACAAAAAAAGGAAAACATTTCATATGGAATAGGAATATTGTCTGATTTTAAACACATTGACCTGGAAGAGTCTATACAACTTCTAGGTGGAACTGGTTACTGCTAACTAAAGCTTTTGGACTATTAATCAAACTGTACAAGAAAAAAAACCAAGAAAATAAAGAGTGGGATTAGATATTTGCAAAATATAATATCAGTAAAGAAGCACATGCTCACAAGAAGACAGTCTGTTAGAAAAGGAAAAGGGCCAACCTCCCTAGAATAAAGTAAGGGAATCAATGCCATGATGAGTTCTTACTGCACACCCCAGCAGATGGCCAAAAATCAGAACATGTAACACTACTAAGTATCAGAGAAGATGGGGAAGAAATAACAAGAACTTTCAGATGCTGTCACTGGGAGTTGAAACTACTACAAGCACTTGTGGAAAATACAGTTAAAGATCTGCATATCCTACAACCTATTAATCTCACACCTTGGCACACCGGCAAAGAAACTTGTGTTCCCAAGGTCAATGTAGTACTCAAGATTGCTTGTAATCAAGCCTTGTTCATAACACTTCCACCCTGGAAATGCACAAAGTATAATCAATATACTGTGATACAGCTTTAAAATGAAATATGTACAATTACAGTGATGACTTAGAAAACTTTTGAACAAGAGATACAAAAGAAAATATTGAATATACCTATCAAAAGCTTAGAACCCAGGCAAGCTAAGCAAATGCACTTAAAAATGACACAACTCCGGAGTGATTAACATCGAGGCAGAAGGGAACAGGCTGTGAATGAGTAGGCTTCCCGAGTACAGGCATTATGCCCCAGCCTCATCTTGGGTAGCAGTTCCATGCACACTACTTTTAGACATACTATAATGCAGCTTTGTTTCATGATCTCAACACATTCTATACTGCTTCATAAACTTTTTAAAAGATTATTTTCTGATTTGAAAGGCATGCAGAGGGACACACAGAGATCTCTTACTTGCTGATTTGTTCTTCCATTGCCCACAATAGCCAGGGTGGGCTCGGTTAAATCAAAGAGCCCAGAACTCAATCCAGGCATCTCTGCTGGGTTTTACAGAAGCAACTATTTGAAAATCATCACCTGCTACCCTTCAGGATGCACATCCCAAGAGGCTGGAATTGGTAGTGGAACCAAGACTTGAACTTGGGCATTCTGAACTTTAGTGAAACTAAAAGCTTTTGTGCATCAAAGGACAATAGCAGCAGAGAGGAAGGTAACGAAGAAGGAAGAAAGCGCTTGCAAAACCATGAACAAATGTCTGAAAAAGGACTGCCATTCAGAATATATAAATAACTTACAATTCAGGAATAACAGCATGATTAAAAATGAAGAAAGGAAGGGGTTTAAACAGGCATTTAGCCAAAGTAAACACCAACTAAGCACATGAAAAATGCTCAACACTGCTAATCATTAGGGAAATGAAAATCTAAGGTACCATTTGAACTACCACTTCATACCCATATTATGATGTGGAGTATAAAAACACAAAACCAGTAAGTGTGGGTGAGAATGCAGAGAAAATGGAACACCCTGTGTACTGTTGGTAGCAGCTGACATAGTTGTTGACACAGTTGTGAAAAAATGACATGGACATTTTATCTAAATGACATGAAAGCTCTTTCTAAAACAAACAAACAAATCAACAAAAACTAAGCATCATTATTACATGACGCTACAATTCCACTTCAAGGTATGTATTCAAGAACCCGGCACCGTGGCCTAGCAACTAAGGTCCTCGCCTTGAACATGCTAGGATCCCATATGGGCACCAGTTCTAATCCCGGCAGCCCTGCTTCCCATCTAACTTACAGCTTGTGGCCTGGGAAAGCAACTGAGGATGGGCCAAAGCCTTGGGACTCTGTACCCAGGTGGGAGATCTAGAAGAGCTCCTGATTCCTGGTTTTGGATCAGCACAGCACCGGCTATTGTGGTCACTTAGGAAGTGAATCATCACACAGAGATATTTCTGTCTCCTCTCTCTCTCTCTCGCTCTCTCTCTCTATATATATATGTATGTATGTATGTATATATATATATATATATATATCTTAGTAATAAAAATAAATAAATCTTTAAAAAAAAGGTATATATTCAAAACAAATGACAGTGGGGGGCTGGTACTGTGGCACAGTACGTTAAGCCACAGCTTATGATGTCAATGCCCCCTATCAGAGTGCTAGTTCAAGTCCTTGCTTGCTCTGCTTCTGATCCAGCTTCCCACTAATGTGCCTGTGAAAACAGTGGAAGATTGACCAAGTAACTGGGTACCTGCCACTCACGTTGGAGACCAGGATAGAGTTCCTGGCTCCTGAGGCCATTCAGGGAGTGAATCAGCAGATAAAAGTCTCTCTCTGTGTTCTCTCTTCTCTATCTGTCTTTGTCTCTCTCTATCTCTTTAGGTCCCTCTCCTTTTGTGTCTAAAATACATAAAGAAATACTAAAGAGAGAAATGACTCTAACAGATATCATCCATTTCTTTGTACATCTATGTTTATAGTAGCATCACTCACACTAGCTAAAATGTGGAAGCAATGAACAAATGAATAAACAAAACACAGTATCGCATATAATGGAATATTGTTTCACCTTAAAAAGGAAATTTAGACACACACTACAACATGAATGAACCCTATGGACATTATGCTAAAGGAAATAGGCCAGTCACTCAGGAAATAAAAAACACTTTATGAATCCATTTATAAAAAGCATCTAGAATGGTCAAGTTCAAAGAAACAGAAGTAAATGGTGGATGCCAAGGACTGGGGTGAAAAAAGAATAGAAAATTAGTGTTTAATGGGCGTGGACTTTCAGTTAGGGAAGAATGTTCTAGTGACGGACAGTGTAATGGCTGAACAACAACATGAATGCATGGACCATTACACAACAGTATCCTTTAAAATGACCAAATGTATGTTATCTGCATTTTGCCCTGATGAAATAGAATCACTTTGAAAGTAAGCAAGCACTGGATATGAAGGAAGTCATGAGGGTGATGATATAAGCAGATCATTGTCCAGCCAGAGACAAGGGGGGATACTGTGATATTTTTCCACACATTTTCGTAATTTCATACGGTACCTGGATTTCAAGTTCAGCAATGTGCTGCTGTAGCTCAGCCACAGCAGCTATGCTATCTGCTTCCCGGAGTCTCACAGCCATCACTTCTTCCTTATTCTAGGGTGGCAAACAAAATGACAGATCACATGAATTAGAGTTCACTGAATTTTTTCAGATTTCAGGAAAGTAACAAAGTGTATAAATCTTGTATTTGTATAACCCAGCATGGTCTTGGGCAGGACACATAATCGAAGAGCTCAATATACCCAGAGAGGCAGTATTACCCACACCAAGTGGAATGAAGACAAATTATAAAAGGCTGTACATAGAAGAAGACATCCAAAGTCCATACGGAGATATAAAAATAATGAAATAAAGCAGGGTAAAAGAAGTAAACAAATAAATGGCCGCACATCAATTCAAAACAGGTTTTGTCTCCAAATGGATTTGTGTAGAATTCACGAAAAACTTCAGATTTGGATTCTGAGATTGGGTATCATTTGATTTGCACTACTTCATTTTTAAGTGAGAACATTTGAATTCAGTTGAGAAGGGAAAATAAGTGAAAATATTATAAACAATATTCTGACATAAATAAAAAATTAAAATGTTCTAATGATTAATTATCAACATAGCAAAGGTTGTAATCATAATAATTTAAGGACTGGTTTCCTTGGAAAAAGTTGTATTTGAACTTGAATTGCTCCAAACAAGATAAAACACACACATTTAATCAGAATGTACTTGATATTGGATGACAATATGCTGGTGATTCTCAAAATCCACAAGGCAAAAACTGCATAAATCAATATATCATATGGGGCAGAAGACAAAGCCAGCATCTGCGTCACACTTCATGAAGATATGAACAAACATCAAAAAGTAATATTCCAATTGGTTCTTAAAACTCTCTACTATTCTGAATCTGCATCTATTACGGATTCAAAGAAAACAAAGTGATTTTTATCATAAAACTCCCAAAAAAAATGTGTTTTTGAAAAACACTTTATCTTGCTTAACAGGCACTATAGCATTTAAGAAGTTAATACAAATATTCTAAGCTCTAACCAATAATGAAAGGAGATGAAATTAACTTCTATAAACACAAGTCAGCATGGTTAATTAGCATCCAAAAACTCGAATCAAATACTGGTATAAAAAAATCAAACTGGTATGAACTCAATTCACATCATTTTATTTTTGACCTAGCATAGTGAAAATCCTTCAAAAAAGACCATGCTTCAACTAGTACAAGCTCAGTACTGCCTACAGATTTCTGTCAGTGTAAACTATAGCAGCATGCATATTTATCAGGATGTAATTCCATCTCTGGACTTCAGTGACACTGATAAACCACTCAAGCTTCACTCTTGGTTTTAAATGACACCAGAACAAGTTGATGGAATTACAGCTTTTTATGTGCCACTGAAAGTCTTATTTCTTGTAGAATATAGTATGGCTGGAATCTTTAAGGGGTATCATTCCTATGATCTCACCATGAAAATGTGGATGCCTAGTCTACATTTCAAATCCCTAACTTGCCTTTAAGCAATCTATTGCACAACTGAGACTAGACTTATCTCTTCAGTTAATTCACACACATCCCTCCCTCTCTCCTTTCACCTTATCCCCCAACTCTTCTCTATGTCATCTTTATTAGATTGTAAATTTATTTCAGGAAAATGTGTACATCAAATAGTTTCATTTTTTAAAATTAAAATACTTGTGGAGAGGGGAAAAAGAGAAAAGATGAGAGAGATTGATTGGTTGAGGAAAAGAATAAGGGCACTGTGGTAAAGAGGTTTAACCTGCTGATAATGATGCTGTTCTCCCATATCAGAGCACCAGTTCAGGTCCTACCTGCTCCCTGATAATGCACCTGGGAAGGCAGCTTATGACAGCCCAAATAACTGGGTGCCCGCCACCCAAGTGGGAGACCAGGATGGAGTTCCTGTCTCCCAACTTCTACTGAGCCCAGACCTGGCTGTTGTTGCCATTTGGGGAGTGACAAAGCTAATGGAAGATCTCTGGTTCTCCCTCTCTATGTCATCCTGCCTCTTAAATAAGAAGCTCATTTAAAAAATATAAGCATAAATAAAGGAAAATATGCTTATTTATCACACCAGTGCATATACATTTCTTTTGCTTTCTATCCAGAAAATATATTGACTGCCTGCTAATAAAATATCAACCAAAGAAGGAAGTTGTAAGCCCCCTAAATTATTTATATTTTGGGGGGAGTTATTAAAAAATTTCAGTTTTACAGAGCCAGTAGTCAAAAGAAACACTGTAAAGAAATAATAGCGAATGCCACCACAGAAAATTAAGTTCATCAAGGAAATGTTTGAAAAGGTTTCTCCCCCACATCTAGCTCCAAGTCAAGATGAGCTAATCTAGTCAGAAAGCACCTGTCAAAGCAAGTTCAGGGAAAGTGGAAAGTATAACAGGGATAATACTGGTTCTATTTCCTTTAAAATCATGATCCTCAAGGCATGATTAACATGAATAGAAACAACCAGCTGGAAGGCACATTTACCTTGCATTCAATCTCTGCCTGCTTGCGCTTTGCTTCACTTAACTGAGTAAGCAGTCCTTTGTTCTGCACAGAGAGATACTGCACCTTCTCCTGTAGGCTGATCACCTCTTGCTCTGCTCTGCGAAGATGGTTACTATTGATCTGGTTCTAGCAATGAAAAATAAAATTGCTCAGACCACAGATAAGGTACCTGGCAAAGTTTAAAAGTTTATCCATTTTATACCTCAACAACAGCATAAAAAATGTTCCTACTAGTTCAATTTAACTTCATTCAATCAATAAACTCCAAACAAGGAGGATATAAAACTACTTTAAAAACATATAATGCACACCACATTGGAAACTCTCATGGTAGCACTACGTAACACTTACGCAACAATTACCTGTGGACTACAAGGATGCTAATACATAATCGGAAGGCAATGGGGTTATCAAGAGAACAGATCCAGGAATAATGGATTTAACTCTTTTCCAGTTCCCAGAGAAAACTAAAAGGTTATCACCATTACTTACTGGACTTGACATTTCCTGAAGTCACAAAATGTGCCATATGTAATCTGACTTGCTCTCAATTTCTAACAGACTGTGTAAAGCACAGATTGATTTTGAATTCCGGCTGTGCCATTTAACGGTTTTCAAGTTAATATTTCTGAGTTTCTATTACCTAACTTGAAAATTTACATTAATAAAATATCTTATTTCTAATTTGGAACTAAATGAGACAATATGTATAGTACAGCCTAATATGTAGCAAGAACTTAGGAAATATTAGTTGCTTATCATGATTACAGGACATGCTAATAAATATATATACATGTGTATGTATATATGTATATATTGTGTGTATATACACACATATGCACACACACACACACACACACGCCTTAAGTTGACAAACATGAGTTGGTTTTCCCAGTTAGCATAACCCAACCTAAATTCTACCAATCCTAAATGATTTCATCAGTGGCTTAAAAGAAACAGGAGGGACTTCATAACCAGACACATGATATCTGGGTCCTTGTTTAATAGGTCTTCAATTCTCGCTAAGCTATTTAATCCCACCAAATTTCAGAACAATAGCATAAGTGTAGATACTGGTATCTGCCACTTCAGATAGATTGTGAAGATTATATGAGAAAAGTTTAAGAAGAGATTCTCACACAGCACCTGGAGTTTTATAGATAATTAATAAGTGCTCAGATATTTCTATTATTATACTTATGCTGTCCCACAAGACAAAATCTGGATCCTCAAACAGATTGAGGCTCCAAACTTTATTGTTTCCAAGAGTCGAACTTCATCTTTGCATTATTACCTTACTGCCTCACAGAAAGTATGCCTTCCAAGATATTCCTCCAACCATAACAAATATCTATTCTTGGGCCCAGCACAATGGGTCAGTGTCTAAATCCTCACCTTGCATCCCCTGGGATCCCATACGGGAGCTGGCTGCTCCACTTCCCACCCAGCTCTCTGCTTAAGGCCTAGGAAAGCAGTCGAGGAAGGCCCAAAGCCTTGGGACTCTGCACTTGCATGGGAGACCCAGAAGAAGCTCCTATTTCCTTAGCTTCAGAATGACTCAGCTCTGGCCATTGCAGCCTGTAGGCCAATGGGCAACACAGCTTAGAAACCGGCCTTAAAGAGAAGAATCTGCTAACCAGAAGCATAATGACCAAGAGCAAAAGAACAGACAGAGGCACAATGATTGTTACTGAAGACTCCCCTGCAAAGGAGCACAAGCCTTTGCCAGCCTCTGGGTTAACTGAGGAAGACATCAAGGAAATGGGGGATATAGAATTTTAAAAACTTGTATAAAGCTTCTTAACAACAATGAAGCACATAGAGGAGCTCAAAGAACTTCAGGAATATGTCACACAGGAAATAGCAACACTGAAACAAAATCAAGCAGAATTATTAGAAATGAAGAACAAAAATAGAGCAAATTAAGACTCAGAGGAAAGCCTCAATAATAGAATGACTGAGGCAGAAGAAAGAATCCCAGAATTTGAAAACATTTCCTTCAACAATGGGGGGGGGGGGGTGTTAAGGGAATTAAAAAAGCTGAAAGAGGACCTGAGTCAAGCTAAAAAAAAAGTATTCAAGAATTAAAGAACACCATTAAAAGGCCAGATACAAGAGTTATGGGAGTTGCAGATGGCACAGAAAAAGAAGCTGGGTTTAGAAATGTATTTAGTGAAATAATAAAAGAAAACTTCCCTAATTTGGAGAAAGAATTGGGAAACAGAATACAGAAGAGGCACAGTACTCCCAATAGGGTTGACCAAAAGCGGTCTTCACCATGACACATGATAATTAAGCTCTCTTCAGTTGAATATAGGGGAAAGTTCCTTAAAAATGCAGTTTAAGGGCCCGGCGGCGTGGCCTAGCAGCTAAAGTCCTCGCCTTGAAAGCCCCGGGATCCCATATGGGCGCAGGTTCTAATCCCGGCAACTCCACTTCCCATCCAGCTCCCTGCTTGTGGCCTGGGAAAGCAGTCGAGGACGGCCCAAATCTTTGGGACCCTGCACCCGCATGGGAGACCTGGAAGAGGTTCCTGGTTCCTGGCTTCGGATTGGCATGCATCAGCCCGTTGCGGCTCACTTGGGGAGTGAATCATCGGACAGAAGATCTTCCTCTCTGTCTCTCCTCTCTGTATATCTGACTTTGTAATAAAATAAATAAATCTTTATAAAAAAATGCAGTTTAAAAAAACAGCTGACATATAGAAGAATGGCCATCAAATTCACAGGAGACCTCTTAGAGTAAACTCTAAGGCGAGAAGAGAATGGAGCAACATACTCCAGATTCCAAAAGCAAAAAATTGTCAGCCCAGGATAATATACCCAGCTTTCCTTTGTCTTTGAAAATGAAATAAAATTCTTCCACAGAGTAACGAAAAGCTCAAAGAATTCACTTCTTCCATACCTGCAATACAAATGATACTTAAAGATGTTCTATTGACAGGGAAAAGGAATAGCACCAACCAAAAACAAAGGCAAACATGGAGAATGTTCCAATAAAACAAAAGAAGACTAGACCAAACAATGAACAATGACAGGACCAAATTGCTACCTATTAATATTAAACCTGAATGTAAATGGCTTAAACTCATCAATCGAGCGTCACAGATTAGCAGATTGGATCAAAAAAACAAAACCCATCTATCTGTTGCCTACAGGCAATACTTTGCAACAACAAAGACATACAGAAACTAAAAGTGAAAGGATGGAAAAAGATATTCCAGGATATTGGAAAGTAAAAATGAGCTGCTATAGCCATCCTTATATGAGATAATATAGACTTTGACATGAAAAATATTAAGAAGGATACCACATAATGATCAAAGGATCCATTCAGCAAGAAGAGATCACCTTATTAGTTTCTTATGATGTTTTCTTTTTAGCTCTAATTTTATTTGAGATATTTTAGTTTTTCTCTCTTGTTTTTCTTTGCTAGTCTGTTTGTTTTGCTCGTTTTTAAAAATGGCTCTTTCTTGTTGCAATTTATACTTTTTTTTAGTTTCAACTCCACTTATTTTTGCTGTGATTTTATCATTTCTTGCTTCTTGTTCATTCTTTAATAAGTCCTTGAGATAAATTATTAGATCCTAAGATATCTAGATTTTTTATAAGCATTTGATGTTAGAAATGTCCCTTGAAATACTGTTTTACTACATCTCACTGGTTTTGATATTTTGTTTTTATTTTGATTTCTTCAAAAAGTTTTTTTTTTCTTGTCAATTTCTTTAGTGACATACAGGTCATACAATAGCATCATTTTCGGGCCCGGCGGCATGGCCTAGCAGCTAAAGTCCTCGCCTTGAAAGCCCCGGGATCCTATATGGGCGCAGGTTCTAATCCCGGCAACTCCACTTCCCATCCAGCTCCCTGCTTGTGGCCTGGGAAAGCAGTCGAGCACGGCCCAATGCATTGGGACCCTGCACCCGTGTGGGAGACCCGGAGGAGGTTCCAGGTTCCTGGCTTCGGATTGGCATGCATCGGCCCGTTGCGGCTCACTTGGGGAGTGAATCATCGGATGGAAGATCTTCCTCTCTGTCTCTCCTCCTCTGTGTATATCTGGCTGTAATAAAATGAATAAATCTTTAAAAAAAATAGCATAATTTTCTTCAGGGAGGTTTTTTATTTTCTTTTTCATTTTTTCTGTGACACACGGTCATTCAGCACCATGTTATTTAACTTTCACCTTGTTGCAAATTTTCCGTTTTTCTTCCTGTTGGTGATTTTGTTTTCATTTAAGGGGTTGCAAAACAACTGTAAAATAAAGAGTATCATATCCAGATGTGAAGATACAATGTAGTACTCATCTCTGCTTTCAGATCAAAGATGGACTCCCAATGAAACTGTTAAATACATTCAGACAATAGGATGCTGGACTCTGCTATTATCCATACCTGCAATGTCAGGATACACTTAAATATCAGAATGATGGACTTAGACTATTGGACTTAAGACTATACTATTGGACCTGGCATGGTAGCCTAGCGGCTTAAGTCCTTGCCTTGCATGTGCTGGGATCCTATATGAGCGCTGGTTCTAATCCTGGCAGCCTAGCTTCCCATCCAGCTCCCTGCTTGTGGCCTGCGAAAGCAGTTGAGGATGGCCCAAAGCTTTGGGACCCTGCACTCGCATGGGAGACCCAGAGAAGGTTTCTGAATCCTGGCTTCAGATCGGTGCAGTTCCGGCTGCTGTGGATGCTTGGGGAGTGAACCATCAGATGGAAGATCTTCCTCTCTGTTTCTCCTTCTCTTTGTATATCTGACTTTCCAGGAAAAATAAATAAATCTTTTAAAAAACTATTTTTAAAAAAGACTATACTATTGTAATAATATAGGAGAAATCAGTGGACAGGAGGGAAATTGGGGAGGAGTGTAGGGAAATCCCAGAGCCTATGGAACTATATCATAAAACAATAAAATAAATAAATCCATAATCAAAAGAAAAAAAAACAAGGTTAAATAAAGGGTTAGCTACGTTGAAAAAATAACTGGTGTCTCAGATGAGATCATTAGACATGAATAAGAGAATAGGAAGATCCACAATAACCACAAAAGGAGTTATAAGATGAAAACAGAAAAAAGTTATGTTGTTTCCTTCCTAGCAGAGGCAGAAGGGCCTTGGCAGTCATGGCCAAAATCAAGGATTGGGACTTCGCGGCAGATGGAGTAGCTGAAACCCCTCAAAGTGGAGCTGTCGCAGCTGGGCGTCGTCAAGGTCACCAGCAGCGCAGCGTCCAACCTGTCCACAGTCCGTGTTGTCCCCAAGTCCATCGCCCGGGTCCTCACGGTCATCAACCAGATCAGAGAGCAAAGGAGCAGGAGTGGCATGCCAGCTCCGCAAGTACGTGGGCAAGGCCAAAGCCCAGCTGGAGCGGCAATAATAGAAACAAATACACAACACACACACACACACACACACACACACACACACACACACACACACACAAGTTATATAGGTTATATCTGGTAGTCTAAGAGATGGCAACAGTTGAGAATTTTCACAGTTGGAAAAGAAAAAAAGATAGGAATCACAGTTCAAGAGGCACCACTACTGGTCTCACAAAATAAATACAGGCAAATCCTCACCAAGATACATGGTAACAAAATGAGGAATATTAAGGAAAAACAAGAGGCAAATCAAGGGAAAATCAGGGTGTCTGTGAAGGAAAGTCATTGAAATATCTGGCAGACATCTTACCAACAAAAATGTGTAAAGTTTACGAAATAAAATTTAGCTAACTGAGGCAAACTCAGCAAAACTGTCATATGAGAGTGAGCAAAGAGAGTAAATCTATTTTTACTTTACTTAGTTTAATAGGAAAGGGGGTCCCGTGTAATAGCCTAGTGGCTAAAGTCCTCGCCTTGCAAGCCCAGGATCCCATATGAGCCGCAGGTTCTAATCCTGGCGGCCCTGTTTCCCATCCAGATCCCTGCTTGTGGCCTGGGAAAGCGGTTGAGGACGGCCCAAAGCCTTGGGACCCTGCACCCACGTGGGAGACCCAGAGAAAGTTTCTGAATCCTGGCTTTGGATCAGTGCAACTCTGGCCAAAGCAGCAACTCCTCTGTATATCTGACTTTCCAGTAAAAAAAAAATAAAGATTAAAAAAAAAGGAAGAAAGTGAGGGAGTTTATAAGGATTGAAACTAGAAAAAAATGCAGCATGAAAAATATAGAGCATAAGAGACTGGCAGCCAAGCAGACACACCCAAATCAGTTCTGGCTCCACAAGCCGACAGGCGCCACAGCAGTGATGCGCAGACAGGAGATGTCCAGCAACAACCTGGAAGACTGAAGCAGGCATTCAGATAATACCTTCAGATTCTGTTCAGTCAGGTAAGCATTTAGATGTCTTCATGCAATAAACATTAATAGGAAATAAAAGGAATTAATTTAAAAAAATACATAGAAGGTGGAAGAAAAAGCTAAATCAACCCAATAAAAATGCAAGAAAGGAAAAGAGAAAACCAGGCAGGAGTAATGAAAAAAAGAAAAGAATTCCAATACATCATTATGAATTCCTTTTGATTTCTATCATGATAAATACAGATTTAGAGCCAGGCTATCATTCTTTTAAGTTAAAAAAAAAAAAAAGACAGCCAAAGTTTCTTTCAAACCTTGGAGCTCCAAGGAGAGATGGGATGGGGTTTAAGTTTTTTCTGAACAGAAGCAGACAGAAGCAGGCACCAGTCATCAAGAACTACCCAGTGAGAATAAATATTAAGACTGTGGGAAGCCGAGTGTTGGTTGATGAGAGTGTGTGGCGCCCACAGGCAGCAGACCAAGAGAAGCTCACAACATCCAGCCTGTTTTGTTTTTTCTTTGCATACTCCAACAGGTATATGCAGAAGAGACTGCCAAGGGGCCTGAAAAAGAGACTTTCATGGCGCTACAGGAGGAGCACTCTGCTTCCTTCCCTAGGAAACTAAAGTGTGCATCTGTATGAAGAGGGACCTCACTGCTGTCCTTGGGGCAGTGGAAAGAGTCTCCAGCCTGGGTGAACTGGGAGAAACAGCTCATCTCTCTCTCTCTTTCCCACCTTCCACTTATTTCAAAGGCAGGGAGATGGAGAAATAGAGACTGACAGAGATTTTTCCCAAATGTCCACAACAGGTAAGACTGGACCAGGCTGAAGGCAGGAGCTCAGAATTCAACCTGCACCTCCCCTGGATGGCAGAGTGGCAGGGACACATGGATGCACTTGAGCCATCACCTGGTATCTCCTGCTGAGCATGTCAGCAGGAAGTTAGATTGGAAGTAGGGAGTCAGGGCTTGAAACAGATATTCTGAAATGGAATGTGGGCATTCTAAGCAACAATTTAGCTGCTCTGCCAAACACCCAATTCATGTTTCTATAAATGCATACTATTCACTTTTAGGCACAGTGATAAAATTAAACAGAGAGAGAAAAATCCTGTCTCTGCTGGATCACACCCAAAATACCTACAACAGTAGGACTGGGCCAGACCAGAGCCAAGAACCAAGAACTCCATTCAGGTCTCCGGCACAGGTGGCAGGAACTGAAGGACGTAGGCTGCTGCCTCCCAAGCACTATGGCAGGAACAGGGTCAGAAGTGGAGGCGCGACTTAATCCCAAGCATTGCAATATGTGATGAAGGCATCGTAAGTGGCAGCTTAACTTTCTGTACCACAATGCCCATTTTTACTCCCTATAAAAAAACTTTTATTTAATAAAGCAGAGAAAATGAGAGATCTCCTATTGAGTGGGGTATTTTTCCCCCGAATGCCCAAATAGCTCCTACAGTCAGGAGCCAGGAACTCAATCCAGGTCTTGTAAAAACGAGTGGTAGGGACCCAAGTCCTTAAGCCAGACCCTGCTGTCCCACGGGGTGCATGTGCAGGAATGGAGAGCAGAAGTGGGACTGGAACCTAGGTACTGTGATACAGGACACGGGTGTCCTAAGTGGCGCTGTAAACATTGCGCCACACGCCAGGAAGACCATGTCTTGGACCTAGGACATGTGTGGGTGGGGAGACACTCTAAAACACCAAACACACCAGTCCAAGGTTACATTGCTGCCTAAGACAAACCCTTCATTAGAATAACAGGCAACACTCCCGGCCCTTCTCTGCATCCTGTGATGAGAGAATGCTGCTGGAGACAGAATCTTTGTGAGGTGTTGTACAGAGGGATGCCCTAAAGATAATAACAGAAACATTCTGACACACCAGTCCCACTCTAAAAATAGGGCATGGCTAAAGGACTTTGAAGCCTAGGGAGAACCACAGAAACAACAAACCTCAAACCCTGCCTATCTCCTCCATGTGTTAACTCAAGTCTCCCACATTAAAGACTTAGCAGAGGGAAAGGTGTGCCCATTTCATGACATAAAGCTTATAATCCCTCCACTCCATTGTCTTACACAAGACTCAACAACAACAAAAACATTACAAAGTGCAGAAAAAAGAAGAAAGACAACATGACCAAGAGACAAAACAATCAACAAAACCAGTCTTACACAAGACACAGATATTGAAATTATCTGAATTAAATGTAACCAAGACTAGCAGGCCAAAGGCAAGAAGGGAAAGGTGGAAAGAAAGATCAGAGAGGCAATCCTGGCAGAAATGTGAAACCTACACATGAGGAGATGATAATGCTTCAGTGGTTTACTGGAGCACTTGAACAAGGGGAGAGGGGGAATTCTGTGAACTGAACAATGTCAGTAAAAATGCTACAGTCAACACAAGCTGCAAAAGCAAACAGAAAAAAAAAAATAGGACTGGGGGATAAAAGAGCACCAAAGGGTTGTTAGGCAGCATTATGTAACCTAAGATATGTGTGACCAGAACCCCAAAAAAAGACAGCAGGGGCAGAAGAAATATTATATAAAACAACAACCAGTATTTATCCTTCCCAATTTTCATTGCGAAAACTCCATGGATCATTACCATTCTGAGGGCTGGCGACTTGAACTGGTGCTTTACACAACGGCCTTCAAGCAACAGTGTAAATCATCCGGCATTGCTCAAAACGCACATTGCTGAGGAATCCTTCCCCAAGTCATCTAGCTGTAACAATTTCCCTTTTGACTCTCCACAGTGATTTCTATCTAACTCTCTACTTCCCAGACTGTAGCACACCTGATTCCTCAAATCTAAGTCCTTCAACGGCTAGGACAATGCTTATCCTGCTGGAAGTTCACAGAATCACGTTGGCTGAATCTGATTAAGTCACCTACACTCACTATGAGATAAATCCTTAACACTGGCCTGGAAGCTGTGTTTGCATTTTTTCTTAATTGTACTAAGATAAATTCTGATCATCAAAATAAAGCTTCCTTCCCATTGTAAGACTTACATTTCTACTTTCAAGACTTTTTTCAGCACTATTTTAATTACATCACAAAGATAGAAAGTAACCTTGAACAATGTAAAACAAGACGTGTTTATTCTTTTTTTTTCACTGCCAGAACATCACATAAGTTTATTTCAGATGTAACAGCAATGTTAAAATTGACAAGTTTAATCTTTTCTGCACCAAGTAAACTTAGCCATTAGATTTTTTTAAGTTATCCCCTCCAAAAAACTGAGGGAGCTTTTCTTTTTCACACATCAGTTTCCCAATAGTTCTCTTTTGGAGGGCTTTCAATTAAGGAGCAATTGCCTTTGAGATGTATTTCAGGACTTCTTTCCCAAAATGAAAACTAATCTGGACAAATCATATATTGCATAGATTCTCTACAGATGCTTTTTGTTAGAACCCAAGTGGAAATAATCTAAAGTAAAATTTTGATTTAGCTCACAGTAAAAACTATCTGTCCTAAAAAATATGATGTAAATATACCGTGATCTTCCAGTTAATAAATACTGTTTGACTTCAAAAATAATTTTTATCACATACCAAAATAACCAAATCAGCATGGCACATTACATTAGTCACTTCTGATTCATAGATATATGAACTAGACTTAGCTTCTACCTTTTCCATCTCCTCTTCCTCTGTAAGTGGAAGTTTGATGTACGACAATAAATCCTTTACAAACATTTACAACTTAGAACAAGTCACTGAGTAGTGTAGAACAAGAAAATCTATAATAGGGTGCCTAAAACATTCAATTCAAAATTTATTTTTTTTTCCTCCTTAAATAACATGTACTTTAACTATGAGGCAGCTATTCAGTTTTTCAATAACATTTAGGGATCCGTTCAACGGACTGATTACAGTCCAGGTGAAACGGTTGTAGAAACAGAGGCAGTGTCATTACCTATCAAAATCTACTTTAATATCTGGAAGTTTACAAAAAGGCTGAGTTCTTCAAGACAGGTTTATTCTAAGGAAACTGTGCACTCATCGCTTTTAAGGTGGGATGGGTGCTTTGGCAACTGTAACACATATAGGACAGCACATGAGTCAACTCTGCCCCCTACTGACTATTTTGATAATGGAATAACATCACAGGACAGATTTCAAAAATCTGCAAATTGAAAATCTTTGCAGGAAAAACTACATCTGTGCTGAATACGTACAGTTTTTTCCTTAACAATACAGTATAACAACTATTTACACAGGATTTATATTAAACAAGGCATTATAAGAGATTTAGAGATCTGAAGTTTATGGGAGAATACATGTTGTTCATCTACAAATACTCTGCAATTTTATACACCAGCAGATTTGCTGTCTCTCGGGATACATGGAAGCAATGCTCTAGGATACTGTGGATAACAAAATGCAGAATGTGCCCCCATACACGTGCTATCTGGAAAACAAATGTACTTCCGCAATGCAAATGGGAATGGGTTTTATGAAAATGTCTTTGCAGATCTCAAGCATATTTAAGATAGAATTTATTGCAGAAAAGGATGATTTCTTCAAAGTTATTCTAGAATGAACTACAGGAAGCAACATTCATGTTATAAGTCACATCTGTGGTTCTCAAAGGTGCAATTTCGCCCCCCAGAGGACATTTGGCACTAACTGGTGGCACTGTTTGGCTGAGATGGTGGGACATAGGAGAAATGGAAGCTTCTAGAATAGAGGGCAAGGACGTTGCCACACTTTCTAAAAGGAACAGGCCAGCTGCATAATTTATGGACAGACTTTTTCTCTCAAGCTGTGCAATAAGGAAACCCATGAGTGTTACCTAATGAAGTCAAACAGAATTTAACTTGTTAAAGCAGACATTAAGTCTCTGAAATCAAACAAAACAATTTTTAGGCTTCTTCATTTAGGCTGGAAAATTTCAGTCTAGACAGTTCAATATGGTTACCTTTTATCTTTATTCTACAGATAGTACAATCTGTGTAGAAACATTTGATCTGCTGATGAGATACTTACTTAAAGTTATTAGACTTTCTCATCATACCTGTGTTTCCATTTCCATCATTCTTTGTTTTATTTCTCGTATTTCTGCTTGTGTTTCAGCTTCCCGAAGTCTAATGGTCATTAGTTCATCTTGTAACTCATTCACAGCATTTTTCTTAGGTGGGTCTTTCCATCTCCCAGTAGTACGAGCCAAGTGGCGCTAAAGCATAAAAAATATTTTCCAACAAATAACTCTCAGTATCAGAACCGGAGCTGGTTGTACTTAACACTTATTTCATGGATGGCACTATATTAAAACTCTATTTTATTTAATCCCCAGAAAATCATGACAGTTAGGCATTATTACCTTTGTTTTATAGGTTAAAAAGTGAATATGATGGTTACATAACTTCAAGAAGGTCACACAGCTAGTAACAGCAGACCTGGGATACAAACCCAGGTGTAAAAGGGGTATTTTTCTTACATTTTTTTAAGCAAAAAGTTAGGTGTAAATAATAGCATGATTTCTGTTTTATCTTCATGTAAAATATAACAGGGTTTTTATTGTATCTTTTTTGCATTACACAAATTAAGAAGGGAGCAATAGCTTATATGTACTTCCAATTTATAAACTTTCTCAATGGAACTCTCTCCTACTGCTGGGTAACAGCTACCTTCAAACTCCCACAAATGGAATAGCTGGTTTTTACTCTGTTTGCAAAAGGCATACAACCCGTACCGACATACCTGCCAGTGTTCCTCTAAATCCTTGACCTGCTGTCTGAGTTCTTTCAAACCCATAATAGCTTCTGCTTCTCTCAGTTTCACAGCAATGAGTTCTTCCTGAAGCCTTGCAATGTTATTTTCATCGGGAAGAGAGTTGTTCCTCTAAAGCAAGAGAAGATTTAACTCAGGAGTTTTAAATTTATGGAACAGAACAAAATGAAACAAGACACACAAAATAGTTATTTTGTTCCTACACCAATGCATTTAGCTTTATATAGTTTACTGAAATAAACTGACCCTCTCAAAGTTTGCAAGTATTTTTCAAGAGTACCCATAGGGTTTAATCACCATGATCTAATTTCAGGGTATCTTTATCACTCGTAAAATAAAGCCTACACTCAGCAGTAGTCTTGCTACATTCCATGTTCCCTGATCCCCTGGTTGCCACTAATCTAACTCTTACCTTCATGGATCCGCCTTTCTGCCCATTTAGTATAAATTAATCATACAATGTTGGTTTTTTAAAATGACTACCTTAATTTACTTATTTTCAAAATCTCTTGCTAGTTTACTCCCCAAATGGCTCTAACAGGGCTAGTCTAAAACCAGAAACCAGAAACTCTATCCAAGTCTTCCCCATGAAAGGCAAGGGCCCAAGCACTAGAGCCAGCTACCGTTGTTTTTCCAGGTGCATTAGCGGGAAGCTGGATCACTAATGCAGCGGCAGGGACTTGAATTGGGATGCTGGTATTGCAGGCAATTTCACCTTGTACACCACAATGCTGGTCTCTAAAATTTTTATCCTTAATAACTGTTCAATAACACACCGTAGTTGTACAGTTTTACAGGGTACAGAGCACAATATTTCAACATGTGCATATCACAGCCACTGATCAAATCGGGCAACTTCTACTCTCACATCCCTTCTTATCTTCTATCAGTGGAGCCTGTGAGCCCTTTCCTACAGCTTTTATATAGCACATAATGCATTTTTTGTGATCAATAGTCACTCCACTGTCTGTGGAACACTAGAATCTATTACTTCTGCCTAACAGCTTTTTGATACCTGTTATCCAGTCCCGAGGACTTTCACATTTCCCATTCTTGCAGAAATGAGAAATGACTTTTTTTTTTTTTAAACCACCAAATGTAAGAGAGAACCTGTAGTATTTACTTTTCTATATCTGATGTATCTCAATCAACAATAATTTCCATTGCCACCCATTTTGCTGACATGGGATTTCATTACTTTTATGGCTCAATAATATTCCACTATACATCTAACAGCACACACACACACACAATCCATTCATCTATCCACCAAAACCTGGGTTGATTTTTTTTTTTAAAGATTTATTTATTTTATTGGAAAGGCAGGTATACAGAGAGGAGGAGAGATAGAAAGGAAGATCTTCCATCTGATGATGCACTCCCCAAGTAGCCGCAATGGCCGGTGCTGCACCAATCCAAAGCCAGGAGCCAGGAACTTCTTCCAGGTCTCCCACGTGGATGCAGAGTCCCAGGCCGTCCTGACCACTTTCCCAGGCCACAAGCAGGGAGCTGGATGGGAAGTGGAGCTGCTGGGATTAGAACCAGCGCCCATATGGGATCCCGGGGCTTTCAAGGCGAGGACTTTAACCATTACACTATCATGCCGGGCCCACCTGGGTTGATTTGATGTCTTGGTTATTGCGACTAATGCTACAGTACACATGGCAATGCAGGTATCTTTTTGCCCCCCAATAAATAAAAAAACGCACTGTGTAGAAATAATAAAAAATAATGTGAATATAAAAAAATAGTCCACTACTAATTAAAGTTAATTTGTTCTACTTCATTAGGAAACCGGTTAAGAGGGGACTGGCATTATGGTATAGCTGGTAAAGCCTCTCCCTGTGTCGCAGCATTCCACATGGTACCAGTTCAAATCCTAGCTGCTGGACTTCTGGCCCAGCTCCCTGCTAACGTGCCTGGGAAAGCAGAAAATGGCCCAAGTACTTGGGATCCTGTGCCCACGTGGGAGAGATGAATGGAGCTCCTGGCTCCTGGTTTTTTAGCCACTTGGAGAGTGAACCAGCAGGTGAAAGATTCTCTCCCTTTAACTCTGCCTTTCAAACAAGAAAATCTTAAAAAAAAAAATCACACAAGAGTGTTATACCCACTGTTTTTGGTTCATACTTAGGGATAGAGAAATAAAAAGAGCAGACAGCTCAGGAATTGATACGTGAGAAAAAGGGAGTGACTTTATCATCTAGAACACAGACTCTAATCTCAAAGTTAGAGGAAACCTAAACGTTTCTCTACTTCTACTTCTTATCCTATCCCTGACATTCTTCAACATCCTCAAAAAGAGGTAATTTAGAGTCTAAAGATTAAGTATACCTCAGGCAAAAGGGAGACTCACATTCTGAGGTGACTTCTTCCAGTTCGAACAGTTGTAACAATTACACTCAGATAAGATACTCCCAGAAATATCTACACCCTAGTTTTATCCTGCCTCTTCTACAAGATATGACATTTCAAGACAGTTAAGATGCTCTTCTTCTTTTTTTTTTTAAAGATTTATTATTTTTATTACAAAGTCAGATATACAGAGAGGAGGAGAGACAGAGAGGAAGATCCTCCTTCCGATGATTCACTCCCCAAGTGAGCCGCAACGGGCCGGCGTGCGCAGATCCGATGCCGTGAACCTGGAACCTCCTCCAGGTCTCTGATGTGGGTGCAGGGTCCCAAAGTTTTGGGCTGTCCTTGACTGCTTTCCCAGGCCACAAGCAGGGAGCTGGATGGGAAGTGGAGCTGCCAGGACTAGAACCGGCGCCCATATGGGATCCCGGGGCTTTCAAGGCGAGGACTTTAGCCGCTAGGCCACGCCCCCGGGCCCAAGATGCTCTTCTTAAACATCTAAATATTCTTATAAAATTATTCTAATTTTTTCCTCTAAAAAGGATTTAATCTCCATCTTAATCCTTCAACATGGGGCTTGCCTTAGTATGGAAGCAATTAAGAATCACTGGAAATCTTAAAGGTATCTTTTTTTTTCTTCTTTTAATAACTAACATGTAAATTTTCTAATAGGCAAAAACATCAAGCACTTTTAGAATGTCTGTCACCCTCTCTAATCCAGGAGGGAGGGCATTTATGCAGTTTCTTACCTTCTCTATGTCCAGGACTTTATCTTGCATCTCCTTTAGGGCACACTGGGACTCGGCCTCACTCAGTCGGGCCTGGACTAGCTCCTTCTCTAGCTGCAGCACAAAATCTTCGTTGTAGTTGGAACTGCATTTATGCTAAAGGTTACAGATACACAATGAAATGTCATGGAAGCATGAACATGCATACATTGTAAAAACAATGCAGTTACACAATGTAATTATTAAGGGCAACCAAACTGTACGAGTTCCATCTAGCTTGCATATCTCCTCCAGTTAAAATGAGCCAGTAAAAAATAAGCTCAGTTTTGCAATATATAAAGATGCCCACTTAATTGGAGTGACTAGTTATAGTCCTCTCCAAATCAAATTCATTAGATTAGTATCTTCTTTTATGGCTTCACTCATCCAGGTATTAAGGATTCCTTCTAATCTATAGCCCTGCACTCACTATACAATAGGGCAGCCATTTAGGTAGCCAAATGGGGCTGCCATGCACCTGGAATGGTGACATGAATTGAGACAGATTGTAAGCATGACAGACAGATTGGATCTCAAAGACTTCATATGAAATAAAGAAGTAAAATAGCCCAATGATTTTTCATTTTAATTACTTGTTATAACAGTATTTCTAACTTAACATAACAAAATGCTAAATCTATTTGCTTTTACTTCTTTTAATGTGGCTGCCGGAATATTTTAAATTGTATTATGTGGCTTACATTATATCCTTATTATAGAGTACTACCACAGAGTACAGAAGATGAGTACATATTTACTGAAAATTATGTTTTAACCTAATGGAAATGAAAACATGGCAGCCATAATAACACAAACCATCTTAAATTCCAACAGAGCAAAATTTTATTTGCTCTTAGAAATGCAGATTCCATTAAAAGTTAGGCAAAGAAACAAATGCTGGAAGCAGAGAAAAAGCACTTGGTGCAGAAAAGAAATCAGCCACAGAAGCATGAAGTTCTCTCAGGCCCGTCCCTCCTCTAGAAGGTGAACACCAATCATTAAGCTGTTCTCCAAAGAGAAAAGAGAGGAGGGGAGTGGAGAGGGGAGGAGAGTAGAGCAAAGGAGGGGAGGAAAGGAGAGTGAAGGGGAGGGGAGTAGGGGGAGGGAATGGAAACGTGGAACAGAAGTTTATCTAATTCATCATCATGAAAGACTGGCTAACATTATCACTTCACATTTAATTCATGTAGTTAAGAAAAGAAGTGGCAGCTGAATGGTGTACTGGCATGAGTAAATAATAGTACATCTTTACAAAATTAAAACTATAAAAAGTGACTAAATGTTTAATGAAAACACATAGTATTTTCCTGCTCTATTTGCCCAAAAAGATGTGTAAGTATCTTTACTCTGTACTACTTCTAGGAATTTGGACACTATTATCGCAATACTTGCACCTGCTGTGATACACTATTGTGTATCTGCAATAAGTCTTTCACCTTTGTAAATACTTACCTTATCAAGTGGGAAGAAAAGCACTTTTCCAGAACAATCACATCCAAAACTAGGGGTGTCATAATTTGTTTAGAGATCACAGCTATTTTATGGATGCTATTAGAATTTCTGTCATCAATCTAAAACCCCATAGTTCTGGTTTGTCTGCCAAGACCCTCTATTACGATATCTAAGAAAACATCAAACTCAAACAGCCTGCACGAGGATGGACTCCTTGATCCAGTATAAACCTACTATTCCAATTAAGCACAAAGACTACAGCAATAATGAGAGAACAATTCTGGCCAAACTCACAGTTAAAATGTTGAATAATGTCTGGATAATGTACATGATATGTCATTCATATATTAAAATATCATATCCTGCTGGATTAAAACCAATCTGCATGTTCTAGGTAAACTCTTTCTTTGATAGTGACAGAGTCCATACATCATAATTTTAATTTTTATGTCATCATGATGGATATCAAGTCACACCGCAAATTATACAAGGTCTAAGGAAAACAGAGCATTTTTTGATGGTCTAAAAAATAAAACATGAATCTACATTTTAAGTTTATATTTTTAAAAAGATATACTGTAATGCATTTCTTTACTTTTTCCTCAGTACAGATTTGCATGCATAAGTGATCACTCCTCTCCCACTGTATCGCCCTCTTCCATTTTACCCCTCTCTTAAGAGGCTACCTTCCCCTCAGCTGTCATTTTCTGCACCTTCCAATTCTAGTTTTATCTAGGGTCTCTGGTCTTGGTGTTCCGTCTAGCTTCTATGATCAGTCACCTGTTCCATTCTCCAATAATAATACATTTTGAGTCATATAGTTCCTTTGGGAAATACATAAAGGCTACAAAATTTAACCTCAAAATTACACTCACAGAATTTTATATATAATTTCAGACTTCTTGAAACTTTGATATGCCCCAAGTTAAGAATCTCTGCTTTTGGGGCCAGCATTGTTGCACAGCACATTAAGCCGCTGCTTGTAATGCCAGCAATCCACATGTTCCCAGTTCATAACATCGTTGCTTCACTTCTGATCCAGCTCCCTGTTAACGGCCTGGGAAAAACAGTGGAATAGGGCCCAAGTGCTCAAGTGCCTGCTGCCCAAGTAGGAGATCCCAGAAGACGCTCCTGACTCCAAGTCTCAGCGTATTCCAGCCCCTGCTGTTGCAGCCATCTGGAGAGCGAACTAGTGGATGGAAGATCCCTTCTGTGTCTCTCTCCCTTTCTTTCAAATAAATAAATCATCAAATCTTTTTTAAAACAATCTTTGTCCTTACAAGGTATTTCCTTTAATTCCTATCCTTGTGATCAGAAATTTATTTCTGAGAGGCTACACTAGATCATGAATATTAAGTTATTACCATTTTCAAAAGCTATGGCTTTTGATTTACTGCTGAACATTTCCACACAAATGTTCTCTATTTAAATAAAACGTAATTTAAAGGTTGATCATCATCTTCCCCAATCAATTCCTTTTTTAAAAAAATTCTGTACTTATAACTGGTCTCAAATCTCCCTGCCTCAACAAAGTGCTGCTGCCTTTCATGGAACAGTAAGATTTTTTGCTATAGAATATTTCCTTTTAGTCTCACCTTTTCATTACCCTAGAACTGGTCACCACATTACCATTTGACCCTATAGTGACTGACTGTATATACTGCTACCATAGTTCCCTACAACACTCCTTTCAACTACGCATTCATTAAATAAAAATTTGTAATTCTCTTCCATTGTTCAGGGGGTAATTTTTAAAGTCTGCAGCATGCATGTGATTTCTAATTTTATACTCCGATTTGTTCCTCAACAAACTCCAAGAGCTTAGTCTACATTCCTTTATATACCATTCCACTCTTGAAAACCTTCTCCTCCTCAGCTTTTTGGAATACTGCCTTTCTAAGAATGAATGGTATAATGTTAAACACACACACACAAAGAAGCTAAGCTTCTAAGGTTGGTGTTGTGGTGTAGTGGGGAAAGCAGGTGCCTGTGATGCAAACATCCCATATGAGTACTGGTTGGTGTCCAGACTGCTCCACTTCTGATCCCAATCCCTGCTAATGGCCTGGGAGAAGTGGAAGCTGGCCCAAGTGTTTGTGCCCCTACTGCTTTAGTTGAAAACCCAGATGAAGCATCTGGATCCTGGCTTTGGTGTGGATTTTGGCAACTTGGGAAGTAAACCAGTGATGGAAAATCTCTCTTTGTTAACTCCTTCAAATAAACAGATACATAGATAAATTATAAATCTCTTTAAGAAAAGTCTATGCTTCTATAAAAAGAAGAGAATCTAGGTTTTACACAATGTGAATAAGAAATAATAAGAAATTACTACAAGGGTGCAATTCCTATTCAAATCAGTAAGGTGGACATACAGTTTGTTTTACTAAATAACAACTGTCAAACGAGTCACTTAATGTTTCAATGATTATCAACAACGCCATTCCAATGAAACTGACAGGAATACTAACAGAAACTGCTTTTAAACCCTGCATTTTTTTTTTGTTTGTTTGTTTATTGCAGAAGTAAAAAGGTGAAGTTGCAGTCCTTGGTGATCCTTTTTGCTTCTGTCATTTCAGAATTCACGACTTCCACTGACAAACAGGTAGTTTTTGCTTCATTAACATTTATCCATGTGTTTAATCTAGATGAGATTGGATTTTATTCCTCATATCACTTGTTTCTTAAATGTACTAAGCAATTCTTTCAGTCTCAAGTTACAGAAAAGGAGGAAGGTAGGAACAAATCGTGTCTAACGTCCTCTGAAGAAATTTTTAGTATAACAATCCCAAGAACTTGACAAAGCATTTTAGCATTCAGCTGTTTTCACTATCAAATCCTTCCTTTAAACTGATCTGCGCCAAGAACACCTAGACAAAATTGCTTAATCAGGGGTACCTAAAATGACAAGCTGTGATCTGCAGGGCTAAAATCTCTTGAACAGATAAAGCAATAAGCTCTCATCAGAAACGTCATGTCCAACATACATCTGTATCCGACCACACTGAGGAGGGAGTCAGACATGGAACTGTCGGTTTATATGGTGCATTTATATTATCAGCATTGTATCACAACAGAAAATCCTCCCCCAAACAAAAGAGTGAGAATACTAAGTGAAAGAACTCAGATATCAAAGTGCCACACCTTACAACTCCAATTCTAAGAAACACTAGGAAAGGGAAAACCATGGTGACAGAAAGCAGACAGCTTATTGGGATCAGGGAGTGGGTGGGGGGCGTAAACTGCAAAGGAAACAGGAGGATTCTGACAGAAACATTCTCTGATTGTGGTGACACTGACATAACTACATACATTTCAAACACAAACTGTATCCTTTATATTTGATAAACTGCATTACATTTAAATTGAACTTCCATGAAGTTCATTAAAAAGTGAGAGATCTGAAATAGAACAGCCCTATTTAATTATTTTAGAAGACAACAACAAAAACTGTTCTAAACTATTCAAGGTCAGAGTTAGTACAACAGGACCCAAAATCTAGTTCCACATATGAATGCTAAAGTCCTCTGTATCATGTAAAATACTATTATTTGGCAGTAGAGGGTGGTGATGGTACATGTTTACTTGGTTTATCTAGCCTGGAATATGAACTGGAAATGTTTATTCTGACAGGCTTGAAGAATACAGTTATATTGAAAGGCTGCAATCAAAACTTTTAGTAATAGATGTCTGCTTTCTACTAGTCGTACTCAAAAGCTCACTACTTTACCAAGCAAATACTCTGTCGGTCCAAATTCTAATGGATATGCTTGGATCTTAAATATATACTGCCTTCTAAAAGTACATATATTAAAAAAGGCTAATAATTTTAACATAAGATTTTTTTTCCTCAGATATCTGAAAATCACTGTGATATTCTTCCGAAGTCTTCTGTTACTACTGCAGCCTGCTCACAGTCTTTTCTTTGCAGGGCACAATACAGTCTGTTGCTGTTTCATGTGAATTTGGTGATCAAACTAGATAAAATACTGTGAATTTTTTACAAGTTACTTAGAATTCAACATGATCATTATACTCCTAGGAAGACTGCACTTGGAACTGACTGATTTCGGATTTCAATTAAAATCCCTAGGTTTTTGTTTACAACAAGGTAATGCTAATACATGCCTAAATTTTAAATCTAAGGGTGGGGCTATAGCTTTGTTTCTATAAAATAATCTTTAACTTTTAGTTTCTTGTTCTCTATGAATACTTTTGGAATTCTGATCCACCATGAATATATTAGCTACATTTCAGAAATATTTCATTTTTGAGTAGAAAATCGCTATAAGGAGATCTGAAGCTGAAATGCTTCACTTCTAAGGTTAGGAGCAAACTATCTGTGACATCTCTTCAGTTGAATAAGAATCCCCTATAAATCCACCTAATTTGACTACTTTAACATTATATTTCTGTAGCATGGCTAGAACCCTGCTCTTATGGCATAGTTCTTACTGATTATGGAACAAAAGTTACTTTCCTTTCCATGTACAATAAACCTTCATCAAGATTCTTTTCTTTCCCCCTCCCCTCAATTTTTTTTTCTAACTGTTCACAAGACAGAAATGCTCTAGCAATTTTTAGTCAAGCATCGCCAAGGTCACCAGATATACTTTTCAGAAATGTAACCAGGGCCCGGCGCCGTGGCCTAGTGGCTAAAGTCCTCGCCTTGAACACACCGGGATCCCATATGGGCACTGGTTCTAGTCCTGGCATCCCCACTTCCCATCCAGCTCCCTGCTTGTGGCCTGGGAAAGCAGTCGAGGACGGCCCAAAGCCTTGGGACTCTGCACCCGTGTGGGAGACCTGGAACAAGTTCCCGGCTCCTGGCTCCAGATCGGCATAGCATCGGTCGTTGCGCTCACTTGGGGAGTGACTCATCGGACGGAAGATCTTCCTCTCTGTCTGTCCTCCTCTCTGTATATCTGACTTTGCAATAAAAGTAAATAAATCTTTAAAAAAAAAAAAGAAATGTAACCTTTTCTTACTGCCTTCCATAAGAAACATTTTTGTTCATTCTTAGAGCCTTTTGTATGTTTAACTTTTCTAAAATCTCTTGAAGATTATATTTCTACGAGTATACTGTAAAGCAAGTTACTATGTAGGAACCACACACCCTAAAACTGGAAATTTAACCAGTGTTACTTTCTTTTACCCATTCTAAGCATCACTGCTTTTTATATTTGTGTCATCATTTACTTCATTTTAGAAACTCACTGAAAAAAAATCAGGGTTCTGCTTTATCCCTGCTATATTTTAGCCCCATTGTTCTTCAAACTAGACCTTGTTACTCTTAACAATCTGCAAAAGCCTCAGTTCATTTTGGGCAGTTTGGTTTGTCCTGTTAAATTTTCTATTCTTTATAAATCAATGCTCTATCCTTTTTCATCTACTTCAGGATCTTGAGAATGGGAAAACAATATGAAAAAAATTCATCATTTTAAAGCATGACTGCACATAGGCCTAAATGCAAACTTATCCAAACATAAGTATATCTTTCCTTCTAAGACAAGCACACTGCATTGCCAATCCATTTCAGCATGATCTTCAATGCGGTTTGGCTGCTTTGGTTTCATGCTTTGACACTGACATTTCATGCCAGTACAGATCAAAATACCCGAGTCCCCAATTTTTTAGCTTCGTTTTATCACTTTCCTAACCATTTTCTTAATTATCCTCAATAATAGAATGAAACATATAGCTGTGGCCCTTTCAATTACCATCCTTTTGCTTCTGCTTTTAGCTTTCAGATGGCAATATGGCTTATTAATGTTATCAAATAGAGACAATATCCAATTTCATGTTCATCCTGCTGGTCCTCCAGATCTCTACTGAGTTCTTGCTTTAATACGCCTTTTTCTGCCTACTCCTACTGCACTCCTAACCTGAAACAGATGAAAGAAGAAATAATTCTATAAAGACAATTGGATTTTTTATAGCCTTCCTTCCATTAAGATCACTTTACTCTATTTTCCCAGCAGAGAATTATTTTTAAGTTGCAAAGCATAACTAAAGCAAGCTGTATCCAGTGATTGCTTAGTATTCTATCTTGGCTACTACAATTGTTAAAGAGTACATTATATTTCCATCGGGATATATTCCCTTGAAAAAATGAAGTCATGGAATCAATATGGACATAATAGTCTTACCCATTTCCCTATAGCCCCTGAACCTTTTTAACCGTAACTAACTATGTAAAGATTGACAAAAATATAATAACAAAAAAGCATAAAAAAAAGAAAAAATGAAGTCATAAATCTTAAAGCACAATTCAATGTCTTGATACAATAAATCTAAAGTACAATGTAAAAACTGCCCCATTATCAAAGCTGTAAATGAGATTATTACATATTTTCTGCAAGTTGGATAATAGCTCAACTGCATAATAAAGAACAACTAGTTGCAATTAGGACTGTTAAATTACACTGGCAAAATGATACCTATACTGTGACAGATTTGTCAAGCCTAAAAGGTAAGTCTGTTCATTTGTTCATTTTCTAGGACTTAGAACATAATGTATGGAAAGAAAATATTATCTATTTCCAACAAAACACCACAGACAGGAAAAAAAAGAGTTAGAATTAGGAGTCCACAGGCCAAAATAAGACCTATGTAAATATTAAAGGACATAAAATGGTGTAACTTAGAATTGAAAACAAAGTTATTTACGACAGCAGCACAGAAGCAGTGCTTGAAGAAAAAAAAAGCGACAACAATGTATGTAAAGGGAAGGGGACGTGGAAGATGGGGAGTAGAAACACTACCAGACTCCTTACCCATTGCTGCTGGTGCTGCAGCTTCCTGATGGTATTTTCAGCGTGCTCCAGTTTAGCACTGGCCTCATCACTCTGCTGTTTGATGGTGGCCAACTCGCGTTTTATGAGGTAGTTTTCCTCAGCCTCCTGGGCTCTTGTCACTTGTCCCTTAGGACATAATTTGTGTTGTGTATAAAGCAATTTCGGGTAGATTCAAGACAGACTGCCTTCGTGAGGCTTAGTTATCTACTTCGACATGTTAAAAAAATCAATCACCTCAGAGAACAGAATAGCCTAATTCATTATTAGCTAGCAGTTTGTTATTGGCCCAGCAAATTTTGGGAAACTAAAAATTTCGGCTGACAATTTTAACAACAATTCTTCTTGTAGACAACAGAAATTCGGTTCATGCAATATTACTAAATTATACATGCAGGACTAAAGTTTTCAATGCATAGGGGTTAATTCTGCAGAATCCACTGATTGCTATTTTGAAATAAATGCTTTAAAAAATAAGGTTAGCTTTAAGACACGTGCAAATAGTGCTTATTTTAATGAACCAAAAAATAATAGTTATGAAAAATTAAGTTTATATCCACAAATACCATACCAAAGTATTATTTCTAGAAAAATGCATGTAAAATTGCATGCATTAAAATACGAATTTCTAGGTTTAGGACTTTCCTTACAATTAATGTTAGAGAAAATGCTAAAACAAAAACAAAAACAAAACTATACCTGTATCAATCTATCTGCCAAGGAAGCACTTTCCTACAAAAGGAAAAATTCAGATGGAAATATAAGAGAAAGAAATGAAAGTGGTAAAATTAGGAATAAGAAGAAATATACTCAAATTCCATTTACTTTGCTAACATAGACACTTAAAATTTAAAACTACTTTCTACTCAATATGTAGTGATCCTTAAGCTTTAAGTATATCAAAATAAGGATAAATTGCAGAAAATCATGTATTTCTTTAAAAGAGCAATACAAATTCCAAGCGGTTTTTCACTTCCTGGGACAAATATTTTCTTTTGAAAGCAAAACTTTTACATTTTCATTTTTATACTTAACCATGTTATGACAGCATTTTTAAGAAAAGGAGAAAGAATTTGAGTAATTCCACGTACGAAGTACGACAGCAATTTGTGCAATAATAACTTCCAAAGAAACAAAGCAAGAATATGAAAAACAAAATCAATGCACTTAAACTATTGAATTATTGCAGTAATTGAGTCTACTTGGAACAGAATCCAACTGACAAATGGTACGTATATATCCTAGAGTATCTGAATCAATATGAAGAAGGTACTTTATTTTCTAAAACAAAAGCCAAACAAAATTTTTCACTGCATCTTTGTTACTTTGGTGGTTCAACAATGTTCAGGGAAGATGTTAAGATACTTCACAACAGAATAGGAGAAACTTTTAAATCTTACTGTCACATTTATTTAAAAATAAAAAAGGTAATAAAAGAGTTTGTGAATTCAGACGTTCATTCTTTTAACAGGCATTTTTCCTGAACCAAGCTCTTATTTTCGGTTCCTACTTACAGCACCATAAGCACAACTACAAAACACATCAAAAGCACAAGAAGAAAATGCAAAATTTCTGCATTTGCCCAGTTACTGTCTTGTCATAGAACAGGAAGAAGCAGATATAAAAATAACTCTAAGACCTGAAAGTTTATACATAATTCCTTTTTGTTGAAAATCAACATAATACCAAATTTTCATATCAGGAATCAGTTACTATGACTGAATGTAAGTAATTCTAGGCCTTACAGGAATCATTACCACATATGAAATATGTCTGGAAAGATAGAGCAACATCTGAGACTCATCTCAACTGCTACGTCAGAATACAGTCCAACTACATTCTGAAAGAATTTACAAAGATTTTATGTACAGAAAACAAATGGCATCAACATGCTACTCCAACCACCTCAGTGAAAACTTTAATAAGGAGGCACAAGGAACAGTACTGTTCAACTTTATTTATTACACATTATTTTATGAAAACAACAGCTAGGGAAGCTAAGCAGGTTCATACCACAACTTATGAAACACATATTACAGTGTTATTTTTTGGCTTTATACAGAAAAAATACTTAAGGATTCAACATAAATGACATAAATGCATTTACTTACTTTTTCTAATGTTTCAATTCGCTGTTTTAAAAGTCTATTTTCTGTGCGCAACCTCTGGAAAAAAAAAAGATTTTGTAAGCATTCTTGAATTGAAAAATCAGTCCTAAACTGTAGTCCTAAAAATGTACATTTTTATAAATAAGAAGAGTCCAAGGAATAGTTACAGTATCATTTTGTCTGATTATGAAAGGCTCAAAAAATAGCAAAAAATCCTATTTTTCATTCCAGATATAAGTGCATTTCAAATAGAAGCCTAGAGTACATTCAGAAATAACTCCTTTCTTTTCTACATTTACTATAAAAAACTGTACAAAAATATTCAACAGCTAACTCCCAAAATTTGCCAAACTATTGTTAGCAAGTATTCAACCCAAATCACTTTACATTTTAAAAATCACAGTTTTGCATATTCCACCAATATAATTTCTTATTAATACCCTATAAAGGTTCTCTTTTCACTTTTACAAATTCCCCCAAGTTGTCCCTTCCTTCATTTTGTCAAAACCCAGTTCTCAAACTCTTAACTGTTTTGCAAGTTTGTACCAGAACTCAATCTCGCCTTCTTTCAACTCTATCTCCTCTAAATTTGTTAAAATGCATTCCCAAGAAAATTCAACCATCAAGTCAGCCTATTATTTTGCCAGCAGAGACTTACATATACTTCATATATAAAAGTTTCAGAATCTTTGAATTATATTATATTTTTAGATGGATAACAAACGAATATTATTGTTATAAAGATAAATATTATGTTCTTGTTTTATTCACTGAAACATATTTAGATAACTGGAATTGGACATCACGCAAATTTGAATTACAAAATAAAAGCTTGGATCCTCATTTCTTGGCTATTCCTATTACATGCAGCATAGTAATAAACATAAATAATTAGTTAATATTGTTAGTTTAGAAAGCCAAAGAAACAGTTTATCAAGTGTTTGGTCATTTTTCATTAACAAAAGTAATACTTTGTATATCCTAAGATTTCAAAAATTGAATACCAACCTGACAAATGAATGGTTACAATAAAAATAATATAAATTGGAACTCAAAGAGTTTACCAGGATTTTCCACCTTCACCCCTTTTAAAACCTTCTGAAATATATTTTACTATAAATAAAAATCTAAGCTGATTTGCCTCAAAGCAAATATTTTCATTCTGTGCCGCAAATAACTTATTGCTTCCTTTCTTTCTTGTGTGACTTTTACCACAGCATGAACAGATAAAATGCAATAGGCATTTTCTGTTAATAATAACCTTGTTGATGTCCTTCAAATTTTAAGTGGGTTATCTTTTTTTTTTAAGATTTCTTATTATTATCATTTTTTTTTTTTTGGAAAGTCAGATTATACAGAGAGGAGGAGAGACAGAGAGAAAGATATTCCATCCGATGGTTCACTCCCCAACTGAGCGCAACAGCTGGAGTTGAACCAATCCAGAGCCAGGAGCCAGGAGCTCTTCCAGGTCTCCTATGTGGCTGCACGGCCCCAAGGCTTTGGGCCATCCTCGACTGCTTTCCCAGGCCACAAGCAGGGAGCTGGATGTGAAGCAGGGCCGCCAGGATTAGAACCGGTGCCCACACAGGATCCTAGTGTGTGCAAGATGAGGACTTTAACCACTACGCTATCGTGCCGGGCCCTTAAATGGGTTATCTTTTAACTACTGTGATATATTACAAGGAATTACATTTGATTGGATTTGTTAAAATGTGTGTTGTTGGGAAATTCATATAAACGCTGAGAATGAAATTATTTTTTCAACTCATTTAAAAAAACTTTTTTGAGCACAGTTTTTCAGTTTTTGTTAGGTTTTATTGCATTTTTCATTTACGATACTTCTAGATGTATTTTTATCTGTTAACTGGAACATCTTTTCCAAGACATTTTTGAACTGATTATTGCTAACAGAAGAGTAGAATCTATTTCTTCACTGATTTCTCATTAATTTGTAAACATCTGCCTCAGCTGTTTTTGGAATGCAGTGTTTATAAACCTTACAGTAAACATACATACATACACACAAGAGAAGGATCATTAAGATGTGGCTATATGGCAATGCATGTGCTGCACATCAAATAAAAAAAATATGAAGACTTCTGTAACCACCAAATTACACCAGGAAAATGAAACTGAAAGCAAGAACAAAATACTTCAGTTTTCGCAAAGGAGCAGTAAAATGCACACTTGCTGCTGAGCGTGATTCCCTGGAAACATTCCTCAGGAAATGTACCTGGACAATCCAACGTCTTAAAAATGCTGATATCCATATAATTCAATAATTCTACATTTTATACCGGCAGTGGGAATAACAGTGTCCCTAAACTATATTTAAAACTATATTAGACATAGGCATATGTGATATTTAAAAGCATCTTTATAATGCTATTGGTATTATTTTTAATAATGGAATTTTAAAAATATGAAACACCCAAAATAAAGGAATCCGTTTCAGACAACTTACTCCTGAACAATCATCTCCCATTCTTTCCAGCTTAAACCAACCCCAACAATGCTTCTCACTGGGACAACACAATGATCTCAACCACTTTTCACTGCCCCTCAATTCCTGAATTCCTCTCTTCCCAATCCATATATATCTTTCCTTGTTCTTCTCTTTTATGTCCCTCTGCCCCTCTCTTCCTGAGCACAACAGTTGCCTGGTGAATTAATTCCTCAATATCAACTCCCGGGGAACTCTGTAGCTGTGATAGAGAATCTGGCCCAAGAGGAAAAGTCTTTACTTAAACTCAACATCACTGAAGTCTGCTGGACTAGCGATGCTTCCTAGTAGTTAACACCGCACGCGTACACCCTTCATTCACTCCTCTCCCACCCTCGAGCTCACCATTTCACACTTACTCCTGTTTCTTCAGATCAGCAATCTAACCAAGCAACCATACTCAGATAATAATTCTATTTGCAATTTCACTGCAATAAACTGAGGCAATCAGAAGAGAACTTCACAAGCTCCCACAGTTACGCAATTTGCCAATATGCTGTATCTCCTGTGACTGTGGTTTGGCAATCCATTCTACTATACCGAATCAGACCTTCCACATGTGCACCGAGTCCCATACCCTCTGGTCTCCGGTAATAACCCCTGCTCTCCTATCATCTGCTTTCCCACCTCACTGATACTGAAAAAGAAAGCAGCCACTTTTCTTTAAAAACAAACAATAAAATAAACCCTCAACATCTCTACCCTAATTATCCCCTATTTCTCTCTTCTTTATAGTAAACTCCTTGAAAATTATCTCCAGGGCTCCTACTTCCCTACCAGTCAAGTGTTAGCAACCAACACTTGTTTGTTCCTGTCCAGTCTACTGACAATGCTGCTAAACCCAACAGTCACTTCTCCACCCTCACATCTCAAAAACAACTGCAGCAGCCAGCTAACACACTGAATGCTTCTGGCACGTTTGTTCTTGGATTCAAGGACTCTGCACTTCACTGGTTTTCTCCTACTTTGCAGTTTTCTCCTCATTTTCCTAACCTTTAAACTTCAGCTTCCTTTTGGACACAATTCTCAAACTGCCATCTTTATACTTTCTCTACACTCATTCACCAGGTAATTGTAGTATCTATAGTCTCATGGTTCTCTTTTTAAGAACTTTTCTTTTTTGGGCCCGGTGCATTGGCCTAGTGGCTAAAGTCCTTGCCTTGAATGCACCAGAATCCCATATGGACGCCGGTTCTAATCCAGGCAGCCCTGCTTCCCATCCAGCTCCCTGCTTGTGGCCTGGGAAAGCAGTCAAGGATGACCCAAAACCTTGGGGCCCTGCAGCCACATAGGAGACCTGGAAGAGCTCCTGGCTCCTGGCTTCGGATCGGCGCAGTAACAGCCGTTGCATTCAGTTGGGGAGTGAACATTTGGATGGAATATCTTTCTCTCTCTATCTCTCCTTCTCTCTGTACATCTGACTTTGCAATAAAAATAAATAAATCTTAAAAAAATTTTTTCTTTTTAATGTTGTTTATATTAAAAAGTAGAGAGATGCATACCCATGCGGGCCTCCAATTAGAGTGGGATATTCTCATGGTTTTCAATGCCACTGTCCTAGCAATGATTGTCAATTCTGAGCTTGTTTTCTCCTAATGTTAGATATCAAATAATATTCAATTGGACTACTGATACTGCCCCTACACCAGCTCCTCCCATGATCTTCTCCATCTCAGATAACAGACACTATACCTTTCTAACTGCTCAAGCCAAAAACCTTGATGCTTCAAAGAAAATGAAATCTGCATATCAGAAAGTGATCTGTAATCTTATATTTACATCAACACAATATACAAGAGAGAAGACATGGAAACAGCCCAGATGCCTGATGAAAGAAGAATGAATAAACAAACTTTGGTACCTCCACTCTATGGAATACTACTCAGCTATTAAACACTACCATTTGCAACAAAATGGTTCCAACCAGAGACACTTTGCTTAATGAAATAAGCCAGTCCCAAGAGGACAAATATCATATGTTCTCTTTGAAATAAAGGAACCTTCATGTAAAACAGAGGATCAATAAACATATGTAAATATGTATATACATATGTATATACAAATATATTCATGTAGAGCAACAGTATAATGGAGACTAGCATACTAAGAAGAGAAGATGAATTGCAGTATGCATCTCTACTCCTGAATAAGAGATGGACTCCCAATGAAGCTGTTACATTTTGACAACAGGATGCTGGACTTTCTATCACTGTCTATTCCTATAGTTTCATGAAACACTTGTACAGCACAACGATGGACTTGTGACTGTTGTTCAAGGACTATACTGCTGTAATAATATGAGGGGAAGGTGAATGGGGAGGGAAGGAGAAATCCCTGAGCCTAGTGAACTTCATCATGAAAAAATTTAAATAAATATCTAAAATTTTACAAAAAGCTTGATGTCTTCCCCTCTCACATTTCTGCATTCAATCTTTCAGTGTCATGCTTAAAATCTACTCAAAACCCAACTGCTTCTTAATCCCTCAATCCAAGCCATCATCATTTCTTAAAGTGTATCACCTACCTGAAAGTCAGAACAAGAAACACACACACAAAGACAGAAAGAGACAGAGAGAGAAAGAGAGAGAGGGAGAGAGATGGAGATGGAGACAAGAGAAGAAGGGAAGGAGGGAAGGAGGAGGAGAGTGAGAAAAGGAGAGATTTCTTCCATATGCTGGCATGCTCTACAAATGCCTGCAACAGCTAGGCCTCGGCCAGGCTCAAGTTAGGAGCACAGAACTCCATCCTGGTCTCCCACATGGACAGCAGGGACCAAAGCATTTAAGCCATCTTCTGCTGCCTCCCAGGATACATCAGCAGGGAGCGAACTCAAACTGGAGGAGTCAGGATTTACGCAGGGCATTGATATGGGATTCTGGCATCCCAAGGAGTGGCTTAACCTTTTACACCATAACACCTGTCCCGCCATCATTTGCCCACATTACTTCATCAGCCTCTGGTTAATCTCCCTGCTTCTGCTCTTATCTCTTACAATTTACTCTCAACACAGCAGCCAAGAAGATCACTGAAAACCTAAGTCCTCTGCTGAAAATCCTCAATGGCATCCACTTGACCACTGTAGAAGCCAAAGTCCACTGCGTCAGATGCAACCCATTCTCTTATCTCCCACTATGGTTCTCCACACACTTCATGCCTTCCAAAGGCCTTCTTACCAGACATATCCTGACCAGGTTGTATCCTCTTTACAGACAGCCACTTATCTGGTGCTATCACTTCCTCCTGGTCTTCACTCAAACATCACCAGGTCCATTCCCTCAAATTACCAACCCATTCTCTTTCCCTGAGGTACCTTTTCCTTCTTAACATTCATCATCACCTAATTACTACATAATTGACTTTTCTGTTTACTGCTGTTTTCCATACTAGAATGTGAGCTCCATGAGGGTCTAATTCATAACTACATTTTTTTTAAAGATTTATTTTATTTTTATTACAAAGTCAGAAATACAGAGTAGGAGAGATAGAGAGGAAGTGGAGCTGCCGGGATTAGAACCAGCGACCACATGGGATCCTGGCACATGCAAGGCGAGGACCTTAGCCACTAGGCCACGCCACCAGGCCCCATAACTACATCTTAACTCACCAGAACACTATGTTATCTGCTAAATGAATCACTTACTGCAGAAATTGTGTTAGTATGTCTTCAATATGGATATGAAGTAGCCAACAGTTTCTCATGGAAAGTTTGTGGTGCCATAGAAAAAGAGACACCCAAATCCTACTTACATCATACGTATATCACAGTCATTCCCAGAAAGCAGCACACTGTATGATAATAAACACACATCAGAGTTCAAATCCTGGACTTTCACTATTGTCTAGCAATGTAATGTGAGCGTACTGAAGCTTAATTTCTTCAGGGAATGACCAAGCTAAGAATCCTTTCATCAGGCTGCTTGTAAAAACAAGGGCATGTAACTCTAACAAGATATATGTCAACATTTTAGGTGCAGAACATTTTTTTTGGGGGGGGGTGTACAGGAAAATCCTCAACACCATGGTGAGGAGTAACTAATCTTTGTGACCCACCCAGCGAGGCATGAGCCAATCCATGCCAGCTCTTTCCTGTCAGATTTCAAGCTCTACTTTCTGTTGTTTATTTATTTTAGGTTTTTTTTTTTTTTTTTTTAGTTTGTAGGATTGTTTGCTGTGAGGGGTTTTCGAGTCTGGATTATCCTAAAATCTGCCAAGATCAGCAAAATTTTACTTCAACACAACAACTGGCTAAATACTAAGATGAAATGGACACGAAACAGCTGAATGGTGCCTTATGGCCATTTTAAGGTATAGAGCAGCCGGTCCTGTATATGAACTAAAATTGAAATGTCAATGAGCTAATCATAGGTTGTGGCTAGGACTTGTTTTCCTTTTTTTTTTTTTTTTTTTTAACATACTGGTTACTCAAAACCATGTCAATTCCATAACATTGCAAATTGCTGTTGATGTTATATTGGGACTCTTAATTGACTGTGATGATATTCTGCCAGCTCAAACTTCAGACCAGAAAAGGTCTCCCCAAGAAACTGTTCAACCCATCTGGACAATAAGTAGCTGGACTCTATGCTTGGTATATGTTTGCAATGAAAGAATCTTGATTGAATTTGAACTGTAATACTGCATCAAGGTGGAGGAATCCACTGGGGGGAGGGGAGGGGGAGGGATGGGGGGATTCCCAGAGCCTATGAAACTGTCACATAATGCAAAATAATTAACAATAAAAAAAAAAAAAAAAAAAAACACAAGGGCAGATGTGGGGCAAGACCATGGCACAGAGTAGGTAAAGTCTCCGTCTGGTAGCATATCATATGAGCAACAGTTTGAGTTCTGGCTATTCACCTCTGATGAGTATGTCCTTACTATGTCCCTTAGAGAGCTTGTTACTATGTTCCTGGGAAAGCAACAGATGATGGCCCAATTCCTTGGGCCTCTACAACCATATGAGAGGCCCAGACGAAGCTCTAGCCTCCGAGACTTGGATCAGCCCACCTCCAGCAATTGTAGTCATTTAGGAAGTGAAGCAGTGAGTGGAAAATCTCTGTCTGTCTCTCCTTCTCTCTCTGTAAACCTGCCTTTCAAATAAAAACAGATAAATCTCAAAAAAAAAAAAAGGGTAGATAATACAAGTAAATGACCTATTACGTATTAGAATGAAATAAATGTGTTTCCATTCTTTCACACTAATTGTTCATGAAAAACTTGAGATAGTTTTGAAAATACAGTTCATGAAAAACTTCATATGCACCACGTTTTCTTTTTGTAGGCTAGGCAGTCGATACAGGCTTTCACCTGATCTGAAATACATACTTTGAAACAAGAAAAAATACTTAACTTCTTACCAAAAACCCATCACAATGTCTAAAAGCATTCCGTTTACTCTATATCCCAATGTGCAAATTTAAATGAAAAACTGGATTGTCAGTTGGTATGTCCATCTGAAAGGAGTGTAGAAATAAAGAATTTTCTTTTTAAACGTGTGTGTGTTATCCTACACACAACGAAAAATGTGTTTCTTCCCTCTTCCCCCTCAGGTAGAATATCAATAGATGATAAAGATGTCCCTCCTAATAGAAACTTCGCATGGTCAGTCATGAGCTTTTCCTCGTGAAGTCATTATTGTCAAAACTTGCAATACTTTCAGAGAAGGGGACCAAGAACATACTTAAAAACATAATTAAGCCAAGTGCTCACTGACAGGTCACCATCTCAAAAGGCTTAGAGTTCTAATTAAGATTTAATGAAACCAAGGGCTGATTTACACTTTCACATCAGCACATCAAATAATTTGATGCTAATACATTTTGCTTGTGTCAAGAATGGTACAGAGCTATCTCCTTGGAGGCTTTTGAGCAGGGCAAGACAAGAAAGTACGAGTTTACCAGACCCCTTCCCTTCTCAGAGACCTCAGGGGAAGGAGTCAGGGAGCGAGACAAGGTATCTCTCATGTCACAGTAAGGTTCAGTTAACACACAGCTAACAGATGGACTGAAAGCAGGGTGGTCCTCGGGCCAGAGCCAGCTACCAGGTCCAAGCCAGAATCAAACACACCCAGACAGGGGATAACAGACTCAGGTCACTCAGAAGCTTTGACTTTGTCCCTGTGGGGTTTGGGGAAGTGAAGAGAGAGATGAACAGGGTTCAAGACTACATGGAAGCAGGACTGTAAAAAAGGACACACTCCCTTTGAGATCAGCATACTTTATTTGCCTGATTAGTCCCATTTTTAAAAAACTCTTTTTCCCCCTAACTTCTCTACAGCAGAGTTTCACATGCTATCTGCCAGGGGCATTTGGAGCTAGTATTCAAATGCATTTTGGGGGGCATATGAACCACAAGTTCCCCCTCAAAAAAAACCCACATACTGGGGAAAAAAAACCTTCAAATACAAGCCAGAGCTAAAGATTTTTTGTTTCTATATTCATGTGGCTTGATTTTGAAATAAACGTCAAGAGCTAGGATTGTTCACAGGACTGTGACTTGTTTTGTTTCCAATAACAGCAGGGGGAAATGAACAGGCTGGCTTCCCCACCCTCAGATTCTTGAGCTGCAGTTCCAACTCATCATGGTACGCGACAGAGCATGCTTTCTCCCCACTCATCACAATGACGTACTTTTTACTTTCAGTAGGCTGGAGTGCAGGATATGATTTAATATTAAACTTACTCATGGTACCTAAAAGAAAAGCAAATGACAGAGCAGCAGTCGGGTGACAAAACTTTAAAAAGGGAGGAAAAAATGTTCACAGGAGAGACTTTTATCTATGAGGGGGTCTTCAAAAGTTCATGTATGGGGCAGTGTTGTGAAAGAGTAGCTTAAGCTGCCACTTGAGAGGCTAGCATCCCATTTGGAAACACTAAATCAAGTCCTAGCTGCTCCACTTCTGATCCAGCTCCCTGCTACCATGCCGGAGAAGGCCCAACTGCTGGGACTCTACTAACCACCTTCCCAGGACCCAGTCACTGCCACCATTTGGGGCATCCCAGGAGGTCAAAGGTCTCTTTATCTCTCCCGTGTTCTCTGTTACTCTGCTTTTCAAATAAATAAATCTTAAGAAAATTCACCAAAAAAATGCCTAGTATGAAAAAAGTTTGCATGGATTTCAAAAATTTAAACCACAACAAATTTATGTTTTAATTCAATTTTCTATTAGCTCTCTTGAAGAAGCTTTACATTTCCAACTGGCTGGGAAGGGAACAGAAGACTTTTGTAAAGTGAATGAAACACCTAGAAAAGGGACAGAGCTGATGAGAGAGACAGAGTTCCCACAGGAAAATGGGCAAGTGTCTCCAGGAGGCTTCTGAAGAAGTGCAAAGCGAGAAATGGTGCTAGTGTAACAGCAGCTGTTGCCTTGTACAAGCGACTGTGCGGGGTCTCACCACGAGGCTGTTAACATGCGGCTACTTATGAACAGAGTGACCAACTGATGTCTCTGCAGGGCCAAGTCAAAATTCAGACACACCTAAGCAAAGAGTCTGATAATGGGGCTGGGAGTCATGCAATGGATGCTGGTTTCTATGGACCTTCTCCTTTGTGGGAGGGGAGGACTTTAAGAGGCAGCAAGCAGGAGAACAGATCACCCCGTTCCGGGCTCAGGCTCGCAGGCAGCACTGACCTCCTGCTTCAGCAGTGTAGGGCAGCCAGTACAGCTTGCCTGCATCCCAGCTCCACCACAGCCACGGGCCTTGGCTTATGGCAAGCATAGGGAGGAATTTCAAGAGTATAGCTAGTGTATTGATATGTCCTTCACATTGAAAATCTACCTGCCTTGCTGAATACAAGTAGTTCAAAAGCATAAACCTTCCTAAGTGGAAAAAAAAATATTAGTCAAAGTTGCCTGCAGCCTGACACAACCCTAGTTAGTTCTAGTGCTAAGATTTCTCTATTGAGTCCATCTCTGATTATACCACTGTCCCCGTGATATATTACAGATGATTTTCTCTGCCACTTTTAAAAATATGCTTAAACAGAAGGTTAATCATCTTGCCCATGGAGATATTTTCCACTGCTGACTCACAAATCCAAGAACAAAGAGAGTTTCTCTCCTGTGAGAACAAAGTCATTTCAGTTACACCATTCTGCCTTTTGAAGTATTGATTTTTAATGACAGTCCAGGCAATGGTAAATAATTTTACCAACTCATACAATAAACAGGGCCTCCAAGTGCTACATTTACTACAGATGGTAACAATTCAGCCTCATAATCTAATATCAGGTGCCAAATACTGACGTCAATTAACTTATCTACAATACTTTAGAAATTCCTGAGGTGCTTACTTTAATTTCAACTTGCTCTTCCATTTCTTTAGTTTTTATTGTAGTGTATTCCTTTTCAAGCCTAAGAAGAAAAAAAGAGGTAAAAATTAATCTTTCCATTCATAAACCATTATTAAATTATACTATCTACATATATTAACATAGTTTCTATAATTCTGCCAAGGTTATAACTTGGCACATTTGATCTAAAAAAAAAAAATGATTGACCTGGTTAAACAAATTCTTACAAAACAGTATACATCAGAGCCAGCATGGTGGCATGCCATGTTAATCCTCCGCCTGCAGTGTTGGCATTCCACACGGGCAGCAATTCAAGTTCTAGCTGCTCCACTTCTGATTCAGCTCCCTGCTAACGTGCCAGGGAAAGCAGCAGTGGATGATTCAAGTGCCTGGGCCCCTGAATCCACATGGGAGATCTGGAAGAAACTTCTGGCTCTTGGCTTCCAATCAGCTCAGCTTCAGCCATTGTGGCAGTTTGAGGAGTGAACCAGAATATGAAAGATCGATCTGCCTATCTCTTCTCTTTCAAATAAAAATAAATCTTAAAAAAAAACCAAACAAGCAAAAAAATAAGACATCCACAAGAAATAAAAAGACTCTAAAGGGCCATTTTGAACAATGGTTACTCTGTTAAAACAGGTTTAGGGCCTTCAGGAATGACTGCTCTGAAGCAGTTACCATGAGGTGTTATATGAAAATGCCATCATTCTGATGAATCAGTATTCATAACCTAAAGCAAAATAGGAGTCATCACTCAACCCTTGCTTCTCCACTCAGCAAGTGTGTCCAATTCAACCCCAGAGATACAGGGTCTGAAATGTCAGTGTCATTTCCACTGACTGTGCTTTTTAATAATTTTTTTCTGGGAGAACAGCTTTAGATTTATAAAAGGACTACGAAGGCAGTATAAAATTTCCAAGTACTTTGTTCAAGCTTCTTCTACTACTAGCAAGTTACAATAGCCATGGTACATTATTACAATTAAGGAACTCATGTTAATGTGTAATTGTTAGCTAAAGCCCATACTTTATACAAATTTCCTCAGTTTTTCCCAATGCCTCCTTTTCTTTCCTAAGATAACATTTAGCAGTCAAGTCTCTTTAGGTTCCTTTCTGGTGTGATGGCTTCTCAGACTTTACTTGTTTTGGATGACCTTGACAGCTTTGAGGAGTGCTGGTCAGGTACTTTGCGAACGTCCTTCTAATGAGATTTACCTCATGCCTTTCTCTAGATCATCCTGGAGCTATGGATCAATGCGAGAAAGACCACAGCAGTGAGTACCATTCTCATCAGTCGTGCAAGAAGGGAAAGCTGTCAGTACATAAGATGTCACCACCCAAGTGGTGCTTCCAGGCTGCTCTGTGACAAAGCCACTCTGTTCCCCTTCACAGTGTTTCAGGGTCTTCTCGCTGGCTTGTCCAATCAACCAGAAGAAAATCGCAGCTGCTCTCTCCACTGCTAATTTCACAGGAGAAACTTATGCATGCTATTATCAAGCGATCATTTCTTTTTCTTTAAATCTGTATTCTTCAAAGGCAGAGAAAGAAATTTTGTTTATTCCTCAAATGTTTCCAAGAGCCAAGGTTGGGTCTGGCTCAAGTTAGGAGCTTAGAACTCAATTCCAGTCTCCCAGAGCATTTGCAGACTAGAGTGATCACTGATGCCTCCTAGCGTGCACATTAGCAGGAAGCTGGAACTGGAAGTAGAGTCAGGACCCAAACCAAGGTTGTGCTCTGGCTTCCCGCTTCTGACACAGCTGCTTTCTGAAATACCCAGGAGAGCAAGAGAAAATGGCAAAAATCCTTGGGCTCTTGCACCCACACGGGAGATTCTGTTATTCTTCCAGGCTCCTGGCTTCAGTCTGGCCTAGCTCTAGCCATTGAGGCAACTTGGGGAATGAACCAGTAGGTGGAAGCTCTCTCTTTCTCTCTCTATTCTACCTTTTAAATAATTTTTAAAAATGAAAGAATCCTTAAATTTGCAAGAAAATGGGTAGAACTGGAGAGCTTCATGTAAAATGAAATGAGCCAGACACGAAAAGACAAACATTACTATGTTCTTTTTCATATGGGAAGAAAACAAACGTTGATCTAAGAGCAGATCTTAATCTAGTGGTTGCTGGAGACTAGAAAGGGCAGAGGGAGGGAGGAGAGACAGCAGGAGGCTGGATAATGAGTTTGAAAATAGACAGAAGTAAAAATTTCTACTGTCTACAGCAGAGGGGCAACCCAAGATTATGATGATGCATTAATTACTCTGTAAAGAACTGGAAAAAAATCCAGTACGATGCAAATATATAAGCTAACTGCCTGGCTTAACTGGTTTATACTCTATATGTATGAAAATACTATACTGTGCCCAATAAAAAGGAATAATATTCATGCTAATCAAAATTCTTTTAAAAATTTAAGAAAAAAGCTTTAAAAGGATTATAACACATTAAAACTTACTGAATATAAATTCTTAATAGCATATCCATTAAAAAGAATGACAGGGTGGAACATCATCTTACTAACTCCCTTCTCTGAGTAAAAGGACATCGTCTCCATTTAAGGAGGAAAGATTCACTTTAAAATCAATTAATGAAAGTAACAAGAATAACAAATCAAGAAAACCCTGGCTGGGGTGAGTGCTGTGTGGACGCTCACATTCAAGTGCTGGTTCCAGGCCCAGGCACTCCGCTTTCATTCCAGCTCCCTGTTAATGCAGCCCAGGAGACAACAGATGATGTTTCAGGAACCTGGGTTCCTGCCATCCACATGGCAGACATGGAGGGAGTTTCAGGCTCCTGGCTTCCACCCAGCTCAGCCCTGGCTATTGAAGGCATTTAGAAATTAAATCAGGAAATGAAAAATTCCTCCCTCCTTCCCTTTTTCCTTCTCTCTCCTTCTCCTTTCCTCTTTCTCTCCTTTTGCCTTGAAAAGAGGTAAAAAATAAGTATTTTTTTAAAACTAGTTCCTTCTTAAAAAAGAGAAAAATCTTAATTCTGTTGCAAATGAAATAAAATCAATATGAAAAATACCACCAATGATTTTTTGAGCAATACTGGCAGTCTTAAAGAATTATATAGTCTTACGAAATCAAAGTACCATTTTATAGAGTACTCATTTGCTGCAAGAAGCAAAGTTCAACTTTGTAATAAAGAAATCTGCCTTCACTTATTACTTTCTTCACTCTATTATCATAAGTTTAAAAGATACTAACCTTAAAGATTATCCCATTGTAAAATAAGCTAACAATTTTACTTTTCAATGGTTCATGTTCAATTTCTTCCAGTAAGTCACAAATTTATCAAATATTCAAGATGTAGATTAAAATAATTAGTACATGAAATATCTTACTGTTGAGCTCTATATTGAAAGAAATGCATTTTCTACATATAAAGTTATCATCCATTTTCAGACACCAGTCCAACCTCCAGATAGCATCTAAAGTGTGACAAAATCATGTTTTCTACTCAGCATCTTTTTTTGTGGAAACCGTTTGCTCTTAATCTAACTAAGCCTTTACATTTAGCTTCCAGTTTACCAAGGTTAAAAAAAACACTCACAAGAAATAGAAAAATTAAATAAGATCACAAGGATACACACAGATGATAAACCCTTAAGAGGAGACTTGCTCTCTTCAATAGCTCAACAAATGGGAGTACTCAAAGGGCCCATGGTAAAATGGAATAATACATTTATTAAGGCACAAAAATCATGAAATCCGTATGTAATTTATAACACATGTTTTTTCATAAAACTTTCGGGGTCTATTCATATGCATGGATTTAAACTTTTCCTGTACCCAAATCAGCATATCTGTCAATTTCACACTCCATGAATTTTTTTAAGTCCTCCCATACTTAAAAGAGGATCTGCACTGCCAATTTCAATCTATGTTGAGAAATTTAAATGACAGAACAAGTGAATGCAACACAAATCAGCAGCAAATACAGTTTTGGTACAACTGAGGAAATCTGAACATAAACTAACTGGCAGGTAATATTATAGAATTACTGCTAAGGATGTAAGGATGTATATGTAAGGATGATATGATAGCAGAGGCAAATGCTTTTCTAAAGACAGACACAATGAACTACGGAGCAAAGCATCATGACTCTATAAATTACTCGGCAGTATCAAAAATGGCAAGATATTAATATTAAACTTAGATAACAAGCATATGAGTATTTATTACTCTATTCTATTCTAAGTTCTAGGAGTTTCCCCAAACAAAACAGAAGGGCAAGCAGCAGGTGTCTGACACTGCAGTTTAGACACTGCTTGGGATATAAGTCCTTGAGGTTTTTATTTATTTTACAGAATGGAGCACATTTTTGGGACTGTGATGTCTCAACATAGCCACAAGTAATTATTAATAAAAGTTAAAATTTGTGAATTGGTTTGCTTTTGTCAATCACAGTGGAATACATTTTTAAGCGATTTATTTTATTCTACTTTATACTTTATTGGAAAGGCAAATATACAAAAAGAAGGAAAAACAGAAAAAGAGCTTCTGTCCACTGGTTCACTCCCCAAGTGGCCACAGTGGCCAGAGCTGAGCGAATCTGCAGCCAAGAGCCTGGAGCTTCTTCTGGGTCTCCCAAGTGAGTGTAGGGAGTATTGAGTCCCAAGGCTTTGGGCCATCCTACACTGCTTTCCCAGGCCACAAGCAGGGAGCTGAATGGGAAGTGGAGCTGCCAGGATTAAAACCAGGGACCATATGGGATCCCAGCGGATGCAAGGCAAGGATTTAGCCACTAGGCTATCATGCCAGGCCCAGAGCTGAACAATTTTAAAATACAAATCTCATGTTTTTTTTTTTTAATTTAAAAGATTGCATTTATTTACACAAAAGGCAGAGTTCCAGAGAGGGAAAAGGAGAAACAGAGCAAGGGGAGAGATCTTACGTCCTCTAGTTCACTCTCCAAATGGTCACCATATCCAGAACTAGCCCCAGTCAAAGCCAGGAGCCTCCAAGGGCTGGGCAAGCCTGAAATCAGAAGTCTAGAACTCCATGCAGGTCTTCCACACGGGTGGCAGCATCCCCTAACCACCCCACGCCACCCAAGCATTTGGATCATCTTTCACTACTTTCCTAACTGTATTAGCAGGGACTTGGATCAGAAGTGGAATAGCCAGGACTCCAACCAACATCCACCGGGGATGTCAGAGTTGCAGGTGATGGCTTGATCCATTGCACCACAATGCTGGCACCAACTCGCACTCTGCATTTTTGAGTAAGAATATACATGGCAGTATACAGTCCATGTCAATATAGTTTCATGTTGCAGAAGAAAAGATACTATCATTTCAGCCATTTAAGTACTGAAACTCTATTATCAGAAATGCTAACTATGACCGCAAACTGATACAGGCAAAGAGGTAGTATTAGCAGGAGGAGTTGAGGTTTCCCAGACATAGTGGGCCAGCGGGGCAACCTTTGCCTGTACTATTCAACCACCCAAATCCCCAGCACTATACCTTTCCTCCCCTTGTACATTGTAGAAGACCACTGGTTCCACAATTTGCAACACAGAACCAGTGCTACTAAAGATATCCAACATCGTTTTCAGGCTGTGTCCCTACAACAATATTTAAGTATGAACCATGCCAACACTACAATTCCCTGGATGCGTATGACACTGTGATCCTTGCAAAATATAAAAAGAACAAGGAAATGGCTGGTGGGTGTCCAAGCCCTGCCTCAAACCCTAACCCCTTTGAACATTTGATTAGGCCTATCTAAACTATGAGGAGTTAGATGGGTTAACAGGTAGTTAAGGTCCCTGTTAGAAAGGAAGACCAGGTGCCTTCAAAACGGAAAAAAAAAAAAAAAAAAAAAAAAAAAAGATACTGCTTTCCTCCTGACATCAGCCTCTAAACACAGAGCTTCACCACAAAACCTGGGTGTTTCCTAGTTATCCCATTAATGCTTGCTTGACCCCAGGGATAAGCAATGAGACTCACAGCTGGCTGAAAGGGTAGTAATTTCTACCCTGGGTCTCTGGGTCAGTTGTTATTCCTATCTATTGAGTGGCACCAATTTGTATTCCTGTTTCCCTGAGGGCCATTAACCCCCAACTACACAGACAAATCAAAAGTGAATATTCCCATGGCCCTTACTGTCCTGCTTTGGAGGCCTCCTCCCACCTGCTGCAGCTGGAGGTTCCCTGCTATCAACAAAGCCTTCACTTCTGTCACTCTTGTGTCTGTGTGGAAAATTCCTTCTAATCATAAAACAAGAATTGTTAGCACCTGCCCGCTATAACAGAACCAGCCTGCAGGCCTCCAGATGGTATTAGGATAACCCTGAACTTCACTGCTTATTTCTCTCTCTGCTGGTCTGCCCTCTTCCTTCCCTCTGTATGCACTTTTGCTTTGCATGTGATTAAATCTTGCCTTCCTGCTCACCTTTATCTGTTATCTCTTCCTTGAATCCCTTCTCATGCAGAGACATGATCCTAGATCAAGCCTATCCAGGGGCAACCACAAGAAGGCAAGGAACTATGAAATACTAAATGCTCAAAAAGTAATAGCTATCCAATAAAATAGATTATAAAAAAAAAAAAGTAATAGCTATCAAATTTCATTAATACATTTACCTTTTTTTAAATAGAGCTAATGAACCAAGACTGTTAATCTTGAGTTTCATAAAAACACATACTAAGAAAAGCTTCAGAGGAAAGTAATACACAGTAAACAAAATTTTAACTTCTCAACCCATATCCATTGCCTCACTGGTTACATTAACCTTGTGTTTAAGCTACACAATGCTCTCAGGGTAATGAATGCAATGAACAGCACTACTCCGTAAAAGCAGCTCTTAAAATAACTGCACCCATGCCCACACCAGACTCCTAACTCCAGTTGTGTGGAAGGTGAAAGGGCAATTTTTAATGGGGTACATAGTAATCCTATGAACCATTATCAAAACTAGTATGATATTCCAACATTAACTTCATATTATGCTGAAACCACATCACAAAATAATGTAATACTACCATCTATGGAGGAAAAAATATTTATCACCAGAATGGTTCTTTAAATTGAACTGACCATATGCTTTAACAAACCACCATCACTAAATATGAAAACATCAAATCCTTACTTTTTCATTTTTTTTGAGTTGTATTTGACTTGGTAAGCTGCTTGGATTAGTTTGTCTGGACCACCATCAAACTGATGTGGAATGACCTTCTGAAAGTGCTAAGACGCAATAAAAGAAAAACATAGGAACAACTTAGTGTCATTTATTATCTACTAATTTATAGCAAGATGTAAAGACATTCAGGAAGTCATGGACTGACTTACCTGTAACATGCCCTCCATGTCAAGTTGCATTAGTTCTGCCTGATTCATCTGAAGAAGCGCTAATCCTACTCGAAACACTATTTCTAAACCCTGAGGAAACAAATAAAAGTCACAGCCAAACTAATCATTCAAACGTAATACCTGATGTCAACATTCTGGATCCTAAACCATGGAACGGCAAACATTTCCAGTAAAGAGCCAGATGGCAAGTATTTTAGGCTTTGTGGGTCCTCTGGCCTCTTTCCTCACTAGTAGTCAGCTTGGCCAAGAACAGACACACACAAAATACAAACAAGTTGGCAGGGATGTAGTTCAAGAATTTTATTCACAAAATTGGGTGAAAGGACAGATTTGGTATGAACACCAGGAAAGATCAGAAAATGAATCACAGTTTGCCGAGTCCAATCTAAATCTGTTATTTCAGTAATTCAAAGTTATCTTCTTAGGACATAATGAATAACAATTAACACTGGGTTCAGAAAATAAAAGCCAAAGGATCGCTCTTACATGTCACTGACAAAATGACAATGCGCAATGTGCTCATGCTATGAAAAAAAATTCATTATACTTCTTACTGCTTGGACAACAGATACCAACAAGTTTTATCTCTCACTATCTCATTTTATGATCCAGCAGGTAATAAAGAAGCGTGATTAACAGTGTGGGTTCCAGGGCCTGGCACAATGGCATAGCCACAACCTGTGACATGGGCTTCTCATATAAGCACAATGTTGAATTTCAGCTGCTGCACTTCTAATTCCTGCTAAGGCACCTTAGAAAGCAGTGGAAAGGCCCAGCGTGGCAACCTAGAGCCTAAAGTCCTCGCCTTGCAGGCGCCACGATCCCATATGGGCTCCGGTTCTAATCCCAGCAACTCCACTTCCCATCCAGCTCTCTGCTTGTGGCCTGGGAAAGCAGTCGAGGATGGCCCAATGCTTTGGGACCCTGCATCTGCGTGGGAGACCTGGAAGAAACTCCTGACTCCTGGCTCCTGGCTTTGGGTTGGCTCAGCTCCAGTCATTCCGGCCACTTGGGGAATGAATCAATGGTTGGAAGATCTTCCTCTCTGTCTCTCCTCTTCTCTGTATATCTGACTTTCTAATAAAAATAAATAAATCTTAAAAAAGAAAGAAAGCAGAAGAAGTGTGCAAATGTCTGAGCCCCTGCCACACACGTGTGAGACCCAAATGGAGTTCTTGACTCCCGGGTTCAGCCTGGTCAAGCCCAAGATGTTGCGGTTATTTGAGAAGTTTCCAGTGATGGAAGATTTCTTTCTCTCTCTTTATAATGAATCTTTAAAAAAAATGGGCTCCAGAATTTTACTGCCTTCATCTGAAATCTTGTCACTTACGGGCTCTGTGTATACAGACAAGATAACTGTCCTTTTTCTTTTTTTAAGATTATTTTGGGGGTGTGGGGAGAGTCAGAAATACAGAGAGGAGGAGAGAGATAGGAAGATCTTCCATCTTATGAATCACTCCCCAAGTGGCTGCAACAGCCAGAGCTGAGCTGATCCAAAGCCAGGAGCCAGGAGCCTCTTCCAGGTCTCCCATGCAGGAGCAGGGTCCCAAGGCTTTGGCATGTCCTTGACTGCCTTCCCAGGCCACAAGCAGGGAGCTGGATGGGAAGTGGGGCCACGGGGAATAGAACCGGCACCCATGTGGGATCTTGGTGCGTGCAAGGTGAGGACTCTATCTGCTAGGCTACTGAACCGGGCCCTAATCGTCCTTTCTTTAAGCCTCAGCTTCCTTATATGTCATCCAGTAAATAAGTATGACAACTTACACCTGAGAGGGGAGCAGTATTACAAACTTTAAATGAGATGGTCCATGCAAGCAGTTTAGCCTGACACAGTTCAATGACCCATTGCTAAGCTCCTAATCCAAGCCTCTTCATTAGCTTACCTCAGACATAAAGATATCAAATATCCTTGTTGCAACTGGTAATGGAAAAGTGGTAAGAAAGATGGTCAGAAACCAGGATGACGCATACATTGAGGTATGAAAACTCTGAGATTGAAAATGTATGAAGAGTTCTGGAAGATGCTCCTAAAGAGAAGGAAACAAAATTAAGTAGTTTAAATCAAATCACTGCATAAACACTAGGCTGGGCCATTCAAAACAAACGGGTAGGAAGAAGCTCCATACGGAAAAACTAAGATAGAAGAAAGCTAACATCTATTGCTGGTTCCGGGAAGAACAAAGGGGAAACAGGACATAGAGTTGAAACTTTAGATATGTCTACCACATGTATTAAAATTTGGTAAATTAACACCAGGTTATATTAAAATCAAGTATCCATCCCCGAATAATGTTTCAGGTGGCCATGTCATGCCGTATTCAAAATTGTTTAGTGTGGATGTGGCTGTTCTGTACTTTCTACATTTTCTACCAATTATAATATTTTGAGAATTATGTTGGAAACATTATGCCAATTATTTCAGACACTGTCTATAATAATCGTGCATCCTTACCTTCCTAACGAATCGAAAAAACATCTAAAATAAGATGCTTCAACAATACTAGGACTTCAAACACACTGAACAACACATTTTCTAAAACTCTACACTTGATCTTAACCAAACAGCCAAGAAGCAATGACCTAAACCTTTAACACCAAGAGTATATGATTGACAAAAAATGAATTTCCTATTTCAGAAAAAAAAGCAAGAATCATCTCAAGGACTATTTTGACTTTTTCTTTGAAATACAGAACATTTCAATTTGTTCTTCCTCTCACCACACAAAAACTTTCTAAGGGTAAGGCTGCCAGGTCAACAGGTTCTTAAGTGACTCTCACACCAGCTAAATTAAACTGCTTTTTAAAATTCTCTGAAGTAAGTTATTCTTACATTCTGTGATTTAACTGAAACAAGTAAATCATAATTAAAAATTGCTACATATAGGTGGCAATATGGTTACCTATGTTTACAAACTAGCAACATAAAATGATGGAAATATTATTTAAAAAAAAAGATCACAGGTTAGTAAAAAAGGAACACAGATAAAAAAGAGAAGCAGGGGAGAGGACTGAGACACTACACTCTCAAAGCAAGGGAAGTGACATCAGTGTCCCAACATCCTAAGTGTCCTATAGGAGAACTCGGAACACTTTTCCAATTACACCACATAATGGGTCTCAACAAAGGTCATGAAATCATAGTACCCTGAAACAAATGCTTGCAGTCGGAATACAGAAACTACAGTCAAGACGCAGACTGATCTGCGTGTAGACAGGTCCTCCTTTGTAAGCAGTGCTCTACTTACATATTAACTAGCCTACAAATGACACAGAATTAAAACACTGAAATATTTCTTTCAACTTCTATAAGGTTTTTAACACTCAATTTTCTTGGTTATCACTCAGACTAAAATGACAAAAAAATATAAATGCAATATGCCAGCTTGTCAAACTTTACTTTTACCTGTATCATGCATTCAAATTGGTACATACAAAGGCCCAACTCTGCCATACTTGGTTTAAAAAGTTCACGAAGTCTATAGTCTTGCATTAACTTAAAAAATACACAGAAAGCTTCTTCTTCTGGCATCTGCAATAGGTAGGAGAATAAAAGTGACATAGATTAATATATTGTGGTATACAAATAAGTTAAACTGTACTTTAACCAAGTACCCACCCAACCATACACACTGCTGTGAATGGCTTTGTGATGAAATATTAGGAGCCACAGACTAACAGTCAAGAGTTCAATTCCCATTCTTTGAGTAAGAGTGAGAAGCTGGGCCAACTTTATATGTCTTTGTGACTGCCTCAACTCGCCTAATCATTAATCCTACCAACATATAGTATGTTGAGCCAGGTATTTTTTCTGAGTCTATACCACTGAATAAGATAACCATGACTTCCAGTCTTAAGGAGGCGGAACTTCCTAGTAGGGGGACAACCTAGACAACGCATGAAGTATATCGGACAAGTCAGATGGCAATGAGTGCTGTGAATTAAAGTAGTGTGACAGAGAATGAATGCTGGGGAGACACACTGGCATTTAGTGAAGTGACAGGGAAACACCTCAGCAAAATCTTGAAGATCAGGATTTCCTCTCTGAGGAAAGAACTTTTCCAGAGGACAGAAAAGTCAAAAGCTCCAACACAGAATCATAGCTGACACACTCAAGGAACAGTGAACAGGGAACAGTGAACAGGGAACTGCTGACAATGTCAGTGATGTTATGTGGGGAGATGAGGCTATGGAGGACAAACAACAGGAAAGCGAAAGAGCCCACTGTGAGCAAGTTTACTTTGACCTTAAGTGATGGGAAGCATTTTTGAAGAGTTCTGAGTGGAAGTGTTAATACATGATAAGGATAAATGCTTTAAAAAACTTACAAAATGAATTTTCAAAGTATTTGTCATTTGGGAGTTAAAAGTACTAATGATATATTTTACATATACACCCACACATATATACACATACATGAATCACTAGAAAGTTATATCAAATAGAGAATGAATGTAAAATATCTGTGAAGAGCTGCAAAGTCATTCAGAATATTTAGGCAAATAACATAATCCAAAATTAAGCCAGTTTTCTCAAAACAACAAGGTTTGTTACCTGCCACTCACATTAAACCAGTGTGTTTCAAAGAGAACACCCCCAACCGAACATCTAGGCATTCTTCTGACTGAAGACCGTTGCTAGTAAACAATGCACTTCCCCTGGCCCTGAGACTGCCATGAATGGGAGTCAGATATGTCTAACAAAACCTGTACTTCCTCTTCCCAACACACATGGTCACACTTCTGCTTAGAGATCATTTCTTTGCATCTTATCAAACCTTACAGCCCTCCAACGGACACAGGTCAATCACTGCAAAAAGCCCAAGACGCCAGAACTCTCAATTTTATTATTCCCCTCTTCTGACAATATTCCCAGTCTATACCTGTATTTTAATTTCCTTTCTCTTCCTTTTGCTGAAATCTGGCTCTCCCCTAAGGTGTCTGTATTTCCTCCCATAGTACCACCAGGGTGGGTATATGGCTCTCCCCGAACCTCAGACTCACTTCCACAGCACCAACCTCCCCTTGAAACACATACCAGCAGACATTCTTCATTCACTTCTTGTTCTGGCAACATCCACAAGCACTCAAGTCACACTGGCCTGGCAGCTATCTTTCACCTCCTTTCCTCCAAGAGCCTAAAAGGCAGTTACTATAAAGCTCAGGCTCTATAGAACCACATCAAAAGCTGAAATCCTGGTTTCTTTACTTAGTAAATATGTGACCTTTTTACAAATTATTTAACTTGTCTGTTCCTCCCCTTCACCAACTATTAACCAGGTAAAACAATAGTACCTATTTCACAGTGCTGCAATGAAGTTATTTATGGTTGCCTAGTCTTGCCAGTTCTGAAATCTACTTAAACTCTGCCAAGCCTACACTACTGTTTTTTCCTTCAACACTCCCATGCTCATTTTGGTGCTTATCCTGTTATATTTATTCATTTGCTTAAATCCACAATTACTTCGGTCTTTCTCCCTAATTCCAGCTGGCAAAGCTCCACCCTTGCATAAATCCAAGTCCACACCTATATTTAAGCAACTGGAAAGCAAAACAAAAACACACAAAAAAACTAACCACTCTGGCTGTTCTCACTCTGAATGTAGTGCTGCTAATTTCAGTAGCTCTTCAGGGTTGCCTGTTAGACTTTATTTATCTTAACTGAACACTCTCATTGAGATAAACACGTCAGAATTTTTCTGGATCATCAATCTTCCAACACCTCATTGCTAGGTTTTAAGCTAATGATCTTGTTGACTATTTCAAATTCTTAAAAATAGAAGTAACACAAGAGAATTTCCCTATACTTATACCACCACATCTACTACCTACCTGCACCTATAACCATTTTTACAATCTCTAGTATCTCTTCTATCTAAAGGTCTGAACATTTTCCCAGTTCCTGCTTCACAAGCCCAACTGCCCACTTGATATCTCCATTTGGATAGCCAAAAGACATCAATAACAACCACACTCCTAATTTTCCATCCTATCATTATCCCATCATCTGAAACTGCTCAAAAAGAGTCATCATTGAAGAGCTGTCACTGACTGATTCCTTTTCCTCTTATTCCAAATCCATTCTAGCAGCAAATTCTATGGGCCCTCTATTGACAGTATTTCAAGAATTCAATCACTTCTTATCAGACCCCTAATCCAAACCACCACAAAGACACTAGTCTATTTTCTGGACCTCCTCCCTGGTGGCTCTGCTGCTTCCCTGTATTTCCTCCTGTACCCCACTCCCCATGCAGCAGAAAGCTAACAAGAAATCCTTCCGAAGCATCATGCATAGCATGTCTGGCCCACCATATAAGACCTGTAAAAACATTTGGTCTGGCCATGCCAGAGCAACCACAGGCAGCATTTAAAATGCAATAAGCCTGTAACAGAGTAATTTTAAAGTTGATAATTGTGTACGGCTCATGAATGATGTGACAAATACCCAAATGGCTCTTGGTAGAAAAGTTTCTCAACTGTGATGCATCACTTTATTTTAATGCTAAAAATACCCTATTGCCTTCTCATATCTTAAAAAAAAAAAAAAAAAGCCAAAATGCCTACAAGGTGCTACATTCTACTGCCTCAGCAAGGTCACCTCTCACCAGAGCCTTCCCATTCCCCCCTCTTCCCAGGTCCTCAGTCCCACCACAGTGGAAATGAACCAATTAATTTCCTTGTTTTTTCTCCTAAGTGTTACCTTCTTCTCTGGATGTAACCCTCCCCACCACCCCAACAAACAAATTAATTCCTGTCCTTCTTCTCTTAAGAGCAGGTTTTACTAAATTTTTTTCATTAAATGGTAATATTTAAAACACAAGTTGGAGTATTTGATAAAAGGGCAAAAGGAAACAGAAAAAATATTATCACTGGGTCCTTCTAAAACTACAGAAGCAATGATGACAAACTGAAAAGCAATCAACCAAATGATATCCACAAACAGGTTGAACAATCAGCTGTTTCACAGTGATGTGCATTATATAGAATTCAGGCCACTTCAGTCACCAAGCATTATGCTACTACACACATTTTCAGTAACACTGAGCTGATAAGAACCCATGACTTGCACATACTGAATCTGGTTCTGCCACATTTTCCACCCTGTGCAATTAATATTAACAAATCTATTTTTAAACTGTGTTATTCATAACCTATGTTCACTCAGAAATGGAAAAAGGCCCTGCAATAACCATGCAGAACAACTCTTACAAAGTACAAGTAGACCATTTTATCACAAACTGGTTATCTCTGACATCAAGCTTATGTTACTCAGAAAGTTCCAAGTTTTCAAAGTCAAGTATAATAGTAGAGAAGCTGAAGTAAAACATTAGAAAATATAATTTTCTGAAACCTGCTCTACTTTTATCCACAAAGATATGTGATCTTAGGGAAGTGAGTGAACTTTGATCATGTATTCACTGTGTGCCAAACATCATGCCAGGCTTCCAGCTACCCCATGTGACACTCAAAATAAATCTGAAAGCAAATCATACGAAGGGAAGCTAAAACAGAGGTTAAAAAAATCTAGCCCAAATTCACAGAGCACGTGCAGAACCAAGATATAAAACCAAGCCTATATGACTCAAATCAAATTGTCCCCTAAATTTCTTTTTTTTAAATTTATTTTATTTTTTTTTATAAAGATTTATTTATTTTGTTACAAAGTCAGATATACAGAGAGGAGGATAGACAGAGAGGAAGATCAGGAAGATCTTCCATCCAATGGTTCACTTCCCAAGTGAGCCACAACTGCCGGTGCTGCGCCAACCCGGAGCCAGGAACTAGGAAACTCTTCCGGGTCTCCCACACGGGTGCAGGATCCCAAGGCTTTGGGACATCCTCGACTGCCTTCCCAGGCCACAAGCAGGGAGCTGGATGGGAAGGGGAGCTGCCGGGATTAGAACCGGTGCCAATATGGGATCCCGGGGCATTCAAGGCGAGGACTTTTAGTCACTAGGCCACGCTGCTGGGCCCTAAATTTTTTTCAGAACAAAAATTCTAAGACTTGATAAAGAGTAAAGTAGGACTTTCAAACATTTTTTAATGAGACTAATGAGGTAACACCATATAACATTTCCCTTCAAAGTTCCTCCCCATGAATTTTGAAACCCACTCAAAAATAAGCCATGGTCAGTGATATACATATCCCTGGCAGTAACAGTGGCTGTAGTATCACTATTTCAAGCATATCACAAGATACACATAACAAATAAAATGATAAATCAAATTCCTGCAGATAGTTTTTTAAATGTTATAAAACAAAACAAAAAACCATTTTCATGTCAACAATTCTATCATGGTCTGCTGGGGTGAGAAGATTACTCATAATTAAGTGTTGACAAGTTTTAAAAGCAGATACAGTCTTTTGTAGAACACTATGGTACAAATGTTAAGAAATTAAAACTTTGTTCAGTGGTAAGATACTATTACATTTATACTTTTAAATGCAAACTAAATATTAGGATTCAAATTATACCAATAGAAAAATACTAAATGTTCAATTATACTTCATAAAGACAAATAACTTGCAAACTCTCCAATACAACTTTGAAAAAGACCTTGGACATTCAATTTTACTTACTTGCATAAGCAACAGCCCAACTATAAAAGCACTTCCTTGACAGTAACCAACTTCACGATCCACCAAAGAATATGCCTAAAAGGCAAAACAAATAAATGAAATACGATGTTCAAAATACTTCAACATTATATATTATACTTCCTCCTCCAAAAACCTGCAGTTATTAAAACAGGTAAATTAACAGATCATTTATTGTTAGAAAAAAATTGCTTGTTACAGAAACTGTCCTAGAAACTGAAAAGCACATTTTAACACATAAAATTTTCCAATTATAAATTAGCAGTTCTTGAGGGTGAAATAAAAAAAATAAAGGAATTTGTACTCCAACTGGTAATAGAGTTTCAAAACCAAGTAAACTGCGTATCTGATACAGATAAAACTTGGCTAGTGTAAAGCACTAGGAAAACTGAAGCAAAAAGGCAAAACTTCAGAAAAAATTTACAACCGTACTCCTTTTCAAAGCTTAGACATCTTTTTCCTCATTTTATTTGAAAGGCAGACAGTCAGAAGAGAGTGAGAACTGTCCATCCACAGCAATGGATGACCAGAGCTGCACTGATCCGAAGTCAGGAGCCTCTTCCAGGTCTCCCACGCAGGGGCAGGGTCCCAAGGCTTTGGGCCGTCCTGGTCTGCTTTCCCAGGACACAAGCAGGGAGCTGGATGGGAAGGAGAGTAGCTGTGACAGAAATCACTGTCCATATAGGATGCTGGCGTTTGCAGGCAGAGGATTAGTCAATTGAGCTATTGCGCCAGCCCCAAAGCTTGGACTCTTAGCAATGTAGGCAGAAAAAAACCTGCCAGTTAAATGAATGCAGTCATGCAGTCAGGAGAAACTTTCAGAGGGTGAATTACATGTTCACAGAGGAACTTCCTATGTACAAGTCTCATACATTCTTACATTTCCAACAACAAATGCTCAAGAATCTGATACATTTTCTTCCAAGCTCTTCAAAGCAGACAGTAGCAGAGCATCAAAATTAAAGCAGAAATGATGCTCAACTCAATTTTACTTAATTACAATCATGGGACTTCACATATCATCACAGGAAATACATCACTTCAACCTTATCAGAATTCATTTCATTATTTTAAAAACAAATGAACACAACTTACCTTCATTACATTAAACAAAACCTCCTGTCCAAGGCTATCTTTCTCCTTAAAAAAATTGTGTTCAGGATAAGTTCTAGCAATATCCCTTCGGATCAATTTTTCACAAGGTGAGGTCATTTTCAGGAGTTCTGAATACTGATCCTTAATTGGCATGCTTTGTGCACTGCATAAAAGTTGCCAAACTATTGCTCTAAAGTGGTGGGGTATTCCTTTACGAACAAGTTCCTAAAAGGAAAAAATACAACAAATTTTTAGAAATTGGGAAGTTACAGATTTCCCAGAGTTTAGGATGGAAAGGAAGACTGTCAAATTTACCACTCAGAAAATTAGTTTAATAGTTTTTCTATCTAAGACTGGGAAATACTCTAAGCCAGGCTAAGATACGGTTATGTTTCAGGTATATTCTGTATATGTGTGTCCAGGGGCGGGGCTGAGGAATACCATTTCATGAATAAATTTTGTCAGAACATGCCTCTGAACACAACAGGGACTTGAAAACCTGTGGCAGGGCCCGTGTTATGGGGTAGCATGTTGGGCTGGCGCTTGCAACATCTCATACGGGCACCAGTCCAAGGATCTGCTGCTCCACTTCCGATCTAGCTCCCTGCTAATACACCCACGAAAAGTAGCAAAAGATGGTCCAAATACTTAGGCCCCTGCGCATGCATGTGGGAAACCAGGAAGAAACTCCAAGCTGCTGACTTCAGCCTGACACAGCCCTGGCCATTCTGGCCATTTGGAGAAAACCAACAGGTAGATTTCTTTCTCTGTCTCTTTCCCCTCTCTGTAACTCTTCCAAATAAGTTTAAAATAACTCTATTTTTAAAAAAAGAAAAAGAAAACCCATGGAGATGTGAATAATGGCACAAGACACTTCAAAGAACTTAATGAAGGCAAAAAAGGCAAAATATCAATAATTTAAATGTATATGATGTCACAACTTAATTTCTGACTCTATAAAATGACAGAATTAACCCCAGTTGTAGGCACTTGCCTAAGTTGTCTTGTACCTAAGCAAGCGTTACACTGCTAAAGAAAAGAAGCCAGTGAGTTGCAGGCATTCTGGGCTTGGTTAGTGCTAAATTTGTGTTAACTATACCAGTATGCCAGCATAGTTGCTCTGGGCAGGACATGCCACTCTGACTCCCCAGGCTAGGGAGTTTGGGGGGAGGCAGGCTGCCCAGGGAAAGGGATTTGGGGCCATATTGGAGGGAGAGCAGCTGAGGACATGTTTGACAGGGGAGAAATGACTTCTGGGGTCCTCCATGGAACAGGCCACTACACTCGCAGACAGGCAAGGGAGCTGAGATGGAGTGGTTTAGAGGGGAAGAAACCTGAAGGCAGGTCTGGGTCAGGCAAGGCATCCACCCAGGTAAGTACCTGGGTTAGGCTAAACAACATCACCTGCCACCAACTGACACAAAAACTGGGGCCAGAAGGCATGCTTGGCTGGGCTGGCCATAGTACCCACCTGTGTTCTGGAGCAGGAAGTGGGCCATTTCATGCTGGGCTGCAGCACCCACGAGAACACAAATACAGATCAAGGGACAGATTCTGTTGGAGAACAGTGGGCTCACCTCTGTGAGACTGCAGCACCTGCTGGTTCACATATAGCTGGGGGCAGAGAAGGGCTGAGCCAGGCTGGACCATGGAACTGATCTGACAGGAACCCACCTGACACTGGCAGGGACTGAAGCTGAGAGAAGGCCGGGTAGGACCAAGCTGCAGTACCCATTGGTGCATGCAAGTGCTGAAACTGAGGGCAGACCATGCCAACCAGTGCCAGGGGCTGCAGCAGGGCTGGAGGCGGGCCAAGCAGGCAGGGCTGCTGCAGCACTCACCAGCATTTGTGTGAGCTGGGTCTGAAGACAAGCCAGGATGGGCCAGCCAGACCTGAGCTCCTGCTGGCATACAGAAAGCCAGGACAAGGTGTGGGCCAAGCATAGCTAGGCTGGGCTGCAACATGTATGAGCGAGAGCTGAGACTGCAGGCAGGCCATGCGGAACTGGGTAGAAGCACTGCCAGAACACATAAGACCCAGGGATAGAAATGGGCCTGGTAGAGGACTGGGGACTCCCCTTATGGGCTGCACCTCCTACTCCAGAAGCGGATACTGAGGAGCTCATCAGAAAAAAGCACAACAGGTTGGACAACTCTCCTGGCTAAGTTTTCGCACAATGATCTTGGGCCTACAGATGCACTAAGGTGGACTTGGCAGCCAACAGACCTTAGAAAGATTTTCTCAGTCCTGGTGCAATGAAGCCAATGATGTCTCAGAACTACGAAAATCACTCAAGTAATACCCTCGGAACATTCTTTCCCATATCAGGGTCTCTTAAGGTGTCATCAAAGAACTGTCTCCCATTCCTGGGTACTAATACAGTTTGACAGCAAGGATGGGCCCCCTCCCCTCTCTCCCTGTGGGCACAGGAGGGGAAAAAACTGAAACATTTGTCCCACCCACCTTCCTCCATACCTTACCCTACCTACGCTAAGCAGAGGTCCACACGTGCATGCATCCCTCTCAACTATGTATTAGCAATATTAAAAATAAAATTTTAAAAAATTTTAAATGTCAAAATTTAGTAATTTTAGCTATATATTTCTATTATTTCATAAACCCTGTCAAAAATGATTTGCAGAAATCAAACATCCCTAAATACAAATAAACGAAAACATTTGATGAAGTAGACCTCTTAATTATACAGTTTGGAAAGTACTAGAATCTATTTAGTTTTTTTTTTCCCTAATTCTCTATGATTCTGAGATGTTCTCTGAGATGAGAGGAACAGCTTCAACACAGAACACACATACCTTAACTTGCTTTTCCTTCTTCTTGCGCACATCTTCCCACTCATTAACAATTCTTCCCCAAAGAATCCAAGAGTCTTCCTCAAGGTGGCTGAGGTTGCTGGAGGCTGATGAACTGGACACAAGAGAGGAGCCACTGTTTCTTCTTGACCCATTTACAGATCTTAAAGACTTACTGTCCGTTTCTAACAACCTAAAAACACAGTTAGAAAGGATTCAGGGTCTCACCTCACAGTGATCCTAGAAGGAGCAGTGATGACATTTACAGCATTAGCACCGCAATTAAGCCACTGTTTTCAGATATGGCTTTTATAAAATGCCTAATTTTGATCATTTTTGGTTGGTATCAATAAAAGAACTGTGGTATTTTTCATCTATATGTAGTAGTTGCTGTGTTTCAAACAGCAAATTATGTGGACTATCTTAGTCTTGTCAGCCCTAGCAACATTTTTTTTCAACCCAATTAAAATATCAAATTAGGAAATATTTGGTTCAAAAAAAAAAGCAGTGGGTTTCAGAAAAAAGAGAACACATACTTAGAAGAGGAACAACAAATTCTATGGAATTACTCATCTTATCATGTTAATTTTGTATTCAGGGCTCAAACAGAAAGAAAGAGATACAGAACTTTAACAAATCCCTTTTCTTTCTTCCTTGGATTCATACATGTGTAACGTAACTAATGTGCCCAAATAAAGTGTTTTGTTTGGACAATGCAGTGTTTGGGTGAAAAAGAACAGCACTGTTACTAATATTAAAATTGGATGACTCCATGTATTTGTTAATCTACATCTACATTTTATTTGTAAGTCCATATTCTCCTGGAAAAATGAGAAAGAAAAAACAGAATGAAGGCCCACAGTAAAACTAGGAGATGGCTGAGTAGGAGTCTTCCTTCTGATGAGGATGGACTTTAGCCTGTGTAATCTCTACAGCTTCCACTCCCTCCACTGGGCTTGTCTCACTCATCCGGGATCTTTTTTTGTTTGCAATCTTGTTTTAGGCCTTCTGCTTATCGGTAGATAGATGGTTAAGATAACTGGAAAGACTCCTTCTGTGACAGCACTAAATCCTTTGTCATGTGTCCTGAACATGGCTACTACTCATTTCCGGTAACTCCTTCAGAAGAGTCACGTGCTTATGCTCAAGTTCCCTGGCAATAAGGGAAATCCAAATTAAAACATCAATGAGGTACCACCTAACGCCAGTAAGACTGGCCCACATGAATAAAAGCACCAACAACACTTGTTGGCGAGGTTGTGGGGAAAAGGGAACCCTACTCCACTGCTGGTGGGGCTGCAGGCTGGTACAGCCTCTATGGAAATCAGTACGGAGAACATTCAAACAACTCAAATTCAACATACCGTATGATCCGGCAATAGCACTCCTAGGAATATATCCAGAACACTTGTCTTATGAGAAACCAACATGCACTCCTATGTTCATAGCAGCACAATCAGTAATTGCAAAAACATGGAAGCAGCCAAAATGCCCATCAGCAGACGATTGGATAAGAAAGCTATGGTTCATCTACTCCATGGAATACTACTCAGCTATTAAAAAAAACAAAATGCAGTTCTTTGTGGCCAAATGGACCAAACTGGAAACCATCATGCTAAGGGAAATGAGCCAATCCCAAAAGGCTATATACCACATGTTTGCCTTAATTTAAGATGACACGATGTTATGTATAACATGTTATGTTAGGTTTGTTATATGTTGTGTATAAACTAAAATTGAAATGTCAATGAGATGGTCACAGAAGGTGGTTAAGAACTCGCATTTACTTTTAACATATTGGTTACTCATTTCTATGTCAATTAATTCCATAATGATGTAAATTTTTGCTGATGGTATGTTGCAGCTTTTATTTGATCGGGATGATACTCTGCTGGCTCTGTCTTCAGACCAGAGAGGGTATACCTAAGAAGCCGTTGAACTTGACTGGACAACAAGATGATGGACTCTATGTTTGGAATATGCTTGCAATGGGGGAATCTCAACTGAACTTGAACTGTGGTTATGCAACAAGGTGGAGGAATCCACCATGGTGGGAGGGTTTGGGGAGGGGTGGGGAGAATCTAAGTACCTATGAAACTGTGTTACATAATACAATGTAATTAATGAATTAAAAATAATTTTAAAAATGCAAAAAAAAAAAGTCACGTGCTTAAGGTACAACAAATACTACCAACATTGATTTATTAAATTTAAAAACTAAGAAAAGAAACAGATGAACCAAAGGCTCTTTAGCAAATCACAGAACTACCCGTTGGCAGCCTACTCATTTATAACCTTCCAAGAGTTCATGGAAAATGTGTATTATGAAAACATCAGGCATATATTTCAGTTATTCTGAACCAAATGAACTAATCCTATTACAAGTGGTTTATTTGCTTGTTTAAGAGGTAAACAGAAAGAGCAAGTTCCCATTCACATTTGGTTCATTCTCCAAATGTCTGCAACAGGTGTGGCTGGGCCAGAGCTGAAACCGGGAGCCAGGAACTTCATCCACATCGATCTCCCTGTGGGTGTTACAAACCCGATTCCTAGAGCCATCACCGCTGCTTCCCGAGTCCACAACAGCAGAAGCTAAATCAGGAATAGAACTAGGAATCACATCCACATACCTCAATACAGGAGACAGCCATCTCAATCACCAGGCCAAAAATCCACTCCCCAAATCATTTTTCAATTCTACTCTGCCACAATTTTTAAAAATGCTGACTTTATTACTGACAAAGAGCGGAAGATATAAGAAGATGTTTTGTCTGCTGGCTTTACTCCCCACATACCTATAACAGCTGGACTGCTTCAGCCTAAAGCCAGGAACCTGAAACACCATGTGGTCTCCCATACACTGGCAGAGGCCCAAGGTACTAGTGCCATCCTCCACTGCTTTCCCAGATGCATTAACAAGAAACTAGACTGGAAACCAAGCAGCTAGGACTTGCCCGAGCACTCTGAGATATAGGCATTGCAGGAAAAACACAGCATGTTGTACCGCAACACCAATATCTTCACTAATCTTTTGATGCCCCCTCATATTATCTAAGTCCATAACATTCTCCCGAAAACATCAGTGTTCTCTATATAAGTAATTTTTCAGATCATTCTAAAGCCAAACATTCTACATGGAACACAGAAACAAATGTTACTGAAATAATCTGTACCTAAGTTTTTCACTTTTCACTGAATGTTTTCTATTTGCCAAATAAACTGTATCACTACTGTCAACAGACGGGCATGAAGTTCAAAGAAAATAATAGTATTTCCTAAGTTAAACTTAAGTTCAAGATATAATGGAAGCACAGATGAAAAAGTACATAATAGAAAACTTCTAGGCAGGCTGGCATGGTAGTATAGCAACTTAAGCTGCCACCAGCAATACCAGCATCTTCCATCAAATGGTGGTTTCAGCCGCCGCTGCTCCACTTCTGATTTAGCTGCTTGTTAATGTGCCTGGGAAAGCAGCAGGTGACAGCATTTCCTGCCACCCACATGAGAGACCTGGATGCAGTTCCAGGTTACTGGTCTCAGCCTGACCCAGCCACGGCTGTTGTAGGTGCTACAGAAGAGAATCATTGCATGGAAGATACTTCTCTGCCTTTCTTATAACATAAAAATAAATTTAAAAATTCAGATGCTGTGAAATGGGAGCAGGTGCCACAGACTAACAGGTTAAGATATTACTTGGGACATAAACCCACATCCCATACCTGAGTGCTTGGTTCAAATCCAGGCTACTCCTGAACACGAATTCTGCTAATAATGTCCCTGGCAAGGCAACAGATGATGGCCCATCCAAATATTTGGGTCCCAAAAACCCAAATATTTATTGAAATATTTAATAACTTAAACATTTAAACAAAGTGGGAGACACAGATGGAGTTCCAAGCTCCTGGCTACAGTTTGGCCCAGCCCCAGCTGTTGTGGGCATTTGGGGAGTCAACCAATGGATGGAAGATCTCTCCCTTCCGGTCTCTCCATCTCTTTCACTCTTTCAAATAAATGAATATAAATCTTTGGGGAAAAAATGGAGACTGTGGAAAATGCTTACAAATGAAACATTCAAGTAAAGATCTTATTTTATTTAGAGATACTGTTCCTGCTGTTTCATATACAAAAATTATATTCATAATTACTTTAAATGTAACTAGAGAGCTCCTAAAAGAAAGCATTGGACAATCTCTTCCAAAACCTTGGTGTCCGGAAAATTCTGTCAGTAGAACACATGAAAACACTAGTCATAAAAAATTTTAAGTGAAAGGAAAGTATGTCACTGCAAAAATTAAAAAAAAAAAAAGGAAGGAAGGAAGGAGGTGGTGGGTGGTGAAAGTGGGCAGCAGAGATGGAAGGAAGTCCCACTATGCTTCTAAAACTGTATTATGAAACATGTGAAATTCGTTCACTTTTTTAGAGAAATACAACAAATTGTTTTAAAAACCAGATTTCACCAGGTGCGATACGCTAACCCTCTGCCCTGTGGCACCAGCATTAAGCCAGTGCTGGTTTGTGTTCCAGCTGCTCCACTTCTGTTCCGGCTCTCTGTGGCCTGGATGGCAGCAGACGATGTTCCACGTCCTTGGGCCCCTGCACACATGGGGCAGACCCAGGAGAAGCTTCAAGCTCCTGGATCCTGGCATCAGATCAGCTCAGCTACAACTGCTGCAGCCAACTGGGAAGTGAATCCGTGGATGGAAGATCTCTTTAGTTCTCTCTCTCTCTCTATCCTTCTCTCTGCATATAACTCTGACTTTCAAGTTAAATAAACACATGCTTTTTTTTTTAAGTGTAATGTAAAAACAATTTGGGCAGGTCCTGCAGATGGTGTCCAGAAAAGGCATGGTGATGACAGCATCACACACGTTGTCGCCTCTGGAGATATTACAAAATGGACAGGAAGAGGCGGCAGAAGACCACAATACTGATTATTCTGAACTTGGGTAGGTTTGCACGTATTTTCTTCTTTGTTTTCGACAAAACAAGTTATGCACAATAAAGTGGGGGACAAAGTTTTCTAATTTAAATCTTAAGAAGGTTATAAAGGGGTCTCGCGCAATAACCTAGTGGCTAAATTTTCGCCTTGCATCCGCTGGGATTCCATATGGGGACCAGTTCATATCCTGGCTGCTCCACTTTCCATCAAGCTCCCTGCTTGTGGCCTGGTAAAGCAGTGTAGGATGGCACAAAGCCTTGGGACCCTACATCCACATGAGAGAACTAGAAGAAACTCCTGGCTCCTGGCTTCACAATGGCTCAGCTCTGGCCATTGTGGCCACTTGGGGAGTGAACCAGTTGATGGAAGATCTTTTCTCTCTGTTATCTCCTTCTCTCTGTATATCTGACTTTCCAATAAAAAAGAAAATAAATCTTTTTTTAAAAAAAAAAAGGTTATAGAATAATGACATAAAGAAAGAAAATAAGAATTTTTTTATGGATCTACAATATGCATGTGTCATTAAAAAGTAATCAAAAAGTTCATATTTTGAGGCCAGAACCCACACTGGCTAATCCCACTCTGTTGCATTTGCCTCCAAAATGGACACCAGCTCATGCCCAGGCTATTTGTGTTCCAATCCAGCTCCCGCTAATGGCCTGGGAAGAGTCGTTAGGAGCCTGTAGCCACATGGGAGACCCAGAGGAGGCTCCTGCATTCTGGCTTTAGATCAGCTCTGCTCTGGCTATTGCAGCCATTTGCTGAATGTACCAGTGGACAGAAGATTTTCTGTTTCACCTTCTCTCTTTCTATAAAAACCTGCTTTTCAAATAAAAAATAAATAAATCTTTTTTTAAGTTAATATTTTTTTTCAAACTTCATTGAGTAAAACTTCCAAAGTAAGCTAAGGTTAAATTTATTATGAAGAAAAAAAAATCTTGTAAGATTTATTTATTTGAAAGGCAGAGTTACAGAGAGAGGGAGAGACAGAGAGATCTTATACTTGCTGGTTTACTCCCCAAATGGCCATAACAACCAGGGTTGCACCAGGCAAAAGCCAAAAGCCCAGAGCTTCCTCCGGGTCTTCTACATCAGTGCAGGAGTCCAATGGCTTAGACCAGATGCTGCCTTCCTAACCTTTTTAGCAAGGTAACTGGATCAGAAATGCAGCAGCCACCATTCAAACCAACAGGTAGAAGCTATGCCACAATGCCAGTGCCAGGAAAAAATTTTTTTAAATATTTGGTGTAGTCTAAGTGTTTACTAGTGTCTACATGGTCTGCAGTTATATGTGGTAATGTCGTAGGACCTTTACATTCACAATCACCATTCATTCACTGATATCCAGAGCAAACTACAATATGTCAGGCACATGGTTAGTACACAACACGGCCATAAGATTTCTTATAAAATATTTTAACAAAGATTTATTTATTCATTTGTTTGTTTATTTGAAAGGCAGTATTACAACGAGAGATAGGGAGAGAAAGAGAGGCCTTCCCATGTACTGGTTCACTCCTCAAATGGTCCTAACAGCTGCGGCTGGGCTGGTCTGAAACCAAGAGCTTCTTCCGGGTTTCCCACATGGGCGTAGGGGTCCAAGGCTTTGGGCCATCCTGTGCTGCTTTATGAGTTCATTAGCAGGGAGCTGGGTAAGAAGTGGAGCAGCCAGGAATTGAACCAGTACCCATGAAATGCTCACATTGCAGGCAGTGGTTTTATTTCTACACTAAAGTGCTGGCCTGCATATTTTATATTTAAAGCATATATCATTGTGATTTTTTTGTGCTTAAATACACAAATACTTACCATTGTGTTATAAATGTCTACAATCTTCAGCCCAGTAGGATGCTGACACAAGTTTTAGACTAGGAGTAACCGATAGACGACATTACATAGCCCCAACTGTATAGTAGGCAATAGAGCTAGTTTGAGTATGTAAACTTGCTCGTGTCAGAACAATGACTCAATTAGTCCTGGCTGTTATGGCCATTTCTTAAAATACACCTCTGTAATTAAGTGACACATGTCTATATTTGGTCATGGCATATAGAGGGAGAATTTATACATTCTTTAATATGTAGCTAGAATTAACTCATTTTATTCCTCATAGCTAAAAGTGGTCATAAATTACCTGATTTCCAAACAGGATGCCACTCAGATTCATTATAATTAAGATACTTGGATTTAGTGATGGTTGGGCACATTGCCTGAAAGCCAATAATTTCCACAGAGTGGAGCCTGGCAAATGGTAAGACAGCATTACTCATAGGTCCGTGGGCTAGCGAGAAGTCTATCCAACACTTATTCAGTGTTTTTCCTCCTCCCACGTCACATGTGTGTACTGAACTGCAGTGATTTAATGGGGGCAGGGACGAGGAGCTATCCATTACTCTTCTTTCTACCCTATCATAATTTCCATATGACTAATACTAGTAGAAATGCATCAGATCAAAGGAAAAGAATACAGGCAGGAATATTACAAATTGTACTCAAAGATGTTTGCCATAGGTTCTCCATCATTTCTTAGCTACACTACAATACAATCATACGCCAGCCCAGATTTGTCCATCCTGCAAGAACACTTCCAAACTAAAATCAGAGGTTGGGTTTCTATTTTCTGCAGATCCGACCTACTATGTTCACTTTATTCAAAAAGCAAAATGACAGAGGCAGATACACAGATATCTTCTACCTGCTAGTTCACTCCCTGCAACAACCAGGGTTGGGCCAAGCTAAAGCCAGGAGTTAGAATTCAGTCCAGATCTGCATATGATTGGCAAGGACTCACCTACTACAACCCTCACCCCGTGCCTCCCAAGGAAGACATCAGCAGGAAGCTGGAAGGAGAAGCATAGCTAGAACTCTGCTGGCATCCAAGCACTTTCTTAACTACTGTACCAAATGCCCACCCCAGAAGTTGGATTCTGTTCATTTGAGGACATACAATTCTCAGTCTCCTAACTGGACAATCCAAGCTTCTCTTAGAGCAGATCCAAATCTTAAGGACAGCCATTCAAAATGAGCAAAGCATAGTACATGCAGAGCTAGGGAAGCAGGTGCAGAGGCATGGATGGACTTTAAAAAGTAGCAAAGGTGAAAAACATCAAGCACTGGTGACTTCCAACAGCACAGACTAGGTGTCATGTTGTCTTCCCTAATGGGTGGGATAGGGGAATAAGCGGAGAACGAGAACATTATATTATCTTGGATGACCTTCACCCAGTCTTTGCTTCTGACAACTTAAGCTTCTATTCAGAAGATGCCACATATCAAAGGAAAGTGGGTCCTTAACGATGGGCACATAGAAAAGAGAAAGTGACTCATATGTTGGTAGCATACATGTGACCAAAAAACAAAAAAACCAAAACTTCTATATCTATAGTACTATGACTGAAAAAGTAAAAAGACGATGACCAAAATTGGTTATCTTTGGAATGTCTGTAGTACAAAGCAGTGGTGGTCGCTCATGCAACAAACATAGCAGTGGAAAAGACAAGTCTGAAGCTCAGAAGAGAGGGGAAGACTACAGAGATGTGGCAACAATACATGAAGAAGTTATGTTAAAATTTTTGAAAATGCTACTGTCCCACAGCATAATGTATTCATGTGGATATCAGAACTAAAATACCATCTGGTCAACAAGCCAGCTGGTAATCTGCAAGCTGATAAAGTAAGCTTATACGGATCAAAGGAAGTTAAAGAAAAATATAATGAGGAAAAACACCTGGGAAGCTAAAATATGGCAGCACTTTAGAACAGAAAGCTTTATTAGGAAATAACTTTTCAGACTCCTCTTGTAATGTTTACATTAAAGAAATAGGACATCAACATACTGGGAAATGGATGGCAACTTGCCAGCGGAAAGATCAGCAGCCTAATGAGTAACAACAAACTTGCTGGAGTCCATTTGGTCCACTGCAACAAAGTCCTTTAACCTGGGTAATTTATAAACCACAGAGGCCTAACTGCCCACAGTTCTGAAGGCCAGGGGGCCCAAGGCAAAACACAGCAGATTCAGTGTTCCACCTGCTCCTCAGGTGGCACCTCTCCCAAGCAACTCTTAAGAAAAAACAATCCAGGAACTTCTCAGAAGCCTTGCTTCTCAATATCTCACATTTAGGATTAGATTTCAACATGCAGGTTTGGAGGGATACCAAGATTCAGAGCCCAACAAAATGACATGCAAAGCTCGGAGTCACACCCTTTTGTATCAACATCAGGCACAAGTCTGCAATGCAGAGTAATGGATATAACAAAGGAGAATCAAGAGAAACCGAAGGAATTAGCATGAGAAACAAACAACTCACAACCAAGACAAAAGGAAGGCACCTACAAGGACAGACTACCCTTCCAAGTAAGACAAAGACCCAGAGAAGGTAAACATAAATAGTTTCCTCCTAAAATTCTGTTCAGAAACTGATGCTTTGGAGATTTACTTTGAAGAATGTTCTAGATGGAAAACCTGGCAGATTTCACTGTTTCAACTTTGTGATTTCAGAAGACTCAGAGAGCTCCCATGGAAAAAACCTGTAGAATGAATCTTTCAAAATGTATTAACAAGATACTTCAAAAACTGGGAAAATGAAACTAAAAGTTTATTTCGTTGCAAAACTTTTTTAAATCCATGCTTAGGTTTTTTAATAACACATTTTCAATGAACTTTCACAGGATCTTAACGTCATTAGGGAAAAGAAACATAATGCAAGCCATTTAATGTAACTAACTGCTCTAGTAGGCAAAGTGTAATTAATTTTAATAATTTATTTTTGCAAATGTCTTCAAAGTGGCACTTCAACCTCCTGTAACCATATTTTTCCTAAAACTCAGGAGATGTTTTTTGGCAGTCAAGTTCTAAACTACAATATACATTTTATGCTTTGGGCATATTGTGTCCCCCAGCATTCCATATGCCACAGTGGTTACTATATTGAACAGTGCAGGTCTAGAGATTAGTAAGACACAAGGAAACGAAGATTTCTGCTTACCACATTTCAAAAAGTATCTCTATATATGCATGACTACATTTAATTCAGTTGTTTTCACAAAAATACTTTCCATTTCTTTATTCTCATTTCACTCCCAGGACTATGCTGAAAAGAAAATATCTGATTCCAAATAACAAAAAAAGGAAACAAACCTAACTTTTCAACCACACAAATAATGGCCTGCTCAAAATCTAAATTAGCAACACTCCTTAATTACAATGCACTGCTGTTAGACTTGACACTCACCTCTGTAAATTCATCTCCTCCAAAGCTTTCATATTTTTGAAATAAAAAGGAAAAGCACATTTATCACACACAAGGAAAAATGCAGGTGTTTATGACTAGTAATGATTAACTTTCATCAAACAGATCTTTGACACTGCGCTAAATCCTTCATGTCTTTCTGAAGTTGCCACACATTTATTTTTAAAAAGTAATAGCTGGGGCCCGGTGTGTTGCCCTAGCGGCTAAAGTGCTCGCCTTGAACGCGCTGGGATCCCATGTGGGCACCAGTTCTAATCCCAGCAGCTCCACTTCCCATCCAGCTCCCTGCTGGTGGCCTGGGAAAGCAGTCAAGGATGGCCCAATGCATTAGGACCCTGCACCCATGTGGGAGACCTGGAAGAGGTTCCTGGTTCCCGGCTTCGGATGGGCCCAGCACCGGCCGTTGCGCTCACTTGAGGAGTGAATCATCAGACAGAAGGTCTTCCTCTCTGTCTCTCCTCTCTGTATATCTGACTTTAATAAAAATAAATAAATCTTTTTTAAAAAAAGTAATAGCTGAAGTAAAACTATACAAACAAAAGTTTCTTTATAGAATTTGATATTTTTTGTGCTTCTTAAATTTTTTTATAATATTTTCATTTTTGTATTTCGAATTAAGGAGAATAAAATAATACAATCAGCAACTCATCTATACTTGGGGAAGGAAAACAAATCTACACTGTGGTCACTTTAGCTCATCATTTTTACTTTACTGGAAAATTCACAACTTAACAAATGTAAACAGTCAAGGATGGCCCAAAACCTTGGGACCCTGTGCCCATGTGTGAGATCCAGAAGAGGCTCCAGGCTCCTGGCTTCAGATCGGAGCAGCTCCAGCCATTGCAGCCGCTTGGGGAGTGAATCATTGGACAGAGGATCTTCTTCTCTCTCTTCCTCTCTGTATATCTGACTTTTCATTAAAAAAAAAAATTTTTTTTAAATCCTTCTGATTTCTGGTTCTAGTGCCTTCAAAAAAAAAAACATACTTACACAAGTACTTCAAAAAGTCCATAACAAATGACAAATTTATTTAGGTGCAAAAAAAAATGCCTTAGATCTGTGTGTAGCTCTTTCATAGTTGGATATGCATTCCCATGAACTTTTTGAAGACCTTCCATTTTATATATATATGTAAGACTAAAAAATTTGCAGCAAAAACAAGGTTACTACCTTCCTTCCTTCTGCTCCTCTTATTTTTCGAAATCTCTTTCAATATCTTCAGACAACTATATTAATTATTCTTTAATTATTATATTAACAAACACACACACCAAATATCAGTTAGTATTGTGGAGCAAGCAAATTATGAATTACTTGGGAACAAGTTCACCTACACCCATATCTCATCCACAGAAAGTCATATTACTTGTCACACCCAGCTCTCCACCTCACCCATCAAATGCTAATAGTCAAAAAAAAAATTATTTACAAGAACTTCCTATAAAATGTCGAGAACAAGGCAATTTCTCTAACAGGTTTAAAGAAGCTGACGTTTAGGTCTTCTTTTACGTGGCTTAGCTAGACCAGGCTCAAAATCCATAACACCTAAAATCTTTTCCCCAAAAACTTATTTCTTGCGTACATTTTCTACTTCAAAGGAAGGAACAATGTTTCAACATCGGAATTTTAAAGCAGTTTTTTCAGCAATTAACTCAGTGATAACTTATTTTAATTTTTCTTAAAGACTGATTTTATTTGACTGGCAGAGCCAGAAAGAAGGGCAAGATAAGACAGATTCTTAGGCCTACCAAAGTGGCCTAGCGGCTAAAGTCCTCATCTTGCAGGTGCTGGGATCCCATATGGTCCGCAGTTTTAATTCCGGCAGTTCCACTTCCCATTCAGCTCTCTGCTTGTGGCCTGGGAAAGCAGTCGAGGACAGCCCAAAGCCTTGGGACCCTGTGCCCACAAGGGAGACCTGGAAGAGGTTCCTGGCTCCAGACTTCAGATAGGCTCAGCTCCGGCTACTACAGCCGCTTGGGGAGTAAATCATCGGATAGAAGATCTTTGTGTCTTCTTCTGCAACTTTACCTTGTAGGTTCCTGGGGAGGATTTGTGACCAAAAAGAAATGGGGGGACAGTGCTCTTTCAGGCAAGTGACAAAGTTTATTTCCAGAGTTCCAGTTTATACACATTCAGCAAAGCAACACTTCAAACACAGTTCAGCTCAGACATCGGTTACAATGATCAGGTTTGAAATATACCTTGTATTACCTGTGTGTAAGCAAGGAGTTCTAGGAGAGCACCAGGATCAAAGCACCATTGGTGTGAGATATTGATCAGCAGCGCTACTTCGATCTAGGAAAACAGGCTAACTAAGCACAGATGTTCACCATACATCAGGGAAACACAAAAGCACATCCAAGGACTCATTGGGGACAAGAGTGCACTTTGCCTCTTTCCTGGAACCTCCTTTCAACATGATCCCATAGGCCTCTGCTGTCCCAGCTGTCCTGTTGGATGTACTGCAACACCTTCTCTCTGTATATCTGACTTTCCAATTAAAACAAATATTAAAAAAAAAAAGACAGATTGTCCATCTTCTAGTTTACACCCCAAATGGCTATAGCACAGGGCTGGGCCAGGCCAAAGCCAAGAGGCAGAAGCTTCCTCAGGGTCTCTCACATGGGTGCAAGTGGCCAAGCATTTGGGCCTTCTGATGTTTCCTCAGGCATATAAGCAAAGAGCTGGATCAGAAGTGGGCAGCTGAGAATCCAGGCAGGATTCATCTAGGATGCCAGCACCGCAGAAAGCAGCTGAACATATTATGCCACAATGCCACCCTGCATATCATTTCTAAAGTTAAAGAGATACAACAATCAGAACATATGTGTATCATTGAGTTCTGATTATCAATATCAACTTTCTAATCTAATTCACACTTCTTCCCCATGTCAAAGGGCAATACAAACATTTTACTAAAAATCGTGTCATTCTTGCCATAACAATAATTTTCAAGGATCTGAATAACAATTCTTGAGATAAGTTCCATAAACCCTATGATTTCCATCACACTCCTCTTGAGAGTTTCAGAACCTGGCGTTAGGAAACTCCAACAGAGCATGGTGCACCACCTGAAGTGGAGAGCTGGAGCTAAGGAGCCATCACAGGTGAGACACGCCCGGTGTCAAGCCCTTAGCTGCAGTTTGCTCACACTGCTGACAGTCACAGGACACCGCACCGGAGAATCCCATTCGCGCATTCCCCGGGATCAGATCAGTGTTAGGACACTGCTCTGTGTCAGAGCAAGAACCAGCAGCAGAGGTCAGAGACACTGTGTTCAACACCCACATGGGGCTGGGCACAGCACCTGTGCCCGTCGGACAGAGAGGAAAACCACCTGTCTCAAGTCACTTTGGGGCTTGCCTCAATGGGGGGAACAATAGGCCTGGCTATGCACTTGGGCAAACTCTGCCAAGGACGAACCTCAGAGACAATTACCAGAAGACAGTCAGACACTACAAGGCAAAATTCACTGTACCAGATATCCAATCAAAACCTGTTAGGCAGTGGAGGGCATTGTGGTACAGCTGGCTAAGCTGCTGGGGGAATGCCTGTGTCCCACAGTCACTTCTGACCTAACTTACTGTTAAAGTACACACTGCAAGGCAGCAGTGCTTGGGCCCTGCCATCCACATGAGAGATCCAAACAGGATTCCCAGCTCCTAGATTTGGCCTCACCCAGGCCTGGCCACTACAGGGGGGGAGTCAGGATTGGGAGGGTAGAAGACCCTTCTATTTCTCCCTATCTCTTTGTCATTATATGTTTTTTTTTAAAGAATTTGCCTCTTTCTTTTTTTTTTTTTAAGATTTATTTTTATTACAAAGTCAGATATACAGAGAGGAGGAGAGACAGAGAGGAAGATCTTCCGTCCGATGATTCACTCCCCAAGTGAGCGCAACGGACCAATGCGCGCCGATCCGATGCTGGGAACCAGGAACCTCTTCCAGGTCTCCCACATGGGTTCAGTGTCCCAATGCATTGGGCCATCCTCGACTGCTTTCCCAGGCCACAGGCAGGGAGCCGGATGGGAAGTGGAGCTGCCGGGATTAGAACCGGCGCCCATATGGGATCCTGGGGCGTTCAAGGTGAGGACTTTAGCCGCTAGGCCACGCCACCGGGCCCGTCATTATATGGTTTTTTTTTAAAAAAAAGATTTTATTATTATTGGAAAGCCAGATATACAAAGAGGAAGAGAGACAGAGAGGAAGATCTTCCATCCGATGTTTCACTCCCCAAGTGAACCGCAAAGGGCCGGTGCGCGCCGATCCGAAGCCGGGAACCAGGAACCTCTTCCAGGTCTCCCACGTGGGTGCAGGGTCCCAAGGCTTTGGTCCGTCCTCGACTGCTTTCCCAGGCCACAAGCAGGGAGCTGGATGGGAAGTGGAGCTGCTGGGATTAGAACCGGCGCCCATATGGGATCCCGGGGCGTTCAAGGCGAGGACTTTAGCCGCTAGGCCACTCCTGCCGGGCCCCATTATATGTTTTTAAAACTCACATAAACAGAAACAAATTTCTAAAAGGAGGTCATTCCCTTTTAAAAAAAAAACAATTATCAGCCATTTATAGAGGAAGGAAGGCATACCCAATAACAAGTAGAAAAAGAAATTAATAGAAGCAAATCAATATTGACTCAAACAGTAGAATTATAAGACAATGCCATTAAAAGTTACTGTGATTGTATTACACATGTTAAAACATTTAGTAGAGACATATACCTTCCCACCCCTCAGAAAAAAACCCACTCAACTTTACCTCTAGATATAAAAACTACTCTGTGGGGCCTGGCGTGATGGTTCAGTGGCTAAATCATTAACATTGCAAGCACCAGGACCCCATATGGATACTGGTTCATGTCCTAGCAGTTCCACTTCCTATGCACATCCCTACATATGGCTTGGGAAAGCAGTACAGGGTGGCCAAACACCTAGGATCCTGCACCAGTGTGGGAGACCGGGAAGAAGCTCCTGGCTTCGGATCGGCTCAGCGCTGGCAGTTGCAGCCATCTAGCGAGTGATTCAGAGGATAAAAGGTCATTTTCTCTGTCTCTCCTTCTCTCATAAATCTGATCTGCCTTTGCAATAAAAAACTAAATAGATTAAAAACAAAAAAGGAAGCCTTTTAGACAGAAAAAAATGATCAAATGGAACTCTGGATCTAAATAAAGAGCACCACAAATGATAATTTCCCCATGAAATGAAACTCATCAACACTTAAAAGATAACTGCTGATGGAAAAACAACATAAAGTAAAATGCATGACAAAATTAGCACAAAATACTGCAGAGAAGAAACGCAGGTATACTATTTTAAGGTGCTTACACACTACACATGACATAGTATAATGTCCCCCAACGTAGTCTATGACAAGATACTTCCATTTAGCACAAACCTTAACATGATCACTAAAATGACAGCACCTGGGTAGACAACTGGCTGAGTTAAGATGACAGCTATGACATCAGTGTCCCCTACTGGAGTGCCTGCACTCACTTCCTGATTTTTGCTTCCTATAAATACATATGCCAGGAGGTGACAGATGACGGCTCAGGAGGTTCAGCCTTTGCTGTCACAGACAGAGCTGCAATTCCCAGCTTCAGCCCAGTCTAGTCCTGGCTCTACTGGGCTTTGGGGGAATAAAGTAGCAGCGGCTATATCTGGCCCTGTCTCTCAAATAAATTAAAATATAAAATTAAGAGTTATAGCTTATAAATAAATAAAGGCGATAAAATGTAAACATAAGAATACTTAGCTCATTCAGCTATACCGGAAGGCAGAAAAACTAAAGCAAATAATGATAAATTTAAATATAATCATACTCGTCTTAATCATGTTTAATCATAATAGTCTATTTTCTTCAAAATTTCAAAACATCAGGCTAAGTGAAAAAAGCCTTTCACAAAAGAATACTTTTTATATGTGTCCATTATAAATTTTTTTTTTCAAAGAATTACCTATTTAGCTGACAGGCAGAGTTACAGAAAGTCTAGAATTCCATTCAGCCCCCACATGGGTGACAGGGACCCAAGGACTTGGGTCATCTTCTACTGCCACATAGAAACAAGAGCAGCCAGGGCTGGACTTGGTGCTCACATGGAATGCCTGTGTCACAGACAGTAGCCTCACCCACTGTGCTACAATAATGGTCTCCCCACCCCTCCAAGATAAAGTCTTAATAAACATACAGAATAGGCAAATCTATAGAGACAGCAAGTAGATTAGTGGTTACAAAGAAATGGAAAGAAGGTGAGCTGGAAATAATGGGTACCAAGTTTCTTTCACAAGTATTGAAGTATTCTGAAACTGGACAATGTTAACGTTCGCACAATTTTGTGATTATATTAAAATTCCCTAAGTTATACCCTGTAAATGAATTAATTTTGGCAATATAACCAAATTTCAAATAAAAATACCAAAAAAAGAGAAACTAAAATAATAAAATGTCTTTCTTTTTAATCCAGCCCTGCAAGATTACACTTCTTTCACATTCATAAAAGGTTTCATCACTTGATTTGCTTTGGCCAATAAACTGAAAGTAGAAACAGTGTGAACCACTCTGATTTTCCAATAAAAAAATAAATAAATAAATCTTTAAGAAAAAGCATTTCAGCTCTCTCTCTTTTCCATCTGTCACAAACCCAGTTTATCTGAGTTATGGGCTAGATGTCAGTTCTAGAATGAAGACATATAGAAAAAAGATATATGTAACCCACTGATGAATAAGAATAGGAACATGAGCAAGAACAGAACTTTCTTTTTTTTAAAAAAAAGATTTTTATTATTTTTATTACAAAGTCAGATACACAGAGAGGAGGAGAGACAGAGAGGAAGATCTTCCGTCCTATGTTTCACTCCCCAAGTGAGCCGCAACGGGCTTGATGAGTGCCGATCCGAAGCCGGGAACCAGGAACCTCTTCCAGGTCTCCCACGCGGGTGCAGGGTCCCAATGCATTGGGCCATCCTCGACTGCTTTCCCAGGCCACAAGCAGGGAGCTAGATGGGAAGTGGAGCTGCTGGGATTAGAACCGGCGCCCATATGGGATCCTGGGGCGTTCAAGGCGAGGACTTTAGCTGCTAGGCCACTCCTGCTGGGCCCAGAACTTTCTTAACTAATAAAAAGGCAAGCCCTCTCTATACTCCCAACTAAAATTAGATAATAGACTAATAGACTGCATTTCTGAAGAGGCAGATCCATCGATAGGCAGCCTAGCAGACAAACTTCAGAGCTTAAAAAGACAGAGACAGACAAGGGTGGGAAAATAACACTATTCAAAACACGGCTGTAGTGACTCCACCGGCAAAAGCAAGTTCTAGGCAAGCAGTTTCAGCAGACAAAGGTCACTTCACAAGATCTAACAATCCTAAATGTTTACATAGTCAGCAACAGAACTTCAAAGAACATAAAATGATGACAGAATTTGAAACGAAATAAATGAATCCACAATTACAAGAGTAATTGAAAAATTCAATTTTCCTCTCTCAGTACCTGACTTAAACAGGTAAGAAGGAAACCAGCAAAGACAGAATAGACTTGAAAAACACTATCAACCTAAGAGACAGCTACAGAATATCCCACCAAACAAGCTGAGCACACGTTCTTCCCAAATGCACATAAAACATTTACCAAAATAAACCATAGTAGTCAAGCCAATAAAAAACACTCTCAAAAAATCTGGAAGGATGTTACTCGGCTTCGTTTCAAGATCCGTGTATAGCACAAAACGCTCATAATAGAAAAGGAAGATTACACAGCCATTACGAGGTCACAAGATTAGAGATATGTATCAACAACATTTAAGTCAACTACCCACTGCCCTCACAGCAGGTCACCATGCCCAAGAGGAAGCTCAGAACAGCAGGGAACTTCCTGAACCTGATAAAAGGCACATGCAAAAACCTATCTTTAGCATTATACTTCATGTTTTTCCCTTAAGATGAGGAAAACAACAAAGACTTCTGTTTACTGTTCTAGACAGACGCAGAGATGAAAGGCACCCATATTTAAAAGAAGGACTATTACCTCTCACACAACATGCTCAAATCTATACAGAAAATATAGTTGTATTGAATCGGCAAGGCTACAAGATATACAAACAATACAAGAGAAACAACTGTATCTCTTTATATGCTGGCAAAGAACAACTGAAAATTAAATCTAAGAGCCAGTGATATAGCACAGTTTACAATGCCACTACCGAATGATGCAGTACCAGCTGAAGTTCCTGCTGCTTTCCTCTAACCTAGCTCCCTCTTAATGTGCCCTGAAAGGCAAATGATGGCCCAGTGCTTGGAACCCTACTACCCACACAGGTGTCACAGACAGAGTTCTGGGCTTCAGGCTTTTAGCCTAACCCAGCCCCTATCGCTACAGTCATTTGGTGAATGAAACAGGAGATTTAAAAGTCAGTTCCTGCTCTTGACTCCAGCTTCTTACTAATGTAGACTCCGGGAAATAATGGCAATGGTAATAAGATCCCTGTCACCCACATGGAAGAACTGGAGTTTCGAGTTCCTGGTTGGGGTGCCACTCCCAGCCCCACCCCAGTTACTGCAGGCATCTGGGCAGCGAAACAGTAGATCGCTCTATCTCTCAAATCAAGCAAAAAATAAACTTCTGCTTTCCAAAAGATATTTCTAAGAAAATAATTAGTCACCAAGAGGGAAAAATAGTTAGAAATTATGAACCTAACACAAGATCTACAAACCAAATACATAAAGGACTCTCAAAACACAAAGAATGCAAATAATTTAACTTTTTAAATCAAAGAAGATACACGGATGACAACAAATAAAAAGGTGTTCAACAGATAAAAGCAAATTAAAAACACAAGAGGGGGAGTTGGCATTGTGGCACAGTAGGCTGAGCCTCAATAACCAATCTGAGTGCCAGTTCAAGCCCTGGCCAGTCCACTTCTCACTCAGCTCCCTGTCAATAGGCCTGGGAAACCAACTGCTTGAGCCCCTGCACCCACATGGGAGACCCAGAGGAAGCTCATGGTTCCTGGTCTCAAGCCTGGCTCAGCTCCAGCACCATCCCCAGCCTTTATAGAGATCTGGGGAATGAACTAGTAGAATAAAGATTTCCTTCTATCTATCCACCTCTCCTTCTGTAACTCTTCCAAATTAAAAAAAAAAAAATCTTTAAATTATACCAATACTTAAACAATGAAACAGATAGCAGGGGGCAGAGTTGTAGAACAGTACATTAAGCCTCCGCCAGCGACACAGTCATCCCATAAGGGTGCTGGTTTGTATCCCAGCGGCTCCACTTTCCCGGCTTCAGATCAGCTCAGATCCGGCCACTGCAGCCATTTGCAGAGTGAAGCAATGAATGCAAGATTTCTCTCCTTTTCTCTCTAACTCTGCTTTTCAAATAAATTTTTCATAAAAATAAAATAATAGTTAACAATAAAAAGACTGATTACAGGTCGGCATTGAGCCTGCAGGTGAAAAAGCCTACTCAGACACCCACAACCCAGAGTGCCTGGACTGGCTACTCAACCCTGGCTCCGGACTCTTTCCTGATAATGTACATTCCAGAAGAAATCAAGTGAGGGCTCAAGGAACTGTTTCAGCCACCCATGTGTGGGGAGCCTGAACTGACTTCCTGGCTCCGGCTTTGGCCAAGCTCAGACCGGGTTTCTGTGAACATCTGAGCAGTGAATCAGAGTACGTGAACTCTCCCTGTCTGTCTCTCAAACTCTTTCCCTACCTCTCAAACATTTTTTAAAAATTGTATTTATTCACTTATCTATTTATTCATAATTGCAAAGGCATATATACAGAGAAAAAGATCTTCTGTGTGCTGGTTCACTCCCCAAGTGGTCGCAATGGCTGGAGCTGAGCCGATTCAAAGCCAGGATCCAGGAGCTTCTTACAGGTCTCCCACATGGGTACAGAAACCCAAGGCTTTGGGTAGTCTTCCACTGCTTTCCTGGGCCACAAGCAGGAAGCTGGATCAGAAATGGAGCAACTTCGACATGAACTGGAAACCAACCACCAGCACATGCAAAGCAAGGATTTTGCCACCAGGCTATTGCACCAGGCCCTCAACCATTTAAAAAAAAAAAAGACTGATCATTCCAAGCACTGACAAACATATACAGGAACCAGAAATTACATATACCATTGGTGAGAATGTGAAAAGGTGGAGGACTTCTGGAAAACAGTGTTGGCAATTACACCTGGAGGTCCCATCCGAGAATAACTCAGACATTCCACCCCTATATATTTACCCAAGAGATATTAAAGGCATATTCATATTTATAAAATTTCATAGTAATTGTGACACACCCAACAATGGAACACTGTACTACAAGCCAAAAAAAAAGAAATAAACTGCTGATATGTGTATGTACATTACTGATACGTACTACAATGTGATGACTGTCAAAACAAGCATGTTAAACGAAACAATCCACGCAAAAATTATATAGATTGAATGAATTCATTTCTATAAAAGAAAATTCTACAAAATACGAACTAATCTCCAGTAGCTACCTGGAGACAAGAAAAACAAGAATGAAGATCTTCTTTTCCTCAAACTTGATGGCCATTTCACAAAGATGTACATATGTTGAAACTATGGATCAGAAAAATGTTTTTTCTTTATTTTTTTTAAAGATTTATTTATTTTACTACAAAGTCAGATATAAAGAGAGGAGGAAAGACAGAGAGGAAGATCCTCCATCCAATGATTCACTCCCCAAGTGAGCCACAACGGGCTGGTGCTGTGCTGATCCAAAGTCAGGAACCAGGAACCTCTTCCTTCAGGCCTCCCATGCGGGTACAGGGTCCCAATGCATTGGGCCATCCTCGACTGCCTTCTCAGGTCACAAGCAGGGAGCTGGACGGGAAGTGGAGCTGCCGGGATTAGAACCGGCGCCCATATGGGATCCCGGGGCATTCAAGGCGAGGACTTTAGCCACTAGGCCACGCCGCCGGGCCCAGAAAAATGGTTTTTAAAGTTATCTTTGGGCCCATTGAGATCCACATTCAGTTATGTTACAGCTTAAGAAATTCAAGTGGGCAAATAGGGCAATTTAGGGAATTCTAAAAAGGTAGTTTTATTTACCTTTAAAAATTGGCAAAATTCAACAAGGATTTTCATGAATACAAAATCCCTAAAGTCATCTGACTAAGAAGAAAGTTCTAGTCTGTTTTAAGATCAACTCCCTTTAAAAATAAATAAAGACTTGAGGAGCTGGCACTGTGGTATGGCAGGTTAAGACACCACCTGCAATACTCCACCTGAGTACTGACTGCTCAGCTTCTGATACAGCTTCCTGCCGAAGCACCTGCAATGGCAGCAGAAGATGCCAAAATGCCTGGGCCCCCAAACCCATGGGGAAGATCAAGGATGGAGCTCCGGGCTCCTCGGTTTAACTGGCAGTGAGCCAGCAGATAGAAAATCTCTTTGTCATTCTGCCTTTCAAATAAATAGGCAAATTTTTAAAAAGTTACTTCAATAAACAAAGAGCCCAAAACCAGAAAATAACACATCTTATTGTAAGGTTTCACAATTCTAACTATGACATATACATATATATACATATGCACATCCTTGTGAGAGACGCATATGGCTGGAGTTACTTAGTAATTAGAGAAGAAAAGAATCAAGTCTCCAACTGCAGACAACTGCCTAGGTTGCCTTGTACCTAGCTAAGTGCTATGCTGGGAGAAAATCAGCCAATAGTTGGTGGGCAGGCCCGGGGCAGTGGCCTAGCGGCTAAAGTCCTCGCCTTGAATACCCCAGGATCCCATACGGGTGCCGGTTCTAATCCCAGCAGCTCCACTTCCCATTCAGCTCCCTGCTTATGGCTTGGGAAAGCAGTCGAGGACGACCCAGAGCCTTGGGACCCTGCACCCATGTGGGAGACCTGGAGGAGGTTCCTGGCTCCTGGCTCCAGATTGGCACAGCACCAGCCGTTGTGTTCACAAGGGGAGTGAATCATTGGACAGAAGATCTTCCTCTCTGTCTCTCCTCCTCTCTGTGTATCTGACTTTGTAATAAAAATAAATAAATCTTAAAAAAAATAGTTGGTGGCCATTCTGGGCCTGGTTTATGCAAAATTTGTGTTAACTGTACCAGTATGCCAGCATAACTGCCAATTTTTTTTTAAGATTTGTGGAGAATGTGGGGAATGCCAGGCCAGGACCTGCCACATTGGCCCCCAGGCAGGGAGGCTACAGATTGCCCAGGGAAACGGTCTGGGGACGTATAGGAGTGGGAACAGCTGAGGACATGTTTAACGGGGGAGGAACAACTTTTAGGGTCTTCCACAGATCAAGCCACTGTACTTGCAGGTAGGTGAGGGAGCTGAGACAGTGTTTTTAGGGGGAAAACCAGAGGACAGTCTGGGTCAGGCCAGAGACCTAGGCAGGGCACAATAACATCGCGAACCACCCACCGGAACACACAAAAGCTGAGGCTGGGGGCATGCCTGGCTGGTCTAGGCCACAGTATGCACTCACTAGTGTCGGAGCAGGGGCTAGGCCACATCAGGTGGGACATAGATCCACCAGAATGCAAGAAAAACAAATCTGAGAGAAGATTTTGCAGATGACATGTGGGACTCGTGGCTCTACTGATCTGTGAGCAGAGCTGGGGGTAGTGATGGGCTGAGTCAGGCTGGACCATGGGACTGGACCAGGCCAGGCTGTAGCACCTGCTGGCACGTGCAAGGAGCAGGACTAAAGACAGACCACACCAAGCAGGTTGCTGCATCCGCCGGCACACGTGAGATCCAGGGCTGGAAGCGAGCTTGCTAGGGGAATTGGAGAACTCCCCTGGATGGCTGTAGCTTCTGTTGGCGAATGTAAGAGCCAAGACTGGGGCAGGGCCAGGCTAGTTAAGGTAGCAGCACCCATTGGCATTATGCGTGGGCCGGGTCTGGAAGCAGGTAAGGCTGAGCTAAGCCACAGCACCTATAGGTGTGCTCAACAGCCAAGAGCCAGATGGGATGTGGGGCTGACCTGGCTAAGCCACAGCACATGTTAGTACATGCAAAAACTGAGACTGGGGGCAGGAAGGGGACCTGGTAGGGATTACTGGGGATTGCCTCGTCTAGGCCACAGCACCTGCTGGTGCTCATAAAGACTGGACCCGTGGCAGGTTGGGCTGGGCTAGGCAACAGTACCTATCAGTTTATGGGAATGATGGGGCTGAGGGCAAAAATGACCAGGTAGCTGCTTCACCAATATGTATGTTAGCTGCTGCAGGTGAAAGATTGAACCTGACCCTGCACTCACTGGTGCACATAAAAGTCAAGTCTGAGATCACCCCAAGCGAGATTTCTTGGGGCATATCCCAGCTAGACCTCCCTACTCAAACCCCAGCCACAGGGAAAATCACAACATATGTGGTACAACCCTGAAGTGCATGTGTCTGGAGCCTCCTCAGTTGCTGATGCCTGCATAGTGGACGGCATGCCCAGATGCACATGAGGACATGAGAGCCAGCTTATGTAGGCCAGCAGAGGACACTGAGTGCCAATTCAAAGGATGGAGAGCAGAACAGGTAGGACCACTCCCCTGGCAAAGCTCTGCAGTTTGTTTCTGGGGCTGGGGTCACACTAATGTGGTCTTTGTCAAACAACAGAACCTTGGAAAGATTTTCTCAATCCTGGTGCAATGGAGCTAACAACACCTCAGAACTATCAAAATCACTCATATAATACCTTTGGAACATGCTTCCCCACCTCAGGGTCTGTGAGGTGTCACCAAATGACTGCCCCTTTCCCCGGGTGTTATAGTCTGACAGCAAGGTATGACTCCTTTCCTCCCCTACCCCAAGGATATAAGAGAGGGAAAAAAATTGAAACATTTATCTCACCATCTTCCTCCACACCTGACTGTACCCACCCTAATCAGAGGCCCACATGGGTGTGTATCCCTCCAACTATGTAAAAAACATTAAAAATAAAATTTAAAACAAAACCAAAAAAAGCAACTTCACTTACCTATTTTGTTCCTCCAGCTTAGCCAGGAGTTCCAAGTCGTCTGGACTCAGCTGGGAAGGGGAAGATGGTGAAAGGGCCGGTGTTGACAGTGTGGTAGATGAGGATGTAGTGTGTAATGAAGCCGATGGACTTGCCACCTGACTGGCCATCTGGCTGACGGTATGCGTTACGGTGTTCTTCACCCATGAGAGAGTAGAACTCAGCTTTTCTGCAACCTTGTCTGTCGCCACCTAAGGACAAAAACAAAAGTTGCATGTATTTACCTCATTGCTTTCACAACCAAGAACTTGATAACCCTGTTAAGTTTTACATCACAAAACATACACACATTTTTCTAAAGATTAAAAAAAAAAGTTTTACAACACAACATTCTTTTTGAATTGACCAAGGTAAGCCCTGTTTCAGGAACCATTTCCCTAACACCAAGCTTTCAGAAACTATCTATTTCAGTCTTGGAACATGAACAGACCAAACCACAAACTGAAATCCATCAGCGTGTGATAACAATACTTCTGATAAGTAAGACCAGAATGGTTAAAAAAAAAAAAAGGAGAAAGAGTGGATCGGTTCCGTTTCTCCAAGAGGACAAAGAGATGACAGTCGTGACACCACGTGGCCACATGCAGCCTACCTGCTCCAAGAGCTGAGCCCCAGGTGTGAGGCTGCAGCCACAGAGTGCCTCTGACACCAGCACCCCTTCCAAGCTGCGTGTGAAGATGCACTGTGTGTTGAGCTGTGCCACTCACACAGCAAATGATGGGACACCTCTGACCTGAGACCTGCTGGTACTACCCCGTGTCCCCTGCCAAAGTCATACAAGGAGCTGAGTTACGAGGGATGGATGAGAGCTCCTCCAGAAAAATTCAGTAGAAGTTATATGTTAAGCAGAAAAAAGTAAAATATATACCATGTGATGAAATTTTTTCTTTGGTTACATATATATTAAAATGTATCATACTTTGGCATACAAGTGGGTGGGTTGAGTCAGCGCATGAAATATATTTTGGTATTGAGGTCTTAGTCAAAAACGTTTGAGCAACAGATGTTATAGTGAATGGTTACGTCACCACCTGGAATGCTCACATCCCATACCAGAGGGCCGTTCAAGCCCTTTACTTCAGATCCACCTTCTAGCTAAGGCACCTGGGAAGGCATGGAAGATGGCCCAACTGCTTGGGCCCCTGCCACCCACGGGGGAGACCGGGATGGAGTTTTGGTTCCAGGAATCAGCCTGGCCCTGATCTGGCTGTTGTGGCCATCTGGGGAGTGAAGTGCATATGGAAGATTCTCATTCTATCTGTATTTCTCCCTCCATCTGTCACACTGCCTTCCAAATAAATAAAAATTCTTTTTTCAATTCAAAGCCAAGGAATTATCAGAAGCCATGTCCCATCTCCGAGGACCCAGGTCAAGCTTCCTGCTAATGAGGACTCCGAGAGGCAGCAGTGACAGTTGAAGTAATCAGGTTCCTGCCACTCATAGGGCACACCTGGACTGAAAGACACCCTGCTTTATAGTTCCAGCACCCCAAGCTATGACCGCTATCTGGGGAGTGAAACAGTGGTGGAAGCTCTCTCTACATTCTTATCTCTCGGTCTTGTAAACACACATTCAAGGGATATAAGCAGAGGGAAGACTGAGACGCACAAGAGAAAAGCATGAGGGAGATCATCTGCACGTGCATACAAGCAAAAGCAGTCGTTTTGGCGGCTGGTGTCGTGGCATAGCATGCTAAGTGGCTGTCTTTAGCACTGGCATCCCACTGGGCACTAGCTTGTGTCCCAGCTACTCCACTTCCAATCCAGTTGGTTCCCTGACTATGGACTGGGAAAACAACCAAGGATGGCCTAAGTGCTTGGCCCGCTGCACTCATGTGGGAGATCTGGGAGAAGCTCCAGGCTTCTGCCTGGCCCATCCTAATCACTGGGACCATTTGGAGAGTGAACCAGAGATTGAAAGACCTGTCACTCTCTCTTTCTCTCTCTGTAACTCTTCCAAATTTATATTTTTTTAAAGTCTTGCCAATTCATAGATTACTACAGTTCATCAGTGCTAAGGCAAGGTAAAAACCAAAGAATGTGGAGCCAGCATCATGGTATAGTAAGCTAAGCCTCAGCCACTGGTCCCAGCATCCCATATGGCCACCAGTTCATGTCCCAGCAGTTCTACTTCCCTTCTATCTCCCTGCTTGTGGCCTGGGAAAGCACTAGAGGATAGTTCAAGCCCTTGAGACCCTGCACCCAGGTAGGAAACCTGGAAGAAGCTCCTGGTTCCTGGCTTTGGTTCAGCTCAACTCCAGCCAGAGTGGTCATTTGGGGATGGAAGATCTTTCTGTTTTTCCTTCTCTCTGTGACTATCTTTCAAATAAAAAAAATAAAACAAATATTTTTTCCTGACTTCGGATCGGCGCGCATCGGCCATTGCGGCTCACTTGGGGAGTGAATCATCGGACGGAAGATCTTCCTCTCTGTCTCTCCTCCTCTCTGTATATCTGAATGTAATAAAATGAATAAAATCTTTAAAAAAAAAAAAACAAATATTTTTTTAAATGTTTAGTCAAAGCTTTCTTTTTGCCAGGACACAGTAGGAGCCATGGTCAGCAACCAGATACCCTGCTGTGTGATTCGTTAGCCTATTGCTCTTATTTACAGCTGCAATTAGAAATTCATTTGTGAAATACCAATAATTTGCATCCCAAAAGCATACTGTATTTTTTAAACAGAAAGCTTACCGCATAAAAATTTATGAAATTGGTACATTTTACTATTTTTTTTACCAGCTATTAACGTCAAATAGTTATAACAGAATTAATGTCTTATATTTCCATTACACAGAAGCCCCTTATTCCAGTGGCTATTTTGCCCTCACTAATTAAGACAAACGAGTTCATCATTACCCCCTCTGCGCACTACAGCGGCAGGCATCCATTTAAAGGGTCGGGAAGAAGCAACAGCATATTTCTGACAGCCTTTCAGCTCCGTGAAATCAAAGTCGCCCTGTAACTACTGAAGACTCAGCAACTCATTTCCTAATTTCAAATTCTTAAATATAGCTGAGGTATTTAATGGCAGCTACAGTTCAGTAGAGTGTAATTATTCATGGTCCCAGAAATTCCACAGAGCTAGATCATTTCTCTTCCATCACCACGTTCTGTTTTGCCTTTTAACACTACTTTCCCAAACTTCCACTCAGCTGTCTCTGAAGCACCCTCCCTCTTTCTGTGGTGGGTTCAGGTCACAAAGACAGGATTAATCTGACAACCTAACTATGTCACAACCTTCCTTCTACCTCACAGAGGTGTTACGTGCTTATTTTTAAAAGTGAACACACTTCAAAAACACTAAAACCATCCTTTAAAAGGCTGAGTAATCACCCACAAAAGGTAGTACATGGGTATGACCCCATTTATATAAAAACCCAAAGGAAGAACATTAATGAGGCTGGTGGGAGGGATTAATGCTGCTGGCCACTTGGGTTTCTTTCAATGAAATTAAGTGCTCTGGGATTGATTACTGGCAGTGGTCATGAAAGCTGTATATATAGTAAACACCACTGAATTGTACACTTTAAAAGGGATGGTATGTAAATTACAGCAAGTACTGAAAGCATACTTTCTCCCATAAAAGTCAGTCTTGCTGGGCCCGGCACAGTGGCCTAGCAGCTAAAGACCTAACCTTGAACACCCCGGGATCCTATATGGATGCTGGTTCTAATCCCGGCAGCTCCACTTCCCATCCAGCTCCCTGCTGGTGGCCTGGGAAAGCAGTCGAGGACGGCCCAATGCTTTGGGACCCTGCACCATCATGGGAGACCTGGAAGAAGTTCCTGGTTCCCGGCTTTGGATCAGCACAGCACCGGCCATTGCGGCTCACTTGGGGAGTGAATCATTGGATGGAAGATCTTCCTCTCTGTCTCTCCTCCTCTATATATATCTGACTTTGTAATAAAAATAAATAAATCTTTTTTAAAAAGTCAGTCTTGCTGCATATAGCTCTTTGTATTTTATTAGAATGTCATAAGCATGCTCTCAAAATTCTAATTTCTAAGATTCCAACTTTATATCCAAACTCACAAGGGAGAGCGAGCCACAGTCATAGTTAATTACTCGCTGAGTCACACTGTGAAAGTGAATCCCATTCCTACAGCACAATATATCCCTCTGAGTAAACAGAATTTTGTGGTTGAGAAGCACTATGAATGTGAATCAGTGCCTGCACTTTAGTGTTCAATAAATTCTGGCCAATAAATAAATCTTTGTTGAAAGTCAAATTAATTAAAAAAACAGTGTAGTGTGACACTGCACATCTCATAAGGCTTATACTTCAGCTACATACAGCTATATCCATCTTCTCATCTATTAGCCCTAATCAGAAGCCATGTGTTCGGCACAGCAGTTAAGAGGTTATTGTGAATGCAACATCCCATACAGCAGTGCCTGCATCCAAGTCCTGGCTCCCTGCTGACATGCACCTTTAAATGCAGCAGGTGATGGCTCAATTACCTGGGTCCTTGCCACTAACATGGGAGACCTGGATTGAGAATCCGCCCAGCTCGTGCAGCCATTCAGGGAGCTCTGTGTTGCTATACCATTTTTAAAACAGATTTATTTATCTGAAAGGAGGGGTAGGGGAAGAGAGAGAGAAAAAAATACTCAAAAGCTGGCCCAGAATCTCTGATACAGATCCAGACATCCTATTCATTGTTGCTTTCTTTACAAATTTATAAATTTATATGAAAGGCAGAGTTACATAAAAAGACACAGAGATCTTCCATCATTCTGTCATTCCCCAAATGGCCATAATAGACAAAGCTGGCTGGGCCTGTCTGAAGCCAAGATCCAGGATTAGGGAGCTTCTTACAAGTCTCTCACAATGGTACATGGAACCAACCACTTAAAACACTTTGTCACTTCCCAGGTACATTAGCAGAGAGCTGCAATGGAAATGGAGCAGCCAAGACTTGAACCAGCATCCATATGGGATGCCTTCACTGCAGGTACCAGCCTTACTCTGCCACAGCACATGTCCCCTTCCCCACTGTTACTACTAGACCTAATTCACATCCCTTATCCTGATTAGCCTATATATTTTTTCTTTACATTTATCTGAAAGGTAGAGAGGAGCTGGAGCTGTGGTATAGTGGGGAAGGCTGTTGCCATCCCATGGGAGTGCTGGCTGCAGTCCCAGCTGCTCCACCTCTGATCCAACTCTCTGTTAATGTACCTGGGAAAGACACAAAAGATGGCTCAAATACATGGATCCCTACACCCACATGGGGGACCTGGAAGACGCTCTTGGTATCTGGCTTCAAACTGGCCAGCTCCAGCTGTTGAGGCCATTTGGGGAGTGAACCAGTGATGAGAATTCTTTCCTGCTCTGTTTTTCTCTTTTCTACAATAACAATACTAAAGCACAGAAGCCAGAACATAACTCTGGCTCCTTTAAACCTATAAATTCAAATGTTTTCAAGAACAACCAAAAACATTTTTTCCCACTGCCCCACAACAACGCAAAACTGCTTTATCTGATTACCTTCTCTAAAGGGCCTGCTGCTCACTTGTGCTACACTCACATTACCTGCTTTCTTCTCTTCTCGCCCCGATCTCTTTTTTTTTTTTTTGTGCTGTAGTTTCTAGGAGCCCTGAACTTTTTTTTTTTAAATTTTTTTTAATTGTATTTTTGTTGACAATATTTACATAGTTAATTACGGTAAAAAAAAAAAAAGGTTCAGGGGGAATAGGGAAGTGGGTAATAGTATTATGTCCATATTGTTTCCATCATGTATCTGAGGTAAAGCGGGGTATTGACGGAGAAGCCCCACCCAGTTTCCCGTCCACCCCAAGTCCCGGATGTGGGGTATGCTCTGAGATCCTTGTTCAAATGGTTTTAATAGTTCTCCAGTTATGAATCGCTGCCAGTTTCACTCGATGAGGTCGTCCACTGATTGACACAGTCCATCATAGAGTCTTCATTTGCCCAGTATTTCGCTGCCAACATATAGCTGAGATGGTTGATTGACTTGCTCTGTCCTCTGTCTTTTCTTGGCTAGCATTCTGAGTCCAGCAGTTCGATTGGGGAAATCTCCAAAGAAACTTTGAGGTATTCCCAGACCAGATTCTTGTATGTTCTAGCAAGCACAGGGCCCGGCACAGTCCATCACCCCGATCAGCTGGTGGTTTCAATTGCTGGGTTGGTTCTGTTTTCAGTCCTGATTTCCACTGGAACCAATGGGTGTTGCAGTCCAGCCTGGTTCTGCCCAGCACTTGCCCCTATCTCTTGACAATTTTCTTATACTCTGATACTAACAAAGCAGACCTCCAAAAAGCACTGCCTGATATCTCACTTTTCTTCCTTGAAATGAGTGGACCAACAATGGTACACCAGTCAAAACATTTGTCTTGTTTTTTACTGGGCTTACTTCTACTGTCAGATATACATATATGAAGCTATTTCAAAAGGTTATGAAAAAATGGAATTAAAAGGTAAGTTAGGGCCCGGCATGACAGCCTAGTGGCTGAATCCTCACCTTACATCCGCCAGGATCCATAGGGCACTGGTTCATGTCCCAGCTGCTCCACTACCCATCCAGCTCCCTGGCTTGCGGCCTGGGAAAGCAGTAGTGGATGGCCAAGGCCTTGGGACTCTGCACCCATGTGGGAGACCCACAGGAAGCTTTGGATTGGCACAGCACCAGCAGTTGCAGCCACTTGGGGAGTGAACCAGCAGATCTTTCTTTCTGTATCTTCTCTCTGTAAATCTGCCTTTCCAATAAAAAATAAGTCTTAAAAAAAAAAAGATAACTTGGGTACTAAACAACTACTGAAATTAGGAGTAGTTTTTTCATACACACATTTCCATGAACTTGTTATGAGCATCACACCTGGCTATAATGGCTTTAATTTTTTTATTCATTCAAGAGGCAGACAAAAAAGAGCTTTCTTCCACTGGTTTACACACAAATGTCCCCCAACAGCCTCTGGCTGGGGCCAAAGCCAGGAGCCAAGAATACAATTAGGTTTCCCAAGTGGGTGACAGGACCCAGTTAGTTAATCCATCACCACAGTCTCCCAGGGTCTTCATTAGAAGGAAGTTAGAATCAGGAGCCAAAAACAACAAACAAACTTCAATGTGGAATGCAAGCATATTAACCACCAGGCTAAACATCTACCTGTCCATGAATTTTTAAAGATTTGCTTATTTTTACAGGAAAGGTAGATCAGATTTAAAGAGAGAAGAGGCAGAAAGATCTCCCCAAGTGACTGCAATAACCAGAGCTGAGTTGATCTGAAGCCAGGAGCCATGAACTTCTTCTGGGTCTCCCATGCAGGTATAGGGTTTAAGCCACTTTGTTCTGTGTTAAGCCACTTTGCAAAACACATCAGAACGCTACAGTTAAAGGCAGTGGTTTCATACAGTCCTATGGTAAAGTGTCTAAATTAGCTTCCTTTTTAATCCCTTTGGCTTACTGAAGTGTGCAGCAGTCCTGAACATCGTATTCACGTCCAGCGAAACACATGGTATAGTCTTGAGGGACTTGTGATCAGTCTTCTGTACCACCTTATCTCTGAATTCCATGCAACTCTACTGTATGGTGGCAGAGGATTAGGACGCCAAGTCTGATAGGACAGAAAGACTTCACCAAACAGTCAAGTGGTGCCAGGCACTGTTCTAAGCACACTGCATGGATTATATCATGTAACTGTCAAAATCCTACAGAATAGGTGTTAGTATCTTTCCCATTTCACAAGGAAATGACAACACAAAATGCTACACAACCTCGACAAAGTCACAGAGCTCATGAGTCAAACATACGGCAGGTACAGCCTGGCAATTTCTGTTGGATCACTGATGAGATACACCCACCACAGTGAGCTGTCTGTCCCACTGGGCCTGAGGTACACCCATCCTGCTGGCAGAGCTCTCACGCATGCCCATGGCAGGTCCACAGGATCCAGGCACCATCTCCATTTTGGCTGCATGGGATTCTCAGACCTGGCAGTAACTAGAAGTCAAAGCAAAACAGCTCAAGGCATCTGCATTACTGCCACAAGAAAAGTCAAACAGTGTGAGGCTTCCACACGGCTCAAGCACCAGTGCACACACTTGGCCAACTTTCCTGAACAAGCAGTAGATAATCTTCCAGGTGATGTAGCCAATGGCAGTTAACTATGAAAGAGCCAATGTTGCAACTGGAAACTTTATACAAAGGTGGAGGGCTGGAGAGCACCAGACGGAACTCACACAACAAGACCATGAAGATGTATGTCCACACCTTCAAAGACAATTTCTAAAGGGAAATCCTCAGTGTAGCCAGTGCTGGATACCTCAGAGCTGAAAAGAACTTCGATTCTTCACAGTCACATATTTCACCAATTTGGGGTGACACCGGAGATTGCCATTTGGCACAGATGACATTGGCTGACACTTGGGAGGCCTACATGCCATGTCTGAGTGAAAGATTCAAGCCCCACCTCCACTTTGATACAGCTTCCTGCTGTGCAACCTGGGAAATCAACTGAGAGAACCAAGGGCAGTGCTCCTGGCTCCTAGCTCCTGGCTTTGGCCTGGCCCAGTACTAGCTGTTGCAGGCCTCTGGGGAGTGAACCAGCAGATGAAAAAAATCTATCTCTGTCTAACCTCTTTTTCTGTCTCCTTGCCTCTCAAAATGAGACCAATTTTTTAAGTTTAAATTAAAATGTAAAGGATGATACTGAGCAAACAAATAAATTCATATTCCAAAATACATGATGCTCAAAGATGACCATTTCTTCAAAGTTCCTAAAAGTAATATAAAAATACAATTATTTATTTACTCATCATCTTCTAGTATTTCGTTGTTTAGAACTATACAGTCTCTTGGGCCCGGCGCGGTGGCCTAGCAGCTAAAGTCCTTGCCTTCAACGCACCAGGATCCTATATGGGTGCCCGTTCTAATCCCGGCAGCTCCACTTCCCATCCAGCTCCCTGCTTGTGGTCTGGGAAAGCAGTCAAGGATGGCTCAATGCTTTGGGACCCAGCACCCGTGTGGGAGACCTGGAAGAGGTTCCTGGCTCCTGGCTCCGGATCAGCACAGCACCAGCCGTTTAGCTCGCTTGGGGAGTGAATCATTGGATGGAAGATCTTCCTCTCTGTATATCTGACTTTGTAATAAAAATAAATAAATCTTAAAAAAAAAAAAAGAACTATAACAGTCTCATCTTTGGTTATACTTTGTTCTCTTTTAAAGATGTAGTTATTTGAAAGCAGAGTCGGGAGGGAGAGAGTCAGGGAGAGAGGGTTGGAAGAGGGGTGACAAAGACAGAGAGAGAGAGTATTCGTTTTCCATCTCATGGTTCATTCTCCAAATGCACACAACAGCCAGGCTGGGCCAAGCTAAAGCCATGGCAGGATTCCACCTGTGTCTTCCACATGGGTGTGAGGAACCTATGATGTTGAACTGGGATCACTGCTTCCAGATGCACTGAAGCTGCACCAAAGGTGTAGAAAAACTAGGACACAAACTGAGCCCTTTGATACAGAATGTGGGCATCCCATGGGGTGGTACAATGCCCATCTCTGGCTACATTTTTTTAGTATTCATTTTTATTTGAAAGGCATATTTTACAGAGAGGGGAGGGGAGACAGAGAGAACGGTCGTACATCTGTTGGTTTACTCCCCAAATGGCCGTAAGGGCCAGAGCTGAGCTGATCTGAAGCTGAGAATCAGGAGTCTCTTCTAGGTCCCCGACATGAGTGCAGGGCCCCAAGGTCTTAGGCCATCCTTTACTGCCTTCCCAGACCATAAGCAGAGAGCTGGATTGAAGTAGAGCATCCAAGACACCAATCAGAGCCCACATAGGATCCCAAGGCCACAGAGTGGAGGATTAACCTGTTCTGAAACTGTGTCAGGTCCCTAATTATATTTTTAAAGCAAACATTTTTCTTTCAGGATCAAACTCTAACAAGTATTTATATTAAAGAAAAATTCTGTGTGGTTTACAGTGTATCAGTCTGTTCTGGCATGGTTCCAATGGTACCAGAATTATTTAATCTATCACAGCCAGCGTGTACACTCTGGAGTATTCTCCACACAGTGGGCCCAATTCTGTTTTATTGCCATGGTAGTGATAATGGATATCAGATTTTGATTTCCTCCTAGTTTCACACCTCTAGCCATCTTCAGAATCCACTTGTACTCCAGCAAGCACCTGCCACTTTTTCTAACTAGCTGAAGTCTAGAAATGATAGACCCCAATAACTGCTTCATCTTCTTTGTGACCATAACCTTCCTGTCTTGAAATACAGTGGCCCCAACCAAATGTAGAAGAAATATTTCTTACAGCAGTGAGGTAATTTCTTTTTTTTATTTATTTTTTTTTCCGTATTGTTTCCTTCACATATCTGATGTAAAAGGGAATTTTAAGGGAGAAGCCCCACCCAGGTCCCGGATGCGGGGCATGCTCCGAGGATCTTTCTCAAGTGCTTTTGATAGTTCAACAGTTATTAATTGCTGCCAATCTCGCCACTCCAAGCACAAAGAAATCGCTGCAGAATCCACTGATTGACATAGTCCATCTCGGAGTCTCCATTTGCCCAGTTTTTCGCTGCCAACATATAGCTGAAGTGGTTTTCTTGTTCTGTCCTCTGTCTTTTCATGGTTAGGGTTCTGAGTCCAGCAGTTCAATTGGAGGGATCCCCAACGAAACTTTGTCTGAGGTGTTCCCAGACCAGATTCCTGTATGTACTAGCAAGTACAGGGCCCGGCACAGTCCATCGCCCCAATCAGCTGGTGGTTGCAACTGCTGGGTTGGTTCCGTTCTCAGCCCTATCCTCCACTGGAACCACTGGGTGCTACAGTCCAGCCTGGTTCTGCCCAGCACATACTCGGCCCTCACATAAACCAGTGCGGGCTGAAGCCTAGTCAGAGCAACCCACAATAACTCCCACCAGGCCCGCAACCTACCCTGGTTTGCCAGTATGTGCAGCAGACTAGTCCAGTCTGTCCCACATCCCATTCAGCAATTGCACATGTCAATAGGGCAATGAGGTAATTTAAAGCGAATCCTGTAGCTACTATGTTGTGTTTCAATTGTTGTACTACACCCATCATGCTACAGTACTAAAAAGACCTGATTCTTTTTTTTTAAATTTTACTTCTTTTATTATCTTTTTATGACACAATTACATAAGCCCTAGGATTTCCCTGATCCCCTCCCCAATTGTCCACCCTTACTGAGTTCCCCTATGTCATTTATATAGTATAGTTCTTCATACACAGTCTTACGTCCATCATTGCAGGAATGGACAATGGCAGAGAGTCCAGCATCTTATTGTCAACATACAGTAAAGTTTCATTGGGAGTTCATCTTTGTCTGGAAGTAGAGATGCACACTGCATTGTATCCTCACATCTAGATATGACAGTCTCCATTACACAGTTACTATATATCCCCTTAAACGAAAAGCCACAATACAAAATCAACAGGAAGAAAAATAGAAATTTACAATGCCATGAAATTAAATAACATGATGCTAGATATGATAGTCTCCATTACACAGTTAATATATACCCCATTAAATGAAAAACCACAAAACAAAATAAACAGGAAGAAAAAAGATTAACAATATCATGAAGTTAAATAACATGAATGACTAAGAAAAACAAAATCAAGGATCTTTTTGAAGAAAATAATGCTACTGTATGATCTATGAGTCACTGAAGAATTTAATCAGAAGAAAATGTTTTGAAGAGATGAAACTAAGAAAAAAATCAAAATCCATGAGCTATAGTTTCCACTGATCTTTCTTGGTGAAATGTGTCTCCTGTAGACTGTTTCTTTTTTTTTTTTTTTTTAAAGATTTATTTTATTTTTATTACAAAGTCAGATATACTGAGAGGAGGAGAGACAGAGAGGAAGTGGAGCCGCCGGGATTAGAACCAGCGGCCATATGGGATCAGGCGAGGACCTTAGCCACTAGGCCACGCTGCCAAGCCCAAGTAGACTGTTTCTTAATCCAGTCTACTAATCTATGATGTTTGATTGATGAGTTTAATCCATTTACATTCAGGGTTAATAGGAATGGGTGGTACTTTGGTCCTGCCATTTCAGCAGTGGGTTATTCATTGGTTTAGTCTTCTGTTGTTATTTTACAGGGATGTTCTTCGCAACTGCCTTTGGTTTTGGTGGGTGCCATTCCTTTCTTCTGTCAAAAGAACATCTTTAAGTAGCATTTGTAGGGCAGGTTTGGAAGAGGCAAATTCTTTTAACTTTTCTTTACTATGGAAGAATTTTCATTTTTAAACACAAAAGAAAGTTTTGCTTGGTATGCTATCCTGGGTCGACAATTTTTCGGTTTTAGAATCTGGAATATGTCATTCCATTCTCTTCTTGCCTGTGGAGTTTCCTGTGAGAGCTCTCCTGTGAGTTTAATTGGCATTGATTTTTTTTCACGTGCACATTTAAGGATCTTTTCCTTATGTTGAATTGAAGAGAACTTGATGATCATGTGTCTTGATGAAGATCGCTTTTGGTCTTGGGAGCTCTGTACCCCTCCTGGATGTTGTTTCCCCAATTTTTCCTCTAGGTTAGGGAAATTTTCCATTAATATTGCATTAAATATACTTTACAAACCAACTTCTCTTTCTACACCTTCTGGGACTCCCATAACTCTTATATTTGGCCTTTTAATCATGTCTTTCAATTCTTCAATACTTGTTTTGGCCTGATCCAGCTCTGCTTCCAGCTGTTTGTTTGTTTTCCCCTGGTGACAGGAAATATCTTCTAATTCCGAGAGTCTTTCTTCTGTTTGTTTCATTCTATTTTGGAGACTATCCACTAAACTTTCAATGTGCTCCACTGTAGTCTTCATTTCTGATATATCAGCTTTCATTTGGATTTATTTTCCAGTGTGACACATTCCTTGAATTCCTTGAATGCCTGCTTTCCCTGCTTCTCATTGTTTTTTTTTTTTTTTAAAGATTTATTCATTTTATTACAGTCAGATATACACAGAGGAGGAGAGACAGAGAGGAAGATCTTCTGTCCAATGATTCACTCCCCAAGTGAGCCGCAACGGGCCGGTGCGCGCCGATCCGAAGCCGGGAACCTGGAACCTCTTCTGGGTCTCCCACGCGGGTGCAGGGTCCCAAAGCATTGGGCCGTCCTCAACTGCTTCCCCAGGCCACAAGCAGGGAGCTGGATGGGAAGTGGAGCTGCCGGGATTAGAACCGGCGCCCATGTGGGATCCCGGGGCTTTCAAGGCGAGTACTTTAGCCGCTAGGCCACGCCGCCGGGCCCTCTCATTGTTGATAAGAAGTTTCATCACAAGTGTTTTGAATTCTGTACCCCTCATTTTCTTCAATGAACTCTGAGGTTGACAAAGGGTTTTGCTCCTTTGCAAGGGAGTCTTCAGTAATATCCATTGTGCCTCTGTCTCTTCTTTTGCCCTTGGTCATTGCACTTCTGGTTATCAGATTCTTCTCCTTGGGGCAGGTTTCTAAGCTCTGTCATCCACAGGTCTACAGTTTGCTTTTACTCCTTGCAGTTGGCACAAGGCTCTTTGCTTCTAGTCAGTTGTGCCACTCCATGCAGCAACTTCCTGGTCTGGGTTCTTATGTTAGATTTCCACCATGGTCTCTATAGCCCCAGCTCCTGGTTCACCACTCACCACCTCCTGTAACAACCATTCTCTGTACAACCTTTCTCCCACTTCTGGTTGGAGCAGGTCCCAGGGTTAGGGAGACACCAGGTGTCCTATATAACCAGATTGTTGGTAGTAGTGATCTTGCTGGAACCTTTGACCATTAGGTCTGAGAGCCACATGGACCTATTTTGTCCCATACAAAGCCATGGTTGGTATTATTTTCTTGTGGGACCTGTGCAATGCACTGAGCTCAGTGAGTTCTCACCAAGCTCAGCACATGCACAGCTCACAGTTGTCCCCTGCAGTCTTTTTTTTTTTAAGATTAATTTATTTTATTGGAAAGGCAGATGTATAGAGAGGAGGAGAGACAGAGAGGAACTTCCATTCAATGATTCACTCCCCAAGTGGTGGCAATGGCCGGTGCGTGCTGATCCGAAGCCAGGAGCCAAGAAACTCTTTCCGGGTCTCCCACGCGGGTGCAGGGTCCCAATGCCTTGGGTTGTCCTCGACTGCTTTCCCAGACCACAAGCAGGGAGCTGGATGGGAGTGGAGCTGCTGGGATTAGAACTGGTGCCGGGCTCGGCAGCATGGCCTAACTGCTAAAGTCCTCACCTTCAACGCACAAGGATCCCATATGGGCGCCATTTCTAATCCCGGCAACTCCACTTCCCATCCAGCTCCCTGCTTGTGGCCTGGGAAAGCAATCGAGGATGGCCCAAAGCTTTGGGACCCAGCACCCGCGTGGGAGACCCAGAAAGAAGTTCCTGGCTCCTGGCTTTGGATTGGCACAGCACCGGCCATTGCGCTCACTTGGGGAGTGAATCATTGGACGGAAGATCTTCCCTTCTGTCTCCCCTCTCTGTAATCTGACTTTGTAATGAAAAATAAATAAATCCTTAAAATAAAAAAAGGGGGACAGGGCATGGCACGATAGCATAATGGTTAAGGTCCTTGCCTTGAACGTGCTAGAATCCCATATAGGCACTGGTTCTTATTTGTTTTTAAAGATTTATTTATTTTTATTAAAAAGTCAGATGTACGGAGAGGAGGAGAGACAGAGAGGAAGATCTTCCATCCTATGATTCACTCCCCAAGTAAGCGCAGTGGTTGGTGCTGCACCAATCCGGAGCCAGGAGCCAGGAGCCAGGAACTTCTTTCTGGGTCTCCCACACGGGTGCAGGGTCCCAAGGCTTTGGGTCATCCTCAACTGCTTTCCTAGGCCACAAGCAGGGAGCTGGATGGGAAGTGGAGCTGCCGGGATTAGAACTTTAGAACCAGCACCCGTATGGGATCCCGGGGTGTTCAAGGCGAGGACTTTAGCCGCTAGGCTATTGCGCCGGGCCCCCTGCAGTCTTAAAACTCCTGCCACACTGTACAAAACCGTGCCTGATGTGCCACGACTAAAGCTCTTGATCTGCTGGCCATCAGGTCTGGGGGCTACTGGACTGATCTTGGGTGGAATATGTAGGATGCCACAGTGTTGCATTTCACTGAGCCAGAGTTCATTCCCAGCTCAATGCATCCACATTCCTGCCCCATAGCCCTTGCTTCCTTAAGCAAAATGGTGCCTGATATTGCTCTAGGGGGCAGACTGGGTTGTGAAATTCAACCTGTTCCCATATTGCCCATCTGCTGCTCTGTCTCTGCTCCTCATCAAATTAAACAGACTAGCAGGACGAGCAGTTCTTTGTCTGGGTTCACCTCTGGAGCTCCCCCAGTAAATGCCCCTTCCCACCTGGTTGCTGGTGCAGTTCCAGCTGCTGGTGGAGTTGAGATCACTGCCTGCTGAATGCTGCTGGGGTATCAGTCACTGCAACACCACACCGTTGTGTCTGCTGCTTTTCTGTGTCTGTCAGTCTCCAGGATCCCTCTGCTGTTGCTCTGTCCTCTCCTATTTCCTAGAATGTGCCCTCTGTTCTTCACACTGGATAATATTTCTCCGTCTGTTTAAACGTGTCCTTACCCTATTCCGCCATCTTAATTCTCCAAGACCTGATTCTTAAAATGTATTTATTTATCAGAAAGGGAGAAAGAGATCTTCCATCAGGGGATTCAAGAAAGAAGCCAGATGTCAGGAATTTAATCCAGGTCCTCTACCTGTGTGACAGAAATCCAACTGTTTCATACATCATTACCACCTGCCAGAGTGCACATCAGCAGGAGGCTAGACTCAGCAGCTGTAGCAGACAGCAAACCCAAACAGTCCTACGTGGGACACAGGCCTGTCAGCTAAAGCACTAGCCTGAAGGCCCAGCATTTTACCCTGGCTCATTTCTAAACTTCTTGCTTCAGGCACATGTTGTGCTTCTTTTTCCAGTTTCCTAGAATAGAAGCTTAGACTGCTGATTTTTCATCTTTTCTTCTATCATATGCATTCAAATGCAACTAATTAACCTCCAAGATGTGCTTTCCCTCACTTTCATTTCCTTCTATTTTATGCTGAGACTTTCTAAACCCACATGTTTACCTGTAAGTATTCAGTCTCTAAATGTTTATACATTCTCCATCCCTCAACTACACCAAAGAAGTTGCACAAATCATTGCTATTTTTTTTTAACTTCATTCCACCATAGTCTGAGGGCACAAGTTATGTTTTATGTTCCAGGTTCCAGCGTTTTGGTGAATGTTTTGTATGAACGTGAAAAGAAGGTGTATTCTGCTGTTGTTGAAAGTATTCCAGAAACACTAATTCACTCCAGTTGACAGACGCTACTACTCAAAGATGGCCTTACTGGTTTTCTGTCTGCTGCACTTACAAGTCACGGAAAGGTGCTGAAGTCTTTAATTGTAACAGTAAACCTATCTACTACTTCTTGTAGTTCCGGGCTCACAAATGCCTAAAGAGATGACCTCTTCATCATTATATAATGTCTGTCTTTTCCCCTGGTAATTTTCCTTCTTAAATATGCTTTGTCTGAAATTCATATAGCTATTTCCAAACTGCTGCTAACTATCCTAAAAAGCAAACAAAAACTTAAGTCCAACACACACACACACACACACACACACACATTTGAGGTCATCAGATAGTTACCAGATTTTGACTCTACTTTTGAACCAGGGCCAACTCCCTTACATTCCTGGAAACACAATTTGACATTTGAATGAATGCTTGCAGGAGTGGGGCCCAGCTTGTAATAGGCTAGGCCTCCACCTGCAGTGGAGCATCCCACATGGGCGGCAGTTCCTGTCCTAGCTGCTCCACTTCCCGTGCAGCTCCCTGTTTATGGCCTGAGAAGACAGTGGAGGATGACCCAAGTCCTTGCGACCCTACCCCCACACAGGAGACCTTTATAGGATCCTGATGCTTCTAAGCAGAGGATAGCAAATCGAGCCCTTGCATCAGGCCCCACTTCTATGATGCTTTTTGCCTATATTAAATATTTTGACACTAGTTAAGAATGACAGGACCGGGCCCAGTGGCGTGGGCTAGCGGCTAAAGTCCTCGCCTTGAAAGCCCCAGGATCCCATATGGGCACCGGTTCTGATCCCAGCAGCTCCACTTCCCATCCAGCTCCCTGCTTGTGGCCTGGGAAAGCAGTTGAGGACGGCCCAATGCATTGGGACACTGCACCCGTGTGGGAGACCTGGAAGAAGTTCCAAGTTTCCGGCTTCGGATCGGCACGCATTGGCCCGTTGCGGCTCACTTGGGGAGTGAATCATCGGACGGAGGATCTTCCTCTCTGTCTCTCCTCCTCTCTGTATATCTGGCTGTAATAGAATGAATAAATCTTTAAAAAAAAAAAAAAGAATGACAGGACTTACAAGGTGCCTACACTCAGACACTTGGGGCTGTCATTTTATTTTGTTTCTTCAACACTATATCATTGTATTATTAATCATTAGATGTACTGCCTCCGAATTCCCTAAGGAATAAAAACACTTCAGGGCGGGCGCTGTGGCAGGGCAGGAAAAGCTGCCACCTCACCATCAGCATCCCATATGTTGCTGTTTCCCGTCCTGGCTGTTTCACTTTCAATCCAGCTCCCCTGCTAATGTGCCTGGGAGAAGAGCAGGAGATGGCCCAGTACATGGGCCTCTATCCAGCAGAGAAACCCGCAAGAAGCTTCTGTCCCCTTGTTCTGAACTGGCCCAGCTTCAGCTGGGGAATGAACCGGCACATGGATGATTTGTCTGTCTCTCTAATGCTGCCTTTCAAACAAGTAAATAAATATTTTTTAAAAAAAAAAACTTCAACATATATTCATTTTGTTACCAAAAAAAAAAAAAAAAACACAGCAGAAGAAAAAGAACAGGTCCAATAGAAGACATTCTACCTTTACTAATCTTCTTGATAACTTGAAAACAAAGTTATGTGAATATTTGCCAGCACCCAATTTATGCTCTCTTAATGGTTTTGATTGGTTTCTATTTTTAAATAGCAAATATCAATGAATGTATCTCCCGTTACTTCTTCCCTTTGCAGGTGTACATAGTTATAATAATGTTCAAACTATTGTACTCATTTACCAAAATATGCTCTCAGATAAACAACACTGATAATAATTACAACTGCTTCTCCTGATGAGTTCCTATTGAATACACAAAAAGGGGGGCCAGATGGGCAAAATAAGCATATCTCATTTCCAGATACAAGTGGAAAAGGAAAAAGTCACAGAATAACTTTCACAATACATCCGGGGCAGACTGCATTTTCCAGAGGCGGCATTTACTGATTTCCTCCTGTTGCCGTAACTAAGAACCACAAACCAGGCAGCTTCAAACAACACAAACTTACTCTCTCACAGTTTCGGAGACCAGAATTCCAAAGTCAACGTGTCAGCAAAATCATTTCCTGCAAAAACCTGCAGGGACAATCTTTCTTTGCTTATTTCTAGTTTTTGGTGATTTGCCAGTCATGATCGGCATCTTGGCTTATAGATATAGCACTTTATTTTTTATTTTTATTATTGTTATTATTGTCTCGCTGAGAAGCCAAAAAACACAGAAAGAAATGCTAGTCTGTCAGGGCTGCACAGGGGACTGGACTCAATTCAGGTCTCCCTCATGGGTGCAGGCATGGGCCAGCCCTTGGGCCATTTTTCACTTCTTTCCCAGGCACATTAGCAGGGAACTGGACAGTAGGTAGAGCAGCAAGGACCCAAATCAGGACCCATATAGAATGCAGGCAGCACGAAAAGCAGCTTAACCTGCACTGCCCGCAGCACTGGCACCCCAAAGGCAGCACTTGAATCTGCCTCCATTGCCATGTAACATCCTCTCCTTAAGTGTCTGAGTCTTCCCTGATTACAACTATTCTACAAGGGTACTCCAAAAACTTCATGGAATGGGATCGAAAGGTAAATTTCATGATGGGTATTTAATCCGGCAGTTAAGACACCAGTTAGGAACTGCATCCCACATTAGAGTGTCTGGGCTGGATAGTCTATTCCAGCTTCCCGTTAATGCATATCATAGAGGGAAATGGTGATGGTTCCAGTTGAGTTATTCCTGTCACTCACAAGGGAGATCTAGATTGAGCTCCCAACTTCCAGCTACAGCATGGGCAGAACCAGGGTGTCAAAAGGAGCATCTCAACAGTGAACAAGTGTATGGAAAAATCTGACACTTGTCTCCCTCTACTTTCCCCGCTTGCTTGCTTGCTTTTCTTTCTTTCTCTCTCTCTCTCTCTCTCTCTCTCTCTCTCTCACACACACACACACACACACACAGTCTTTCAAATAAGTTTTTACATTTAAGTTTATTTTGGGTCCTGGCACAGTAGTCTAGAGGCTAAAGTCCTTGCTTCACATGTGCCGGGATACCATATGGGTGCCAATTCTAATCCCAGAGGTCCCCCTTTCCATCCAGCTCCCTGATTGTGGCCTGGGAAAGCAGTCAAGGACGGCCCAAAGCTTTGGGACCCTGCACCCACGTGGGAGACCCGGAGGAAGTTCCTGGATCCTGACTTCAGACTGGCTCAACTCCAGCCATTGCAGCCCTTTGGGGAGTGAATCATCAGATGAAAGATCTTCCTCTCTCTCTCCTCCTCTCTGTATATTTGACTTTCCAATAAAAATAAATAAACCTTTTTAAATTTTTAAGTTTATTTTGGTGCAAAAAAACTGTGAGAAGACCATGCATACCCAAATCATACTATGCAGTTTCCATGAATTTGTTTTAAAGTTTTATTTTATTTGAAAATTAGAGTTACACAGAGAGAGAAGCAGAGATAGAAAGAAAAGATCTTTCACCAACCGGTTCACTCACCAGAGGTAACAGCCAGGGATGCACCAGAATGAAGTCAGGAGACAGGAGTTTTTTTATCTGGGTCACCCTGACAGGGGCCCAAGAAAAACAGCCATTCGCCACTGATATTCTGAGGTGGTTAGCAAGAAATCAGAAAAGTAGCAGACCAGCCATGACCTACAAACCAGCACCCATATGGGTTGCCTGTATTGCAGTTAATGGTTTTCTCTGCTACTCCACAATGTCAGTCCCTTCACAAAATTTTTTGAAGACTCCTCGTATTTCCAGATAAGGTCACATTCCAAGCTACCTGGGTATTGGGATATGGGTATTGCTCACACTGAGATCCGTGGAGAGGAAAGATGTGGGAATTCAGGCTAAGAGTCAACCCTGGCCTCTCAGTCATCTCAGCTGAGACCCAAGACACCATCAGACAGAGATAAGTCTTCCTTCTGGTGTCCTGTACAAATTCCGGACCCATCAAGCCCAAGCATGCACTAAAATGATGACGTTAAGCCACTAATCATGGAAGTGTGCTACATAGAAATATTACTAAAATAGTAATATACTATCAAACAATCTGAAATTAAAATACTTAACAAGGTTTAAAACAAAATCAAGGGGACTAGCATTGTGATGCAGCACTTAAAGCCACTGCCTGCAATGCCATTGTCCCATGTAGGCACTAGTTCAAATCGCAGATGTTCCACTTCCAATCCAACTCCTTGCCAATAGCCTAGGAAAAACAGCAGGAGATGGCCCAATTGCTGAGCCTACTGCCACCCATGTGGAGTACCTGGAAAAGATTCCTGACTTCAGCCTGGCCCAGCTCTGGCTGCTTCAGCCCTCGGAGGAATGGACCAGCAGATGACTGGTCCCTCTGTTTCTCTATAATTCTGACTTTCAAATATTTATATCAGTCTTTAAAAAAGAAACAAAAGGGGACTAGCATGATGGCCTAGTGGCTAAAGTCCTCGCCTTCAACGCGCCGGGATCCCATTTGGGTGCCGGTTCTAATCCCGGCAGCTCCACTTCCCTTCCAGCTCTCTGCTGGTGGCCTGGAAAAGCACTTGAGGATGGCCCAAAGCCTTGGGACCCTGCACACACGTAAGAGACCCAGAAAGAAGTTCCTGGCTCCTGGCTTCAGAACGACACAGCACCAGCCGTTGAGGTTTCTTGGGGAGTGAATCATCGGACGGAAGATTTTCCTCTCTGTCTTGCCTCCTCTCTGTATATCTGACTTTGCAATAGAAAATAAATAAATCTTTTAAAAGAAAAAAAAAAAAATAAGAAACAAAAGGGCATGGCATGATAGTCTAGTAGCTCAAGTCCTTGCCTTGCATGCATCAGGATCCAATATGGATGCCAGTTTGTATCCTGGCTGCTCCATTTCTCATTCAGCTCCCTGCTTGTGGCCTGGGAAAGCAGTCAAAGACAGTCCAAAAAGCCTTGGGATCCTGTACCCGCACGGAAGACCCAGAAGTTCCAGGCTCCTGGCTTCGGATTAGCTTAGCTCCAGCAGTTACGGTCACTTGGGGAATAAGCCAGAAGATGGAAGATCTCTCTGTCTCTCCTTCTCTCTGGAAATCTCATTTTCCAATTAAAATAAATAAATCTTTAAAAAGAAACAAAAAGTTAAAAGTTAGGATATTAATAAAGACATAACTTCTTTTTGGTTTTGAGAGGGTAGAGCATTCAAATATGTAGTTGAGAAAAAAATATCTTTTTACTTGTCTATGGTATGTTTTGAACAGGTACAAGAACAACACATTAAGAAAATACCAGTATCAGAAAATTTTATTAATAATCTGGAGACATGAGAAAAACATTGATTTATTTATCTATTTATTCGAAAGACAGAAAGAGAGAGAGAGAGAGAAAGAATCTTCCACCCTTTTCCTTTGTTTTCCCTTCCACTGTTGCCACAGCTTTGAAGACTAAATGTCCTTAGGGCCTTTGAAGAATCTGCCTTGTTGACCCCTCTCCAAGCTGGAGCGGATGTTATCCTCCATCACCACTTCCCTTCTCACTCAGCTGGCTCACCCAAGCTCTATGACCTTGAGCGATTCCCTTCACTTCTTGGGGCCTCAATCCTTCCTCAAAAGGAAGGTTAACAGATATGTCAACGCCCTGTGGTTCTTCTATCTGGTGTGGTAGGTGCTCAGTGTTTGCCATGGAGTAATCAAGTTAAGCCACAGCTTGGGACAGCAACATGGGAAAGTCAGTTCAAGACCCAGCACCTCCACTTCTGCTCCAGCGTCCTGCTACTGTACCCATTAAGGCAGCAAATGATGGATGAAACGCTAGAGTCCTCATTATCTAATTGGGAACACAGATGGAGCTCCAGTGTCCTTGACTTTAGGCAAGCCCAACCCTGGTACGATGGCTCAACTGGCTGGCCCTCCCCTTGAAAGTGCCAGGATGCCATACGGACATCAGTATATCTCCCAGCTGCTCCTTCCCATTCAGCTCCCTGCTTGTGGCATGGGGAAGGAGGGGAGGATGGCCCATATTCTTGGGACCCTCTACCCATGTGGGAGACCCTAAAGAAGCTCCTGACTTTTGTTTTCACATCGTCTCAGCTCTGACCATTGCAGCTACTTGGGGAGTGAATCAGTGGATGGAAGACTTTCCTCTCTGTCTCTCCTTTTCTTTGCATATCTGACTTTCAAATAAAAATAAATAAATCTTAAAAAAAAAAAAAAAGGAAGTGAATCAGCACATGGAAGATTGGCACAATCACTTTTGGCCTTTCAAGTAGATGGTAATAAGAAAACAGTTTTTAAAAGATTCCATTATTACTACCTCTGCTTCCCCATTTATCTTCTTTTTTCTTAATTTATTTATTTTATTGGAAAGGCAGATGTACAGAGAGGAGGAGAGACAGAGAGGAAGATCTTCCATCCGATGATTCACTCCCCAAGCGAGCCGCAATGGCCGGTGCTGCGCCAATCCAAAGCCAGGAGCCAGGAACTTCTTTCTGGGTCTCCCACACGGGTGCAGGGTCCCAAGGCTTTTGGGTCGTCCTCGACTGCTTTTCCAGGCCACCAGCAGGGAGCTGGATGGGAAGTGGAGCTGTCAGGATTAGAAGCGGCACCCATATGGGATCCCGGAGCACTCAAGGAGAGGACCTTAACCATGACGATATTGTGCCGGGCCCCCCATTTATCTTCTAAGTACCTTCAGACGTTTAAGCTGGGGTCAGCGTTGTGGCATGGTGGGTTAAGATACCACCTACGACACCAGCACCGCCTATCAGAGCACCGATTCAGGCCCCCAGCTGCTCTGCGTCCAATCCAGCTTCCTGCTAATGGACCTGGAAAGGCAACAGAAGATGGTCCAATGACCTGGGCCCTTCCCATCCAGGTGGGAGACCAGGACAGAGTTCCTAACTCCTGGCTTTGGCCTGGTCCACAGCTCACTACTACAACCATTGGGGTATGAACTAGCATGTGGAAGATTTTCTGCCACCCTCCCCTCCTGCCATGTGTGTGTATATGCACTCACGTCGTGTGTGTGTGTGTGTTTGTATCAGCATTTCAAACAAATAAATCTTTAACAAAAATGTTTAAACTAATTGCCTACATCAAAATCATATTTGAAAATTTGTCTGCTTTCCACTCCTGGCAGTGTGTGAGGTTAAGAATCATTATCCTTCTTCAAACCTCTGCTGTTGATGGGCTCATAATTAACTATGTTGCAAGTTGCTACTTAACCTTTCTTTATACAAATGTAAGCTATGAAACTAGAAAAGAAAAACATCAAATTAAATTAGCAAACATGTTTCCTATAAAGGTAATTTCCAGTTTTAAAAACTTAACTGATTTTCTGCCTAAAGGAAATGAATAATTCTTGTAGCTTTATTATTATTATTTAGAAAAAGTCATTGTAGGCTGCTGTTTCTAATACCAGCATCTCACACCAGCAACCCATTCAAGTCAGCTGCCCTACCTCCAGTCTAGCTCCCTGCTATCACACCCAGCAAAGTAACAGCAAGCCAGAGCCTTTGGGCCCCTGCCACTCAGACAGGAGACAGAGATGCAGCTCACGGCTCCTGCCTGAACTGGCCCAGCCCTAGCAATTGCGGGGTTTTGAGAAGAGAACCAACAAATGAAAGATCTAAATCTCCACTATCCTCTTCCTCTCTGTTACTTTGCCATTCAAAAAAATGAGTAACTTTTTTAAAAGTCATATTTACTTCTTTACAATATTTACAATATTAACATACTTACTATATTTACTTATTTGTTTTATTTGAAAGGCAGAGACAGATGGAGAGAGATCATTCATCCACTGGATCACTTCCCCACAGTAGCCAGGGCTGGGCTCCATGGAAGCCAGGAGCCTGGAACTCAGTCCAGTTTCCCAGACAAATGGCAAGGACCAGCTGCCTCCCAGGTGTACAATGGCACAAAGCTGGAGAGGAAAGCAAAACTGGAATTTGAATCCAGACACTCTAATGAAAGATGTGGGCATCCCACCACCCTTTAGATGAGTTGGACTTCTGCTTTTGCTTTTCATTTTATTTGAAAGGTAGATGCAGTCACAAACAGACAGATGTCGAGGGATGGGGTAACAGTTCAACTGGCTAATCCTCTGCCTGCAAGTAGCAGCATCCCATACGGGCGCCAACTGCTGTCCCAGCTGTTCCACTTCCCATTCAGCCCCCTGCTTGCAGCCTGGGAAAGCGGTGCAGGATACCCAAAAGGCTTTGGACCCTGTATCCATGTGAGAGATCCAGACGAAGTTCCTGGCTACTAGCTTCAGATAGGCTCAGTTTCAACTAGCCATTCAACTAGTGAACCAGCAGACAGAAGATCTGTCTCTGTCTCATCTCTTTGTAAATCTGCCTTTCTAGTAAAAATAAATAAATCTAGGAAAACATAAAAGAAAAAAAAAAAGGAAACAGATGCCTGCAACTGTCATATCTGAGCAAGTGGAAGCCCAGAACTGAGAATTTAATAGGGGTCTCCCTCCTGACAATTTCCTTCTAAGCATATGGGTTCTATTAAATTAGCCACAAAACTTTTAGATGTCTATAACAGTCAATTTTAGACTATGAATATAAATAATTTAAGAAGTTTGATGATGGACCTGGCACGATGGCTGAGGCTATATCCTCTCCTTGCACACACCAGGATCCCAAATGGGAACCCAAATGGGTTCATGCCCTGGCTGCTCCACTTTCCGTCCAGTTCCCTGCTTGTGTTCTGGAAAAGCAGCAGAGGACAGCCCAAAGCCTTGGGATCCTGTACCCACATGGGAGACTCGGAAGAAGCTCCTGGCTCCTGGCATCAGCTCAGCTCCGCTCCGGCCATTGTAGCCATTTGGGGAGTAAACCAGTGAAAGGAGGATCTTTCTGTCTGTTCTTCTCTCCATAAATCTGATCTGCCTTTCCAATAAAAATAAATAAATCTTTTAAAAATTTTTTTAAAAAAGTTTGATGACGGTGGTGGAGCTTAGAGGTGTATACATTTATCCATCCATTCATTCTCTCATCCAGCTTTTGTTGTTGTCTCTCACCTTGCAGGTACTGTGCAGGGTCTTTTGGGGGCAAAGCAGTACCTTCTTTTTACTCAGGATAGAAACAGCAAAGTGCTTTCAGTTCCTAGCGGTGCTGCTGACGTACAAGATTAACCTTAAAGTCTTACTTTCAGTAATGTCTTGCTCTCACCTTTTTATTTCCTCATTGTGTATCTTTTTTTCACATTAGAACAGAGTAACTTAATGAAAGCCTCTACAAAAGTCATATACTCTATTCATGTAAATTTGGGAAAATAAAAATTTTAAAGTAGTGTTAAAACCATGAAGGTGGTATTTTACAGTTGTTGAATTATGGTATAATTGTTGTGGCAGCTGCTGTAACTGCTTTCCTTTGCAGACCTTCTGGCTTTCCAGCCAGAATGGAGTATTACAGATCAGTTTGTGGTGCTATATGCCTGCATCCATAGTGGAGCACTGGTTTCAGTCTGGCTGTTGCGCTTCTGGTTCAGCTGCTTGCTAATGCACCTGGGAAGGCAACAGATGCTAGTAACGCAGGCATCTGGACCCCTGCCAGCTGGGCTAGAATACAGTACCTACCAATGAGTGCCATGAGTAGGGGTCAGCCATGTCAGACTGGGCAGCAGCACCCATCAACACACACAAGACCCACTGTTGAGAGCAGGCCTGGTAGGGAAACTTGAGGAACTCTCCTGTAGGCCAAAGCTCCCACTGGTGAGTGCTAGAGCTGACACTGGGGGCAAGCCAGACCAGGCTGGGCTACAGCACAAGTTGGCATATGTGTAAACTGGGTATGCAATCACTGGCCTGAGTCAGAGCCAAGTCAGGGCACAGGTCAGGCCAGCCTGGACCACAACTCTCACCAGTTCACATGAGACCTGGGGCTGAAAGTGGGCCAGGCTGGGCTAGGCCACTACACTTGTCCACAAGACCTGGACTGCAGGCAGGCAAGACTGAACCAGACTGTAGCACCTGCTGATGAATGCTGAGATTAGAAACAGGCCATCTCAGACTGGACTGCAGCACCTGCTGGCAAGCATAAGACCCCATCTGGGAGCGGGCCTAGTAAGGGAATCTCTGGGACTTGGACTAGGACTAGGGTGAGGGGTGGGCCAGTTCAGGCAGGGCTGTAGCACCCATCAGACTGCATTTAAGCTGGGTCTGGGGGTTGGTCAGGTTGGACAAGGCAGCAGCACCCATTGGCATACATGTGGGCTAGGTCTGGGAGCAGGTCAGGCTGAGCTAGCCCACAACACCCATGGGTGTGCACTCTTGTGGGAAGGGATGTAGGATGGACCGGGCTAGACCACAGTACATGCCAACACAGGCAAAAACCAGGACCCAGGGGCAGACCTGGTAGGGGATACTGTGGGTAGTCCTAACTAGGCCACAGCACCCACTGGTATGCATGAGGACTGAGTTTGTGGTAGGGATTGGCTGGGCTAGGCCTTAGCACCCATAAATTCACATGAAATATGGGGCTGGGCAGAACAGACTAGGCAACTGCACCCACTGGCATGTGTGGTGGCTAGGGCAGGTAACAGACCAAACACACAAGAGTTCAGTCTGAGGTGAACCCAGGCAAGCTTTCGTGGGAGACTGCGGGATTTTCTCAACCCTGGTGCAACAAAACCAACAATTTCCAGAACTATCAAAACCATTCAAGTAACACTCTCAAAACGCTCTTCCCAAATCAGTGCCTCTAAGGAGTCTTCAAATGGCCATGGGCTCGGCAGCGTGGCCTAGTGGCTAAGGTCCTCGCCTTGATCCCATATGGCCGCTGGTTCTAATCCCGGCAGCTCCACTTCCTCTCTATCTCTCCTCCTCTCAGTATATCTGACTTTGTAATAAAAATAAAATAAATCTTTAAAAAAAAAATGGCCATACCCCAACCCGGGGGCTGATACCATTTGACAGCAGGAACAGCCCCCTCCAAACCTCGCCTGGAGAAAATCTAAAAAAAAGGAGGGGGGAGGGAATATTTTCCCACCCACCTTCCTCCATACCTGACCCTCCCCATTTTAATCAGAGGTCCACACAGAATGCATCCCTCTCAATTCGGTAAACAATATTTAAAATAGAAAATGTTGGGCGCAGCGTAGTAGCCTAGTGGCTAAAGTCCTCACCTCACATGCGCTGGGATCCCATATGGGTGCCTGTTCACATCTTGGAGGCCCCACTTCCCATCAGTTCCCTGTTTGTGGCCTGGGAAAGCAGCCGAAGACAGCCCAAAGCCTGGGGACCCTGCACCTGCATGAGTGATGTGGAAGAAGATTCTGGCTCCTGGATTCGGATTGGCTCAGCTCTGGCCATTGTGGCTGCTTGGGGAGTAAATCAACAGAGAAGATCTTCCTCTCTGTCTCTTCTCCTCTATATATATCTAATTTTCCAATAAAATAAAATGGGGCCTGGCGCAACAGCCTAGTGGCTAAAGTCCTCGCCTTGAATGTGCCAGGATCCCACATGGGTGCCAGTTCTAATCCCAGAGGCCTGGCTTCCAATCCAGCTCCCTGCTTGTGGCCTGGAAAAGCAGTTGAGGATGACCCAAGGCCTTGGGACCCTGCACCCATGTGGGAAACTCAAAGAGGCTCCTGGCTTCAGATCTGCTCAGCTCCAGCTGTTGCAGCCACTCAGGGAGTGAGCCATCAGGCAAAAGATTTTCCTCTCTGTATATCTGCCTTTCCAATAAAAATAAATAAATCTTAAAAAGAAAATAATATAAATCTTTTAAGATAAATAAATGAAATCTTTTAAATCTATCAATGGGACTAGATATTACATAAATAGACACATATAAATAGCAATGTCTTACCCACTGTATACATTATTAACAAATATGACATGCAGGCTTTTAAAACAGCCTATAAATATCCACAGAGGAACTGCACTCCATGAATGGTTTTCACTTATTTCAGCTTATGGTTATCACAGTGAGAGAGAGAAGCAGCAAACAAACAGCACTGAGTCAACAAAATCAAAAACCAGAAGAGGGGTGGTTGATGTGCCACAGAACATTAAGCTGCATCCTGACAAACGGAAGAGTAAGGATTACAGAAAAAAGGGAAAACATAAAATAACAAGAAGACTGTTGCTAGTTCTCTTTCTTTTGATGTCTAATGGCAAGTTTCACCAAATTAATTTGTTTCTGAGGCATACAGCTAATTTCTCTCTCTCTCCAATTCATCCTGACTTAAGAGCTAACTTTCAAAGAGGCAAAACACAAAAATACACCACCTATTACCAACATTTACAATAAACCTGGCTGCATACACAGGCCACTGGGACAAAACTCCACATTCATTATCTTATTTAATCGTCACAATAACTTTGAGACAGAATTTTACAGAATTTTTTAACAAATATTTTTTATTGTTATTTGCAAAGTAGAGTTACACAAAGAACAAGAAAAATCTCCCATCTGCTGGTTCACTCCCCAGATGGCCACAATGGCCTCAGCCAAGCCAACCTGAAGCCAGGAGCTTCTTCCAGGTCTCCCACATGGGTGCAGGAGCCCAAGGACTTGAGCCATCTTCTACTGTTTTCCCAGGGCATAAGCGGCAAGCTGGGTGGGAAGTCGAGCAGCCAGGACAATGAACTAGTGCCCAAATGGGACACTGGCGCCACAGGTGGAGGTTCATCTTAATATGCCACAGTATCAACCCCAAACTCTACAAAATCTGAAGCTTTTGGGGGTTAAACTACTTGTCCAAAGTCATTTACACTCAGCTTTAAAAAAAGTCTTCACAACTCTAAATCTTTAAATAAGACAGAGCTAACTAGACAACAAAAAAGAAAACACAGCACATATCATGGCCTTAAGGATTTTTACTTCACTGACAGAGCCTGCCTAAATCTAATCTAATTACCTATTTAAGAAATTCAATTACATAAAATATTGAGATGGAAATTATATTTGAAATGAAATTGTCAATAGCACATAAAAATTCCTAGCTTCTTTAAAAATAGTCTATTATAGATTATGCTTGATGTTATTCTGCCTATCAAAGTAACAATAATAGCATATTTAAAAGCCTCGAGAATATCAATAAAAACCTTTTTATAATTTTTTACCCTAAATATCTACTCTATAATAAAGGAAACCTTCCCACTTTATAAACTACAATAAACTCTAAAGAAAATAGAGGAACAAAAGGAAAATGTAAAGGAAAAAAGTTAATGGTGAAAAACCACCAATAGCTTCTGCTGTAATTCTGCATGCCTCTATCGAGGTAAATGGAGTTTTTAACCAAAGCTAATAGAAACATTCAATGCGAACTAATTCAATTTGGTCACAAAACATGATTAAAAAAAAAAAATCTTCTAGGGGAAGGCATTGCACAGTGGTGAAGATGCCCTGTGGGATGCCATCATTCCACACTGGAGTGCCTGGTTCCCACTCCAGATCCTCTGCTTCATGTCTAACTGCCTGCAGGTAGACCTCCTGGGAGGCAGCACAGGATGGCTCAAGTGCTTAGGTTCCCTGGCACCCATGTGAAAGACTCTGACGGAATTCCAGGGTCCTGGGCTCAGCCTGGGCCTGCTCTAGTGGCTGTAGACCTCTGGGGGTGAACCAGTGCATGCAGGACCTCCACCTCTCTCTCTGCCCTTCAAAGAAAATGAAAACAAAAATTTTTTTAAAAATCCTCTAAACATAAATTACTAGTCTTATAAATTTTCTGTATTTAATGCCTCATGTAGTGTGAATGTCTAGTTGTATGGCTATAAATCTGCATTTATATTCACTGGCAAAGAACTTTACTACATAGTACCACATGTCCTAATCTCCAGAAAGCAAAACACTCACAGTTCTACCACATCTCAGGAATACCCTAGGCTATACATGTAATGTTACCAGAGACACACTTTTCCCAACTGATTAAAACCTGAGTACTGTTGACATCTGTATATCTGATTGCAAGCATTTCATCTAAACAAATGAGGTGTTACCTACTCTTAGCATTTTAAATGTTAACACAAGAATATTTAAAATAAAAAGGAGCAGATATGTGTGAGAGGTCTTCCCAGTTTTGAGTGTACTTTGAGAAAAAACATTCAAAGTCCTCCCCCAAAATAACAAACATAAGGAATAACACCACGCACAGTCTTACATCCAATAAAATCTAAGTTATTACTTGGTGTCAATAATTACCAAATTTCAGAGAGTTGAAACAGCAGTAGGCACAGCACACAATTACCGTGAAGAATTGGCATTCACAGTAATTCACTGACTTTGGAAATCCTTTGAACAATACAAGTTCAATTTCACTCAAAAATAACTAGTGAAACATTTTAGCAGGCCATTTCATCTACGACCTTGTATCGGTATATCCATTGCCAGGTTATACTTACTTATTTTTTAGCATTTTTTTTTTATTTGAGCGGCTCAATTACCAAGAGAGAAGGAAAAACACAGAGAGAGATCTTCCATCCAAGGGTTCATGCCCCAAATGGCTATGAGAGCCATAGCTGAGATGGTCCAAAGCTAGAAGCTGGGAATTTCTTCAGGGTCGCCCACAGGAGTGCAGGAGCCTGAGGACTTAGGCCATCCTCTGTTGCCTTCCCAGGCCATTAACGGCAGCTGGATCAGAAGTGGAGCAGCCGGGACTGGAACTGGCACCCATATGGGATGGTGGTGTCACAGGCTTACCCTGAACTGCCACAACACCAGCCCTCTATACTTACCTCTTTTGAAGAACAGTGATGATCCTTTAAACCACCTTCATCAAATGAAAGTTTCATGAGCAACTGTTATACATGAACTTTTATTCATGGCAAAAAAAAAAAGTGTCATTTAATGCTACACACTTCTACAAATAAAGAATTAGACAACGGCCCAGCACAATAGCCTAGCGGCTAAAGTCTTCGCCTTGAATGTGCCACTGGGATCCCATATGGGAGCTGGTTCTAACCCCGGAGGCCCCACTTCCCATCCAGCTCCCTGTTTGTGGCCTGGGAAAGCAGTCAAGGACGGCCCAAAGCCTTAGGACCCTGCACTCGCGTGGGAGACCCAAAAGAGGCTCCTGGCTCCTGGCTTCGGATCGGCGCAGCACCAGCCATTGTGGTCATTTGGGGAATGATCAACAGATGGATGATCTTCCCCTTTGTCTCTCCTCCTCTCTGTACATTTGATTTTGCAATAAATCTTTAAAAAAAAGTATCACAAAAAATAAATGGAAGTCCAAATAATCTGTAATACCACCGTGAAAAAGAATCATTGTTAGCAGTATGGTACACAGACGATATTTCTTATTACAATACTCACACCAACACTGACACACAAGTACATATGCTTCTCCTTAATCTTATAAAAATGAATCATACTATACATACATCTATTTTAAAGAATAATTTATTTTTACTGGAAAAGCAGATATACAGAGAGAGGGAGAAACAGAAAGAACTTTCATCTGCTGGTTCACTCCCCAAGTGGCCGCAACAGTGGGAGCTAAACTGAGCCAATCCAAAGCCAGGAGCCAGGAGCTTCTTACAAGTTTCCCACAGTCCCAAGGCTTTGGGCCATTCTCCACTGCTTTTCCAGGCCACACGCAGAGAGCTGGATGGGAAGTGGAGCACCTGGGACATGAATCAGTACCCATGTGGGATCCCAGCAGATGCACGGTGCAGATGCAGTCACTAGGCTATCGCACTGGGCCCTATACATTTTACTCCATGTTCTTGGTCTTCTGCCCTGGGCAGTTGTTTGTGATACACTGATTAATATTAACCTCACTCCCACTTTCAACCTCAAAGGAGATGCACACCCTAATACCAGGAATCTACAAACATGTTGCCTTTTTATGACAAGAATAAACTTTGTAGACTTGATTCAGTCAGCATCCTGTGACCAGAAGATCAGCCTACGTTGTCCCAGTTACAGCTGTGAGAGACAGAGAAGGTGATACAAAGCAGAGGTGAAGAGGGAGAGTTGAAGCTGCTATGCCTTTGGCCTTGAGGAAAGAGGAAGGGGCCAAGGAATGCCGCTCTGCGGGCTAGCACAGGTCAGAGAGCAGGATCTGCCCTGTAGCCTCCATAAAGACTAGCCGTGCTAAGCCTCTGACCTTAGCCCAAACAATCTGCCTCTGGCCTTCCCAACTGTGCAAAAGTACATATGTGCTGTTTGATCCACCAAGTGTGTGCTAATTTGTTACAGCAGCACAGGAAACGAACACTACAAGTGCACCAGATTCTATCAACTGTACAGAACTTCATCACATGACAGCACCATTTTCTACACAACTACAGGTGGATACGTTAGTTGGACTCGATGCTTTATGTCCATACATTAGCAACAGTAAACATCTCTGAACTTATCTTTTTCACATTTGCATGCAAGTGCTTAGAAACATTCACAGAAATTTTCAATAAAAATAAGTAAATCTTCAAAAAAAAATGCTCAAAGATTTCTCTTCCTTTCAGCTTCAAAGCTATTTAAAAAGATTTACTTGCTTACTTGTTTATTTGAAAGACAGAATGGCAGGAAGAACTACTGCACCTGCTCCTCATTTAGAGTTTCCTATTCATTCAACTCCTGTGAAATCTCTTTCCAAGGCTTCTTTCGATGCAGTGGTTACTCCTTCACTCCTATGTAGACTTCTCACCATCAGCTCAGTTTTCAGAAAGGCAGAACACAGACAGAAACCACTACCCACTGGTAACTCCACAAATACCCATAAAAACTTTGGCTGGGTCAGCAGACCAGGTCTCCCACAAGAGTGGCAGGGCGGCACAGTAACCTAGCTGCTAAAGTCCTTGCCTTGAACCCCCCAGGATCCCATATGGGTGCAAATTCGTATACCAGCAGCCCCGCTTCCTATCCAGCTCCCTGCTTGTGGCCTAGGACCCTGCACCCGCCTGGGAGATCCAGAGGAGGCTCCAGGCTCCTGACTTCGGATCAGCTCAGCTCCAGCTGTTGCAGTCATTTGGGGAGTGAATCAACGAGCAGAAGATCTTCCTGTCTGTGTCTCCCTCTATATATATCTGACCTTCCAATAAAAATAAATCTTTAAAAAAAAGTGTCAGGGGCCTTAGCACTTGAACTATATCACCTGCCATCATCCAGGTTATTACACCTGAAGGAAAGATCTGGGTCAGGACTCAAACCCAGGCACTCCCATTCTTAGATGTCAGTGGGTCCCACACTCTAATTCAATCCTGGACTAGCTCTGCACTGCACAAACCCAAAATATTATTCTGCCCATTTCCTTTTATCCTCACAGACAAAACAAAATTTACTCTTTCCTCCAAGTCATCCCTTTCTTGTGTTCACACTATCACTGAATGGCTTACCAACATCCAGCAGCATGCAACATACATATGGGGGTCACTTGGTCCTTGCCTTTTTCTTAACCCCATTCCAGTCTATAGGATTCCATACTCCCTTTGTTGTAGAATCCATAAGCTTCGGTTTTCTAACGTATTAGTTTAGTATATGTTTTTTTTTTCTCAAGCCTTGTATTTTCCTGTACTAGAATAATCTTTGTGAAACTCAGTTCCAATGTGTCACTCAACTAGACCTCTCACAAATTGCTGGATGGAACCACTTGGAAAAACTCTTCGTCAACATCTTCTCTGGTTAAACATACATCTGTCCCATGACCCAGTAATTCCACCACTTATCCAGAACAAATTAAACATTTACCTACAAAATGTTTCACAGTCAAATGTTTATGCCAGCTTTACTCATAACAACCAAATGAGAGAATGGATAAATCAATTGCAGTATATTCACACAATGAATTGGTATACATGAACTGAAATGAACAAACTAGGGGACCAGGCAGAGACACTGCAGGTTAAACTGCCACGCGAGACACTAGCGATATGGGACACATCGGAGTGCAGGCTGGAGCATCCGCTCACTGCTTCCAGTCCAGCAGAGGATGATGCCTCAAGCCATTAGGCTCCTCCCAACCATGTGAGAGCTCCAGATATTCCATGGATGCCGGCTTTCCCAGTCCTGGCTGTTGCAGCCATCTGAGGAGTAAACCAGCAGATGCAGATGGAACATCAATCTCTCTCTCATAAATCAATAAATAGATAACTTTCAGAAGGAAATATCAATATGCAATAACATGAATGAATATCAAAGCCATATTGACCAAAAAAAGCCAGACACAGAGGAATACAGATAGTACAATTGTATTTATGTGATACTCAGCCACAAGAAAAAGTAATCTGGGCCCAGCAGAAAGGCCTAGTGGCTAAGGTCCTCGCCTTGAATGCGCCAGGATCCCATATGGATCCCGGTTCTAATCCCAGCAGCTCCACTTCCTCTCTAGCCCTCCTTCTCTCTGTATATCTGACTTTGTAATCAAAATAAAATAAATCTTTAAAAAATAATAATCCGGGCCCGGCAGGAGTGGCCTAGCAGCTAAAGTCCTCGCCTTGAAAACCCCAGGATCCCATATGGACGCCGGTTCTAATCCCGGCAGCTCCACTTCCCATCCAGCTCCCTGCTTGTGGCCTGGGAAAGCAGTTGAGGACGGCCCAAGGCTTTGGGACACTGCACGCGTGTGGGAGACCTGGAAGAGGTTCCAGGTTCCCGGCTTCGGATTGGCGCGCACTGGCCCATTGCGGCTCACTTGGGAAGTGAATCATCGGACGGAGGATCTTCCTCTCTGTCTCTCCTCCTCTCTGTATATCTGGCTGTAATAAAATGAATAAATCTTTAAAAATAATAATAATAATAATAATAATCCATGGTAAAAGAAATCACAACTGGGAATTAACTAAAGAAACCGCTGACACATTTATCCAAACCCATTCAACTGCATAGTCAAAAACTATGAGTTTCACCACATATATTTTTAGCTCAAAATTTTTAAAAAGATATTAAGATTTAAAACAAATGGGGCCAGTGCAGTCAGGCTAGTTCTCCACCTGCAGTGACAGATCCCATATGAGCATTCGAATCCTGACTGCTCCACTTCCCATCCAGCTCCCTGCCTGTGGCCTGGGAAAGCAGTCGAGGACGACCCAAAGCCTCGGGACCCTGCACCTGGTTGGGAGACCCAGAAGAGGCTCCTGCTTCGGATCAGCTCAGCTCCAGCCATCACAATATCTGGGGCATGATTCAGCAGATGGAGGATTTCTATCTTTGCCTCTCTCTCTAACTTTGACTTTTAAGTAAAATCAATCAATCTTTAAAACAAAGGAGTTTTTTTTTAAATATTTTTCCAATACTTTTATTGGAAAGGCAGATAGGATTTAAGAAGAGAGAGAGAGAAAAGAGATCTTCTTATCTACTGGTTCACTCCTCAAAAGGCTACAACAGCCAGAGCTGAATCAAACCAAAGTCAGGAGCCAGGAGTTTCCTCCAGGTCTCCCACACGAGTGCAGGGTCCCACAGCTTTGGGGCATCCTCCTCTATTTTCCCAGGCCACAAGCAGGCAGCTGGATGGGAAGCAGGGCTGCTGGGATTAAACCGGCACCCATATGGGATACAGCGCCTGCAAGGGGAGGATTAGCAAATTGAGCCATCATGCTGTCCCCGGCACACAGCCTGTACAGAGAGCATGTTTAATCAGTCTCTTAAACTACAGTTCTAGATTTCAAGCATATTTTTGGTGCTCAAGTCAAATCTGACCCTGAAATCTGCTGTTGCAGGTAAGATAGAAGGTGTTTCTTTTTTTCCACAGTTTTAGTTAAAACAAGCTGAATGGGAAATGGAGCAGAGCATCACAAACAAACTGGTGCTCACATGGGATCCCGGCACTTGCAAGGTGAGGATTTAGCATTTAGCCATTGTGCCAGACTCAAACAGCAAATTTTTTTTTTTTTTAATTGTCACCTCAGAAACAAGAATATATCAGATGTGTCTTCCCTTGGTTTGCAAATTCTATCTGGACTTTGTCTACGTGGAATACAAATCACCATCCTCTCAATACCATCACTCTGTGGACACAGTGGATGCTAAGTGTGTAGTCACTGATGCTTACAGGTTATGCACTAAGTTTTCTAATCTTCAGTGTTACGCGCAGACATGCCCTGTGTGACTGCCTCTTGGAATATAACCTTGCTCCTCCTGCAGAACAAATGTTTTTCCACATCTCTCCAAAGCTCCTTCATGCATTCCAAAGAAACATTCATCTTTTCCAAGGACTTATTCCCTATAATTCATTCTCAACTTACTTCAGGGTCTATCTTCTCACCATCAGACTGCTTAACTACGGTGGTAGCTGGTATACCTGAAAATATTACCTTTTTCTTCTTTCTCATGTATTCTATTCAAATATATTACATAATTATTTCCTAAAACTGCAATTTTATCCAATATATGCTAACACTGTTTGAATAACTTTATGAGTATCATTTATGAAAACAATGAATTCATTTTTGACCTAACTGAAGATTCATCCAAAGCCAATGAAGACATGCAAAAAATGACAGAATTCCCATCCTAGGTTCTACATCAGTACTCACACTTTCCTATGAACAAACTAAAACAACAGACAAACAATGCTCCATCATAAAGCCAGTTCCCTTCCTATCTCTGCGTAAGTTCCCTTCCAAGAACAGCAGGGTTGGCAGCTTCCTATGGAGAGAACCCTAGTAATGAACTCACAGGACAGTGAATAGCAAAAGCAACAATGGAAACTCACACCAGAGCCAGTTCCACCAGCCCGGGCCTTAGGCAACACTCTTCAGAGTACAGCTGTAATGGCTAGATGAGTACAAAGGACAATTAACAAGTACTAACCCCACATTGTCTTTGGCCACTTAGAAGAAAAAACTGCACACAGCGTGGGCAGAGAAAGTCCTCTGGAAACACAGATACAGTGATAAGCAGAAACTCAACAGATAAACATACAAGGCAAGTTGCAATAACGGAAAATTCCTTCAGAGGCAACTTAGGAAGGTACAGTCAGCAGGTTCTTTCTACAAAATGACATTCTACACTGAAAACATGCAAAACTGTTATTTATTCATTTAACACAAGCAGGCAGTTCCAGATCCCCTACAGAGATCCACAGCCTAATCCATTTTTTCTGTCATTCACTTCCTCCGATCATGAGTTTCCTCCTATTCCTGAGCCAATGGAACTATAGCATAAAAAAATAAATGAATAAATAAAATTTTAAATTAATTGCCTTGATTTTACGTGCGTCAATGACTTTACAAAAGCATCAGTTTATTCAGCAGACTGGAGTCTATCTTTGTAGTCCTTTCCCATCTTAAGATTACAAGATTCTCAAACGATGAATACTTCTACAGAGAATTTGGGGACTTCTAACAACCACTTAACCCAATATTTCGGCCCTCTCTCCCAACACTATTTAGACACACAGAAATTTCAAATATGCAACCCCCAAAAAAGAAGAGAACAGTGGGGGCAAATGGCAACACCTTTTTTACAAAATGGAAAGTAGACTTCCAGGGTAACACCACACACTGAACACACACAAACACACACACAAACACATTTAATTATGCTTTCTCCCAAAACTTTGCTAAAATAAGAAGAAAGAAAGATATGTCATGGTTCTTTCATCCTATTTTTAGGAACAAGTCATAAGCACATGAAGAATGGAAAAAGAGACAACAGCAATACAAATGTGGAAGCTGGAGAGAAGTTAGATTACTGACACAGTATAAGTTGGATAAATTCTAAGCAACTAACTCGGATGACTGAAAACAAACCCACTTTAAACCACAGAATCCTCAAAAAGCTCCAAGACTGCCAGAACAAAGAAGGGAGAAGCGACTACAATAAGGACAAACCAGGGAAGCTGGCAGGTTGGCAATCTGTATCGCCAGGAAGCTGCCGGGGAGCTCCACTCTCAACACAGCCCTTGACTGGGGATTTATCGTCACAGCAAGCTAAGTCATGCATGATGGAAGACACACCTGTAGGTTACTAACCAAGAGAAAACATCTCATCCTCCAGGCTAAATGTTCTACATCTCATTACCGAGCCCTCATCACCTAAAAGACCAAAATTGCTGCCAACTAGACCTCCAGGGGAAAACTGGAAAATACTGTGAGAAAATGATGAGACCCAAAGGAGAGACAATATACTGGAGACAGTCTGTGAGTCCATCCAGGCCACCGGCTTTCAGCTTTGCCCACATACTACAATCATCCAGGCAGCTTTAAAAAAAAATAACAATAGGGCCTGGTGCAATAGCGCAGTAGTTAAGTCCTTACCTTGCATGCGCCAGGATCCATATGGCCGCAGGTTGTAATCCCGGCAGCCCTGCTTCCCATCCAGCTCCCTGCTTATGTCCTGGGAAAGCAGTAGAGGATGGTCCAAAGCCTTGGGATCCTGCACCCACATGGGAGACCTGGAAGAGCTTCTAGTTCCTGGCTCCTGGCTTTGGATTGGCTCAGTTCCAGCCGTTGCGCTCACTTGGGGAGTGAACCATCGGACAGATCTTCCTCTATGTCTCTCCTTCTCTTTGTATATCCGCCTTTCCAATAAAAATAAATAAATCTTTAAAAAATAATAATTATAAGCATGCTGGGGCTGGTGTTGCAGCCAAGCAAGTTAAGCTGCCCACCTCAGTGTAAGCATCCCACATGGGCAATGAATTCAAGTCCTAGCTGTTCCACTCTCGATGCAGCATCCTGCTGGTGGCCTGGGAAAGCAGTGGAAGACAGCCCCCGTCCTGGGAACTCTGCTCACAAGTGAGAGATGCAGATGAAGCTCCTGGCTTCAGACAAGTCCAGCCCAGACTGATGCTGGAGAAGAACCAGTACATAAAATTCTTACTCGCTCGCTCACTCACTCGCTCTCACTCTTGCTCTGTCTTTCAAATTAATAAAACTTAAAAAGAAAAATGTTAATCTATGGAGATGGAAATCAGAAGGAGGGTACCTCAAGGCAAGAGTGGGGACATAAAAGGCAAGAACAGGAAGCTGTTCCCAGGACCTTCACCATGCTCTGACCCCTGTGCTGGCTACACAGCAAAAATTACCGAGCGGTCAACCCAAACTGCATTCAACTTATATGTAGTCACATTTGGAGTTTTTAAAAATACTACTACTGGATCCTACCTCTACAGATTGCTGACTTACTGGGTTTAGCTTATTTTTTTTTTTTATAAAGCTCTCCATGTGACCTTCACGTGCAGCCAAAAGTTGAGAACCACTGCTTCGGGTGAGATTATAGGGTAGAGCCAGAAAATGTAAAAAACCCTCCTTACAAGCTCAGGGCTTCCAATCAGCTTTTAGTTAGTAACTCTCCATCATGAACAGCCAACCAAGGATTACTGGACCTGGGAGAAGCATCTCTAACACTGGGACTATACCAAATGGGACACAAGTTAACAGGGAGGAGAAGAAGGCTTGACAGGACATTCTCAGGTAAGAACAGACATGGTACCATGAAACAGGAAAAAAGACCACGGAGAGGCAGTAGAACCAGCCTGCAGAAGGGCAAGGGCCCATTCATCAAAGCCCGGAGAGGCTCAGCACCGGCAGCAGGCAAGGGGAAGGTACGACTCCAGAGAGGAAGGGCTTAAACTCCGTAGAAGGTGCGGGTTCCCTTCTACAACACCACCTTAGCTTCTCAAACATTTTTTTTCCCTCTGGAAACCCTGGAAAGTAAAGATACCAGACTTAAAGAAGACACAGTGAGGGTGGACAGAAAGGCAAGGGATTAAGCCTGAGCATCGTGAGCCAAGAGCAGTGCTGGCCCACAGCCGGGCTCCTCTGCTCCAATCTCGCAGCAGAGCCCTTGCTTTCCTGGGGAGGGGGCGACCTGCCGAGACCCCAGGTGGAAGTCTGAAAGCTCATGCAATATCTTCTCCATCTGAACTGAGGACTTGCCACACCCCGGGACCATCGCTTCAGGAGTTTGCCTGGCTACAGCAAGAACAGCACCAATTTCTCTTCGCTCAACAATTTCACAGACAGAAAAGTGGTCCTTACCACACACCTTAGGAAGCTCAGTATTCATTTCTTTCCTTTTTAACTCAAGAACTTTCACCTTTTCACTTCAAGAAAGTGCTTTACAGCTTCTCATTGGCAAATCCAAACTCTGCGCAACCCTACCCTTGTCCCTTGGGGCCACTGTTCAGCCAACTAAGGGCTAACTGAACACGAGGACTGCAATACCAAGACAGTCACTCTGATGACCCGAGATGGGTGCTGCAAGTGACTCCTGGCTAACAGGAGTGTATACAGCACGGAGACACTAGACAAAGAGACGACTCACTTCCCAGCCAGGACAGTGAGATTTCACCATGCTACTCCAAATGGCACACAATGCAAAATCTATGAATTGTTTCTTTCTGGAATTTTCCAGGCAATGTTTTCAGATGGTACTTGAGCACACGCAACTGAAAACTGTTAAGAAATGAAACTGCAGCTAAAAAGGAACTACCTAGCCCGGTGTGATAGCCTAGTGGCTAAAGTCCTTGCCTTGAATGTGCTGAGACCCTATATGGGCACCGGTTCTAATCCCAGCGGTCCCAGTTTGAAGATCTTCCTCTTTGTCTCTCCTCCTCTCCGTATATCTGCCTTTCCAATAAAAATAAATAAATCTTTTTTAAAAAGAATAAAAAGGAACCACCTTACCCCACACCTCTCCTCCCAGTCTGATTTAGATGCCTTTTTTGCATGCTGACAAACCAACATCCTAGTGGTATCTTGGTGAAGAACAATGGTCTTTAATTTCTGCTACAGCCACAGGGTCTAAGCAACCTGAGGACAGGAGCAGCCTGTGACTCAGTTTAGTATCCCTGGAGCCTTACACAAGGACTGTCAATATACCAAACCTCACTGTGCTAAGACATGAACCCTCCCATAGACTTGACAAAGCAGATGCATGTGCAAAAACAGATACCACATAAAACTTAGCTGGAATCCTAGAGCATACAAAGTATAATCAATACTAAGTCATGAATAAAGCATAAAGATCTAGAGTTTATTAAAGACAGCATATCTAGAATTAATTTAAAACTATCCCATAGCACACCAAAAAAAACTCAGCTGTACTTTTGTGGTGCTGGACACAAATGTTTTAAAATTATCATTTGTAATCACACAAAAAGTATCAAATATTTAAAGAAAAAACTTGTATACACAAAATTATAAGACATGCCTACAGAAATTTTAAAATATTTTTTTAAAAGTTAAGAGTTATTTGATGCTTACAAATTGAAAAGACTTAACACTGCTAAGGTGTCAATTCCTCCCAAATACATACATATATTCAATTTCAATTCCAAAATGTGTTAAAAACTGACAAGCAGATTCTGAATTGCATAGGGCTATGTGGAGAGCGAAGAACGGGCCAGACCATGAAAAGGGACAAAGTCATATATCAAGGATTATTATAAAGTCATATTAATATGGTGATATCAGTACAAGGAAAATTGAAGGCAAATCAGAGCTTTCAGACAGACCCATACTTACTCATCTGACTTAAGAGAGATGTCACCATGAGAAGGGCGAGGATGTATTACGGATACAGTTCCTGGGGGAGGGGAGGAGACAAGGCAGAGATTTGGCCAAACATCTGTATTAGAGTGCCTGAGCTGAGTCCCAGTTATTCTGTTACCACTGCACCTTCCTGCTACTGCTCAACCAGATGTAGCTCAAATACTTGCCACCCAAGTGAGAGACCCAGATGGAGTCCCAGGCTCCTGGTGTTCATCCAACCAAGTCCTGGTTTTGGGGAGGCATTATGGGAATGAAGGAGCAGAAAGCTCTTTCTCTTTCAAATACAATGAAAGTAAACCACAAAAAATTATTTTAATGATAAAAATGATGTTGGGTCAAATAGATATCCACATCCCTGAGTAATTCTTGCAGTTTAGCCTTTTTTTTTTAAAGATTTGTTTTATTTTTATTGGAAAGGCAGATATACAGATAAGAGGAGAGACAGAGAGGAAGATATTCCGTCCGATGATTCACTCCCCAAGTGACTGCTATGGCCAGAGCTGTGCCGATCTGAAGTCAGGAGCCTGGATCATCTTCTAGGTCTCCCACACGGGTGCAGGGTCCCAAGGCTTTGGGCCATCCTCGACTGCCTTCCTAGGCCACAAGCAGGGAGCTGGATGGGAAGTAGGGCTGCCGGGATTAGAACCTGCGGCCCATATGTGATCTCAGCATGCACAAGGTAAGGACTTTAGCCGCCAGGTCACCAAGCTGGGAATGCAGTTTAGCCTTTTAAGTGGCCAAAGATAATGCCTACAATCTATCTAGAATTAAATGTAAATTGCATGCCTTAAATGCAAAAAGTAAAATAAAATTTCTACAAGGGAACACAGAAAGATCTCTTTATCTTCTTGGGCCAGAACAAATTTCTTAACGGCACAAAAGGCAGCAAACTTGGGGCTGGTGCAATGGCTCAACTGACTAATCCTCCCTCTGCAAGCACTGGCATCCCACCTGGGCACTGGTTCCTGTCCCAGCTGCTTCACTTCCCATCTAACTCCCTACTTGCAGCCTGGGAAAACAGTGCAGCATGGCCCAAAGCCTTGGGACCCTGGACCCACTTGGGAGACCCAGAAGAAGCTCCCGGCTCCTGACTTCAGATCGGCTCAGCTCCCAGCCACTGTGCCCACTTGGGGAATGAACCAGTGAGTGAAAGATTTTTCTGTCTCTCCTTCTCTCTGTAATTTTGCCTTCCCATCTTAAAAAAAAAAAAAAGGCAGCTGCCATAAACAAAGACCTGCAAAATATATTTCTTTAAAGAATTTCCATTTCTCAAAAAACATAAGAATGAAAAGATAAGATGTAAATCCACTCTAGAAACCAGAAGAGACTATCTAGAATGAAGAATTATAAATTCACTCAAAAACAAACATACCAAAGATAACTAGGCAAAAAAATCACAAGAGGGCACAGGAATGGTGGATAAAAAAACACTCAACCTCAATCCCCAGCAAAACACAAAATAAAACCACGTTACTGTAAAACCCCTTCTCTACCAGTCGACCAGCCATCTTCTGAAGTGACAGGCATCAGCACACGAGTGAGGATCACTGGGATAGCATTACTAAGGAACTGTTCAACAACATCCAATACTAAAGCTTTCACATCCACAAACCTCAAAAGCCAACTACTCCTCTCTTGGGTAAACCCCACTTAGAACATTCTATGTTTCAAACTGTTGGGGGTTCACTTTATAAAAACTCATTCCCTGCACCCTTAGCCTTGTAAACTTTTTCTATTGATTGTACAGTTTTCTAATGTTTCTTTGACACAAAGTTCCCAGCAATCTCAAGGTTAGCATTTTTTGGAACAAGAAAGAGTTTCTGGGACAATGACGAAATTTTACTAACAAAAATTCCAGAGCAAAAGGAAAGCTACTGACATATACCAGCCAAGAAACAAAGATAAAGACTGCCAAGAGGGATCATTTTCCTCCGACTTCATGAAGCACTGGAATTCATTCTCTCAGCAAAGAAAGGAGGTGATTATCCCACACAGCCACCCAAAGAAAAAAATACGTTTGCAAGAAATACTGGTGCCTGCTGAAACCAACCCTGACAGCGCAGGCAGATCAGATCGGAGGAAAGAGAGGGAGACATTCCAAAAGTTCTGGTTAACTCTTCGCCTTAAGGACACCGACTCAGGTGATCCAGGACGCCCAAAAGAATGAAAGATTGAAAATAAAATCACAGTAACTGTAAAGACAAACACCAGCACCACAAATCCGACCTACCGGAAATCCTGTGGTTAATTTGAGGCTTGCCCCGCTAAGTCATAAGGTGATTCAGTGATGGCTACAAACGCTCCCCCGAGCGCATCCTCAGGAGTCACCTGGCACATCATGTTTGCCCATCACCTGCCCGGAGACAAGGCCAAGCCGGCATCCCCGAGGCCAACTTTGCAAGCAAGGGACCATCTGCAGGTGGTCTTGTCCTTCCCCGGTCCTCCCAGAGGGAATGAACCTGTGGCCTCGAGGGTGGGGGTGAGGGGTCAGTTTCCCCAGGACTCGCGGGGAAGTGTGTATGTGTCCCCACCGCCCCCCCCCCCACCCCACACACACATCCCGCCCCCACCAAGTTGACCCGGTCGGTCCCTCCAACCAGGCAGGCATACCCGCCGGCGAGTTTCCTCCCCGCGCCCACAGGAGCAGGGTCGCCAGGCGGCAGCTGCTGACGGAGCGAGCGACCGCAGGGAACTTAGGCCCCGCCGGGGCCGGGCGCGCCCGCTCGGCAACTTCGGAGACGGCCCAGCAGCGCGCCCCGCGGCCCCCGCGACTCGCCGGCCGCCCCTGGCCTTGGCGCAGCGCCCCTCACCTTGGAAACGCTGGGTGGACTTCGCTGTAAACATTAACTTCCCATGCAGCCGGCAGCCGCGCCGCCGCGTCTCAGCGCCTCGGCCCCGCTCCGGGCTCCCGCGGGCCGTCCACTCCCGCGTCCTCGGGGCGCACCGCGCTGGCTCGGGGGCTCAGGAGCGCCTCCTCGATCCTCAGCCGGTCCTCGGGGAGCCGCTGCCGTGGCCACCACCGCCGGAGCCCCCTCTGGTGCCCGCCGTCCGCGGGTTTCCCCTGGGTCCAGCCCGGCCGCCGTCAGGAAAGCCAAAGGCGCAGGCGCGGCAGGGCCTTAAAGAGACCCAGCCGCCTCTACCGCATAATGGGTTCGAGCAGGTTAGGGGCCGGCGGGGCTGACCGAAAGAAAAAAAAAAAAAAGCAGAAGCCGAAGGGATTGGGCCAACTGGAGCGGGGGCGGGGAAATGGCTCTCTCCTCCTCTCCTTCAAAGCCCCAGCCCTCGGCCCGGCAAATTGCTGACTTGTGCCGTCGCTCGGACCGCCCCTTCCATGCGAGAGCCCCGGAAGACACACACCCCCCTTCCTCGCGAGCCCGGAGCGACCCGGCACCCAGGCTGCGGGAGCCTCGCGCGGCTGCGCCGCCCACGCGCCCGGCTTCTGGGGGCTCCCGGGCACGAGGCTGCACGGGCGCAGGCTTGGAAAGGCCTCCCCGAGGGCGCCCCGAGAGATGGCCTTAGGTCACCCTGGAAAACACGAATCAAAGTGCAAATGGCCTTGGGGCAAGCTAAAGCATCAGTCACTGGTGACTCAGTCACTGGGGCCTTAGTCCCGCAGGGGGCAAGACGTGGGCATCGACATGTGAAGTCCAGCCGGGCAACCGGCCAGCACCGACCAAGAAGTTCTTAGAATCAAAGGACTGAGTTCAAGGCAGAAGCAGTGTTGAGTCCAGTCCCGCGCAAAAAGGCCAGAAAGGGCCCAGCGGCGTGGCCTAGCGGCTAAAGTCCTCGCCTTGAACGCCCCGGGATCCCATATGGACGCCAGTTCTAATCCCGGCAGCTCCACTTCCCATCCAGCTCCCTGCTTGTGGCCTGGGAAAGCAGTTGAGGACGGCCCAATGCATTGGGACCCAGCACCCGTGTGGGAGACCCGGAAGAGGTTCCAGGTTCCCGGCTTCGGATTGGCGCAGCACCAGCCGTTGCGGCTCACTTAGGGAGTGAATCATCGGACGGAAGATCTTCCTTTCTGTCTCTCCTCCTCTCTGTATATCTGGCTATAATAAAATGAATAAGTCTTTTTAAAAAAAAAAAAGAGGCCAGAAAAATGATAAGGCTGCTACACATTTTCTCTCCTTCGACATCCAAAAGTGACCAGAAATGATAAGTTTATTAACACAGACCACTCAAAAATTTACTAGAAACTAGGTATCTCCAGTTATCTTATAATTTAAATCTGAGATAGATCCAGAAAGAGTTTTGCTGTAACAACCTCTTATTTCAGAAAAACTCCCCGATTTTTTTGTTTGTTTGTTTCAACAAATTTTGGAAATACCAAAAAGTAGGAAGTAAAAGTGTGTCTCCCACCCACTGGAGAAGTTTGCAGATGTGAAACTCAACAGGTCATGCCAAGATTCAAGGTCAGTGTCAGTGAATAGTTTCTTCCCAACCAAACCCATCCTTGAGAAAACTGAGCCACGCTGAGCCTACCTGCCCCTCCCATGCTCACTATGTACCTGCCAGATGTTCCTGAACCTGATGGTTTCTGTCTCATCCATTCCCAGCTTACTCAGAGCTACCCTTGCCTGCAGGACAGACGTGGAGGGTCTACTGAAGTGATCTGATTGGTTACCCGTATCCTCTTAGGGCCCCTCTCTAATCTTTTCACACAACAGAGGGAGTGACTTCAAAAGTGCCAATGGAAAGGACCGGCTGTGTCGTGCAGTAGGTAAAACCACTGCCAACTACAATGCCCACATCTCCATCTGGGTGCCGGTTCGAGGCCCAACTGGTCCACTTCTGATCCAGTTAATGTTCCTGGAAAAGCAGCCAATAATGACTCAAGTGCTTGGGGCCCAGCACCCATCTGGGAGGCCTGGACGGCACTCCTGGCTCCTGGCTCCTGGCTCCTGGCTCCTGGCTTTGGCCTAGGCCAAATCCTAGCAGCTCCAGTCATCAGATGAAAGATATTCTCTCTCGTTTGCTCTATGTGTGTAACCTTAGCTTTCAAATATGTAGAGTTTTTTTTAAAGAATACAATATGACCCCATCACATACTAGCACAAGCCACTTCAATAGGTCCGCACTGTCCCAGATCATTCGTGGCCTCCTCAGAAAAGGCTGCATTGTCAAGTGCCTTGCCCACTTTTCCATAGCTTCTTGCTGTTCAGTCACGTGCTATCCAGTGTGGCTCCAGCCTCTCTGGCTTCTTCCGTCCTCTCTGACTGATTGGCCCCCTCCCTCCACAGACTTTGCCGGAGTTTTGTGGCTTTGTTCTGTGCTGGCCTTGCAACCTCTGCAGGCTGCACCTCCGAGGAACACCTGCTGACCTCCCTACCCTGGTCCCTCACTTTCTGTCACCTCCACCAGACTCACACCCAGCAGGCCAGGAGCTTGCTTTGGTGTGGTTCACAGGTACATGTTCCTATTTGTTCAATGAAGGGCACTCATAGATGCTTAGACCTTGAGCCAGACATGTCTTGAAGGTTACCTAAATCTCAAAAAAGGGAAAAATGTCACAATCTGTATTTGAAATTAGAGTCTCAAAAGAAAAATTATGTTAAAACTGATTTTATATTGTTTTTCCTGGGTTGTCACAAGGATTTTTTTTTAAGATTTATTTATTTTTATTGGAAAGTCAGATATACAGAGAGGAGGAGAGACAGAGAGGAAGATCTTCCGTCCGATGATTCACTCCCTAAGTGAGCCGCAACGGCTGGTGCTGCGCCGATCCGAAGCCGGGAACCTGGAACCTCCTCCAGGTCTCTTACGTGTGTGCAGGGTCCCAATGCATTGGGCCATCCTCGACTGCTTTCCCAGGCTACAAGCAGGGAGCTGGATGGGAAGTGGAGCTGCCGGGATTAGAACGGCATCCATATGGGATCCCGGCGCGTTCAAGGCGAGAACTTTAGCTGTGAGGACTTTAGCCGCCAGGCCACGCCACCGGGCCCGGGTTTCTGGGCAAACTTTAAAACAGAGCTTTCAAAGTATGTTGTATAACCCCCTGAGTTAGTAATGATATCTGTGGGATAGGCCCACAGGAAACTAACAATACGGGTTACTATAAGGGAGGAAGACTGGGTGCCCAGTGGTCAGGGATGGAAGGGAACCATTCTGCTGTCCAGCCAAGAAGTTTAAAATGCATCTGGTCCATTTTAAAGCTGGTGAAAATAGCCTAGTGGCTAAAACCTTGCCTTGCATGTGCTGGGATCCCATATGGGCACCAGTTCGTGTCCCAGTGGCCCCGCTTCCCATCCAGCTCCCTGCTTGTGGCCTGGGAAGGCAGTCAAGGACAGTCCAAAGCCTTGGGACCCTACACCTGCGTGGGAGACCAGGAAGAGACCAGGCTTCGAATCAGTTCATCTCCGGTCTTCGCAGCCTCTTGGGGGTTGAACTAGCGGACTGAAGATCTTCCTTTCTCCTCTGTATATCTGACTTTCCAATGAAGATAAATAAATCTTGGGGGGTGGGGGGAAGTGACACAAGAGATCCTAGTGTATGAGTGTATTTGTTTCAAATTCCAAAAAAGGCAAACACTTCCCTATTGTGGTGAAAAAAAAAAAATCATGATAGTGTTTGCCTCTGATAAGGGATTGAGAAGATACATGGAGAACATTGTGGGTGATAAAAATGGCCTGTCTCTTGATGGAGGTTTGAGTTACTTCAGTATATTGGCTGTGAACAAATGCACAGGGGTGGATGTTTAAACTAGTAGTTGAGACACCTGTTGAGATGCCCACATCCACATTCCAGTACCTGGCTTCAGCTCTTGATTCCAGCTTCCTGCTAATGCAGACCCAGGGAAGCTGGGCTGGTGGCTCCAATAACTGAATTCCTGCCACCCAGCTGCCTTTGACTCAGCCAACATGTGCTCCCCTGCTCCATCACCTGCAGTTGCAGGCACCTGAGCAGTGAACCAGCCGATCTAAGTTTTCTCCCCTACGACCCTAGTCTCTCTGCCTTTCAAATAAATGTTTTAATGTCATCAACATTTCAATATATGCAGACTTTACCCTAAAATATAAATATTATTGCATTTTAAAAAATAATAGTAGAGGGGCCCAGCATGATGGCGTAGTGGTTAAGGTCCTCGCCTTGAATGCGCCAGGATCCCATATGGGTGCCGGTTCTAATCCCAGCAGCTCCACTTCCCATCCAGCTCCCTGCTTGTGGCCTGGGAAAGCAGGAGAGGACGGCCCAAAGCTTTGGGGCCCTGCACCCGCATGGGAGACCCGGAAGAGGTTCCTGGCTTCAGAATGGCTCAGCTCCAGCCGTTGCGCCTCACTTGGGGAGTCAATCATCAGACGGAAGATCTTCCTTTCTGTCTCTCCTCTCTCTGTATATCCGCCTTTCCAATAAAAAATAAATAAATCTTTAAAAAAAAAAGTTAGATTTTAAAAAAAATAATAGTAGATACTAGCTGACATAGTTAAGCACTTAATATTCTTTATTTTAACCCTTATACTATCTTCATGAAAATAAATATCACATAACCCTCTTGAATATGGGGGAACTGCAACTTAACAAATACCAAGTAATTTGCCTTGATTTGTGCCCCTGGTGAAATGTGGTAGAGCTTTGAATACAGTGAACCTGGTGGTCCCAGAAGTGGTTAAACACTAGACCCTGAGCTGTTGGTGTATGTGGGCTTTTTGGTTTTTATTAGTTTTGGTTGGTTTTTGTTTGTCTTGTTTTTGCTTGTTTATTTATGTATTTTACGCACCTACTGGATCAAGAGACTCAATAATGATTGAAAACATATTGGGTCTTAAGCTTCTAAGTATACATAGCACTTTACATAGTAGCTTTTTACTATATTTTGAATGAATGATTAAAAACAAGTATGGTATTGATTTAATTGGGACAAATTATATATTTAGGTATTTTCTAAGTAACAGTTGTATACATGTATGCATAGACTGTCTTTTCTAACTTATATTAACATTTAGCTATATTTATGTGTGTATATAATTAAACCAACTTGCACTGCTGTGCTGCATGCCTGAGGTGTTTTATTACCATGCGCACTGAGCTTCTAACACCAGGTTTGGTTTACACTTTTCTTTCACTCATCCTGAGTACATCAATTTATTTAGTGAAAGAGCTTACACTTTAATGTCTCACTGAAACACCTCATTCTAACCAGAGAAAGAGCTAATTCGAACCTCTCATGAGTGTTCAAGCACTTGCGTAAGTGAAATTCCACTGTGTGAATTCCACACCCCCACGGTCAGGGCTCCAGCTCCTGCCATTCTGCTCTTCACACTGCAGAGTCTCACATGTGGATAGATGCTAGAACAGCCCCCTCCTCGGAGACAGTTCCATCTGCAGTAAATGCAGTTAGCACTTCAAGTTTTCTAGGTTGTCATACTGCACACACACAGCCTTAGCATAGATTTGGAAGGACAATTCCTCCAAACCCGGCTAGAGTTAATTGCTAGAATGTCAAGGCTTTAACTGCCACACCGGTGCAAGTCAGCGTGTGAGGCCCATTATCCACAAAAAAGAAAAGCAAGGGAGAGGCCTTTCCTAAGAGGCAGAAACAACCCAAGCAGAGAGACGATTTCAACAATGAGGTCAAACCGACTGGTGAACAAAACCCCGCCCTCTCCTTGGACAGCTGGCACTTGGACTTGCGGGACAACTAGCCACACACAACTACTGATATCCAAACCGAAATTACCATTTGAGGGGCAGGCGTGTGGTCCAGCAGTTAAGACACCCACATTCCAGCTAGGAGTGCCTGGATCCAATTCCCATCTCTGGCTCCAGCTCCAGCTTCCTGCTAATTCAGACCCTTGGAGGCAGAGATGGCTCAAGTTTGTTGAGTCACTGCTGCCCAAATACTTGCAGCCTTCCCAGCCTCAGCCTTTGTAGGCATTTGGGAAATGAATCAGCAGACAGGAGCCATGTCAGTTTTCCTTTCCCATTCCTTGCCTCACACACATGAAAAAGTTTCTGAATCACACTTCTACATGTCAGGTGGTCAATAGTAGTGCATGTAGCTACTGGCTTTTGTCTTCCACAGCACAGGTATCAAATATTTCCATCCACTATAAAGTTCTACTGGTGACTGGCATTGCAACATAGTTAGGTTAAGCCTTAGGCTGCAGTGCCCCCATTTGGGTAGTATCATGGCCCTTTTGCTGCACTTCTGATCCAGCTCCCTGCTAATGTGCCTAAGGAGGCAACAGAGAATGAACCAGGGACTTAGGTGTCTCTACCAGCCACATGAGAGATGTAGATGGAGCTTTGGGCTCCTGGTTTCAACCTGGCTGAACCCCTTGCCCTTGCAGCCATTTGGGCAGTGAGCCAGCAGATTAAAGGTCTCTCTCTCATTCTGAATTTCACTCTCACTCTCTCTCTTCCTCCCTCTATCTGTCTCTCTCTCTCAATCTCAATCTCACTATCTCTCTTCCTCCCTCTATCTCTGTAACTACCCTGCTTTCAAGTCAATAAATAAAGAAGTCTCTTTTGAAATCTTTGGCTCACAATGAAATGATATCCTTTCTCACTAGGTGCATTGCTTTCCACAATACAAATCTAAAGGGTACTCAAGCACAAACTTGTGGCTCTCCACATCCTGGGGTTATGAAACTCTCGACTTTGTCTTCATCGTATCCATTGTCTAGATGACACTGACAGCATCTTAGGAAAGAGCATTGCTAAGAAACATGTAATTCTGTTGCCATCTCTTGCCACTTGGGCACAGCTAGATTTTGTATCTGTCACTATTGTGATAAAGAACAAGTGGCCAATGGCAGCATCTTTATACACACTATTAGAAGAGAAGAACAACCAAAAAAATCAGTTTTTGAAATTGTGCCACCAAAATGGGAGATCAAGAGCATGCCTCCATCCACCGATTTCTACCCCACCCAGCAAAGGGAGAAGTTCATTCATTTCTTGATTTTCTGAAGTCACTATATCTATTTAGAAGCAAGATAAGGGGCAGGCATTTTGTACAATAGTTCAGCTGCATCTTCACATCCCCTATCCGAGTGCCTGGGTTCAACATCCAGCTTTGTTCCTTAGTCTAGTTTCCTGGTGAAACTGCCATGGGGGGCAGTGGTGAAAACTCAGCCAGTTGAGTCCCTGCCACTCACATGGGTGATCCAGACTGGGTTCTCATCTCCTGGGCATTTGAGGAGTGAACTAGTGTATGGGAGATCTCTTTCTCCAACTCTCTGTCATATTGTTCTGTTTTTCAAACAAAACTATTTTTAAATAATAGAAATATAAAACTTGGTGCTTTTTAAAGGCCACTTGAACTATCAAGATAACTGACAACTAGCAACTTGTACACTAATGCAAATAACTAGACTGTGAACCAAAATTTCAAATGTGTGAGGGTGCTTCAAAGAATCTATGGAGGGGGCTCAGAGTGATGGCTTAGTGGCTAAATTCTCACCTTGCAAGCACTGGGATCCCGTATGGGCCCTGGTTCATGTTCTAAATGCTCCATTTCCTTCCAGCTCCCTGCTTGAAGCCTGGGAAAGCAGTAGAGGATAGCCCAAAAAGTCTTGGGACTCTGCACCCACTTGGGAGACCCCAAAGAAGCTCCTGGCTTCAGATTGCCTCAGCCCTGGCTGTTGCAAGCATTTGGGGAGTGAACCAGAGGATGGAAGATTTTTCTCTCTGTCTTTCCTTCTCTCTGTAAATGTGCCTTTGCAACAGAAATAAATATATCTTTAAAAATCTATAAGCCATAGCAGGGCTGGTATTGCTGCAAAGCAGATTAAGTTACAACTTACAATGCTATTGTTCATGACAGTTCATGTCCTGCATGCTTCATTTCTGATCTAGGTCCCCAGATGACCCTAAGAGCAAGAGCCACGCAAGGCTGAAGCCAGAAACCAGGAGCTTCATCTGGGTCTTGCATGTGGGTGTATGAGCCCAAATATTCACACCATCTCCCACGGTTTTCCCAGGTGCCTTGGCAGGGAGCTGGATCAGAAGTGATACACATTGGTCTCCAGTGGGTGCCCACCAGGCAGGCCTGTGGGCATTTCAGTTGGCAATTTAACCCATTGCACCTCAACACCAGCCTCCAAGCTTCAGTTTCTTTGTCAGGCAAATAAAGATAAGAGTCCCCAATATCATGAAATATAGTTTTTTATGCAAAATGATTAAACAAAAAAGGCCATGTGCAACCTTTAGCTAATACTGATTAGTGCTTTACTCTCATCTCCACAAAAATAAACAAGTAAATGAGGAAGCCACACAATGGCAGTGTTGCTTTTAAGTGGAATACATTTAGCTTTTATTACTAACTGTGCTTTTAAATGTGACTGGGGAGCAGCATGCATGACAAGCTATGCCACCACCACCTTTACCACTAAATAGAATTTTTTTTTTAAGATTTAGTTATTTTTATTGGAAAGGCGGATATACAGAGAGGAGGAGAGACAGAGAGGAAGATCCTCTGTCCAATGATTCACTCCCCAAACAGCCACAACAGCTGGAGCTGAGCCGATGCAAAGCCAGGAGCTTCTTCCAGGTCTCCCACGCGGGTACAGGGCCCCAAAGCTTTGGGTCATCCTCTACTGCTTTCCCAGGCCACAAGCAGGGAGCTGGATGGGAAGCAGGGCTGCTGGGATTAGAACCGGCACCTATATGGGATCCTGGTGCATGCAAGGCAAGGACTTTAACCACTAACACTAAATAGAATTTGTGAACAAGTGCTATGGTAACAAAGTCATTTTCCTGGGCTAATCTTCCCTGTAAGAGAAATTTGAAGCCCATGGAGACACACCAGGCCTCCTCTATGAATAGACCTTAATGAAAAAGACAACCAGCAGCCAGTTACAGCAAGAAGGGAAGCAGTATTAAGTTACAGAAAGCCAATTTTAAATCACCTTTTTTCCCCCAAGTGTACCACTTCATAAATTCTCGTTCACCACTCAAATGGCCGCAATGCAATAACGTTCTTAAAATAAAGCTGAAGAAATGCTAACAAGCTGTCCCTGCGTTTTGAAGAGTAAGGAATGTATACAGATCCAAACTCGATTAAGAAAAAAAAGTTCTGTTGTAACAATTACATTGTTATAGTTTTTATGCACAATTTAAGCATCGTTTTAGACATTTACCTGTTTCCCTTTAGAGTTTCTAAATGCAGCAGTCATTTCGGTGGTAACCATAAGCAGAAAACACAGGGAGACTGGGAATTTGAATCAAATTGTGAGCTGACTCACAGGGAGTGTTTACAAGGACACTGCCACGGAGATCCACCCATCTGACACCCTTTCGGTTTCATCCTCATCACTGGTTAGGTAGTACCTGGAAGGGAAGCTGGGATTGTGGAGGACTCTGAATACTGAAAACAAAGCTTTGCAGAGCTTGTGAGTATTAACATGATTTCGTTTGTCTTTTTATTCTCTCTTTTCCTTGCTTCCTTCCTTCCCTCCCTCTTTCCTTTTCTTCCAACCTTTCCCTCTCTTCCTCCTTCTATGACTCAATTTGTGTCAGAATGACATTCCAGAGGTGTCCCTGCCTCTCTTTCATGAGCACCCCACCTCCTGGCTCTCTCCCAGAGGTGTCTCGCCCCCTCCTTCTTCTTTCTACATTCACCTGGTCACTTTGCAAGTAAAATTTCTCTGTCTACAACCAGAAAAAAAAAAAATTACATTCTGTCATGCTTAGGATGTTCATTCTGAGGCATTGGCTAGAGACTGGTACAAGTAGATGGTTTTAGTTTTTGGCACTTGACCTAGACAAAATTATTAAATTTGGTAGAAGTTTTTTGGGAGCTGTACTTTTTTGTTTTCTCTCTTTAACTGAGATTTGGAGTCCTGCAGCCTATTGTGTTCTATTCGTGGAGACTGCAGTTGCGTAAATCAAGAACAATTAATTGTCTATTGTGCAACACAAAAGCAAGGAAAACACCTGTAAGAGGTCTCTAAAACAAAGAGCAGCTTCCATTCTCTTAAAAGAGGTCTGATGGACTATGTTAGTTTCAAAGACTTGCCCCTCTGATGATGGCTTGTGTTTTCAAAGCACTTGCTATGATCTGGAAGGACTTTAGTCTGTTATCTCACTTTCATCATCACCATACTCCTGTTGGCATCCTTGTTTACAAATAAACTCCAAGGAAATCTCTAAGAGTGCTTTTTATCTACTCGCTCATTTGCTCTCAAACACTCAACTGTTTCAGGCACTTTCCCTGGAAGAGCTATAGCAAGCATCTACAGTTGCTATGATAGGTCAGCAATAATGCCACATAAAATAAAAACTCCACATAAAATGACCATGATCAGCCTCATTCAGAAGATGTGCAAGCTATGGCAGGTCTAATGTCACACTGTTAGCTAAAGGAAAAGCAAAAATGCTGCATGTGTGTTTCCTGTGTTGTTTGGAGTTAGAGAAATGTAGTGGTATCCATGCTCACACTCTTGTACGGTCTGATACAAAGCAGACGGGTAGGCACATAAAGAGTTGTGTTCTGTGATGTCAAGGTACAATTTAATGAGAATATCTCATCTGATTGAGAGACTTGAGCTCTTCCTACCTGCCTAGTCCCCCTTCCATCTTTTCCTATTAACGTATGGAATCATGTTTTGAAACTAAACCAATCATATTTATGTCCTGATCATACAGATTAGTTTCAAGTCAGAGCTTGAGAAGCAAATGCCTTTTACCCCTTGATGATAAAGCTCTAAGGAAACGAGCTCAGTGATCCCGGCTATGCTGGGAGAAGCAAAATGAAATGGAAAGCATTCTAAGAGTATTAGAATTCCTGATTCCTGTCAATTTTGACTTTCATTAATATTTTATTGTTCTGATTTTTTTTTAAAAAAAAAAAGAGGTTTACTTATTTGAGAATCAAATGGGAGAGAGAGAACCTTCTATGCACTGGTTCAATCACCAAGCACCTGCAACAACCACAACTGGACCAGGCTTGGTCTCCCATATGGGTGATAGGAACTGAAGTAGTTTATTCCATCTTCCATTGCGTTCCCGGCACATTAGTAGGAAGTTGCAGTAGAAGTGGAGCTGGTGGGAAATGAGCTGATGGGAAATGCCAGCCTCTTATGCAGCAGCTTAATGTTTTCTGCTCCTTGATCATTTAACTTGTTATATGGGAGAGCCTAGTGAGGTAGCCTAGTGGCTAAATCCTTGTCTTTGATGCGCCAGAATCCCATATTGGCACCAGTTCATGTCCTGGCTGCTCCACTTCCCTTCCAGCTCCCTGCCTGTGGCCTGAGAAAGCAGTAGAGGATGGGCCAAAACCTTGGGAACCTGCACCCTAGTGCAAGACCTGGAAGAAGTTCCTGGCTTCAGATTGGCTCAACTCCAGCCATTGCGACCACTTGGGGAGTGAACCAGCAGACTGAAGATCTCTCTCTCCTTCTCTCTATAAATTTGACTTTCCAATAAAAATAAATAAACCCTTTTTAAAAAAGAAAAACAAAAGAGTAGTACTGAGTTGTAGGAGCAACTGGCAGAAAACATTTGGAGGCATAAATTATGAAGCAGTTTTTCAGACTGGGTGCTAAGATGCCTGCTGCCCAGGTTGGAGCACCTGGCTAGAATGGCACCTCTGGCTCCTGCCCCCAGCTTTGGGCTAATGCAAACCCTGGGAGGCAGTGGAGATGGCACAAGTAGTCGGATTCCTGACATCAAGGATTGACTTCTTGGCTTCTGGGTTCATCAGGCCCAGCCTTAGTTGTTCTGGGCATTTGGGACTAATTGGGTTCTTGCCACGAGCTGAGACCTGGATTGTTTCCCTGGCTTCCCCAAAGGACTGTCATACCCCTGGCCATTTTGTGAGTGTGTGTGTGTGAGTGTGTGTGTGTGTGTAGGCATGCAAGGCTCTCAGGTCAGCACATACAAATGGAGAAAAAAGACATGAAAGTAAATAATACATTCATTAGAAAAATGTAAGCATCTTAAAAGAATGCACAACTATTCAAAAGAGATAAGCTATGGGCTACTGCTGTGACACAGAGGATAATGCCACCTCCAATGGTGTCACCATCCCATATGGGCGCCCAGAGTCCCAGCTGCTCCACTTCTGATATAACTCTGTGTTAATGGCCTGGGAAAACAGAAGAAGATGCTCCATATACTTGGGGCCCTGCTCTCTGTGTGGGAGATGTGGAAGAAGATTCTGGCTATTGGATTCAGCCTGGCCCAGCCCCAGTCTTTGTGCTATCTGAGGAGTGAACAAGCAGCTAGAACATCTCTCTTTCTTCTATCTCTCTAATTCTGACTTTCAAAATATATAAATAATTTTTAAAAAGAAAAGAAAAGGGCCCATCACGGTAGCCTAGCAGCTAAAGTCCTCACCTTGCACGCACCGGGATCCCATATGGGTCCTGATTCTAACCTCAGCGGCCCCTCCTCCCATCCAGCTCCCTGCTTGTGGCCTGGGAAAGCAGTCAAGGACAACCCAAAGCCTTGGCATCACGCACCTGCATGGAAGACCCAGAAGAGGCTCCTGGCTTCTGGATTTGTATCGGCTCAGCTCCCACCATTATGGCCACTTGGGGAGTGAATCAACAAATGGAAGATCTTCCTCTCTATCTCTCCTCCTCTCTGTATATCTGACTTTCCAATAGAAAATAAAATAAATCTTTACTTATTTATTTTTCCAGGTCTCCCATGCAGGTGCAGGGTCCCAAAAGTTTGGGCCATCCTTGACTGCTTTCCCAGGCCACAAGCAGGGAGCTGGATGGGAAGTGGGGCTGCTGGGATTAGAACCGGCACCCATATGGTATCCCAGCACGTTCAAGGTGAGGACTTTAACCACTACACTATCACGCCGGGCCCATAAAATAAATATTTAAAGAATAAAAATTTAAAATTAAAAGAGAAAGAAAAGGTATGAGAATGATAACATTCAGATTGTTTTGCCTTTGGAAAAAGAGGCAAAGCATAAAATTTTTTAAAAGAAACAGCGGCCAAAGCAGGTCCAATGTGACTAGTAATGTTTAGTGATCAGATAAGAGTTCTGGATTCAAAGCCATTTGTATTCCTTCTCTCTCTCTCTCTCTCTCTGAGTGAGTGTGTGTGGTTTACATAGTTAAGAAGGATGCATGCCGATGTAGACCACTGATTATGGTGGGAAGGGTCATGTTTCTAATTTTCTTTTTCTTCTTCCTGTATCTGGGGGAAGAGGACAGAGATGAGGAGAAGCTGTATCCAGGATCCCAGCTGCATTAGTAACCAGGGATGGGGATGGCCACCTGATTTCGCCCCTGGGTCCCGATGTGGAGCATGAGCTGAGGGCAGTTTTAACAGTTCTGAGAAGCTCTTGATTTCACTGCTCCAAGTATGAGGAAATCCTTCCAAGGTCCATTGGCTGACATAGTCCACCTCAGAGTCTCCATTCGCCCAAATACTTGCTGTCAATGCTTGACTGGGAGAGTTATCTAATTCGTTCTGCCCTCCATCCTCTGTTATGGTACTAGATGTCCTCTGCAGGCCTCAGTGGATGCCATATACTCCATGTGCATCTGGGCATACTGTCCACTTCACCATTTTCAGGAAGGAGGCCCAGTTTTGACACAGGTACTCACTCCATGGTCAGATCACAGATCCTGAAATTCTCCCTGTGGTTGGAATTCTGAACCCACCGGTTCAACCGGGGGATCCCCAAAGAAATCTCATCTAGGAAGACTGCAGAAATGACTCCTGTGTGTGCCAGCCAGTACAGGATCTGGCGCAGTCCATCACCCACTACAGTCTACACACACACACTGGTAGTTGTAGTATCTGGATCATTTCTGTTTCCAGCCCCATCTCTTACACAAACCAATGGATGATGTAGCCCAGCCTGACACTGCCCACCACACTCAGCCCTCATGTACACCAACAGGAACTGTAGCCCGATCAGAGCGAACCCCAGTAACCCCCACCAGGCCCGCCCCCAGCCCTGGTTCCTACATACACTGGTGTGTGCAACAGACTGGTCTGTGCTGTTCCACATCCCATTCAGCTTTTGTATACAACGAGTGTTGCAGCCTAGCTCATCCAACCGACCACACTATCCAACCCACACTTAGGCTGGTGGGTCCACCCCAGCCCTGGTCCTCATGCTCACTGCTCAGAGTTGTAGCCCATCAGGGAGGTGCCTAGTTTCTCTACCTGGTGGTTTCTCTACCTAGGTGGTTCTGCAGTCTAGCTTAACAGGACTTGCACTTACCAGCTGATGCTGCAGCAAAGCTCAACCAGCCTGCACTTATTCTGGCTTATACATGCACCAATACATACAGTCATTTAGCCCTGCCTGACTCTCCCCGTAACCCAGCTCACATGCAGGTCAATGAGTGTTGTAGTCCTACCTAGCCTGGTCTAACCCAAGTCCAAGTTCTCACACTCACCATGGGGAGCAATGGATCAACAGGGGAGCCCACGCTGTCCCCCCACCGAGCTCACCCCCATCCCAGGTTTTACATGTGCTGGTGGTTGCTGCGACCTAATCCAATATGGTTTGTTTCACCTCAGCATTTGCCAGTGAGTGCTGCAGCCTGGCTCATCCTGGCCCTAATGTGAACTGGTCTGTCCTGCACCCGTTATGGTTCTCACATCTGCCAATGGGTATTATGAACTGGCTCAAACTAGCCCATCCCCAGATCTGACCCACACATATGCTAGTGCATACTGTAACATGGCCTTGGCTGGGCTGCTCCCAGTCTTGATTCTTACACTCACCTTAGGGACTTCATCCTGACAGAGGAGTTCCCTAAGCTCCTGTAGCAGGTCACCTCCAAGTAGAGGATTTCACACAAACTGATGTGTTCTTGGCCCAACCTGACTTAGCCCACCTCCTGTCCTGGCAAGAATAGTGGCCTTGCCTAAGCAGCCTATACCCAATCCGGTTCTTACTGTTGGGTGCTACAGCCCAGGCCTTCCTGGTCCATGGCCAGACCCAGCTCTCATATGGTTCAGCAGGTGCCAAGACCGAGCCCAACTTATTCTATATCCACCATGGCTCTCACGAGCACCAGTGGGTACCGGAGCCTAGCCCAGTCCAGCACACCCCTGACCCAGTGCACACCCATGCCAAGGTACACTGCAGTCATGTCCAGCCCAGTTTGCCACCCCCATTCTGGCTCTCACACTCACCAACAGGAGCCACAACCCAGCCGGGGCATCCCCTTAGCTCCCTGACCAGACTCACTCCCAGCCACAGATCTTGCATGTGCAAGTGGTTGCTCTGACCCAGCCCAGCATAGTCTATCTCTGATCTTGGCCTTTACCACCAGATACTGCAGGCTGGCCTGGCCTGGACCATCTCCAATCCCAATTCTTGCTAGTGAGGGCTGTAGCCTAGCCTTGCTCAGCCTAGCCTTGCTCACCCTGCCCCATCCCTGGCTTTCATACAAACTGGTAGATGTGATTACCTAGCCCAGCATGGTCTACACTCCATGCTGGCCCCTGCATGTACCAAGGTACTAAGGTTTGGCCAGGCCCTGCCATGTCCACTCCCCCCAGAATCAGCCCACACACTTGCTGACAAGTGGAGCTGCCTTGCCTGACGTGACCAACACCCAGCACTGACTCACATGTTCACCAGCAGGTGTAATAGCCTACCAGGGAGTTCTCCAAGTTCTCACATTAAGCCTACTCCCAGACCTAGATCTCACACATACTAGCAGGTGCTAGGCCCTTATCTAACATGTCTGCCTCCTCTGTCTCTGCTTTTGTGTGTACTGGTGGATGCTGTGTGCACAGCCTACCTTACACCCTATTCTTGGGGGTGCCTTTGGGTGCTGCAGCCTGGACCAACCTAGTCTGTTCCCATTCCAGTACCCATGAGTGTCAGGGTTCTATGGTCATGCCTAGGTCAGCCTGTCACCCTCCCCAGCTCTTGAGCAAACCAACAGATACTGTGATTCCATAGGGGTGAGCCCACATACCCCAACAGATTCTGCCCCCAGACTTGTTCTCTAGGGTTCAGATGTTAGACTGGCTAGTGTCACGGCCCTGCCTAACATTACCCATCTCCTGTTCTGACACTCACTGGTGGGTACTGTGATCTTACCCTGCCAGGTAGGCCCCAGCCCTAGCTTTAGTGTGAGCCAGTGGGCAGTGGTGGTCAATGCTAACTAGCCCTGCTCTGGTCTCCTACGTGGAGTTTGACCCAGAAAGGACCTCTAGCTTCCCTCCTCCAAACCACTCAGCCTCAGCCCTTTCGTTTACCTGTAAGTGTAAGTACAGTGGTCTTGTCAACAAAAGTCACTCCTTACCTGCAACATACTCTCTCAGTGATCTTCCTTCCCACACATCCCAACACTCCCTTTTCTGGTCAACCCACAGCCCCCATGTCCACGAACACATGGGTTCCCCAGCCTGGTCTTCTGGCAGGGTTGCATGCTAGCCTGAAGCCAAGCCTGCCCACCTGGGACCCTTGAGTCAGTCCTCTGGCACAATGCCATCCTGCGACACTACCCCTCTGCTCAGCTGGGACTCAAGCATGTTGAGTCCACAAGCTCCAGTCCACCAGCAGACCATGGCAGCATGCCAGCCTGGGGCCCTCCTCATTCCTACCTGCCCTCCTCACTCCACTGCCCTCCTCACTCCTACCTGCCCACCTTCGACCCATACATGTGGGGGAGTTCCCAGGCCCACTCCACTCTGCCAGTCCCCAGTCCAGGTTGCCAGGCCTCCCGGGGCTGGCTAGGCACCATAGTGCACCTCAGCAGAAGGATGGCCAAGCCCTTTGTTTTCTTTATTAAAGTTCATTACTCAGAGATACTCTTTTTTTGGCAAAAATAATTCAGAAGGAAATTACATTATTACAACCCCCAAGTCAAAGAAATAAAAACATCCAGGGAATTCTCATTCTATCTCAAAGGACATTTCAGAACCTGAGGAGTCATGACCCAGATTCCCCAACTCCCTTTCCATCGTATGTCCTTAAAGAAAGCCCCTGCCCCTCAGTGACCAAGAACCTGAGAAGTATAAGTAGGTCACCCCCAGACAATGCAGTCAAGTGGGTGCAGTTTTTGCTAATCAAGGTTTTCTCTGTGCCTCTCATCTCCCTGCCCAAGGTCCCACTCTGCACGTTTCTTTCATTTCCAAAGTGTTCTGGTTGCCTGGGTGGGAAGGGTGTGTTTTCAGATTTATTGGGTAAATTTCTCTGCCCCCTTCCTGCCATGCGTCCTTCCTTTTTCTTTTTAATTTGATTACAGAATCATATTAATTGCATAACATGTTATTACAGAAAAACACAAAGCTCAAAATCACTTGTAATCTCATCACTAAATGATGATCACCTCTGAAACTTAGTGTTTCCTTCCTGTCTCATTTCTAAGTGCATGAATACATAGCTTGTTTGTTTACTGAAAAATGTGGTCATGTGTCTTGATGCATTTAAGATCTTGAAACGGGGACACTGCAAACAAAAAAAAAAGGCCCCTCTTGCGATGCTGGCATGCCATATTAGAGTGCTGATTTGAATCCTGGTACTGGTCCAGCCTCTGGCTAACACAGTGGAAGATATCCCAAGTGCTTGGGTCCTTGCAACCCATAAGGGAGATCAGGATGGAGTTCCTGGCTCCCGGCTTCAACTAACTCAGATCAGATCATTGTGGTCATTTTGAGAGTGTACCAAATGGATGGAAGAGAGAGAGAGCGTGTGTGTGTGTCCCTTTCAAATAAGTAAACAAATAAACATTTTTTAAAAAGAAGAAGCTGATGAAAGCATCCTGCGTTTGTAGCAGCCAGTCTCTGGCTGAACTGCCTGCCCAGTGTTCTCTTGCTGCACGTTCAATAACTGCCTGACTGCCCTGGGTGAATTCTTTTACCACCCACGGTGTTGGACTCCTTCAGCCTGAAGCACTCTTTCTCTCTTCCTCTTACATAAGCACAATTTAAAAAAGAAAGACTCTTACTGTTGATGGTATGTGCTGCTGTTGGTTTGACAGAACTGAGTATAGCTCCATGGAAGTCACTTGTGACCATGTGAGAGCTGTTTCCCTGGAATCGTGGAGGCAGAAGCCTGACTGGAGTGGATCCAAGAGAAAATAGCAGAAAATGTGAAATAGACAAATCTTTAAAAGGATTTTGTTGGAGACTTTGCAGTACCAGACTTCGAGACATGCCATAGGGAAGTTTCAAATAAAACAGTCTGATACTGGGATAAAAGTAGACATGTAGAACGATGGAACAGAATAGAAGCCCTAGAAATTAACCTGCGCAGTTATAGTTATAACCAATTACTCTTTGACAAACAATCTCAAGTAATCCCTGAAGAAAGAACAGACTCTTCAGCATGTGGTGTTGGGCAAATCGGGTCTGTGCATCCAGAAACAGGAAACGAGACCTCTAACCTACACCACAGGAAAATAAATAAACAAATAGCAATGGATCAAGAATCTAAATCTACAACCTGATGTCTTACATCAAATTACTACAGCAAAACATCAGGGGAAATCTGCAAGGTGTTGGCATAGGCAAAGATTTCTTGAAAAAGATTCCAGAAGCACAAGTGATAAAAGCAAAAATAGATAAATGAGATTATATCAAGATCAGAAGCTCCTATACTGCAAAGCAAACGTTCAAAAAACTGAAGAGACAACCAATAGGATAGGAGAAAATATCTGTAAACTATCCAAGTGACAGAGGTTTAATATAATGAGCTCAAGAAGCACAAAAACAACAAAACAAGCAATCCAGTTAATCATTGGTTAAAGGATGGACACAAACATTTTCCAAAGGATGAAAAGAAATGCTAACATACTTATGGAAAAACTGCTCGGGATCACGAGCCATCAGGAAAATGCAAATAAAATCCATATTAAGATTTCACTTCACCCAGTTAGAATGGCTATCAATCAAAAATCAAAAAATAATAAATCAAGATAGCAAAGATGTGTAGGAGAAGGTACCTAGACCCACTGTTCTAGGAATGCAAACTAGTACAACTATTGTGGAAACAGTGCAGAAATTCCTCAGAGATCTGAAAATAGACCTGCCTTATGACCCAGCCATCCCAGCCATTCCCCAGGAATTTACCCAAATGAGATGAAATCTGCATGTGAAAAAATTATCTGTAGCCCATGTGTGCTGTAGCCAGTTCATACTAGCTAAGATGTGAGATCAATGCAAATGGCCATTTAACTGACAACTGGATGAAGAAAATGTGACCCAGCTTCCTGCTAATGGCCTGGGAGCCAGCAAAGAATGGCCCGAATGTCTAGGCTCCTGCCCTCAATATTGGGCATCCAGATAAAGCTGGCTTCAGCCTGGTGCAACCCTAGCTGTTTAGTCATTTAGGGAGTGAACCAATGGGTAAGGGACTCAATCTCAATCTCTCTCTTTCTCTCACTCTTTCCCTCTTTCTCTACCTTTCATATAAATAAATAAATAAATAAGTAAGTAAATTTCTTTAAAAATAGGATAGAATGAACACAAGAAGTCTCTTAGAGCTTCCTTGTCCTTTCCACCACGAGGACACACACAGCCAGATGTTACCATCTACCATCAAGAAAGTGAACTCTCACCAGACACGCAGCCTGCTGCCACCTGCATCTCAGCCCGCCCCGCTTCCAGAACTAAAGTAGTGTAGCTGATAAGTTATGCAATTCATGGTATTCAGTTATGAAAGTCTGAATGCACCAAGACACACAAGGAATAAAAAAGCACATTCACTAAAGAAGTGGAATTGGATTTATCAGCCTGCTCTGTTGTTCACCATCATGATCTCAAAGTAGGAGCAGCCAGCACTGGTGTGTTTTCTCTCGGCTTAGACAAAGAGTAGACAGAGATTACAAATAATATCAAAATTCATATCTTGGTCAAATGAACCATGTCTTTCTGAGAATTTACAACTGCATTAGTCCCCAAATTATTTCTTTCATGGAGAAATAGAATAAAACCTATATTTAAGAGATTTATTTATTTTCATTCGAAACACAGCTTTATGGAAAGAAGAGACAGAAAGATCTTCCATCTGCTGGTTCACTCCACTAACAGCTGCAATGGCCCTAGCTGAGCTAATGTGAAGCCAGAAGCCAGGGGCTTCTTCCAGCTATCCCATGTGAGTGCAGAACCCAAGGGCTTAGGCCACCCTCTGCTGCTTTCCCATGCCACAATCAAGAAGCTGAATTAGACTTGGAGCCACCAGAACTCAAATCAGTGCTATGCCACAGGCAGAGGCTGAGCCTGCTGTATGCTCTGGTACAAGATGTTTAAGAGAGGGAAATAAAAGTGTGTCTATCTGGCCATGTTTATCAGAAAGGCATCTAATGATTATAATACAAAAACATAATCTCTCATATTGTATCTACCTGGGGTTCTATTTGCTTGGTGGTCTTCAAACTATAGAGGTACATTTTTTTTTCCAGATAACTTTCAGCAGAACATGAAGTGAACAGTTTTTGATGAGTGGAATTTCTAATTTTTTAAATTTTCTTTTTCATAGAAGTTCTTTATTTTATGTACAAAGAGCTATCTTGATTTTCCAAAGCAACATGTCTTGAAGCATCCATTCAAGGAAAATGGCTTAATCTGTCTTGATGAAGCTGATATCCTTGTCAGACTGGCAGAAACACGGGCAGCACATGTTCAGGACATGTTTCTGGATTAGACCATGTCAGTTTGCGCTCACTCTGTAAGAGCGGAAACCTGGCCAAATTTTCATGGGTGATTCCAGTAGAGCTGCTGATGACCCAACTTGTCCTCATGAGAGCAAAGAGTGGAATTTTTTTTTTAAATCTGAATCATTCATGCAAATGTTGCCTAAGCAAAACCTGCCTCTTGCCCAGACACAGCAATTTGCTTATCTGAGTTTTCATCAATGGGTCAGGGCTTTCTGTGACTCCAAAAAAGCAATTTCTAACTCTCAGCTATGAGCTCAATAGTGCTGTATCTGTAACAGTCTGGGAAGTGCAATAGAAATCTACAGCATAAACCAGAACTCAAATTGCTAAAGGCCTGCATAGATTTCCTGCCTTTTTTTTTTTTTTTAAGATTTATTTATTCTTATTTGAAAGGCAGAATTACAGAGAAAGAGGGAGACATCTTTTTTTTAAGATTCATTTATTTTATTACAAAGTCAATATACAGAGAGAAGGAGAGACAGAGAGGAAGATTTTCTGTCCGATGATTCACTCCCCAAGTGACCACAATGGTCAGAGCTGCACTGATCTGAAGCCAGGAGCTAGGAGCTTCCTCTGGGTCTCCCACATGAGTGCAGGATCCCAAGGCTTTGGACCATCCTCTGCTGCTTTCCCAGGCCACAAGCAGAGAGCTGGATGGGAAGCGGAGGTGCTGGGATTAGAACAAGCACCCATACGGGATCCCAGGCACATTCAAGGCAAGGACTTTTAGCAGCTAGGCTACCATGCTGGCCCCCAGAAGGAGACATCTTTGATGTGCTGGTTCACTTCCCAGATGACCACAACAGCCAATACTGGGCCAGGCTGAAGCCAGAAGTTTTTCCAGGTCTCCCACGTGGGTGGAGGGGCACAAGAACTTGGGTCATCCTCTGTTACTTTTCTAGGCCATTAGCAGAAAGCTGGATGGGAAGCGGAACAACCAGGACTCAAAGCAGGGCTCATGCGGGATGCCAGCACCACGGGCACAGGCTTCACCTGTTACACCACAACAACAGCTCAAAGCAGATCTCCCTTGGCATGTATTTTCTTGGCATTTGCCTTTTATCCAGAAATATTAGGCAGTTGGGAGGGCTGGTCCTCCCACGACTGTGGCACCGCGCATCTGGTACCACTCTGACGTCCCTGGACCACAAGGAATGAGGCACCTCTGGCAGCTGCTCCCTGGGAGTGCCAGAGCTGCTTAGGAAGGTGGGAGAGTAAGCAGTTGCTAGGAGAAGACCCTCAGCAGAAATGAAGAGAGTTTTTGAGGAAATCAGGCCTTGGTGTGTGTGTGTGTGTGTGTGTGTGTGTGTGTGTGTGTGTGTGTGTGACTAGTGTAGAGTACTATCTGAAGAACCACTTCCTATGGAAGTTCTAAGTTAGTCTAAGTTAGTCCAGAGAGCTGTCTAGAAGATTCTATTTTTCCTTAGCAGCTCTCCTGAATTCTCTGGATGCCCCAAATAAACCGTATACATCAGAGAAACAGAACCAGGAATTACACACACAGACACACACACATCCTTTAAGAAATTGGCTCATGTGACTGTGGGTGTTGATCCCTATGAAATTTGTCAGCCAGAGCAACAAACTGGAAACCCAGGTGGGCGCTGATGTTCTAGCATTGACTGTGAAATTCTCATGGCAGGCTAATTCTCCGGGAAATCTTTCTCTTCAGGTTGTCTACTGATTAGACAAGGCCCACCTACATTATCAAGATATTTCCTTTACTTAGTCTACTGATTGTAGATTTTAACCATATCAACAGAATTCCTTCACAGAAACACCTGCACTAATTCTTGAGTCAATATCTCTTTGTACCAGGGGCTAACCCAAATAACTCATGAGACTAACTAAGATATCACCTCATAGAACCAACTACAAAAGTAACTGCATTTTACTCAACATGTACTACATACCAACTATAAAGCTAAAGCACTTCAAATGAACTATTCTTAGAATACCCCAACAATCCCAAGGAGTATTTAATTTAATACCATCACACAGATGGAAAGCCAGGGATTAGAGCACTTAAGCTAAAAGTCACACAATGAGTGGTCCACTGAGGCAGGAATCAAACCTAAGTGCGTCTCGACCCTCAGAAGTTCATGTTCTGGACTGGCATTATAGGTAGCAGCCAGGTCACCTGAGACATGGGCATCCTGTATGGACACTGGTTGGTATCCTACATGCTTCACTTTTGATACAAATGCCTGTTAGTGGCCTGGAAAAAGCAGCAAAGGATGGTGCAAGCGCTTGGGCCCCTGTCACCCCTATGGGAGTTCTGGATGAAGTTTTTGGTTTTTGGTTTTAGCTTGGCCCAGTCCTGGCCTTTTTAGCTGTTTGGGGAGTGAGCCAGTGAATCCAAGATTTCTCTCTCGCTCGCTCTGTCTCTGTCTCTCTCTTTTGTTTAGATTTATCTGTTTTCGTTGAAAAGGCAGATTTACAGAGAGAAGGAGAGACAAAGAGAAAAAAGATCTTCTGTCTGCTGGTTCACTCCCCACGTGGCCACAATGGCCAGAGCTGAGCCAATCCATAGCCGGGTGCTTCTTCCGGGTTTCCTATATGACAACAAGGTCCTAAGGACCTGGGCCATCCTCCACTGCCTTTCCAGGTCACAGGCAGGGGAGCTGGATGGGAAGCAGAGCCGCCAGGACACAAACCAATTCCTATATGGAGTGCTTGGAGTTGGAGGATTACGCAGCTGAACCACTGTGCCAGCCCTCTTCCTGTTCCTCTCCTTCTCTCTCTGTAACTCTGATCTTCAAATAAATAAATACTTTTAAGAAGAATTCTATGTTTTAGGAAGTTCTTTCGGTCTCTAATAGATCTGTGCTTCATCCCCAAATCTCCAATAATATCACTGAAACAGCTTCAACTCTGACGACTCCAGCCTGGAATCCCTCCTCCATCCTCCCCACATGAGACAGCTTTCAGAGCACACCGCCATCCACAGAAACCTGCCAGATGAATGCCGATGGTGCAGAGGCAGGGAGGCAAGCCCAAATCCCTACTCTAGGTTTTGGAAGGCAGTAGGCCCAGATGGAAGTTTTTGCACCTTCCTGAGGCCTTGTCTCCTGCCTCCCAGATACAGAATCTGCTGCCCTATCAAGATTGTGCTGGCAGGCAGACTCTCCCAGTTCCTAGCATCCTCAATACTGAATCCTTCACACTTGTGTTTGGGACCCACATCTTCTCAATTTTCTAACTTTTTTTTTTTCACAATCCTCTGCCCATTGCCTCTATACTTTTTATTACTAATCTCACTCAGAAGCCCTCTTCCAAGACAAAGAATGCTTGCACTCACGTCTTGCAAGGTATGACGAATCATTCATTTCATTTTAGCTTTCCCAGCAGCATCTGCACTTACAGTTGAATAAACTGTCAAATGACAAGACTGCCGGCCATGGGCTATGAGGTCACAGCTAAGGAGGGACGTGGGAGCTTTGGAGCCTTCTGGCCGTGGTGGTTGGAGAGCATCCCTTGCTCTCATTTGCCTGCCTTGGTGACATCCAGCCCTGTTGAGCAGAAACCCCCTGTGCGTTCAGCTGCTGACTCTCACAGAATCCATTTCAAGAGGTAACTGCAAACCAAGAAGATCCTGGAAATCAGCTTCCATGTATTTCTGTTAGCTCCGCTGATGAGGATGATCCCACGTTCTAATGATTACTTCCATGACAAATGACCGAAGAAAGTACACGTGGTAAAGGCAAACATTCCAGCTGCGCAGAGAAGTTAAAATTATACCACTTGGACCCACACTGATAGCGATCCTAACCAGCTATTCCAATGTCAATATTGCAGCTGCACTAGTTGTATGAGACTTGGTGGGCAAAGTCCAAAGGATCTCAACTGCACCTCCTTAAAAACTAGAGAAGGCTTTTACCACCAAGCCAGGAAACCAATTGCAGGTCAATGCAGATAACAGGGATTTCTCCAAAGCAGGGGCATAGGGCAACTTTTGAGGCGGAGAGGTGAGTGAAGGGGAAGGGATTGAGGCTGCTATGCACAGCACTTTCCAGACACAGAGAGCATTTTCTCCAGCAGTGACCAGGGGTGGGGCATGGTGCAGATTGTGTGCACGCTGAAGCCCACTACGCCCTTTGATTCTATTCCTGGCTCTGGGCTCTGAAATTGTTTGGAGTCTTTCTGGAGTACGGCTTTCAAACCCAAGGCCAGTTCTGTAATGGTCTTCAGAATCTACAGATTCACCACCATGCATGAGCTCAGGGAGTGCCCTGTGGGCTGGTCTGCACCTCAATGCAATGACTGGCAGCAGGTGTTCAGTGATCAGAGTGGGATGAGAATGAGGGGACAGTGGGACTGGCTGTGCGTCACAGAAGGTAAAACACCAGGAGCTACTGTAGTAGCCATATTGAGGACTCTATAGTTTGGGGTCAAACTCGGAAGCCCACATGAATGTAATCTGCATGAAATTTATCAAGTCCTGTGCTTTCTCCTTGGTTTTAGATACTTTAATTTGTGAAGTCACTAATACCTGCTGACACTATCACTAACGTCCTTCCCTTCCTGAAGCATGTCCTCGCCCAAGCCCCTAAAATACACTCACTCTCACACACACACACACACACACACACACACATTTTTATTTATTTGAAAATAGAGATAGCTCAGCAAGCTTTGTTCAGGCTTTCTTTTTTTTTTTTTTTTTTTTTTAATACTTTATTATTATTGGAAAGCCGGATATACAGAAAGGAGGAGAGACAGAGAGGAAGATCTTCCATCCGATGTTACACTCCCCAAGTGAGCCGCAACGGGCCGGTGCGCGCCAAACCGATGCCGGGAACCAGGAACCTCTTCCGGGTCTCCCACATGGGTGCAGTGTCCCAAAGCCTTGGGCCGTCCTCAACTGCTTTCCCAGGCCACAAGCAGGGAGCTGGACAGGAAGTGGAGCTGCCGGGATTAGAACCAGCGCCCATATGGGATCCCGGAGGATTCAAGGTGAGGACTTTAGCTGCTAGGCCACGCCGCTGGGCCCTTTCTGGCTTTCACATATAACCTCCTCCCCTTCCAATTTCTGAGCCAGAAGCTGCACCCTTCCTGAAGACTGCTTGGGTGGAGAGGACAAAAACATATGTCCACTTCCCTATTTTCCTACTGCCCTTCAAAGTACAGCTTTGGAGCTGGGGCTGTGGCATACAGGTAAAGCCTCTGCCTGTGGCACCAGCATCTCATTTGGGTGCCAGTTTGAGTCCTAGATGCTCACTTCCGATGCAGCCCCCTGCTAATGCTCCTGGGAAAGCACTGGAATACGGCCCAAGTGCTTGCACCCCTGCATCCACATCGGGAGACCCAGAGAAGTTCCTGGCTCCTAGCTTCCAGCTGGTTCAGCTCTGGCTGTTGTGGTCATTTGGAAAGTGAACCAGTAAACGGAAGATCGATCTCTCTCTCTTTCTCTCTCTCTCTTTTTCTTCTTCCCTCTCATTTTGCCTTTCACATAAATATATAAAAAGAAAAGAATATGGGCCCAATGCAGTAGCCTAACAGATAAAGTCCTTACCTTGTACCGCCGGGAATCCATATGGGCACCAGTTCTAATCTTGGGAGCCCCGCTTCCCACCCAGCTCCCTGTTTGTGGCCTAGGAAAGCAGTCAAAGATGGCACAAAACCTTAGAACCCTGCTCCTGTGTGGGAGACCCGGAAGAGACTCTGGGCTCCTGGCTTCAGACTGGCTCAGCTTGGCCATCGTGGCCACTTGGAGAGTGAATGAATGAATGGAAGATCTTCTTCTCTGTCTCTTCTCCTCTCTGTATTTCTGACTTGTCAATAAGGAAAATAGGATAAATGTTTTTTAAAAAGAAAAGAATATATACAGTTCATCTTCAGGCTACTTCCAAGTGGCATGTCCCCTCCTGGTGTGTGGTGGTACTGTAAGAGACCAACCTCCTCAGAGTCAACTGTGAAATTATGGCTGTGAACAAATATTTCAAATAAAAGTTAGAAGATTAACAACAACACAGGAGAACTCTTAATTTTCCTAATACACAGAGAGCATTCACAAATAAATCAAGGAGGGCCCGGCGGCGTGGTCTAGCAGCTAAAGTCCTCGCCTTGAAAGCCCCGGGATCCCATATGGGCGCTGGTTCTAATCCCGGCAGCTCCACTTCCCATCTAGCTCCCTGCTTGTGGCCTGGGAAAGCAGTCGAGGACGGCCCAAAGCTTTGGGACCCTGTACCCGCGTGGGAGACCTGGAAGAGGTTCCTGGTTCCCGGCATCGGTTTGGCGCGTACCGGCCCGTTGCGGCTCACTTGGGGAGTGAAACATCGGATGGAAGATCTTCCTCTCTGTCTCTCCTCCTCTCTGTATATCCGGCTTTTCAGTAATAATAAAATCTTTAAAAAAAAAAAAAAAAAAAACAAATAAATCAAGGAAAAGACCAACAAGTGAATAAAAAATTGGTAACGATATAAGTAACTGACAGAAGTTACTCAAGTAATATTTGCCAAGGTCAGGAGTTCAGCCAATACCTATCTAACTGCAGAAAGAGAGAAATATTTGCAAGTGAAATCAGTTGAAAATTAAAATAATTGGGATATGTGACCAGAATACTTCTTGTTAATATTTTCAATTTTCTTTAACACATTTGTTTTAATACCAAAGGACAGAAAAAAAAAACTGTTGTCATGGTGAAGAACCTTTTTACCAAAAAAATGTATTTTTATTTGCTTAGAGGATGAGAGAGAGATCTTCCATCTGCTAGTTCACCCCCAAGTGCCCACTACAACCAGGCCTGAGCCAGCTTGACGCCAAGAGCCTAGAACTCAGTCCAGGCCTCCCCCAGGAACGGCAGCCACTCAAGTGGCTTGAGCCATCACCTGACTCATCATAGGACACACATTGTCATCCTGTGATTTGAAGTCCAGTTGGAACCCCCATATGAGATGCAGATATTCCAAGTGATGTGCCAAATACTTGCCCCTGACATCTCTTTTGAAGCAGTTTGTAAAGAAGTTGAAGAAGAACCAAAGGAAGCAATAGCATAACTAAAATCCAGAGAGCAATTGGATTTTCCCCTGAGATCCTCTAAGCATGACTTAAAAATAAGTTAAAAATGTATTTGAGGGACAGAGAGACATAGATGGACGAGAGCTCCTAACTGCTGAATCACTCCTTCAATGTCCACAAAGGCTGGGACTGGGTGGGGACTAGAGCCAGTAACTCATTCCAGGTCTCCCATGTGGGTAACAGGAACCTAATGACCTGAGCTGCTTCTTGGGGTCTACACTGGCAGGAAGCTGGAATCAGGAGCCAGAGCTGGGAATCAAACACTGGGGGGATGTGGGGCCACATATCTTAACCACTAGGCTAGTCACCTGCTCTCATAGTATAGCTTCCTAATGTGAACATTAATTATGATGTCACATAGTCCCGAATATACTTATTTATTAGTTGCTGCAATTATAACCAGTTTCCTAACAATTGCCCAGCAGATTATGTTTTTCAAAGATGGCTACAATATCTTCCATTCTGCCTTGTCCTTCCAGTACCATTCAACAACTCCCATTAGAAAGTGAAATTCTTGTCTGTTCCTCTTTTGAGATGGTCTTTCTGATAACCTTGACCCACAGAGTACTGTGTAAGTCATTCTATACCAAGTGCTTCTCCCTGATTCTTTTAGAAACTTGGCCTTGGAGCCTAGCCATGACCAGTGAAGAAGCTCCGGAACCCACTGCCACACAAGACTTTGGGCTGGGAGTGAGCTAGTAGAGAAGCTGTAGGGATACCCCTGCTGGGCCACTGCTCCTACTGGTGAGCATGAGAGCTGGGACTCGGGCAGCCCAGACTGGACTGGGCTGCAACAACCACAAGCCTGCATGTGAGCTGGGTTTTGGGGAGGACCAGGGTAGACCAGGCCACTGCATCCACAAGTTTTTGGAAAATCCAGGAGAAGTGCAGACCAGCCAGGCTTTGTAGCAACATTCACTGGCAAGTGCCAGGACTGGTTTGTGTCACCTTGGGCCACATTACCCCCTGGAAAGTGCAAGATCTGTGGCTAGGACTGGGCCTAGTAGGGAAACTGTAAGCATTCCTCTACTGGGTTGAAGCTCCCCCTGATGAGTATGAGAGCCAAGGCTGGGGGCAAGCCAGGCTGGATAAGGTAGCAGCACCAGTTGGCATATGTATAACTGGGGTGTGGGATGGGTTGGGGTCAGCTGAGCTAGGTAACAGCACCCATAGGTGTATACAAGAGCCAGATGGGATGTGGGACAGACTGGACTAGACTGCTGCACATATCAGCATGCACAGGATGGTGTTATTGGGGGTTTCCCCAACTAAACTACAGTTCCAGTTAGCATATAATAAAGGCTGGGTTTGTCACAGGCTGGGTTGAGCTAAGATCTGGCATCCATTGATTTGCATAGAAAATGAGGTTAGGGACAGAAATGATCAAACAACTACAATTACTAGCATGTGGCTAGGCTAATACAGGCAACAGAATGATCCAGACCCTGCATTAGCTGGAGCACACAAGAATTTGGTCTGGGTCTCCCCAGGTGAGGTTTCTTAAAGGACCCCTAAATGGACCACTGGGCTCAAAATTCTGGTCATAGGGGTAATTATAGGATTTGTGGTCCAACCTTTGAATGCATGTGTCGAGACTAGGCTTCCTCTGTTGCGTATGCAGTGGACAGCATGGCCGGATGCATGAAGGGAACATGACAGCCAGCTCACTTAGGCCTGCAGAGGATGTCGATTGCCTTATCAGAGGATGAAAGCAGAACAAGTTGGACAACTCCCCTGGCCAAACTTTGGCAACAAGTATCTGGGTGAGTGGATGCACTGGGTGCATTTTTTCAGCCAATAGACCTTGAAAGATTTTTCTCAGCCCTAGAGCAATGAAACCAAGAACATCTCAGAACTATCGAAACCACTCAGTCAATGCCCTTGGAACATTCTTCTCCACGTCCGAGTTTCTAAGATGACATCAAGTGGCCATCCCCAACCCTGTATGCTGACATAGTTTGGCAACTAGAAGCAGCCCATTCCCTTCTTTCCTCACCTTTCTTACCCCTAAATACAGGAGAAAAAGGAAAAAAATATGGAAGCATTTGTTCCTCCCACCTTCCCCCATGTCTTGACCCTCCTCAACCTAATTAATGGTCCACATGGGCATGCATCCTTTTCTGAACTCTGTAAACAGTATCAAAAATAAAATAAGTCCCTCTCCCCAGGAACAATAACAAGAAATAGCAAATTTGGAAGCAATAAATTCACCCAATTTTCCCTAAACCTCAATCCTTCCCACCCTGATCAGCCATGTAATCATTATGTTTATAATTAATTAATTAATAATTAATTCTGAAAAAAGAAGCAGTCCCAGCGAGGGGCAAGTTCCTGCATGCCAACCAAGTGAAAGAGACATCTTGAACGTGGTGCTTCTTGATCCCAGTTGAGTTGCTTCAGCTGACACTGAATGGAGGAGAGATAACGCCTTCTAAAGTGAGCCCTACCCCATTGCAGATTCCTGCCCAAAATAGAGAAGTGAATGTGCAACATGAATGAAAAATTATCATTAAAAAAAAACCTCTGTACTTTGAGGGTAGATTACTACAGACAAACTGAGACATGGAACATGCAGAATAAGTATAGCATACTTGCTGCTATAGAGTAATTTCACTTACTTATTAATTTCATACGAAAATTCTACTCTGCATATCAGGAATATAACAGTGATGAATTCATTGCAACAGATATGGTGCCCTTCTTGATTTCCGAAGTATATGTGTGATTGGGAGGGACTATAGACTGCATTATAAACAAATCAACCAATGCAGGCATAATTGCTAGGGGATAACAGATGATATGGAGAAACAGCAGGATATGAGGCAATAGAGAGTGAGGGGGTGTACAATGTTGGATCTGTTGACTAGAAAAGGCCTTTCTGAGAAGACAATTGAACAGAGAAATGAAGGAAGTAGGACAGCACACCTGGTGAGTACCTCATGGATGTGCATCAAAGCTGAGTAGCAGCAATGTCAGGACTGGGAGACAGAAGTGTGCATGAAGGCCAGGGAGTTGGTCCAGAAGGAGGATGGGACCGAATGAGGAAACATGAGGTCAAGGAACTCTGGGGGAGGCCAGAGCACACGGGCTCCAGAGGCTGTGATGGGAGCTTCAATCATCAGAAAGTTTGAGCAAAGGAACGACAGAATCTGACAAACATGTTTTTTTAATTTATTCATTTTTAAATTTTTTTATTTTTTATATTTTTATTAATATTTAGCATTATGTGACAGTTTCATAGGCTCTGGAAATCCTCCCACCCCTCCCCCTCCCCTCACCCCTGGTGGATTCCTCCACCTTGATGCAGCATTACAGTTCAAATTCAATCAAGATTCTTTCCTTGCAAACATATACTAAGCATGGAGTCCAGCTACTTATTGTCCAGATGGGTTGAACAGTTTCTTGGGGAGACCATTTCTGGTCCGAAGTCAGAGCTGGTATAATATCATCACAGTCAATTAAGAGTCCCAATATACCTCATCAAACTAAGAAGCTTCTGTACAGCTAGAGAAACAATCAACAAAGTAAAAAGGCAACCCACAGAATGGGAGAAGATCTTCGCACACGACATAGGTGATAGAGGGCTGATCTGCAGAATATACAAAGAGCTACAAAACAACCAAAATGTCAAAACAAACAAGCCACTCAAGAAATGGGCACGGGAAATGGGCAAACACTTCACAAAGGAACAAACCCAAATGGCAAATAAACATATGAAAAAATGCTCAAGTTCCCTGGCAATAAGGGAAATCCAAATTAAAACATCAATGAGGTACCACCTAACGCCAGTAAGACTGGCCCACATGAATAAAAGCACCAACAACACTTGTTGGCGAGGTTGCGGGGAAAAGGGAACCCTACTCCACTGCTGGTGGGGCTGCAGGCTGGTACAGCCTCTATGGAAATCAGTATGGAGAATATTCAAACAACTCAAATTCAACATACCGTATGATCCAGCAATAGCACTCCTAGGAATATATCCAGAACACTTGTTTTATGAGAAACCAACATGCACTCCTATGCTCATAGCAGCACAATCAGTAATTGCAAAAACATGGAAGCAACCAAAATGCCCATCAACAGAGGATTGGATAAGAAAGCTATGGTTCATCTACTCCATGGAATACTACTCAGCTATTAAAAAAAACAAAATGCAGTTCTTTGTGGCCAAATGGGCCAATCTGGAAACCATAATGCTAAGGGAAATGAGCCAATCACAAAAGGTTAAATACCACATGTTTGCCTTAATTTAAGATGATATGATGTTATGTATAACATGTTATGTTTTGAATGTTATATGTTGTGTATAAACTAAAATTGAAGTATAGGTGAGGTGGTCACAGAAGGTGACTGGGAACTCGCATTTACTTTTAACATATTGGTTACTCATTACTATGTCAATTAATTCCATAATGATGTAAATTTTTGCTGATGGTATGTTGGAGCTTTCAATTGACTGGGATGATACTCTGCTGGCTCTGTCTTCAGACCAGAGAGGGTATACCTAAGAAGCCGTTGAACTTGACTGGACAATAAGATGCTGGACTCTATGTTTGGTATACGCTTGCAATGGGGGAATCTCAACTGAACTTGAGCTGTGGTTATGCAACTAGGTGGAGGAATCCACCATGGTGGGAGGGTTTGGGGAGGGGTGGGGAGAACCCAAGTATCTATGTAATTGTGTCACATAATACAATGTAATTACTGAAGTTAAATAATAAATAATTTAAAAAAAAAAGAGTCCCAATATAACATCAACAGCAATTTGCAATATTATGGAATTGACATGGTTTTGAGTAACCAGTATGTTAAAAAAAAAAAAAAAAAAAAACAAGTCCTAACCACAACCTATGATTAGCTCATTGACATCTCAATTTTAGTTTATATACAGGACCGGACCAGCTGCTATATACCTTGAAAAGGCTATAGGGTACCATTCAGCTGTCTCGTGTCTATTTCATTTTAGTATTTGGCCATTTGTTGTGTTGAAGTATAATTTTGTTGATCTTGGCAGATTTTGGGATAATCTAGACTGGCTTGTAACTCTAACAAGATATTTGTCAACATTTAAGGTGCAGAACATTTTTTTTTGGGGGGGGGTGTGCAGGAAAATCCTCAACACCATGGTGAGGAGTGACTAATCTTTGTGTCCCACCCAGCAAGGCATGAGCCAATCCACGCCAGCTCTTTCCTGTCAGATTCCAAGCTCTACTTTCTGTTGTTTGTCTATTTATTTTAGGTTTTTTTTTTTTAGTTTGTATGATTGTTTGTTTGCTGTGAGGGGTTTTCGAAGCGATCCCGATGGTCACTGCGAGGGAGGGCGGGGGTCCAGAGGTGGAGCCAGGCTCGGACCAGAGAAAGCTCTCCTCCCTGGTCCTGAAGGAGCCATTTTTTAATTTGAAAGGCAATGTATAAAGAGCAGTAGGGAAGGAGAGAAAGTGAGAGAATAAAAAAGAGAAAGAAAGAGGGAGAAAGAGAAAGGTCTTCCATCTGCTGGCCCACTCCTCGAGTGGCCTCAATGACTGGAGTTGAGCCAACCTGAAGCCTGGAGCTTCTTCTGCATCTCCCATGTAGGCACAGGTGCCTAAGACTCTGAGACACCCTCCACTGCTTTCGCAGGCCACAAGCAGGGAGCTGGATGGCAAGTGGAGCACCTGGGACATGAACCGACGTCCATATGGAATCCTGATCATACAAAGTGGAGGACAAACCTGGTGAGCCACTGTGCCTGCTTCCTGATTCACATTTTTGAATGATTAGTTTGGATTGAAGAATAGACTTCTGGAAGACAGGGTTGGAAGCAGAAAGAACTTTTTTTTAAGATTCATTTATTTTTATTGGAAAGACAGATATACAGAGAGGAGAGATAGAGAGGAAGATCTTCCGTCCTATGATTCACTCCCCAAGTAGCCGCAATGGATGGAAGTGAGCCAATCTGAAGCCAGGAGCCTCTTCCAGGTCTCCCATGGGGTGCAGGGTCCCAAGGCTTTGGGCCGTCCTCAACTGCTTTCCCAGGCCACAAGCAGGGAGCTGGATGGGAAGCAGGGCTGCTGGGATTAGAACCGGCGCTCATATGGGATCCCAGCGCATGCAACGTGAGGACCTTAACCACTACGCCACTACACCCAGAAAGAACTGTTAAGAGGGTAATACAATGACCCAGGCATTGAAGAGGATAGCTTAGACCAGGGCAGTGGCAGTGGAAAGCATCAGGAGTGCCAGATATTTTACTCACACATATTTTATAATGCACTTATATATTATTTAAAAGTCAAAGTAAAGAGAGGGAAAGAGAAAGAGATCTGCTGGTTACTCCCCAAATGACTGCAAGAGGCAGTGCTGTACCAGGTTGAAGCCAGGAGCCAAGAACTCCAATCAGGCTCCCACACGAGTGGCAGGAGCTCAAGTGCGTGGGCCATTATCCACTGCTTCTCAGGCATACTAGCAGGGAGCAGGAATGGATGCAAAGCAACCAAGACTTAATCCAGCACTCCAGTATGGGATCCAAGCATCCATACAAATATTTTCAAGTTCAACTACCAAGATATGAATGTGGAACTTGAAAATAAAAAAAGGAATCAAATATGACTCTAAGGTTTTCGCTGTTCCTTCCTCAATAGCCAGTGCTTTTCACGTACTCATCCTGTCTTCTCCACGCGAGTGTCTGGAGTCCCTCTGTGAACACACGCTTGCCTGATGGCCATGTTGTGCCATTAAGACAATCCTTTAACTACAGACTCTCTGAGGTGCTGCCCCAAGCAAAAACGCACAAGTGACTCACAGCATTATGACCACCACTTTGAGATTGTCTGTAACCACTATAATTACACCTTTACAGACGCAATATTTACTTGATGGAGTTGGATTTATCATGTTGTTCTAAGGAGAAAAATCAACAATTTGTGTTGCTTCTCTCAAAAAATTTGGCGAGCCTGGTGTATTTATCTGACATCCTTTTACCCCTCAAATAACTGAAGAGACAGATATAATTAATGTTTGCATGAAGGGATTTAATACAAAGGGATTTATGGAGTATGTCATTAGTCATGTTTTCTTAAGACTTATTTATCTTATTTTTATTTTTTTTAAAGATTTATTATTTTTTATTTTTATTACAAAGTCAGATATACTGAGAGGAGGAGAGATAGAGAGGAAGTGGAGCTGCCGGGATTAGAACCAGCGGCCATATGGGATAAAGGCGAGGACCTTAGCGACTAGGCCACACTGCCGAGCCCCCTTATCTTATTTTTTTAAGATTTATTTTTATTGGAAAGTCAGATATACAGAGAGAAGGAGAGACAGAGAGGAAGATCTTCCATCTGTTGATTCACTCCCCAAGTTGGCACAATGGCCGCAGCTGAGCCGATCCAAAGTCAGGAGCCCAGAGCCTCTTCTGGGTCTCCCACGTGGGTAGCAGGTCCCAAGGCTTTGGGTTGTCCTTGACTGCTTTCCCAGGCCACAAGCTGGGAGCTGGATGGGAAGTGGGGCTGCTGGGATTAGAACCGAAGCCCATATTAGATCCTGGCAGGTTCAAGGCGAGGACTTTAGCTAGTAGGCCACCGTGCCAAGCCCATTATGTATCTTCTTTTTAAAAACATTTTATTTACTTTTTACTTGAAAGACAGAGTTACAGAGAAAGAAGAAAAGACAAAGAGAGATCTTCCATCTGCTGGTTCACTTCCCACAGGGCCACAATGGCCAGAGCTAGGCTAGTCCGAAGCAAGGAGCCTGGAGTTCCATTCAGGTCTACCCTTGGGTGCAGGGGCCCAAGCACGTGGGTCATCTTCCTCTGATTTCTAAGTAGCAGGGAGCTGGATTGGAAGTGGAGCAGCCAGGACCCAAACCGGTCCCCACATAGAATGCTGTGCCGCAGACAGAAGCCTAATGCACTACATCACAGTGTCAACTCCATTTATCTTATTTTAAAGGCAGATAGCAAGAAAGAAAGAGGGAGAGAGAGAATCTTTCTTTTGCTTATTCACTTGCCAAATCCCCACAGTAGCAGACTGAAGCCAGAAACTGAGTCTCTCTTATGGATGGTAGGAACCCAAGGTGGGTCATCACCTGCTGCCTCCTGAGCACAGGAGCAGGAATGCAGACTGTCAGCACAGGGCAGCTAGGACTAGAACCAGCCCTCTGGTAAGGGAGGTGGGTGTCCAGAGAGGCAGCTTAACTTGCTGTGCTACAGTACCCATCCCTAGTCATGTGTTCTAAGCCCCACAGAGCGGGCAAAATGAGATTGTGGCAGCTTTCGGTAATGGTTGTAAAGCTGTTAGCATGGAAGTTTAATTCTCAGTAGTATTCCTGTCGTGGAACACCTGCCAACCTGGATGCTTCTTTCCCCTTTATCAGTCCTTCTCGTTCCAGTGTCAATAACAGATATTTTAGGCAAGCATGTGATGACAACTGTTTTAAAACAGCATTGACCTCTGAAGTACAGTGAACATCAGACTTTTTAAAAACTTTTTCTTAATGACTTGCTGTAAACCTAGCCTCCAGGGATCCATCTCAATATTATGGTGTCATTTAACTATTTTACCCTTCATATATAGCATTAAAGTAACCAGAAGACAAATTGGTGTTTAACAGTTTCAATGAGTCCTAACTCTGCCTTCTTAGTGAATTCCTTCTGTTTCCAGGAAAGCAGGCTTTGCCTCATGAACTGTCTCTTAGTTCATCCTTATTAGAGTTCGTACATCTTCATCTTCTGAAGGACTCTAAATCATCAGGTTCAGCATGGTGACCAGAAGACAGCCATTTACTAGTTGTAGCTCCTTCATTTTTAAAATTAATTAATTAATTTGGAAGGCATATATAGATAGGTAGGTAGAGAGAATTTCTGCAAATGCCCTCAATGGCTGGAACTGGACCAGCCTGGGTCAGAGCTGTGCTGGGCCAAGAGCTGAGAATCCAACCCAGGGCTCCCACGTGGTAGACAGAACCCTAGCTATATGGTAGGCAGCTACCTGAGCCACCACTCTGTTCCCAGGGCCTGTCTTAACAGGGAGCTGGAGTCAGGAGCTGACACTTGGGAACACACCCAGGTGCTCCAATGTGGGACCTGAGCATCTTAAACTCTAGTTAAACACTCAATTCCATCCTCATTTTTAAAGATTTTTTTTTAATTGGAAAGACAGATTTACAGAAAGAAAGAAAAAGACAAAGATTTTCCATTCGCTGGTTTACTCCCCAGATGGGTGCAATGGCCAGTGCTGAGCTGATCCAAAGCCAGGAGCCAGGAGCCTCTTTTGAGTCTCCCATGCATGTACAGTGTCCCAAGGCTTTGGTCCCTCCGCTACTGATTTCCCAGGCCACAAGCAGGGAGCTGGATGGAAAGTGGGGCCACCGGGACATGAACCAGTGTCCATATAGGATCCCAGTGCATGCAAGGCAAGGATTTAGCCACTGAGCCATTGTACCAGGTTCCCTCCATCCTCGCTTTTAAAGAGAGATAGTTCTAACCAGTCAATCCAAAGAATGTTTGCCTTTTAGCAAAACAAAAATGTCTCTTTGGGGTCTGGTGCAGTAGCCTAGTGTCTAAAGTTTTCACATAGCACGCTCTGGAATCCCAGAGCTGAGCTGATTCAAAGCCAGGAGCCAAGAGCTCCTTCTGGGTCTCTCACGCAGGTACAGGGTCCCAAGGTTTTGGGTCATCCTCGACTGCTTTCCCAGGTCACAAGCAGGAAGCTGGATGGGAAGTGGAGCCCATATAGGATTCTGGTGCATTCAAGGCAAGAACTTTAGCCACTAGACTATTACACCGGGCCATATTAGCACAGTTTTAAGGTAGGCTCAGATTTGAACATTTTCCATGGGTTGCCACCTGCGTCCCACTGTGATAGGTTGTAAAATGAGAAAAACAATATTCTAGACTAATTTTTTAAAAATTTATTTACTTCAGTTAGAAAGTCGGATTTACAGAGAGGACAGACAGAGATAAATATCTTCCATCTGCTGGTTTATTTCCCAAGTGGCCATAATGGCTGAGCTGAGCCAGTTCGAAGCCAGAAGCCAAGCTTCTTTTGGGTCTTCCATGTGGGTGCAGGGTCCCAAGGCTTTGAGTGGTCCTTCACTGCTTTTCCAGGCCACAGGCAGGGAGCTGGAAGTAAGTGGAGTGGTTGTAACACAAACCAGCACCTATATGGCATCCCAGTGCATGCAAGGCAAGGACTTTAGCCACTAGGCCATGGCGCCTGGCCCTCTACTAGTTTTAAGGATTAATTGATACGGGCCCGGCGGCGTGGCCTAGCGGCTAAAGTCCTCGCCTTGAAAGCCCCGGGATCCCATATGGGCGCCGGTTCTAATCCCGGCAGCTCCACTTCCCATCCAGCTCCCTGCTTGTGGCCTGGGAAAGCAGTTGAGGACAGCCCAATGCATTGGGACACTGCACCCACGTGGGAGACCCGGAAGAGGTTCCAGGTTCCCGGCATCGGATCGGCGCGCATCGGCCCGTTGCGGCTCACTTGGGGAGTAAATCATCGCATGGAAGATCTTCCTCTCTGTCTCTCCTCCTCTGTATATCTGACTGTAATAAAATGAATAAATCTTTAAAAAAAAAAAAGGATTAATTGATACATATATAATAAAATGCTTGGCCTGGTCTGTGATATCTCCCAAGTCCTCAGTAAATGTGTTGTTATTAGTCGGTAAAAGCCCAAAGCCCCATGCTCTCTATAGCTGAGCCCAAGTTGTAGCATCCACACCAGATACTAGGAAGCTGCTGGGAGTCCAGCACGCAACAGTAGCACAGGGAGGAACCACAGGGCAGACACTGCAGGGCTGTACCCTCGGGGGAGTGTCAAGTTCCCAGAGCTACTGCCTCTGAGCCAGGCCAAAGGAAGCTTGCTCTAGCCTTGAACTTTATAAAACCCCCCACACTCATATCACCAGCATACAGAAAATGTCAAAGCGATAAAGAATGCATTCAAAACAGGAACAATGTCTGACCAGGCAAGTGCCTTCCCTAAAGACTCGGCACTCAGCTCTCACCAGAAACTATAAGCCGTTGCCCTGGTAAACCAACACCCTCCAGGCCCCAGGCGAGTACTACCCTGCCTTTCTTGTGCTGTGTCCTCCCAACAAAAAGCCATTGTGCCTGAATGCCATGAAGATTTTTAGGGTTTTTGTTGCTGCTGACTTTTGAAATGGATCCTATTTTAAAGGCCACAAAAGGATTTGAGTAATGATTTTTATAAAATTTTTTTATGTTAGAGAAAAAACACCCAAAACAGTTATCAAATTTGTTCTTGCTGGTTATATGAATTTAATGGATTTTTCAATAATGGAATATTATGTCTGAGTAGAGCCAAAAATATTTTTTTAACTTGTCTTCATGACCCAATTTCTGGTTCTTGAGATATTTATCATATTGCAACAGTAAGGGGACAGTTGGTGAGCCTAGCAGTTAAGACACCTGCATCCTGGTGTTGTGGTCTGGCAGGTTAAACTGCCTGCCTGCCTGCAATGCCGACATTTATATGGGCACTGGGTTGAGTCTCAGCTGCTCCACTTTATGCCAGCTCCTTGTTGGTGTGTCTGGGAAAGCAATGGTGTATTGCCCAAGAGCTTGGCCACTGAACCTAAATGGGAGACCCGGTTAAAGTTCCTGGCTCTTGGTTTGACCTGGCACCACCCCAACCCCAACCACTGCAGCCATTTTGAGAGTGAACCAATGAATGGAAGATCCCTACCCACTATCCCCCTCCCCCATCTCTCTGCAACTCTTCCCTTCAATTTTTTTTTTTTTTTTTTTTTTTGAGAGAGGGAAAAAGATAAGTTTGGATGTATCTGGGTTCAATTCCCAGCTCTGGCTCCTGACTCCAGCTCCCTGCTACTGTAGACCCGGGTGGGGGGGGGGGGGCGGGGGGCAGCAGGGGATGTTTCAAGTGCTAGATTTCCTGCCATCCATAGGTGAGACCTGGATTGAAACGCTAGCTTCCAGCTTCTGTCCATGCTCAGCCCTTGCACTGTGAGCATTTGGGGAGTTTGGAGACTGAACCAGCGGATGGAAACTCTGTCTCTCCTTGAATCTCTACCTCTCAAACAAATTAAAACAAAAATGGTTAGAATTGGTTTGCCAGATAAGAGATGCTCTAGGGAAAATCTGAGCATCTGAGAAAATGAATGTTAAATCTGTGTTGTCTGGTTATTTCACATCTAGCATTGCTGAAGCCAGGAGCCCAGAGCTCCAACCAGGTAGCCCAAGGTGACAGAAGCCCAGGCACTTGGGCCCATTTTCTGCTGACTTCCCAGGCGTTAGCAGGGGGCTGGATTGGAAGCAGAGCAGCCAAGATTTGAACTAGTGCTCGGACACGGGATTCCAGCACCAGAGGCAGCAAGTTAACCAGTTGGGCCACAATCCCAGCCATGTGAGTTTTACTTCTTTTGGCCTAGTGGATAAGACGCCCGTCGGGATGCCTGGGTCCTATAGCATGGTGCCTAAGTTCTGTCTCCTGACTGTTCCTACTTCCTGCTAACGCACACCATGGGAGGCAGGGGTGATGGCTCTGGTGATTAGGTCCCAGGCACACACATGGGCTCCTGGCTCCCCAGCCACAGCTTGCCATCACAGACATTTGGAGAGCCAACCAGCTGAGGCAGCACCCTCTTTGTGGGTTTTTCTCTTTGTTTCTCTGCCTCTCTAGTAAAATTTTTTTAATGTACTTAAAATTTTAACTTCTTTTGTTTTTGTAGGACGAAATTTCTCCAAATTGAAATGAATAAAGGCTAAGAACAACGATGTAATAAAGATCATCTAACTTGTCATTACTTATGTAGACACAATGTGCATACTGATAGCAACAGTAAATGAAGATTTTGCTAAAGTGAAGGCACAAAAAGGGACTTTGATGGGATAGATAGATATCATGATTTATAAATCATGTACATCTTTATCTTATTGATCATCAACAGAATATCCTGACAAATGCTCCATTGTAACTGCCTTTGCTATTTTGGTGACTTTCAGTCCCACTAAAAATACATAACCTTGCCTGAACTAAAAAAAATAATTTAAGAAAAACATAGCTCTAGGGGAAGGAGTTAGCATAGTGATTAATTCACTATTTGTAATTCACTATTTATAATTCATGCTTATTATAAGTAACAAAAGCTTCATTTCCTGCTCTAGCAAGAATCAAGTCTTGATGTCTGTGTACCACATGGGACTGTCTGGTTGGTTTCCTGGCTCTGGCATCTGGCTCTAGCATCCTGCTAATGCAGACCCGGGAGGCAAGATCGGGGCTCCAGGGATTGAGTCCTGCCACCCCCATAGGAAATCTGGACTGAGCTCCTGGTTCCCAGCTTCAGTCCCACTTTGCCTTGGTTATTTTGGGAATCGGGGGAGTGAACCAGCAAGTGAGAGCCATTTCCCCTACCTCCTCCCTTTCTCTGCCTCTCAAATTAAATATTTATGATCCTTCATAAATAAACAAAGTTTATTCTTTTTGGGGTGTATTTTTTCCTAGATAAAAATACAAAGTTAAAATGTGAAAACATGGTGGGAGCCAGCCCATGAGCCTCAGCAGGGGCCAGGCACAGCTTAGTTCAGGCAGCCTGGGACACCAATGGTGCCAGACGAAAACCCGGGGCCGCCCAGTGGCATGTTCATGGGGGCCTGGATGTGTGCCTTACAAGGGCACGTGAGGGTTCATGTCCAGGTGAGGAATGAACTCTGAGGGACATGGCTACTGTTCTTGCAGAACTGAGCCTCCTCAGTGGCTTAGACGGAGCAGTGAATGACATACCCAGATATTTTAGTTCATTGTGGCCTGTAGAGGACATGTGATACCATAGTAGAGGATACAGAGCAGTTTGCACAGGGGAGGGAGTGAGGGGAGAGAGGACTGCTGAGGGAGTATGTTGCAGGTAAGTAATAATTACCAAGGGTCTTTCATTGACAAGGCCACTAAACTTGCAGGTAAGTGAGGGGGCTGAGACTGAGCAGTTTGGAGGGCAAACTGGGGGAACCTTTCTGGGTCAGACCAATGCACCAGCCCACACGGGAGACCTGAGCTGGGCTAGTTAGCATTGACTATAGCCAACCACCACTCAGTGGCACACACTAAAGTCAGGGTTGGGGGCCTACCTAGCAGGGCTAGATCACAGTACTTGACTGTGAGAGAACAGTAGACAGGCAATGTTAGGCTGGGTCATGACACTAACCAGCACTTGAGAGAATAAGATCTGGTGGCAGATTCTGTGGAGTTTATGTGGGCTCACTCCTGTGGAACTGCAACCTCTCCACTGGCTTGTTCAAGAGCTGTGGGTAGTGATGGGCGGAGCTAGGCATGACTGTGGAACCCTCTGTTCTGGGGTTGAGAACAGGCTTGGCTAGTCCAGGCTGCAGCACCTGCAGGCAGATTCAAAAATAGGGTGTGGGGTAAGCCGGGCCACAACATCCTCCAGCTCATACATAGACCAGAACAGAGGAGACAGACTGCAGAGTAAGGGTCTACCACCTGTTGGCATGCATGAAATCTGGGCTTGGGATTGGGCCTTGTGGGGGAACATGGGACACTTCCCTATTGGGCTGTAACTCCCACTGCTGATCATGTGATTCAGGCAAGGTGCAGGACAGGCTGCTTTGGGCCTCAACACCAGCCAGTTCACATTAGAGCCTGGTTCTGAGGGATGGCTGGGCTGAGTTAGGCCGCAGCACCCATCAGCATGACCTGGAACGGGGCACAGACCCAGCTGGGTCAGGCTACAGCATCTGCTGGCAAATGCCGAGGTAAGGTGGGCCACGCCAGACTGAGCTACAGCACCCACCAGTCCATGTGAGACCCAGGGGGAGTTGTATGAGCTTGCTAGGGGGGCAGCATGGGCTCCCCAGCTGGGCCTCTGCTCCCACTTGCGAGCATGAGAACTCAGACTGGGGGTGAATCAGGCTGAGCAAGGCTACAATACCTGTTGGCCTGCATGTGAGCTGGGTTACGAAGAGAGCCAGGTTGGGCTAGCCAACTGTACCCACTGGTGTATGCATAGGCCAGAGAAGGTGCGGGCTGGTTGCACTTTGCCACAGCAGCATCAGCTGGCAAGTGCTGGGACTGGGAACAAATCCTATCAAGCTAGACTGCAGAACCACCCAGAGAGTACAAGATTCGGGACTGGGAGTAGGCCCAGTAGGGAAACTGTGGACACCTCTCTAATGGGCTACAACCCCCACTGGTGAGCATGAGAACCAGGGCTGGGGGCCTGTCAGGCTAGACAGGTGGTGGCACACACCAGCATGAGTGTGGGCTGGATAGTGGGGTCTGCTGGGTTGAACTAGGCTTCAACAGCCATTGATGTGTATGAGAGCTGAATGGGACGCAGCAGGACAGACTAGACCAGTCCACGGCACACACTGGCAAGCATAGGAACCAGGGTTGGGAGCAGGCCTGGTGGGGACTACTAGGGGTCTTTCCAACTAGGCTGCAACTTCCACTGGTGTATGTGAGGGCTGAATGTGCAGTGTGCTCTGTTGGGCTGTGCTGGGGTCCGTGCAGTGGATGCGGGGGACACGAAGCTGTGAAAAGTATTGTTCCATTGCAGGCAGGGCCACAAGGAACTTCCCGCTGTATGGCAGGGCCCAGTGGATGTCTCCACAACCACCTGAATGCAGCTCCACCTTCCTTTGCATGGACACTGGACCAACCTGCAGAAGAACTCTAATCCATTCAGGCATTGTTTGCTACTGTGGAGTTGGCCTTTTACTCAATGCGAGCTTGGAGGTTAATGTCAATAATAGTGTCTTGCAAAAGGGCCTTCTATTCCTACTGTGTTGGCTGTCCCCATTGACCTTATGCTAATCAAGGGACCTGTATTTAGGACTTCATTCTTTCCTTGATCTTTAGGTTCTCCTTTTCTTAGTGATACAAGATCGAGTTGTAGAATAAGAATTGCAGCAGGAACTTCTAGAGTTTTTAGGTGAAACAAATGGCAGAATTACCCTTGGAAACACCCACTTGACCAAACGTAAAAAGTCTGAGCCAGAGTTTGAATGTTTCTGTATAAATAAAGCAGACAGCTTTCCTGCATTATCCATTATGATCATGAAATCACTTACAGTGGTCCATTTCTTTCCTCTTTACGCCTCATCCACACACCCTTCTCGAGTTCCGAACTCAGCTGGAGCTGGACTCCGGCAGGGCTGGGCCGCAGGATACGCTGAATTGTGTAAGAGATGGGGCTTGAGATAGAAATTACCCAGTAATTGCAACTAGCACTGTGTGTGTAGGCAGATGTGAGAGATGGCCTGAGCCAGACCCTGTACTGTCAAGCACACACAGGAGTCAAGTCCGGGATCGCCTCAGATGAGGTTTCTTTGGAGATTCCCCCAGCTGAATCGTTGGACTCAGAATTCCAACCATGGGGAGAATTTCAGCATCTGTGGTGTGAAATTCCACAGAGTGCATGTGCAAGAACTGGCCTCCTCAGTCGCTGAAGAGGGCGCAGTGGATGGCATGTCCAGATGCACATGGAGGGTATGGCAGTGCATTGGGGCCTGCAGAGGACATCTGGTACCGTGGCAGAGGAAGGAGGGCAGAACAAATTGATCAACTACCCCAGCCAAATATTGGCAGCAAATATCTGAGCAAACGGAGACTCTGAAGTGGACTATGTCAGCCAAGGGGCCTTGGAAGGATTTCCTCATCCTTGGGTCAGCGAGCTCGATAGCATTGCAGAACTACCAAAACCACTGGAGCAGAACCCTAGGAGCATAGTCCACACTGGGGACCCTGGGATGATATCAGGTGGCTGTTCCCCATCCCCAGGTTCTGAGGTGGCTGGGAAGCTGGGTGTGGCTTCTCTTATCTTTCCCCTTCCCCAAGATACAGGAGGAAGAAGAAGAAAACTCAGAAACAATGGTTTCACTCACTTTCCCAAAATCCTCTACCCTTCCCACCCTGATCAATTATGTAAACATCATCAAAAATAAAAATAAACAACTCTTTAAAAATTAAACAAAAAACGTTAAAACATGCCCTCAGTGCTATGGCTTAGTAGGCTAAGCCTCTGTCTGCATGGCTGACATCCCATATGGGCATTGTTTCAAGTTCTAGCTGCTTCACGTCCAATCTAGTTCCCTGCTTATGGCCTGGAAAAGCAGTGGATAGCTCAAGTCCTTGGACCCCTGTACCCACATGGGAGACCTGGAAGAAGTGCCTTGCTCCTGGCCTTGAATCAGTTCAACTCTGGCCTTTGCAGCCATTTGGGGAATGAACCGGCAAATGGAAGACCTCTCTGTGTCTTTCCTCTCTGTAAATCTTTTAATAATAACATAAATCTTAGAAAAATGTTACAACATTTTCTAGACATATTTCTAAAGGAGAGCCAACTTTAAAATAGCTCATCTATTAACTGCCCTCTAGTGTATAACTATAAACTCATGTAAAGCAATCACAAGGAAAAACAGTTGAAACAAGATATTTTAAGAATTTCTAATTGGCAGGCATTATATATATTATATACAACACATTTTGAAATACATATAAATAATGAAATGATTAAATTGAGTTGGCTTGCATTTGCATTGCCTCACATAATTATCACCTTCTTGTGGTAAAATATTGAAAATGGAGCCCTACGTGGTAGCCTAGCGGCTAAAGTCCTTTACTTCAATGTGTCCCAGGATCCCGTGTGAAAGTCAGTTCTAATCCTGGCAGCCCTGCCTCCCATCCAGCTCCCTGCCTGTGACCTGGGAAAGCAGTCAAGGGTGGCCCAAAGCCTTGGGATCCTGCACCCACATGGGAGACCCAGAAGAGCTCCTGGCTCCTGGCTTCAGATCGGCTCAACTCTGATCATTGTGGCCACTTGGGGAGTGAACCAACGGACGGAAGATCTTTTTGTGTCTTTCTCTTTGTAAATCTGCCTTTCCAATAAAAATCTTTAAAAGATATATTTAAAATTGACTCTCAGCAATTTTCAAGAATATAAAATATCGTTATATCTTCTGTCACCAAGTTGGATAATCTATTTCAAGACCCTAGTCATCCAGACTGAAATTTTATGTTAAAATTTTCTTTAGAGCCCACACGGTACCCTAGTGGCTAAAGTCCTCACCTTACATGCGCCAGAATCCCATATGGGCACCGGTTTGTGTCCCGGCAGCCCTGCTTTCTATCCAGCTTCCTGCTTGTGGCCTGGGAAAACAGTCCAGGATAGCCCAAAGCTCTGGGATCCTGCACCTGCACGAGACACCTGGAGGAGGCTCCTGGCGCCTGGCTTCAAATCAGAGCATCTCTGGCTGTTGCGGTTGCTTGGGGAGTGAATCATTGGATGGAAGATTTTCCTGTCTCTCCTCCTCTCTGTATATCTTAGTTTCCAATAGAAAAATCTTTAAAAAAAATTTTTCAAGTTCTTTTTTAAATAGTTGTGAATGTTGGTGGTTTCTGTTCTGAACCCATTGATTAGGGCAGCTTGTCTCTTATATCATCATGCATGGGCAACATCTTGTGAATTGTTTCATACCCTGGTGTTAAACTGTCAGATCATCACCACCGGAAGTGGACTTTACTAACTTTGTGTGTGTGTGTGTGTGTGTGTGTGTGTGTGAGTCACAAGCAACAGCAACTTTTCTTTCCCAGTGGTTCTGGAGGCTGGGAGTCCCCAGGGAGCCAGCAAGCGGGGGTTTGCTGAGGCCCCTCTTCCAGGTCGCAGCCTGCTGGTCTCCATGTCTCCACACCAGGTGGCAGGCAGAGAGAGCTGCTATTGCATTTTCAAGGTGTAATATGCTTGACATGTTTGGTGACACTGAATGCACCTGCATTATACATCATAAAAGCCATGTTTCCTGCTCTAATAGAATCAATGTTTCCGTATTTATTTTGGCCTAATTTCAAAAATCAACAATTGGTTACAAGGATTGCACCAAGACTGCCCATACCTCCTTCTCCCAAACTTTCCATGATTGACATTGTAACACGTTCATACTATTAATCAATTGCTCTCTCTCTCTCATTTTTACTTGTTAAACTAAGAGAGAGGCAGGCAGCTAGGGAGTAAGAGAGATCTTCTGTTACTGTTTTCCTTACCAAATGCCCACAAGGAAGCGAAGTGCCTAGAACTCAAACCTGGCCGCCCACATGGAGGCAGAGACCTGAGTATTAGTCACCACTGCTGCCTCCCAGGGTGCACGTTAGCAGAAACTAGAGCTGTAAGTAGAGCCAGTGCTTAAAGCCAGGTACTATCATGTGGACTATGGATGTCTCAAACAGCGTCTTCCCCCGCTCCCCACCAAGATTCATTTATTTATTTGAAAGGTTGAAAGAGAGAAAGTTGAGAGGGGGGAGAGAAAGAGAGCTATCTTCCATTTGCTGTTCTTTTACCCTCAAATGACTGCAATAATCAGGGCTGGGCTAGGCTGAAGTTAGGAACCAAGAGCTCCATTGTCATCTCCCACATGGGTGCAGGGGCCCAAAGCACTTGGGCCATCCTATGCTGCTTTCCCAGGCACAATAATAGGGAGCAGGATCAGAAACAGGATAGCAAGGGCTGGTGTGGTGGCTCACTTGGCTAACCCTCCACCTCCAAAAGCCAGCATCCCATTTGAGCACCGGTTCATGTCCTGGCTGCTCCATTTTCCATCCAGAGTCTTGCTTATGGCCTGGGAAAGCAGCAGAGAATGGTCCAAAACCTTGGGACCCTGCATCTGCATGGTAGACCAGGGGAAGGCGCCTGACTCTTGGCTACAGATGGGCTCAGCTCCAGCCATTGTGGACATGTGGGGAGTGAACCAGTAGATGGAAGATCTTCTCTCTGTAAATCTGCCTTTCCAATTAAAAAAATAGATCTTCATATATATATAGATCTTTTATATATATATAAAAGAAACAGTGTAGCTGGAACTCTGATATGAAGTGGTGCAATGACATAGGATGCTAGCCTCACAAGCAGTGACTTTTTAAAAGATTTATTTATTTTTATTGAAAATGCAGATCTTACATAGAGAAGGAGAGACAGATCTCCTATCCACTGGTTCACTCCCCAAGTGGCCACAACGGTGGAAGTAGAACTGATTCGAAGCCAGGAGCCTCTTCCGGGTCTCCCACAAAGGTGCAGGGTCCCAAGGCTTTGGATCATCCTCTACTGCTTTCCCAGGCCACAAGCAGGGAGCTGGACGGGATGCAGAGCACCCGGGACATAACCAAGTACCCATATGGGATCCTGGTGTGTCAAGTCGAGGATTTAGCCATTGAGCCATTGTACTGGGCCCACAAACAATGTCACTACACCAGACACCTGCCCTTACCTTGCTCTATGCATGGATCTATGCACACACAACTTTCCCCCTAAGCCATTTTTGAGAGTAAGTTGCAGAAATAATGCCCAAAATATTCTAGCAGGTATTTTCCTAACAGAAGAACACATACATAAAATGATGGTGTACTTATCAGAATCTGAACTCAACGCGAATCCATTCGTGGCCTCTAATCCACAAACTTCACTCCAACTTCACTGGTTTGACCAGGAAAAACAGAACAAAGCCCTCTCTTCCCCCATTTTCCTTTCTTGTCACAGGGTGCAGACTGGAGTCCTGCAGAGAACACTGCTGTCTTCTCACTTTGCTCTCCTTCCATCTGGAATTTAGTTTTTAGCCTTGCCTTATCTTTCACAATCTCAGCACTTACAGAGACTGCAGAGGCTTTACCAGGTAGAATTTTTTAAATTTCATCCAGATAAGATTCTTTCAGCTTAGTCTAGCTCAGCTCCTGTACATTCGGCGGGAAGTGTTTCTGTGCTTTCAGTGCCCCCTATCGGGAGGCACACTATGTTGATTTTTCCGGTTACAGAGGTCAAAAGGGAAAACTTGGCAGGCGCTGTGGGACGCCAGCACCGGGTCAGGAGGTCGCCTTGCTCGCTGTCTCTGCTTCTCAGGCAGCTGCCTGCTTGTGAACCTGGGAGGAAGCCAACCACGTGAAAAGACCAGGTGAGCCCAGCTCCTGGCTTCAGTCTGGCCCTGCCAAGGCTATTGTGATTACTTAGGAATGTAATGTACTTGGTCCCTGTCTCTATCTCTCTGCCTCTGAAAGAAAGAAATCCATCTTTCTAAAAAAAAAAAAAAGAAGCTTCAAACAAGTTTAACAGTTTGAGCAACGAATGAGTCACAAATGGGGCAGTTTTCAGAACCAGAACAGGTCATGAAAATTCAAGAATGAGGGTTGGTGTTGTGTCACAGTGGGTAAGGTCACCGCCTGTAACACCAGCATTCCATATGGTTACTGGTTCGAGTCCCTGCTGCTTCGCTTCTGATCTAGGAGAAAAGTAATGGAAGAACTCTCTATATCTGGGACTCTGCCTTTCAAATAGGCAAATAAATCTTTAAAAAAAATATTTAGAATTGCGATGTAGTCAGGCTGTATTTCTGGATGGAATACAGTTAAACTGGCCACAACTTGGCTTTGGGCCTTACTTAGATGTTTTGGCAGCCTAAGTTGTGGGCTGTCTGCTCACATAGCAACTTAGGTTTCAGTTCATGACGTCAGGACTGAAGCATGGAAGCGTCTGCAGTGTTGAACTTGATTCTGATGATTCCTACCTTTCACCACCCGCAGAAGGTGATCTAGGCCAAAGGCACAGGACGTACTCTCCCGGACTCCTGGTTTGACCAGCTACACTGGCTAAGTCAGCCACAAACCCACAGACGCAGCCAAGGGGAATATGTACACATACCTTAGATTTTGCTGTTACAGACTTATAAGGTAAAGCATATTTAACTCAATGTTGGTTCACATCCTAGCTTCTCTTATGCCGATGTATGGTACAGGGGCCTCCACACGGCCTCTGGATGCATAGGAGAAGGGCAGGCCTTCTTTCTAGACTTTTCTTCCTGGTGCTTCCACCTGCAGGATCAACAAGGCCTGGCTGCCCTGTGCATGACTCCTGGCAGGCTAATGGCTTGATGAAATGCCAACATGGAGCTGTTTAAGTATTTGCCTTTTAGATTTACTGGCTTATTTCGTTTAGCAATATATTTTTATTTTTTAAGTTTTTTAAAGATCTATTTTATTTTTATTGGAAAGGAAGACATACAAAGAGGAGGAGAGAGAGGAAGATCTTCTGTCCGATGATCCCTAAGTGACCGCAACGGCTGGTGCTGAGTCAATCCGAAGCCAGGAGTCAGGAGCTTCTTACAGGTCTCCCACATGGGTGCAGGGTCCCAAGGCTTTGGGCCGTCCTCGACTGCTTTCCCAGGCCACAGGGGGGCGGTGGGGAGATGGATGGGAAGCAGGCCTGCTAGGATTAGAACCAGCGTTCATATAGGATCCCAGTGCATTCAAGGCAAAGACTTGGGGCCAAGTTCAGCAATATATTTTGAGAGGCGGAAAGAGAGACAGTCAATTCCTACCACACGTCTCATTTCTCAAACGCCCACAAAAGCCAGCAGGGCCATGGCAGAGCCAAGAACTGAGAACCCAATCCAGGCTTCCTGCTGGGGGAGCTGGTCCCGACTGAGTCCTCACCGGCTCACCCATTCCCCCTGCCAGGGGGCACAAGAGCAGGCAGCTGGAGTTGGGCACAGTGCTGGGACTCCAGCTCGGGCATTGGATGTAGGCTGCACGTGTCCCAAGCAGTGCCATAGCCACTCGACCAAATGCTCCTCCTCATTTTTAAAAAATTGTTTTCTCTCTGACCTCTCAGGGTCACTGCTCTGAAAATTGCGTGGAATTTGAATGTCCTTCGTCTTGGTCGGGTAAAATTGATCTGTCCTGGGGAGGGGGAGGGCATGGCCCTCATGGTCATCTGTCAGGCTCCTGCTGGAGGCTTCCTTCCCCAGCTCTGCTGGGAGCCTGGCAGCCCCAGGAGACCCTTCTCTTTCCCTTCTGGAGTCACCTGCTCTGCAGGTCTCACTCTGCCCCGGCTTGGCTCTGTGCGTGTACCCACTTTCCACAGCTCCAGTGACTTGCATGGTGGACGAGTTGGTGCCCAATCTTCTGGCAGGTGCCACAGTCTACATCTGACCTATACCCTTGGGCATCTTTTCAAGATATTGCCACGTCTGGTTCTTATGAAGGTCCGCTCAGAGTGGGTGAGCCCAAGGTGGGGAGACCTGCTTGAAATGGCTCTGCCGACGGGAAGAGAAGTGTTTTCTGGGCATACAATTCCCTGCATTTTAATTAATACCCAAATGACTCCCTTGCACAAAGTCCTAAGAGCACCTGTGAGGTGCAGCTAGGAGAGGTCACTCCATTCTCTTGAGGTCATTTTTGTGTTTGTTTCTTTCAATGGTTCTCCTCAGTCTCCATCCCAAGCATGGAGAAAGGACCTACTTCATTTTCCCAGTTACAATTCCTTTTTAAAATTAAGAGGGCTTCAGGAGAATCAAGATGGCAGAATAGGGTAAGGACACGTTTAAACAGACGGAGAAATATTAGCCAGTGTGAAGCAGAGAGAACACATTCCAGGAAATAGGAGTGAACAGAACAATAGCAGAGGGGCACCTGGAGACTGACAGACACAGGAAAGCAGCAGACACAATGGTGTGGTGTTGCAGTGACCAGTACTGCAGCAGCATTCAGCGAACGGCAGTCTGAACTCCACCAGCAGCTGGAACTGCACCAGCAACCAGGTGGGAAGGGACATTTACTGGGGGAGCTCTAGAGGTGAACAAAGAACCGCCATTTTGCTGGTCTGTTTGAATTGATCAGGAACAGGGACAGAGCAGCAGGTCCTAGAAGGGCAGTGCAGGAACAGGTTGGATTTCACAGCCCAGTCTGCCCTTTAGAGGCATATCAGGCGCCATTTCATTTAAGGAGGCAAGGGCTATGGGGCAGGACTGCACATGCACTGAGCCAGGAATGAACTCATTTCTGGCTCAGTGAACTGCAACAACGTGGCATCCTAAAGATTCCAACCAAAATAGGTCTGGGTAGCCTTCAGACCTGATGGCCAGCAGATCAAGAACTCTAGTAGTGGCACATCAGGCACGATTTTGTACAGTGTGGCAGGGGTTTTAAGACTGCAGGGGACAACAGTAAGCTGTGCATGTGCTGAGCTCAGTGAGAACTCACTGGTACCACAGGAAAATAATACCGACTATGGCTTCTTATGGGTCAAAATACGTCCAAGTGGCCTTCAGACCTAACAGCCAACAGGTTGTGGCAAGATTACCACTAACAACAACCTAGCTTTGAAAATGAAATAAAATTCTTTCACAGTAAAAAAAAAAGCTGAAAGAATATGCCTCTTCCAACCTGCCTTACAAATGATACTTAAACCTGGGACAAATGATGCTTAACCTATAGGACACCTGCTGCCTCCCTAATCCTGGGACCTGCTCCAACCAGAAGTGGGAGAAAGGTTGTATAGACAATGGTGCAGCCTCAACATGTTATCATGGGAGGTGGTGAGTGGTGAGCCAGGAACTGGGCCTATAGAGACCATGGTGGAAATCTTAATATAAGAACCCAGACCTGGGGCCTGGCAGGAGTGGCCTAGCGGCTAAAGTCCTCGCCTTGAAAGCCCCGGGATCCCATATGGGCGCCGGTTCTAATCCCAGCAGCTCCACTTCCCATCCAGCTCCCTGCCTGTGGCCTGGGAAAGCAGTCGAGCACGGCCCAATGCATTAGGACACTGCACCCGCGTAGAAGACCCGGAAGAGGTTCCAGGTTCCTGGCTTCGGATTGGCGTGCACCGGCCTGTTGCGGCTCACTTGGGGAGTGAATCATCGGACAGAAGATCTTCCTCTCTGTCTTTCCTCTTCTGTGTATATCTGGCTGTAATAAAATGAATAAATCCTTAAAAAAAAAAAAAAAGAACCCAGACCTGGAACTTGCTGCAGGGAGTGGCACATGTGACTGCAAACAGTCTTGTGCCAACTACAATGAGTAAAAGCAAACTATATACCTGTGGGTGACAGAGCTTAGAAACCTGCGCCAAGGAGAAGAATCTGATAACTAGAAGTACAATGACCAAGGGCAAAAGAAGAGACAGAGGCACAATGGATATTGCTGACGACTCCCCTGCAAAGAAGCAAAACCCTTTGTCAACCTCAGAGTTCACTGAGGAATACATCAAGAAAATGGGGGGTACAGAATTCAAAACACTTGTGATGAAACTTTTTTTTTTTTTTAACAAAGTCAGATATACACAGAGGAGGAGACACAGAGAGGAAGATCTTCCGTCCGATGTTTCACTCCCCAAGTGAGCCGCAACTGGACAGTACGTGCCAAGCCGATGCCGGGAACCAGGAACCTCTTCCAGGTCTCCCACGCGGGTGCAGGGTCCCAAAGCTTTGGGCCGTCCTCGACTGCTTTCCCAGGCCACAAGCAGGGAGCTGGATGGGAAGTGGAGCTGCCGGGATTAGAACCAGCGCCCATATGGGATCCCGGGGTGTTCAAGGCGAGGACTTTAGCTGCTAGGCCACGCTGCCGGGCCAATGAAACTTCTTGTCAACAATGAGAAGCACCTAAAGCAGGCATTCAAGGAATTCAAGGAATGTGTCACACTGGAAAAGAATCAAATGAAAGCTGATATATCAGAAATGAAGAACACAGTGGAACACCTGAAAAGTACAGTGGAGAGTCTCCAAAATAGAATAAAGGAGGCAGAAGAAAAATCTCAGAATTAGAAGATATTTCCTGTCACCAGGGGGAAACAAACAGCTGGAAGCAGAGCTGGATCAGGCCAAAAACAGTATTGAAGAATTTAAAGACATGATTAAAAGGCCAAATATAAGAGTTATGGGAGTCCCAGAAGGTGTAGAAAGAGAAGCTGGGTTTACAAATGTATTTAATCAAATAATAAAGTAAAATTTCTCTAACCTAGGGAAAAAATTGGAAACCAACCTCCAGAAGGGGCAGAGAACTCCCAAGACCAAAAGCGATCTTCACCATGACACATGATATTCAAGCTCTCTTCAATCAAACATAAGGAAAAGATCCTTAAACGTGCAGGTGAAAAAATCAATTGACATAAAGGAATGCCAATCAAACTCACAGGAGATCTCTCACAGGAAACTCCACAGGCCAGAAGAGAATGGAGTGACATATTCCAGATTCGAAAAGCAAAAAATTGTCAACCCAGGATAACATACCAAGCAAAATTTCCTTTGTCTTTGAAAATAAAATAAAATTCTTCCACAGTAAAGAAAATTTGAATGAATATGCCTCTTCCAAACCTGCCCTACAAATAACACTTAAATATGCTCTCGGGCCCGGTGCGATAGCCTAGTGGTTGAAGTCCTTGCCTTGCACGCACTGGGATCCCATATAGTCGCCAGTTCTAATCCTGGTGGCCCCGCTTCCCATCCAGCTCCCTGCTTGTGGCCTGGGAAAGCAATTGAGGACGGCCCAAAGCCTTGGGACCCTGCACCAGCATGGGAGACCCAGAAGAGGCTCCTGGCTTCGGATTGGCTCAGCTCCAGCCATTGTGGTTGCTTGGGGAGTGAATCATCGGACGGAAGATTTTCCTCTTTCTATCTCTCCTCTCTGTATATCTGCCTTTCCAATAAAAATAAATAAATCTTTAAAAAAAAAAAAAACAGATGTTCTCTTGACAGAGAGAAGGAATAGCACCAACAAAACCAAAGGCAAATGCAAAGAACATCCCAGTAAAATAACGACAGAAGACTAAACCAGTGAGTCATAGCTCATTACAGAAGCATCATTTTCTTCAAGAATTTCTTGATTTTCTTTTTCATTTCTTCAGCGACACGTTAGTCATTCAGTAGCATGTTATTTAACTTCATGGTGTTAATTTTTTTTGTTTTCTCCCTGTTGTTGATTTTGTTTGTGGCTTTGCATTTAAGGGGATGTATAGTGACTGTGTAATAGAGACTAACAAGTCCAGATGTGAGGATACAATGCATCTCTACTTGCAGACAAAGATGGACTTCCAATGAAACTGTTTACTATATCTTAACAATGGGATGCTGGACTCTCTGCCATTGTCCATGCCCGCAATGATGGACATAAGACTGTGTATGAGGAACTATGCTATGGTAATGATATAGCGGAATTCAGTGAGGAGGGAGGAGGGAATTGGGGAGGAGAGAATGGAAATCCCAGGACCTATGGAACTGTACCTTAAAATGATAATAATAAAAAAAAAGTAAATAAAAAAATAAGATGGCTTTAAAAAAATCAAGCATACCAGCTCAGGGTGGTGGAGGAAGAAAAAAAGGAAAGCAGTTACCAGGTACCAGGGAAAGGCGAGCAGAAGCGCTGTCATGCTTGGGTCCCGTAGTGAATACCGACACGTCCACCCTGGGCCAGGTGACGGGGATTTCCAGCTGCACCTTACAGCAGGGTCCGTTCTCGAAGCTTCCAGGCTTCAGGATCAGCAGGTGCGCAGGTGCTGCGGGAAGGAGTAGACGGCCCTGATCCCAGAGTTGGGACTCTCCAACCGAGTTCTGGGTCCAGAGGGGCTGGGATGAGCGGCCCAACATGTTAGAGTCCTTGAGTGCAAATTCATTGTATTTAACTTGATTTTGTTCCCCTGCTTACCTAACCAATGTTTGTTATGAAACAGATATTCTCACAGAGAAAGTGAAGGCCTCTGCTAAATCCTGCTTCCGGAGCACCGTGCACCCAGCGCGGGCCATGTGCGTCGAGTCTCCTCAGGGACTGCAGGCCATGGCCTAGGACCGGGGCAGAGGCCTGCATTCGCCCTCCAGCCAGCAGGGGGAGACACGACGCGCACGCAGCCGCTCGCAGCCGCTCTCTTCCCTACGTCGCTCGCGTAATCGTCGGTGCTACATACTGCGCCTGCGCACGAGAGACGGCCTTTTTCCCCCCCGCTGCAGGTCCGTGTGGAGCCGCGGTCGCGGGTCTCTGTTCGGCAGGATGGTGAGTGACCCTCTCAGTCTTGAGGGTCTGGATGCACAGGGAGCTCCTTCTCCTCTCCCGAACGCTGGCTGGGGGCCCCTCCTGCGCAGCGTAGGGATCGGATGGCGGCAGATTGCCCGCTCTGCCCCGCTCTGCCGCTCGCTCCCAGCGTGGCCTTAATGGCTGCCGCCCAGTGCTGAGCCGGGCTTGGGGGAGGGGGTGGCGAAGGAGGGGAGCCGGGAAGCTGGGGCGGCGGGTTCGGGAGCGGGGCATGGGTTTGTTAGGCCGTGTGTGGGGCTAGGGCCGGCTTGTCTGAGGGGTCCCCCGGGCCGGCTGCTGGAAGGGCGCGTGCGGTTGGCCGCAGGCTAGCTGGGGATGCCGGGTCCTGCGCTCCGGTTCCACCTCTTCCTGGGCAGGTTTTCCAGGACAGAGGCCGTAGTGGCTCGTGTTTGGGAAAGCCTGGTCCCGGAGGCCCAGGAAGTGGCTTTTTAAGCCTAGAATGTGTGTGGAGCTTGGATGCCCCCGGGTTCCGGAAGGGCGCCTGCCTCGGCGCGTCGCTCATGGCAGCCAGGATGGGGTCCTGGGACAGTGCTCCGTTAAAGCATCGCAGCCGGAATGGGGTCCCGGAGGCAGTGCTGGGGCAGTGCTCCGTCGGAGAGGAATCATTGGTAAAAGTGCTGGTGTCTGTCAAGTGTGGTGGCAGGTGAAGAAAGGATTTTTGGAAAAATTGAGAAGTAGTTGAGGCGTTGATGTTGGACCCGGAGCAAGTGCAGGGATTTTTGTGAGTGGACACTGAAACACTTAGAAGCGAGGTGAATCTGATAGTTGGCACATGCGCTCTGTGTGCTTCACTTTGGCCAGTGATTGCTGTGTGCGATTGAAGGATCCCTCCGTGTGACAGATGGGAAGTAGAAGTGGGTTTGACACAGCATGGCAGTTAGTCTGGACTGGCACTTGAGGTTTGAGTGTTACTTTGTTGCATGTTTTGCTCGTAAGTATCGTAAGCTAAAACATTGGCCTTCTGTTTTTGTTTTGCTCTAAGGGGTTTGTTAAAGTTGTCAAGAACAAGGCCTACTTTAAGAGATACCAAGTGAAATTTAGACGACGTCGAGGTAAGATTGCTTTTTTTCCCCGACTGTTAACAGTCTGTTTTGCAGGGAGGAGTGGGCCTTCCTGATCTGTTGTGTTGTTTCTTTTCAGAGGGCAAAACTGATTACTATGCTCGGAAACGCTTGGTGATCCAGGATAAGAATAAGTACAACACACCCAAATACAGGATGATCGTTCGTGTAACTAACAGAGATATCATTTGCCAGGTAAATTGTTTCCTAAGCCAAAAGAAATGGGTGGCAGACCCTCAGCCCTTGATTCGGGAAGTTGAGACGGAAGAGGCATAGAGCTCAGGACTCCGGCGGCCTCCTTGAGTGAGCTCTTGGGTTTGGAGCTGGATAACCTGGAGAAAAGAGAAACCCATCCGATCCCAGGAGAGTGAGAGTTTGTCAGGGGCTGAGTCCTGATTCCTGCTGTGCTGCCTTATAGGGCCGTAGAAGGGTGGGCAGTAACGAGGGTTAAAGGAGGTGGCTCTCGTTTCCACTTGCTTGAATTGCCTCTGGGTTGAATAAAATGGCAGATTTTGCCAGGTGGCAGCTTGCTCCCGGGAACCTGGTCTGTTTTGTACCGGTAGAACACACGTTGCGGTTGAGTGTGGCGACGGGTATACTTGCTCTAGATATCTGTTGATTGATTGACAAGACTGTCTGCCTTCATACTCAGATTCTAGATCAATCCTCAGGCACCTGGGGCTTCATTGAATGCTCGTTTCTAAGGTGCCTGTTCTGCTGGCTGAGCTAAGGGTCTTCTGAGCAGTTGGAACAACTACATGAAAAGTTGCAAGTACATTGATAGCCAGTGCCTTTTACAGCTGTAGTTATTACCACTCTGCTGTGTAATTCGCCGAGTCAGAGCTGTGTTCATCCGGTTTTTGTGGTTTTAATCCTGTGAGCAGCAGGTTCCTTAAGTTGGTTTTTCTTCCCATAGATTGCTTATGCCCGGATCGAAGGGGATATGATAGTCTGTGCAGCTTATGCACACGAACTGCCAAAGTACGGTGTGAAGGTTGGCCTGACCAATTATGCTGCAGCCTATTGTACTGGCCTGCTGCTGGCTCGCAGGGTATGTATGAGCTGGAGTGCCTCACTGGGGGTGGTTTGTCCTAAAGATCTTGGCAACTGGGGCTTACAAGGGCCTCAGCAGGAACGGGTGTATATGAGTTTAAGTGATGCACTGTGTTCTAATCATCTAGGGAAGCAGTTTATCTTGCCATTTTCTGCCTGTTTGGCTGTAGCTAGGCCAGCCTGTCCGATAGGGTTTCCTGCCTTGTGCTCTCTGGTGAGGGAAGCTGAACTGGTGTTTGTAAAGCCACTGACTGCTACTTAACTGGACAGTGCCGGCTTGCTGTCCAGAGGTGTACATCTTCATCAGCCTACATTAGTTTTTATGCAGGCTTAGAAGGGCTCTCCTCCAGACCCTTGGGACCTATAGACGGTCACATGATCTGTACATTTTGACCATCGTGAAGCGGTGTCCTAAGCCTTGGCCTAGGCAAGAGGGACATTGATGGAAAGGTCCACTTTCACTTTAATCCTTTTTCCATGAGACGTCCGTGTTTCATATTGCAGGTAGGGCATGAAAATATGCTTTTACTTTACCTTTGCAGTTAAAATAAGACTACACTAGTGTTGAGGACCCCCGTCTTCACTTTGGTGTAAGGCAGAAAGCATTGTCATTGTATATCACAGCAACCTGGTGCAGCAGCTCTGCTGTGGTAAGACCATAGCAGGATGATCTAACAAGCAAAGTGTCCCAGAGTAGCAGTGCAGGTGGAGAGTGCATCCACAAGAGCTGTCCTGCAGCCCAGGAGATTAAGTTCAGTCTTGATGCGTTGTCCTTTGATTCTTAGAAGTTGCATTGTTGTGATCAAATGTCACTATGAAAATGTAGATTAAGCATAAAATCCAGCAGGTATTTACATTGGCTTCTTTGTTGCCAGCTTCTGAATAGGTTTGGCATGGACAAGATCTATGAGGGCCAAGTGGAGGTGACTGGAGACGAATACAATGTGGAAAGCATTGACGGCCAGCCTGGTGCCTTCACCTGCTATCTGGATGCAGGCCTTGCCAGAACTACCACTGGCAATAAAGTGTTTGGAGCCCTGAAGGGAGCTGTGGACGGAGGCCTGTCCATCCCTCACAGGTAGTATTAGCGTTCCAGACCCCCCACCCCCGCCAGGTGACTTGCGGAAATTGCTGAGTGAAGCAGAGTGGCTGTACGCTAGGGACTCTGCATAGGAGCCTGACAGGGCAGGACAGAAGGTAGAGGACTTCTCTAGGGCTGAGGAGCTGAGGTGCAGGCCACTCTCCTTTGCATTTGACTTCATGTTGGTAAAAGCGAGCAGCACCATCTTCATGGACCTCGACTTCTTTAAGATTTATTTTTGTTGGAAAGGCAGATTTACGGAGAGATCCTCTGGTTCACTCCGCAAGTGACCGCAACAGCTGTAGCTAAGCCGGTCAGCAGCCAGGAGCTTCTTCCAGATCTGTCACATGGGTGCAGGGTCCCAAGGTTTTGGACCATCATTCACTGCTTTCCTAGGCCGCAAGCAGGGAGCTGGATGGGAAGTGGCACAACTGGGATATGAACTTGCGACCATGGGATGCCAGCAGTTGCAGACAGAGGATTAGCTTGTTGAGTCATAGCTCTGGCCCCACACATGTACATTTTGTTTTTTTCGTTCAAAGTAAAAGGATTTGTTGTATTATAGAAGAATGAGTCCTAGAACAAAAAGTTTGAGAAGCCTTATTTAAAAACTTCTAAACTTGAAGCTAAAATAAGTGCAAGTTACCAATTCTTTAGGTTCAACTAACAATTTTTTGTTGAAAACATGTATATGTTTATGTGTCCACAAGGTTCACTGGTTCACTGAAAATGCCTGCGATAGCCCGAGCTGGTGTAGGCTCCAGGAGCCTGGAACTCGGTCCCATCCTGCTCTCCCATGTGGGTGGCAGGTGGTCATTTGCTGTGTAGTGATCAATTCCTTCCAGTTAGAGACAGGAATGAGGCCTGCATGTACCAAGAACACTGCTTGGGTGGTTTTGCTCTGACACCTTGGCCAAGTCCCCATGTACTCGGAGGCGCAACCGAGAAGTCCTGGGACCTGAGGGAGGAGGTGGGGAGCTGCAGGACCTTTGTGGGATGCAGAGTCACCGAAGTGGATTTTTGAGGTGGTTGTGGTGTGGCTTTCCTTCCCCATTGGGATTCAAAGATGAGCTGCTGAGTGATGATATCCCAGTAACTGAGCTGTCCGCAGTTGGTCCTTCGGCTGCATATGATGCAACAATTGTTTCAAGACGGGACTGATAGCAGCTACTGACGTGAATTCCTACTGGGGGACTAGTTTCTATCAGGGTATACTAAAACATGAAAAATTTATTTTAGTACCAAACGATTCCCTGGCTACGATTCTGAAAGCAAGGAGTTTAATGCGGAAGTACATCGGAAGCACATCATGGGGCAGAATGTTGCAGACTACATGCGCTACCTAATGGAAGAAGATGAAGATGCCTACAAGAAGCAATTCTCTCAATACATAAAGAACAATGTGACTCCAGACATGGTAAACAATTTACCTAAAAATGGCTGTGCGGGTTCATTTAGAACAGATTGTATTGCTGTTGTAGGGTTCCATTTTTAGGTGTGTTTTGTTTCAGAAGTTGAAACTGGGTGGGTTAATAGCTACGCTGGCCTGAGCTGTTCTTGGTTTACAATGAAGGTGACAGGCAAGAGCCTGCTTAGCAGGTCACGTAGGGCGGGTGAGTGATGAGCTACACTGCACATGCTGTCGGGACTAATGGCAAGCTTTGAGCCCTGGTTGTTGTGCCTTTGATGCTTTGGCCTTTTTATTAATTAGTTAATTAACTAATCATTGGAAAGTCAGATTTACAGAGAGGAGAGATAGAGAAAGATCTTCCATCCTTGACTGACCACAAGTGGGTAGCTGGATAGGAAGTGGAGCAATTGGAATGCGAACTGGTGCCCAAATGGGATTTAGGTGCATTCTAGGCGAGGACTTGAGCCACTAAGCTACTGCACCAGGCCCAGGGTTGTGAACAGTGAACCCTTAGAGCCGAACTTAAACCTTGGGGGCCACTTCTGTTTGTAACTGAAGGTACCAGTTTTGAAATTTGGGTGAAAAATGTAGACCACAAGCCACGTGAACTGTCAATTCAGAGTAATTATCTGTCAGTAATGTCCCAAACTCTCTGACACTGTGGTTACAGGTGCTTGTTTTTCCTTAGGCTATGCTACAGGTAGACTGCTTTTCAGCTACATCATTAATGTTTATCTGCCATGGTCTGTTTCCTCCTATTACCTCCGATATTCTCTGCAGGCTTCCCCTGTGTCTGCTATCAGGAAATCCGCTTGACCCAGATGGCATCACCTAATCACCACACGTAGTTGAATTTCCTGCGTGTCCCTTGGGTTGTTGAGATACATAATGACTACTTAAAGTCATGGGATGGTCTGCTAAATGCAGTGGTGGTTCCTACTTAATTTTGAGAGTTAGAAAAGAGGTCTTGCATCCATTGGTTTACCCTCAAATGGCTGCATCAACCCAAACTAGACAGGAGTTTTCTTCTGGTTCTCCTTTCTGGGTACAGGGGCCCAAGGACTTGAGCCATTCCCCATTGCTTTCTTAGGCACTCTACCTGGAAGCTGGATCAGAAGTGGTACAGAGGGGACTTGGCTCCAGTACTCATGTGGGAAGCCAGCACTGCAGGTGGTGGCTTACCTTGTGCCACAGATTCAGCCCTGGTCACTGAAATGAGTGGATGCGGGTTAGCTTGACATTCTTAGATGACTAACTGAGATAGGTTTCCAGATACTAGTGACTAGTGGGAGTGAAAGATAAGAGATCAGACGGGGCGGGGATGTGGGCTGGTTAGGTGTCTTCAGCAGGGTTGTGACTGTTCCGGTCCCATTCACTGTACCGTTTTTTTGGCACACACCCTCACTTGGGTGAAAGCTTTTTTTTTTTACTATTATTTTTAGTGGGAAGCTCATTGTTGTACATTTGCCCAAAAAAGGTATTTTGTCCTCAGACTTGAGGAGTTCCACTGGAAAACCAAGCATATTTTCTTGAATAAGATAATTTACATTGCATAAGGTAAACATTGGCAAGCTGACCAATATTGATTTAGTTCCTTTTGAGCGTCTAGCTTAGGGAGGGACAGAATAAATGGAGTGGGTAGAATGCTGTACATGAATGTAGGGCATATGAAATGAAACAAGTACTGTTTGCTTGCCTTTGTTTCAGATGGAGGAGATGTATAAGAAAGCCCACGCGGCAATACGAGAGAATCCAGTGTATGAGAAGAAGCCCAAGAGAGAGGTGAAGAAGAAGAGGTATGTGCCTTGCTGCTGCCTTCTCAGGAAGAGGCATTTCACCCTGAGGGTCAGTCTCCACGGTGTGCAAACTCGATCACTAGCTCTGCGTCCTGTGGCAGAAGCGAGGGGAACCAGGTTTGCTAAAGTAATTGTGGGGCTAGCACCGTGTGAGCCTCGGAAGCTGCTGAGGTGGCCCGGGCTACCCCAGGACAGTGTCAGTGCCCCTGGCTCCTGCAAGAGAAGTTGACTTTTGTCAATCTCTGTTCCAGTCCGTGGATGGAATAAGTGATACTTAATGGTCCTCTACGCTAACTTGTTAACAAGTCGTTAGGTTCTTTGGCCACATGTGAGCAGGGCACCATCACAGAAATTGGCTTGGGAAAAGATGACAGATAAGTATATTCATTAGAACTTGAATTATTCAACCTTCATCTGATATTGGAGTCTCGTTTTCAGTTGAGATGAAATGTCATGTCTTCCTAATGTGTGCATTTAAAATATTGCTGTTTTCTTAATTTCTACTTTGCCTTTTAGGTGGAACCGTCCCAAGATGTCCCTTGCCCAGAAGAAAGATCGGGTAGCCCAAAAGAAGGCGAGCTTCCTGCGCGCTCAGGAGCGGGCTGCTGAGAGCTAAACCAAACGTTTCCTATGAAGATTTTCCTGATAGATAATAAACTTATTGACACAGCAACTCTTCTGTGTTGCGCTCTTGTTGTGAAACTATAGGAGGCACCCTCAGGTGCATATAGAAGCGGAGTTGGCAGTTCTGTTCAAGGAAACAGAAAACATTGGCTGTGACTCCCATAATATTGGCACCTATTTCTTGGGCTTCTGTTCTTCCTGACAGGAAGTAACTGTCTCAGATTTTACGAAGTGCAACAGACCAACGATCATTTGGAAATGTTTCTTCCATTCATTTATTGCGACCAGATGGTTAGTTGGGAAGAAAGAGTACCCTCAATGTACAAACCTAAGGCATACAACACTGGCGCTTAGCCCATGGCTTTGGAGGGAATTATGGGCTGGACGGTGATGTAGACTGGACACCTTGACCCTGACCCATTCAAAGCTCCAAGAGATGTTGGAGTTGGTGAAGATGTTGACAGGTGCCTGCCAGGACCTGCCTGGGAAAGGAGCATATCAAGTTGGCAGGAATAGAAATATGAGCTGAATAAATTTACATCCCACTTTAAGAACTAGCCCTTTGTTCCACAGGAAATACAGTTTGGAAGTGGAAAATTATAAGTCTTTTTAGTTCAACCTTGCACATTCCCGTAGCTCAAATTGGTAATGGATCTGAGCTGGGTCGGTGATCTTGGATGTCAAGTTTTGAAGAGTTCAGGTAGTTGACAGTAAAACACCCTTCAAGTGTAGGATAATGAAAGATTACATTTCAGCCCCCAAAATGGGTAATTGTATATCAAGTAGAACACTAGCTTGAGCTTAAAATCATGGAAAAATCCAGAATAATAAATCATGCTATTAACATCTGTTTATAAAGGAGTACTTTTAATTTACCTGTTTCGCAGTTTTAATTTCTGTTAATGTGCAAACTTTACCATGCTAAGACATTAGTACATTTGTTTATAAATTTTTTAAAACAGCAGCTTCAATGCAAATGTTTCCAGCAATGGTCTTTTGGCTAACAAATCTACAAAACACTTGATGTTTATGGAAGGAGGCTTTTCACAGCGTTGTTTCAGTCATTAGTCGATAGCTAACACAGTGAGTACTGGGGACTGCAGTAACAGCTTCTGAAAGGCGTAAGGTCGACCTTGGACTTGGTGATCTAACACCCACCCTTCAGTAACCACATATTCAGCCTGGGCAGGGGGGCGACCTCTGAATTAGAAGCAATTTTTTTTAAATGTTCAAAACCATTCAGAAGTGGTGTGTTTCCCACAATGGCAACAGTGTCCAAATGAACTAAGAGTCATTTGTGTAGGAAATTTTCTTCCATAATAATGTCTTTAGGTTATTTAGTATCAAAGAATGTTCCATTTCCATCTGGTTGGCTGTGACTTTGAGAGCAATACAAGAGTAAAGCTGTTTCTCTAACTCTTCACGTATTTCCCCGGGAGCACCACGCAGCAGGTAGTCTTTGAGCAGCTGACAGGCTTTTGCCAAGTTCGGCTGTATCACCTCTGAAGTACACTTCATTGTACTCTGGTCACAGCTAGTTCTACAGTCTGTGCCATAGACACAGTCCGAATCGGACTCACAGTGGCGATCCTTGATCAGTTCTTTCAGGTTTGTCTCTGGCACAATTTTTCTCATGTCTACCATTTTCAAATCATACTTGTCATTATATCCTAGGTTTTTGGCACTAGTATCACACATGAGGAAATTTCCATAAGGACCATGGAAAACATCTTCCACGAACTCGAGAAGGCCTATGGCTATTTTAGCCTTTCTTGGCCACGATGGTGTGAACAGCTGGTCCATGGTCCTTCTGAACCCAGATGGAATAAAGAGTTCAATGACCCAGGGAAGGTTGATTCCATACAGAGAGGTATATTCGACACTTTCCATCACATAGAGGTCACCACAGAATCCCATTAGCTTGGGGGTATGCTCTTTATCCTGAAGTATCACCATGAGAAGAAATTCATTTAGCTGAAGAAGAGCCCAGGCTGACTTGGCTTCTCCCAGGGACACCTGGCCATCTTTGTCTCCATCAGCCACCGTCAGGATGAGGTTCACCAGTTCGGAGAGGTTTCCTTGGTCACCCAGCTTTGCCTGTCAGGAATTATAGGGAAGAAATGAACAATACCATGTACCTGAAGGGTCTTTCTGAGCATCTTCCCCAAGCTAGTAATCCTTTCTGTAAAAAGGCAGAGATCTTCCACCTGCTGGCTCACTGCGTGCAGGTCTGCAGCAGCCAAGGAGGGGCCAGGCCGAAACCAGAGGCAGGGACTCCAGCTAGGTCTTCCCTAGGGGTGGCAGGGACCCAAGCAGTCTGCTGTATCACTGTGCACATTAGCAGGAAGCAGCACTGGAAACAGAGGAGCTGGGACTCAAAGCACTCAAGTATGGGACTTGGGTGCTACTGGGTAACTGTAACACTTTGCATCACCATGTTTCCTAAGCAGCTCAGAACCATGTTGTAGGGATGGGCATTTGGCACAGTTAAGATGCCTTCTGGGATGCCTAGGTTCCCTGGGACTGAGCCTGGGACTGAGCCCTGACTCCGCTTCCAATCCAGCTTGCTAGGGCGCACCCTGGGACGCAGCAGGTGTTGGCTCGAGTACTTCAGTACCTGCCACCCACATGGGAGACCTGGATGGAGTTTCAGGTTTCTGGCTTGGGCCTCATCACACCCCTTCCCTATTCCCTTTCCCTGCTTCCCCACTGCCCTGACTGTTATGTCACTTGAGGCATTGCCAGTTGCTTTCCTAGGTACATTAGTGTGAAGTTGCACTGGAAACAACAGCCAGACACACACTGGTGGCCTGATACGGCTGTGCCACAACACCAAGTGTCCCCCTTAACCGCTCGCTCCCCCCATCATCTCACCTTTTGGGTATCAGACTACAGTAATCTAACCAGTTACTCAAACTGTCTCATAACTGGACATTTTTTTTTTTGGCTGCCATAATTAACCATCTTCCAACATGTATTTTTTTCTTTTTATCTCTTTGAGATGCAGTGCCTGCTGAGGTGAGAGTGTCACATTTTACCGTTTCTGGATGAGGTTTGGTCGGTTCCTGAGGGATAGTATCCTTCACATAGTAATGTGTGAACAGCTGTGCTTACCTTGAACAGGCTGTAGACCATTTCTTTGAATTTCTGTACAGTAGTTCCCCTTGTTGGCTTATCAAATAGCACAATTTCTTTCCTAGGTTCCAATTCAGTTCCAAAATCCACATGAAGTGCTTGTTCCATTTGACATTTCACAACACCGGGTAGGTTATCCCAAATCCCTAAATACATCTACATGGGAAAGAATGACAAGTTGCACTTAGTAGAAAACTACAAAAAACACAGCACTATATTTTTGAGTTCACCATAATGGTCAGGGCTGGGTCTGGTCAAAATCAGGGGCCCGGGTGTGATAGCCTAGTGGCTAGATTCTCGCCTTACAAGCACCAGGATCCCATGTTGGTGCTGGTTCATGTCCCGGATGTTCCACTTCCCTTCCAGCTCCGTCTGTGGCCTGGGAAGGCAGTGGGGGATGACCCAAAGCCTTGGGACCTGGGGGGGGTGCGGCTCCTGGCTCCTGATCGGTTCAGCTCTGGCTATTGCAGTCATGTGGGAGTGTATCAGCAGATGGGGGGATCTTTCTCTCCTCTATGTGAATCTGGCTTTCCAATAAATTAAAAAAAAATAATAATAAATCATTAAAAAAAAGAAGACCCAAAACACAGGCACCCGGAGCTTCTTCTGGGTTTCCCACGAGGGTGCAGGGTCCAAGCACTTGGGCCATTCTCTGCTGCTTTTCCACAATATTAGGAGGGAGCTGGATCGGAAGTGAAAAAGTTGAGGTTCAAGCAGGCACCCATACAGGATGCTGGCATCCCAGGCAGAGCTTACAATGCAATGCCACAATGCTAGCTTCTTTAGTTTAAGACTTTTTTTTTAAGATTCATTTTATTATTTTTGGAAAGTTAGACATACAGAGAGAAATAGAGACAGAGAGGAAGATCCTCTGTCCCTTGATTCACACCCCAAACAGCCACAATGGCTGGAATTGAGCAGAACTGAAGCCAGGAGCCAGGAGCCTCCTCTGGGTCTCCCACATGGGTGCAGGGTCCCAAGGCTTTGGGGCGTCCTTGGCTGCTTTTCCAGGCCACAAGCACGGAGTGGAATGGGAAGTGGTGCTGCTGGGATTAGAACCGGTGCCCATATGAGATCCCAGTGCGTTCAAGCCGAGGACTTTAGCCGTTAGGCCACAGCACTGGGCCCACAGTCCTCTCTTCTTTCAGGAAATTCTACTTCAGGGCAGAGAGGGACAGATAGAGAGAAAGCATTCCCATTCACCAGTTCACTCCCCAAATGCCAAAGGTGGGAGTCAGAAATTTACTGTGTCTCCCGTGTGAGTCCCAGGAGCCCAGCTACACAGGGGTTCGTGGTGGAAGGAAGCGCAGCTCCGGCCATAGTGGTCATTTGGGGAGTGAACCAGTGGATGGAAGATCTCTGTCCTCTGTGTGGTGCCTCTTCTCTGTAACTCTGCCTTTCAAACAAAAACATGAAAGTTAAAAGTGCGCACGCGCACGCACGCACACACCCACACACACACCCCCCCCAGCCTCCTAGTGCCTTGGGCATCTCGCCGGTTCTTTCAGCTCCAGTCTGGCTGCTTTACTGACACTGATGTTACAGGTGTCTTGGCTGCCGGGCATCTGACCGAGCCCATTCCTACTCCAGGCCCAGCCTGCAGTTCGGCTCCCCATTCAGGTACACTTTCAGCTGTCACCTCCCACAGCCTTCCCCACAGGTCTCCTCTCAGGGACACCTCGCTGGGCTCCTGGGGCATAATGGCAGACACCAAAGGGTCGCCGTACTCAGCCTGCCTTAACCACTACTGTGTTCTAGCATCTAAGACAGGGTCCGCGAGCTGTTGGGAATGGGACCTAGTATCTGTTGAGTGAAAGTCTCAAATCATACACATTGAAAGGACACATAACAAGTTTTTTTTCTGGTTTATCATGAATGTTTATTATTATATGACTTCACTTTCAGTAACTTGCACCTTAGGGAAATTAGATTAAAGTCAATGGTGGGTTTTTGGAAGATGTTGCTTTCATGGTTTGGCAAAGAACCTGGTCATAATACACATCCCCGCTCAAAAGGAATCCCTTAGAAAGTTTTGCAATTACTCCTGTCTGCTCTGCTTTCCATCCCGTTAATTCTTTTTTTTTTTTAAAGATTTATTTATTTTTATTGGAAAGGTATATATACAAAGAGGAGGAGAGACAGAGAAGATCTTCCATCCAATGGTTCACTCCCCAAGCGGCCGCAACGACTGGAGCTGAGCTGATCCAAAGGCAGGAGCCAGGAGACTCTTCCACGTCTCCCACAAGGGTGCAGGGTCCCAAGGCTTTGGGCCGTCCTCAATTGCTTTCCCAGGCCACAAGCAGGGAGCTGGATGGGAAGTGGAGCTGCCGGGATTAGAACCGGCACCCATATGGGATCCTGGTGCGTGCAAGGCAAGGACATTAACCACTATGCTATTGCGCCAGGCCCCCATTAATTCTTCTAATTTGACCTCTTTCATTCCTGCTCCCTTTACTATTTGTGTATATATATTTTTTCCATAACAAGTTTACAAGGCTCTGGTTCAAGAATTCTTTTTAAGGCCTGGCACTGTGGCGAAGCCAAGTAAAGACATTCCCTACAATGCTGACATCCACATGGCCACTGGTTCGAATCCCAGCTGCTTCAATTCCAACCTAGCTCTCTGTTAATATGCCTGGGAAAGCAGCAGGGGACGGCCCATGTGCTTGGGCACCAGCACCCACATTAGAGACTCGCATGAAGCTCCTAGCTCCTGGTTTTAGCTTCCTTTACCACTGGAGTATGCAACCATTCTGGAAGAGGTCTCCCCCACGTGCATACCTGGTTGCTGGGCTTGGTGGATAAGCATTTTCCAAAGTAGAGAGTTTCTGTGACGCACAGGCTGTTACACGCAGGCCCATCAATGACTCCAGTCTTGTACTTGTCACACTGCAAACCAGAAGATTAAAGAAAAAAACAGTTACTAGAAAGAAAAATGTCCACAAGAAGGAACACCCGAGAAACACCCCCCACTTAAGAGAAAGTTCTATGATGAGAGAACTCAGGCTGGGGACGCAGTTGGCCCTGGATTTGACCACAGCCTCTGTGCTGCGGGAGAGCTGCTCCAGCTGTGAGCACTCAGCTTGCCCTTTCCACTTGTAGCCTGAGGTTCCTGTGGCTTCCGCTCCTGCTGAGAACACAACCCCTCTCTCTCTCTCTCAAGAGGTGGCTTCGGTTTTCAAACCAAAATGTTTAAATAAGAACATTATTGGAAACAACAAATTCACCATTTATTTCGTGATCCCTGAGACAACACAGTAACAGGAAGGAAACAGGGACTCTGCCCAGGTAGACAAAGGCGTGAGCGCAACCCTAAGCACAAGGACAAGCTGCTAAACTGACCACAAAGAAGAGTCAGGATGGAGGCAGGTGTCTGCCGGCATGGAGGCAGGTGTCTGCCGGCATGGAGGCAGGTGTCTGCCGGCATGCAGCCCGGTCCAGGGCGACAGGGGGCATGTATGGCTGAGGGGCACGGGTATCAGCCCATGATTTTTTTTTTTTTTGTACAGAGAGGAGGACAGAGAGCAAGATCTTCCATCCGACGGTTCACTCCCCAAGTGACTGTAATAGCTGGAGCTGAGCCAATCTGAAGCCAGGAGCCTGGAGCCTCCTCCGGGTCTCCCATGCAGGTGCAGGATCCCAAAGCTTTGGGCTGTCCTTGACTGCTTTCCCAGGCTGCAAGCAGGAAGCTGGATGGGAAGTGGAGCTGCTGGGATTAGAACTGGTGCCCATATGGGAGCCCAGTGAGGACTCCAGCCGCTAGGCTACCGTGCCAGGTCTTACCCCATGATTTCAAAGAGGCTATGGAAATGGTTAAAGCAACAAGTCAAGGGCTGGTGTGGCGTAGGGAGCTAAGCTACCGCCTGGGACACTGGCAGCCCGCACCAGAACACTAGGGCAGCCCCAGCCCCTTTGCTTCCAATCCAGCTCCCTTGGAGCGTAGAGGAAGATGACCCAAACACCTGTGCCCTTGCCACCCATGTGGGAAACCCAGATGGAGTTCCCGGCTCCTGGCTTTGTCCTGATCCAGCCCTAGGTGTCGCAGCCACTTGTAGAGTGAACCAGTAGATGGAAGACCTCTCTCTGACCATTCCCCCAGCACCACTCTCTCCGCCTCTCAAATCAATACAATGTTTTAATGTATATATATATATATATTTACAGAATTATGTATTTTATTAAAAATATTTCCAAAAAAGAAGAAATGATGGAGAATAGAATACAAAATGAGCTAACAGAACTAACAAAAGAAAAAAAAAGCCCCAGAAGTAAAAGTCACATTACAAATGGGGGGGGGGGAGCAGGGCAGAAAAAGAAAAACACAAGCCTAGGGTGTCAGGTCAGGACTGGGAAGGTGAGTGGAGTAAAATGGGAGATGAGCCAGACTGAGAGGGCCGCTGGGTCAACTGACAAACACACAGGTCAGATGCCACTCAGCAGGTCAACAGGAGAGAAAACAGAGTAAAGTAGAAAAGAAAAGCCCTCGAAGTACAGTTCAAGGAAACTCCACACAAATGAAGGAACATTCTAATTTACAGATCAAAAGGACACAGAGCACGCCAGTAAAAATGAGATGAGTAACCCCGAACACATCCTGCTGATGGTCACTGGGCTTCAAAAGCCAACAGTCCTTCAACCATCTGGGCAAAAAGACCAAGGCACCGTTCCGAGAAAAGTTACATCAGACTGGACTCCGAGATCTTCAAGGTCACGTTCAATCCTGGACAGCAGTGCGAGGTATTTGGGGAAGGAAGTGTGACCTGCCTGCGCGGACACCTTCTCCCTGTACAACCTGAAGCTACCAGCGTGGCAGAGGGAGGGCACTCGGCCTGGAGGGTAAGATGCCAGCTGGGAACGCGGGCATCTCATCCTGGAGTGGCTGGGTTTGAAGTCCAACACTACACCTGATCCCAGATTCCTGCTAAAGGCAGACAGCAGGGGATGGCCCAAGGAACTGGGTCCCTGCCATCCCGGGTGGGACCTGGCTGGAGTTCTGGCTCCTTGCCTCTGCCTGGCTCAGACTGAGCGTTGGCAGGCATTTGGGGAAGGAACTAGCAGACCGAAGCTCTCCCTCTCTAATAAATTGATTGAAAAACATTTTTTTTTAAAGAAAGCTAAAGGTTCTTTGGAAACAAAAAAGAGACTTTTGTTTAGGAAAACAGGATTCTGAGGAGGGGAAAAAAGCAAGAATAAACATTAGGAAAAGTAATGATCCTGTTAGAAACAACGTTATGGCAATACACCTGAACAATTTTTCTAGGAAAACAAATAACAAAAACATCACTCAAGAAGTAGAAAAGCTTAAAAAGACTCATACACATGTTAAAATAAAATAAAAAAAAAATCTGACTCAGTAACCCTAAGCCTTTCCCTCTAACAAAAGCAAGTCAGGAAGGACTTCAGGAGGCTGTCCAGGAAGTGGTGCTGTTTGTAAGATGGAAAATGGACACCCACGCGGATGCCCACCGGGAGAAGGGCTGAACAAGATGCTGGTGTGTTCATACAAAGCCAACAGGAGAACCGAGTCCATACAGGTCAACTCGGGGAAACCTTAAAGCACAATGTTAAGTGGAACAGTCACAGAATGACGGGCAGGTTAGCACAGAAGCACGCAGAGACAGTGTCTTGCCTCAGGTACCCGCCAGCACAAGGACAGAACATGACAGCAGGGCCTCACACCAAAGTCAAGACGGCCGTCACTCTGAGGCTGAGGAAAAGGAAGCCTCCGCTGTGCCTGCAGTGCTTTGCTCCACTCTGGAAGAAATGAAGCCAGAGCGGCCACTTGGTCGGCTGATGAAGACGCCCACCACCCATCTCAGAGTGCCTGGGTTGGCACCTGACTCCAGCTTCTGGCTACTGTGGACCCGGGAGGCAGCGGCGCTGGGGCAAGCAGGTGGATTCCTGCCGCCTGTGTGGGAGAGACCTGGACGGCGCGCTCGGCAGCGTGCCTGGCTCCGAGCTCCAGCCCGGCCATATCAGTCCTGCCACCAGACATCCGAGCAGTAAGCCAGCAGATGGGAGCTCTCTGTTCCTTTGACTGTCTCTTTATCTTTCTCAAATAAAATATCACATCAAATTAAAATGAAGCAAATATGGCAAAAGGTTATGATGTGCTAAGAAGGTCAGAAGTGTGCAGATATCTGTTATATCGGTTGCTATATGCCATCATTGTTCTAAGAGATAAGCAGAGGAAAAGCTTTCGTCCTCACAATCTCTACAGAGTAGATAACACACTGTTTCCACTCGATTGGATGAAGTAGCCTGCAGCAGGGACATGCATCTGGTGTCAGGAAGCTGTAGCTCTGGACACCTGCTAGGCTGGAGCCCTGACTCCTTTTCCAAGCCAGTTTCCTGCTGATGCAAACCCTGCATGGCAGATGACAGCTGAAGCACACAGGTCCCTGCCACCCAGGAGGATGATCCAGCTTTGAAATCCCGGCTCCTGACCTCAGACCAGCGCAACCCTGGCTGCTGGAGGATTTGGGTCATGAACCAGAAGGTGCAAGATCTCGCAGTGTCAGGTTCAGTCTGTCACCTACACCAGCTGCCTGGTCAGTTCTACCCCAGCCCCATCTCTCCTGCGAACTGGCAGGTGCTGTGGCCTAGCTCAGTCCAGCCTTCACGCACAGGTGGGTGCCTAGTTAGGGTGACCTTCCCAATAAACCCCACCGAACCTAACCTGAGTCCTGGTTTTTGTGTATGACAACAGGTGCTGTGGCCTGGCCTGGCCTATCCTGCATCAAATCTGGCTCTCATGTGCACCCATGGGTGCTGCCACCTTATCCAACCTGGCCTGCCCCCCAGCCCTGGCTCTCATGTTCACCTACAATTGTAGCCTAGCCGGAGCATGCCCACAGTTTCCCCACCAGGCCCACATCCAGCCCTGCATGGCCTTGTGGGTGCTGCAGCCCAAATGGGTGGGTGACTTGACCTGACCCACACATGCACTCCAGATTTTCCTGGTGGACCAACCCCACGTCAGTTCCAGAATGATTATAGTGGCCTTGACTTTGGAAGACCCCAGTATTTCCACATCTGTCCAACATGCGCTCATGTGACCAGCGTTCTTCCCTGGCCAATCTGTAGCCCCACTCCCCACGCCACCCAGAAGGTGCTGGGAGACATGGTGGCTTCTGGAGTGGGGCCAGTGTAGCCTCACCTGGCCCTGCACCCTTCTGCTTTTGTTGGGTGGGGTGGCATCATATTTCAAGTTCTAACATTGTTTTAGTTCATGTTTTCCCTCCTGCTAAAAAGCAAGATGGCTTGCAGGTAGAGATTATGCCACACAGTTCAGTATTTAAGCAGTTATTAAAGAGCCTGGAAGTTTTGGTTTTCAAACTACACTGAGGATAAAGTGAATTTTTTTTCATTTCCCATAACTCTAACTTTTTTTCTTTTCTTTTTCTTCTTTTTTTTTAATGAAAGCATAAAACCAGATAGCTCATTAGCCAACTGGTGAGCAGGGAAGAAAATCTGGCATTCAGCTACAAGAATCAGATTCTTGCTTTGGGCAAAGGCCTCCAGCCAACCCTGCCTCAGAGAAGCAGTCACAAAGAACAGGTTCCTCAGCCTGTGGCTTCCATCCCAGACTAGAGGCAAGTTTCCCACATGCGCCTGTGGAAAGGATGCCTGGCCACACACTGCTTCATTTTATTTTTCAAGCACAGTCATGCATATGAACTGTGATCAATACCAGTATTTGATATCCTAAATACAAAGATGCAGGCAGACAAAACACGCTCAACTTTACAGTAATAGGATGAGGGGTGGAAAATGACAAAGGTTTTTCCAGTCCACCCTACGCCTTTGCTTGCACATACCTCATACTAGCAGCAGAGGGCGCTCCTTAACTGTATTTTTTTATTTCTTTCCAAAAATAAATAAATAAATAAAACTCACCTGCTGCGAAGGAGTAATTTTGGCTCTGTAGGATGTAACACAAGGGGGCAATAGCAATGAACGGATGGATAGCACGAGGTTTTAAATAATTTTCTATGATCCGTGTTCTAAAACGTATCCATTTCCCCTTACTAAAGAAATAGACACACACACACACACACACACACACACATCATTTAAACTAGGAATGTGGGATTTTCATGGGAGAAATAGGCGATTTGCTATGCAGTGTGAAGATTATTAGAGCTGGACTCTCACTAGTGAAATTAAATGTACCTCTGCTATGTGGATTAGCTAGAACAGGAGACGTTCCATACCTTTCCATAAGCAGGAGTAAGAACCATTGGAAGGCTGTGATCTTTATCTTTTTTCTGTTTACAGATAAGGTTCTGGAACTTTGGGGAGCGGTCATTTCACTTGTAGGCCTCACTGGGAACATCCTGAACCCCCATCCCAGAGCCTCTGACCCAGCAGGCCTTGGGTGGGGCTGAAGGTTTGTGGTTACACCAGGTCCCCAGGCGATGGCAATGCAGTCGGACGTGGAGACTAAACTGAGAGTCCCTGGTTCAGAGCTTGTGGTCACCTGCCGGAAGCCTGTCTCGAGGGGCACCATGGTTTGTGCTTGGGGTGACTGTCACTGCAACAGCAGAGCGCCCCAGAGGGGCTGGGTTACAACTTCGAATGAATAAAGGCTTCTAAGTGTTGCCATTATAACTTAGTAATGAGGTGCTGTGGGATTAGGTGAACATCACCTACAGCAAACGCTTTCAGTGGCTTTCATGTTCTCTCCCCCTCTGCCTTTTATTTCTTGTTCTTTATCACAGTATTTAGAATATTTGGTAAAACGTGGACTAGCAATAAGGAGGTCATACCTGTCCCTGCCTCAAGCCCACAGATTAGGACGGACTATAGAGATGTCCACTGAGAATGATGGTGCTGAAGCTCACAGACAATCTCTCCTGACTCCCATCTTCGGTGTCAGCTGTGGCTTTTCTGTACCTGTCTTTATCAGGATGCGAATGTCCCCTTCTATTCTTCGCTTGGTAGGAATTTACTGAATTCTCTCAAATGCATGTATTTCGAGACTCAAATGGTATTTCTCTTCCAGTCCTCTAGCATGGTGATAGATTTTTCAAATGTCCAGCCAACCTTACATTACAGGAATAAAGCCTACTTTGGCAGGAACCATTGCTTTCCAAATAGCATCCAAGCAGTGTAACTGTCAACTTTGGACAGTTTTCCCCCGCAGGAGGCGGAAGGCATGGCAGGCAGCTCTGGGGACACCTGCATCCTAGGCCGAAGTGCCTGAGGCTGAGTCTGCATCCCTTCAGATCCCGCTCCCCGTCCCCGGGCACACTGAGGGGGAAGGCGATGGCTCAACCAGATGGCTCTCTCACAGGAGTTCCCGGCCCCTGGCTTCCGTTCAGCCCAGCTCTGGCTGTTATGGACATTTTGGGGAGTGAACCAGTGAATGGCAGATCTCTCTCTTCCTCTCTGTTGGTCTCCCCAATAAATAAAAAGTCAGCTTCTGTTTTTAAAGCTGGGAGCAACACAGACTCCTCAGTGGATGAGCAGATGAAGAACACGTGGTGTGCACGCACACTGTGGACTAGTACACAGCCGAGAAAAGCCCTGACATTGGGAAGACACTTGGGGACACACGTGAGGTAAGCTAGGCGCAACACAAATGCTGCAGGATTCCATCCAAGTGAAGGACCTGAAGCAGATAAACGGATAGAAACAGAAAGTAGAACAGGAGCTGCCAGAGGCTGCGGGCTGATGACAGGAAAATTGCTCAATGAGTTTCAGCTTTCCAAAATAAAAGCTCTGCGGAGGTGGCTGCACAGGCAACGGGCACCTACTCAATGAACCCGGATGCTATGGTAAGACACTGAGGGTTGCACTAGGTGTAATTTGCTACGGCTGTAGAAAAACAAACCCATCTCCCAACTGTTTCTACAAAGAGCGCTATGTTTTTCACAGAGAGCACTTACTGCTCCTCCCGGCAGCCCCACCCAAGGTCCTCGCAAGTACCTAAGACCACTTCTGAAAATGAGCTCTAAATCACGAGTTTCAATTCCTGACACTGCACACCTCCTTCAGGGAAACTCCGCCCCGAGGGCATTGCTTCTGCAGCCCTGGGGACCAGAGGCAAACTCCACGGCATGTCACAGCCAGCCTTTCCCAATTGTGACCCTCCCAGCCTTGCCCTTGCCCTTCCTATTCCTGGGATGTAGCGTTATCTCACAGCTCTGTAGCCTGGCATATTCCTCCTTTGACTTGCAATGCTTTCTTTAAGATTCAGTTCAAACATAACCTTTCCTGAAAAATCTTTGGGGACCATGAGGGTTGCCTGGTAACACGTTGCATATAAGCCATCCTGAAAAGTTACTTGTTTGCTGCCAATATTTGGGACATACATCACAGTCAGGAAAGTATTGGTGGTTCCTCTTAAATTCAAATTTCCCTGAGTAGCCTGTTTTTCACTTGTTCTCATCCAGCAACCCTACTGCAGGTTTCAGTTCTGAGTCAGTACAGTTCTGTCTGCAGCCCTTCAGGTCTGTAAGTGCCTCAGGGACACGTCTCATCTCTGCCTCCTCCCCAGGCCCCAGCCCCGGTACTGGTAAACACTAAGGCTCACAGAGAGGAGGCAGGGAACTAAACTCGAGTTGGCACGGAGCAAAAGGGGAAGACACTAGGGGACATTTAAGAAATAAAATAAACAAACAAAAAGCCTGTACTGTGTTCTAGGGTAGGCGATGTGGTACGGATGTATTAAACCTCCCCCTTGGGACTGCCACACGCCAGGCAGCAGTTCCTGGTCGGAGTCCCAACTTCTCTGCTTTCCGATCTAGCTTCCTGCTAATGTTAATGTGCCCATATGGCTAACAAATGATCACCCATGTGGGAGGTGGGGAAAGTGATCCTGAAACACAAACAGTTCAAGTTTCCTTAAGACATTGGCAAGTTCACAGTGACTCAGTTGCCCACAGGCCCCTGGCCCAAGATTCTCTCACTTTTTCCTTTGATTGAGAGAGTGATACAGCTGGTCCTACAGATATTCTAATCACTGCACTAGAGGAGTTACTTCTCCGCGCGCAGAACAGGCACAACACAAATGTTTAAGGTAGCTCCAGCAAAGTCAGGACTCTGGAGGGGTCTGTTTAGGGGAATTCCAGGTGCAGACAGGGACCTCCCAGGTGTGGGGCAGACAATGGCTATTGGTTGCCTGTAACTCCTCAGGCCAACCAAAGTCCACCTGGTCCTCATAAAAATCCCCGAAAGAACAGGGCGCCCCTCATCAGGGGAAAGTCGCAGAATGAGCCAGAAAGTTGTGCATGAACTAACTGAACATGCACCTTCCAGTCCCAGTTTGTCTGTAAGAACCTCCACCTCTAACTCTATGCAACCCCAGGGGCTTTGCAGTAAGCACCCACTTTTTTCCTCCTTGACTAACTGATTGGCTTTCTGCTCATCTGGCCGGAGGAGCCTGGCTTTTGTGTCCTGAAGCAACATCTCCAACTAGTCCGGGCTGTTCTGCGACATCACAGGCTCCTGGCTTTGGCCTGGCTCATGGCTATCATGGCCACTTCAAATGAGCCAGCAAATGGAAGCTCTCTTTTTCTTCCTTTCTCTCTGACACTTTTTCTTTCAAATAATTAAATACATCTTAGAAAAAAAAGAAAAAAAAGAGAAAGAAAATAAAAACAGTATTCTTCAAGCAGAACTGGTTCAGTACATTCAAAAATATAGAATCATGACACAAAATGAACCTGTCCAGTCCAATAAGGGTTGATGTTAGGCGAAGGCAAGGCTACATGAAATATCATTATACATTTCTATCTAATTGAAAACTAAATATCTGATTCAGTATTTCATATGTTAGTGGTTTTAAGCAATAAACCATTATCCCTACAAATTGAATCACAAGAGATTGTAATACAATTTAGAGGCTCTTTCATCTTCTAATGGTTCCTTTGTAAAGGGGGTGTGCATGTTCTAGTCACAAACACTTGCTCGGGTGCAGGAAGCCATTTGTCATTATCACTCGGGTAGAGCCCCCATTCCCAGCGCAACATGTCAGAAGGCATTAGTATCGGTCAGCAGTGGTGGTGTTGTTCCAGAGTCACCCAGAAAGGAAGCATTCTTCCCCCTCTTTTTTTTTTTCTCCCACAATCCAGCACTTAGAACATGTGGTGTCGGGACAGGTGCTGTACTGCATGCCATGGAGCCGCCACTCGGGGTGCCGGTTCCCACACTGCAGTGCCTAGGCCACAGTCCCAACTCTCCTTCCGATCCAGCTTCCGGGTAAAGTGCTCAAGTGTTTGAAAGACCAGCTGGAGTTCCCAGGCCCTGTCTGCAGCCCGCCTCATCCTTAGGGCATTGGGGGGGATGAACATGCGAATGGACACTCTGCCACTCCTCTCCTCTTTCTTTTATATAAATAAACATAAGTCAATAAACTTGCAAAAATGCTGTGTTGGGGGTTGGCACCGTGACACAACAGGCTAATCCTCCATCTGCAAGCATCAGCATCCAATATGGGCACTGGCTTGTGTCCCAGCTGCTCAACTTCCTTTCCATGTCCCTGCTTGTGGCCTGGGAAAGCAGTGGCGGATGGCCCAAAGCCTTGGGACCCTGCACCTGCGTGGGACACTCAGAAGAGGCTGCTGGCTTCAGATAGGCTCAGCTTCAGCCATTGTGGCCATTTAGAGAATTAACTAGCAGATGGAAGATCTTCCTGTGTAAATCTCCTTTTCTGATCAAAATGAATAAATCTTTTTTAAAAAGTGTGGTATCAAAGGAATCTCATCTACCAAGTCAAACTGTTGCAAAACATTTTTATGATTAGGCATCAAATCGGATTTCCTCAAATAGTGACTGAATAGCAATTTCTATCATCAGAGAAAATGTTCAGCGAATTTCACAACATATTATAGAATCGTCTTGGTGGAAAAGAAAAAAGCACAGCTGGAAAAAGACCTTTGGTAACCACAGCTGATGACAGGTGGAGGTCACTCATTCTTAGAAAGCTGACCTCCTCCACCCCAACTCCTCCCTCCTGGTACCTCGCCTGAGTTCACTGTGGCTTTTTCAGGTGCTACACTCTGTGTCAGATTTCCCTTCTGACAGGCTGAAAAACCTATTAACCATGTCACCAGAGCCAAGCCCTAAATAATGGATGAGATGCTGGGAAGCTTCATCTTTTTATTAAAACTGAAAACATGAAACTTGAATTTCAGCTGCAAATCAATGTGCAACAGTATCATGACGCACATCCTCTGTCCCAGAACACTCTGTTTAGCCCCTTTCCAAACTCCTCTGAAGGCTCCACCCAAGTCCCACCTCCACCACAAAGCCTTTCACCACTATTTGTTGTTTTTTTTTCAAGATTTATTTATTTTTATTGGAAAGGCAGCTATACAACGAAAAACTGAAAGATCTTCTATCTGCTGGTTTACTCCCCAAGTGGTTGCAATGGCCGAAGCTGAGCTGATCTGAAGCCAGGAACCAGGAGCTACTTCCAGATCTCCCATATGAGTGTAGGTTCCAAGGCTTTGGGCCATCTTCCACTGCTTTCCCAGGCCACAAGCAGGGAGCTGCATGGGACGTGGAGTGGCCTCCTAAAATCTGTGATGCAGACAGGGCACCGGAGTTTCACTCATGAGTAAAGAGAGTTGAAGCCAATGAAAGGAAGCCACTGACTCGAAGTAACAAACTCCATTGCAAAAAGGGGGGCGGCTGGGGGCTGGAATCCAATCCAAGCTAGTATTTTTTTTTTCAGCAGACTGACAAGAGTCTTGGGCGTGAGGAAGCTGTTCAGACTCAGGGGATTGCACTTTCAATCCGCAACGTTTAAAAATGCCCATGGTGGAGGCCAGCTCAGTGGCACAGTAAGCTAACACTCTGTTTGTGGTGCTGGCATCCCATACGGGTGTCAGCTTGTGCCCCGGCTACTCACCTCTGATCCAGTTCCCTGTTTATGGCCTGGGGAAACAGCAGAGCATGGCCTGAATCCTTGGGCCCCTGCACCCACGTAGCAGACCTGGAAGGAGCTCCTGGCTTTGGATCAGCTAGTTTTGGCTGTTGTGGCCACTTGGCGAATAAATCAGTGGATAGAAGATCTTGTTCTGTGTTTTTTTTCTGTAACATTGCCTTTTAAATAAAAATAAATCCTTTAAAAAACATTTTAAAAAAATCCATGGTATGGCTGAAGAGAGGGGCTTACATAAGCCACACATGAAAAAAAAAATCCTGAATTACAATGTTACAGTTTCAACAACAACAAGCATTAGCTTTTGTCCCCGGCAAAAATGCTGTAAAGCCGAGGACTTGGAGGCTTCTTGGAATTCAGGAGATGAATGAGAGTGTCACCCAGCGGCAGACTGACGCATCTCCTGGTTGGCTGGCTCCAGTTCCTTGCATTCTCATGAGACCATGTACCTCCAGGCCGCTCCCTTCTGGCAGGGGTACTTTGCTTTGCCTTTCAGCACTTTCTGCCCCGGGTGCTACCTTCTCATCAGATTCCAAGATCAGACGAGACTGGGCACATTCAGGGTGCTATGGCCGTAGACTCTCATCAGATTCCAACGCGAAGCGCCATAGTCCTGGTTGCTTTATTTTCACTTCCTTTAGAGGCAGAGACAGATAGAGGGAGCTCTTCTCCGATGTCTACCACGTGCGGGCTAAAGGCAGGAGTTCAGACCTCAGTCCGGTATTCCATGTGGCTGGCAGGACCTCAACAACTCAAGCCACCATCTGCTGCCTCCCAGGGTGCTCGTCAGCAGGAAGCTGGATGGAAGTGGAGTGGGCTAGGACTTGAACCATGCACTCAGGCATGGGGTCCTCAGGCATGGGTGGGCGCCACTCATTCACCCCTAAAACATCTACTTTTCAAGGGAGACTTTTTTCCAATCACTCTGACTAGCCTAGTCATTGTCTAATGATTGTTGCTATTGTATCATTTCTTGTTGCCCTTGGCAGTACCTGAGTTAATGGCTTTTGCTTTTATTGTATACATTCCACCACCGTACACGTTAGCTCCTTAAGGCATGGGCTCTGGGTATCCTGCTTATCACTTCATCCCCAGCACATGGAACAATGGCTGAAGTGTGGCTGGTGCTCCACAAACACTTGTTGATTGATACCTCTGTTATTCATTTATTTATCTTCAAAGGTCTGGAAGTATTTCTTTTTTAAACACATATTTATTATTTATTTATTTTTTGAAAAGGCAGACTTGCAGAGAGAGAAGGAGAGACAGAGAAAGATATCTCCCTGCATTGGCTCACTCTCAGATGTCTGCAACAGCTGGCGGTGGGCCAGTCTGAAGCCAGGACTCTGTACCTTCTGGTTCTCACATGCGGGCATGGGGCCCAAGGACCCGGGTCATCTCTCACTGCTCTCCCAGACCCTAAGTAGGGAGTGGACTGGTTGTAGGCCCGATACCTCTCTTTAAATGGGTTATTTTCTTTTTTTATGTGATTGTTATAATATTAGCAGGGACCTTGAAAAGAAATATAAATTATTAAGCAAAGAAAAAAAAAAGAACATGAGAAAACTTTAAAGAGCAACACTAAATACCAAGGGAAGGGAAGAACCCAGGCTTTTCAGTTTTAGCAAATATTTACAGAGCCCCTTGTGGGTCATCTAGGTCTCTTCATAATCTTTCCTTCACAAAGATGAAACAGACGGAGGATTTGGACGGAAATCCTCTCAGAGCTCATGCACAGAACATTGTAATCCTCTGCAAGCCTCTTTTTTTTTTTTTTTTTTGTTAAATGTGCTTGTGACAGTGCAGTTTTATATTCATGCCTCAATTTTGTTTACTTAAAATTTTACTTTTAATATTTTTTACACAGATGAAAGGGATGCATGCCCATGTGGACCACTGAGTAGAGTGGGGAGGGTCAGGTATGAAGGAAGGTAGGTGGAGCAAGCATTTCAGATTTTTTTTTTAAATTTCTCTTGCGTCCTCAGGAGAGGAGGGGAATAGGACAGCTCCTTAAAGTCAAGCTACATCAGCACCCAGCGATGGGGGACAGTATCTGATGACACCCCAGAGACCCTGACATGAGGACAAGTGTTCTGACAGTGTTCCTTCAATGGTTTTGATAGTTTTGAGACATTGTCGACTTCATTGCTCCAAGGGTTGAGAAATTCTTTCCAGGGTTTACTGGTTGACAAAGTCCACTTTAGCTCATCTGCAGACCCAGGAACATGCTGTAAAGCTTGGCCAGAAGTTGCAACCTGTTCTGTCGGGACGGTCAGAGTCCTTGCTGGCCTAGATGAGCCGGCCAGCAGAAGTGGCAGCCTAGCCCAGCCTGACTTGCCCGCAGTCCCAGCTCTCTCTCTCACCAGTGGAAGCAACGGCCCATCAAGGACGTCACTGAAGTTTCCCCACCAGGTCTGCTCCCAGCACCAGAGCTCACTATGCCGAAACTTCAAAATGACCAATCTTAGATGCTCTGGTTCCATTTAGTTTATTGAAACAAAAGAACCATCTGTACAGTATTGGACAAGGAGAGACACAATCACATTGACTTCATATTTCAAAACAAGAATGGTCAGGACCAGAATAGCATTTGGATATTATGGTTATTTATGAAAAGGTTGTGTAATTACTTATGCAGAGATTGCAAAACTGAATCATCAAGTATAAAATATACTACACTTCTCAAGCCAACAAGGATGGCTCAAAGAGGTACAGGCAAAGGTGTTTTGCCTGGTGGTTAAAACACCTGTAAGGTGCCATGTCCCACTTCTAGAGCACCTGTTTTTTTTTTTTTTAATATATACTTTTTTTTAAAAGACTTATTTATTTTTATTGCAAAGTCAGATATACAGAGAGGAAGATCTTCCATCCGATGATACACTCCCCAAGTGAGCGCAACGGCCAGAGCTGCGCCGATCCGAAGCTGGGAACCTGGAACCTCTTCCGGTCTCCCACACGGGTGCAGGATCCCAAGGCTTTGGACCGTCCTCGACTGCTTTCCCAGGCCACAAGCAGGGAGCCGGATGGGAAGTGGAGCTGCCGGGATTAAAACCAGCGCCCATATGGGATCTCGGGGGCATTCAAGGTGAGGACTTTAGACGCTAGGCCACGTTGCCGGGCCCAAGCACCTGGGTATGACTGCTGGCCCAGCTCCTGGTCCCAGCTTCCTGCTAATGAAGCTGCCACCAACCAGGAGGCTCAGATTAAGTTCCTGGCTCTTGGCATTAGCCTTAGCTCTCCTCTGCACTGTGGGCAATTGGGAAGTAAATAGAAGCTGGAAGCTCTCACTCTGTTTATATACATTTTCTCTATCAAGTAAATGAAACAGAAGGCTATAGAGTCCATTTAACATAAAACATACATGAATGTATATAATATTGAGAAAATATATTTTAATCCTTCACCGTCTTCAGAATTTTCATATCTGCATGAATGTTTCGCTATTCTTTTATTTTCAATGAAAGAAAGATAAAGCCAGACAGAAAGATGTCTTCCATCTGTTAGTTTACTTCTCAAATATTCACAAGAATTGGGGCTGGGTTAGGCTGAATCTAGGCTCTGTAACTCGCTTTGGGTTCCCCGGTGGGAGGTGGGAACCCTGTGCCTCCTAGAGCCTGCATCCACAGGGAGCTGGACCTAAAGCCAGGCACTGTTACTAGGAAATGTGAGAGTCTCAACTGAAGTCTCATCTGCGGTGCCAGACACATGTTCAGTATCCTTTATATTTTATACGACCCTATTATAAACATGATATACTGACTGCGGCTAGATTTTGATTTTTAAAAAATATTCATTTGAGAATTTGGTTCATCAAACATATACGACAGCCAGGGGACTAAAACCATGAGCAGGGAATTCAAGCCTTGCCTTGCAAGTCGATGCAGGAACACAATTACGTGAGCCATCATGCTGCCTCCCAGGGTCTGCATTAACAACAAGCTGGAGCCAAGAGCCAGAGCTAGCACCAAACCCAGGCACTACGATACGGGATGCAGGCACCTTAACTGTTTTTTTTTTTTTAAGATTTATTTATTTTTATTGGACAGGAAGATTTACAGAAAGAAGGAGAGATAGAGAGAAAAATCTTCCATCTGCTGGTTTATTCCCCAAGTGGCCGCAATAACTGAAACTGGGCCGATCCGAAGCCAGGAGCCTCTTCAGGTCTCCCACGCGGGTTCAGGGTCCCAAGGCTTTGGGCCATCCTCCACTGCTTTCCCAGGCCACAAGCAGGGAGCTGGAAGGGAAGTGGAGCAGCCGGGATATGGGATCCTGGTGCATGCAAGGCGAGGACTTTAGCCACTAGGCTATCACGCCAGGGCCCCTTAACTGGTATCTTAACCACAAGGCCTAATGTTCACTCCATTTTGATTTTTTAAAATACAGCTCGGCAATCTTTATCTTTTAACTGAGATGTTTGATCCATTTATATTTAATTCGATTACCAAAACATATGGGTTTAAACATACTGAGTCGATGCCATGGTAAACCACCCCAATTTTCTTCTGCCGAAGTGGCACATTCACTCCCTGGGCTGCTGGAGTCTAGGTAGTAAGCAGCTCTCAGCTGAGTCGGTTTTTAGGCTTTGCCCTCGGCTAGAGTACCGCTGCCGGAGGTCAGATCTTCCTGGAGGGGTGGGGTGAGGGTGCGCTTCTGCAAGTACTGACAGGCCAATGAGGTCGGTAGGAAGATCCAGGACCTTTACAAGGTCATCCCTGCCTGGGTCTTTGTTACAGCTGCACTGCAGTTCTCCTCTGGCCTAATCTGCCTCTTCACTTCTTCCAGATATTATTCCTTAGAAACCACTCCAATAAAGGTGCTGCTCCAGGTCGGCTTCCCAGGGAGTTTAATCAACAGCACTTATTATCTTACTGTGCCTTTTCTACTTATCCTGCCTGTTGCATATTGTTTTTGTTGGTTTGTTTTTCGCCTATTGTTTTTTGCCTTCTAGTCAACTGAGTTGTTTTTTTTTTTAAAGAAACAAAGAATCAGGCTTTATTTTTGCTGTTATTTTTAATATGGGTACTATATTGCACACATCTGTTAGTCTTAATTCAGTACAGCCGAAATGGAGAAATGAGTTGAAACTCAACGAGAGGGTACTTTCGCTTACCCTTGCTGGCATGTTTCAAATCACCCAGCTGAGTGTTTAATTTTATTATCATCTCAATTGTTCCTTTATTAGTTTGACAATGATGCACCCTTTCTGTTTTAGAAGTTACCCTAGGAGGGTCGGGATGGTGGAGTGGGGTGAGGACACGTTTGAACGGCCGGAGAGGCATTTGGTCGGGATGGGGCGGGGGGGGGACGTGTTCTGGGATGTGGGGGGGTACAGAGCAGCAGCAGAGGGGTGCCTGGAGGCTGACAGGCACGGGAGGGCAGCGGACAGAGCAGTGTAGTGTTGTGGCTGATGCTCCGGCGGCATTCAGCTGACAGCGATCTGGGCTCCACCAGCAGCTGGAGCTCCACCAGCAACTAGGTGGGAGGGGACCTTCGCTGGGAGCTTGGGGGGTGAGCCCAGGCGGAGAGCTGTCCTTCCTGCTGGTCCATTTGATTTGACCAGGAGCAGAGACAGAGCAGCAGATCCCAGATGGACAGTGTGAGAACAGGGTGGATTTCACAGCCCAGTCAGCCCCCTAGAGCCGAATTGGGAAGCCATTTTGCGTAAGGAGGCAAAGGCAACGGGAAGGACTGAACGCATACTGAGCTGGGAGTGAACGCGTTTCTGACTCAGTGAACAGCAGCGTGGCATTCTGCAGGTTCCACCCAAGACAGGTCTCGGTAGCTCTCAGACCTGACGGCCAGCAGATCAAGAACTCTAGTAGTGGTACATCAGGTACCATTTTGTACACTGTGGCAATAGCTTTAGGACTGTAGGGGACAATAGTGAACTGCGCATGTGCTGAGCTTGCGAGAATTCACTGAGGTCCGTGGATAGCACTGGTCCCACTGGAAACTAATACCGACTGTGGCATTGTATGGGTCAAAATATGTCCATGTAGCACCCAGACCTAACGTCCAACAGGTTCTGACAAGATCAGTGCCACCAACAACCTAACTATATAGGATGCCTGGTATTTCTCTAATCCTGGGACCTGCTCCAACCGGAAGTGGGAGAAAGGTTGCAGAGACAACAGTGCAGCCTCAGCACAGTATCACAGGAGGTGGAGAGTGGTGAGCCATGAGCTGGGGCTATGGAGACCATGGTGGAAATCTGACATAAGAACCCAGACCTGGAACTCGCTGGAGGTTGTGGCACAAGTGGCTGCAAGCAAAGAGTTGTGTACCAACTGCAACAAGTAAAATCGCATTGTAGACCTGTGGGTGACACAGCTTAGAAACCTGCCCCAAGGAGAAGACTCTGCTAACCAGAAGTGCAATGACCAAGAACAAAAGAAGAGACAAAAGCACAATGAATATTACTGAAAACTCGCCTGCAAAGGAGCAAAACCCTATGCCAACCTCAGAGTTAACTGAGGAAGACATCGAGAAAATGGGGCACACAAATTCATAAAACTCATTTTAAAGCTTCTGATCAACAATGAGAAGCACATACAAGAGTTCAAAGAATTTAAGGAAGCAATAAAACAAATCAAGGCTGATATATCAGAAATTAAGAATACAGCAGAGCAAATTAAAAGTACAATGGAGGGCCCAGCGGCGTGGCCTAGTGGCTAAAGTCCTCGCCTTGAACGCCCCGAGATCCCATATGGGCACTGGTTCTAATCCCAGCAGCTCCACTTCCCATCCAGCTCCCTGCTTGTGGCCTGGGAAAGCAGTCGAGGACGGCCCAATGCATTGGGACCCTGCACCCGTGTGGGAGACCCGGAAGAGGTTCCTGGTTCCCGGCTTCGGATCGGCGCAGCACCGGCCATTGCACTCACTTGGGGAGTGAATCACTGGATGGAAGATCTTCCTCTCTGTCTCTTCTCCTCTCTGTATATATGACTTTGACTTTGTAATAAAATAAATAAATCTTCAAAAAAAAAAAAAGTACAATGGAGAGTCTCCAAAATAGAATGAAGCAAGCAGAAGAAAGAATCTCAGAACTGGAGGATGTTTCCTATCATCGGGGGAAGCAAGCAGAGAACTGGAAGCAGAGCTGGGTCAGGCCAAAAACAGTATTGAAGAATTTAAAGACACTATTGGGAGGCCAAATATGGGAGTTGTGGGAGTCCCAGAGGGTGCAGAGAGAGAAGCTGAGTTTGCAAATGTATTTAATGAAATAATAAAGAAAAATTTCCCTAATCTGGAGAAAGAATTAGGAAACAAGATCCAGGAGGGGCACAGAACTCCCAACAGGCTTGATCAAAAGCAAGCTTCACCAAGACACATGATCTTCAAGTTCTCTTCAATTGAACATAAGGAAAAGATCCTGAAATGTGCACATGAGAAAAATCAATTGACATATAAAGGAATGCCAATTGAACTCACAGGAGACCTCTCACAGGAAACTCTACAGGCCAGAAGAGAACGGAGTGACATATTCCAGATTCTAAAAGAAAAAAATTGTCGGCCTAGGATAACATATCCAGCAAAGCTTTCTCTCTTTGAAAATGAAATAAAATTCTTCCACAGTAAAGAAAAGTTGAAAGAATTTGCCTCTTCCAAACCTGCCCTACAAACGATACTTCAAGATGTGCTCTTCTCAGAAAAGAGGAATAGCACCTACCAAACCAAAGGCAAATGGGAAGAACATCCCAGTAAAATGACAACAGAAGATGAGGGCAATTTGGGAGCTGGACTAATCTAGCTCCGTTCTGCTGCCATGGAGCTAGGACAAGTCAGGGCGGATTCCATTCTTGGGGCTGGGGACAGACTGAACCACTCCGCAGGGTGGCAGCTGCGGGGAGGCGTCTCTGCTAAGTGGGATCTGGCTAGGGGCTCAAGCCAAAACCATCCCGCAAAGCAGTGGATGAGCCCTTGGTTTCGGGTGGCCAGTGTACCAATTGGCGGCGAGCTCTGGGGTTTTTATGATTTGTAATAGCTGCTAAGGGACACTCATGAATTAGACCAACTTTAGTATAGGTGAAACATGAATTCCTGGCGATTGCCAGTGATAGGGACATGTAACTTTGCGCTTGCACCTGCTGGTCTATTTTAGTCATGGATGCTGGGCCACAGTGTCTGGGGCAGAGGCCAGGACAGGTGAGGGCCTGAGACAAGCTGAATCAGAGCAGCCACTGTCGGGTGCGTGATCTGCAGCTAGGAGCAGGCCAAGTTGGAGAGCTGGGGGGACACCCTAACTGGGTTGAGGTTCCCACCAAGGGGCACGTGTGCTGGAACGGGGGCTGCATTCTAACTAGGAAACAGTGGCAGTCTCCCATGGCACTAGTGTGGCTGGGATTGGATGCACCGGGCCGGGCCAGACCCCACCATCATCTGGCGTCCTAGGGAACCAGGGTAGAGGTGGGACTGGCTAGGCTAGGTCTCAATCCCCTACTGAGCCATGTGTGAGCTGTACATGGGTATGCACGAGCCATGGCTGGGCTGAAACATCCAACAACAAGAACCAGAATGGGGTGAAAGCCAGCCAAGAAAAGCCACTGTTCGAGTTTGCTAGTACAGAGTCCGACACCGACCATCACACCAATCAGTTTATGCTCATGCTGGTCGTTGGGATTGCTGGGTTCGTTCTGTTTCCAGCCCTGTCTTCCTCGTGAACCAACGGGTGTTGTAGTCCAGCTCGATCTTGCCCACTTCATATTTGGTCCTCAGGCAAATCAGTTGGAGCTGCAGCCTAGTTGGGGAGACTCCCCATAATCCCTACCAGTTCTGCCCCCTACCCTGGTTCCCATGCTTGCCAGTACGCACTGCAGGCTTGTCAAGTCTGTCCCTGTTTAGCTCTCGCACGTGTCAATAGGCATTGAAGCCCAGCTCAACCCAACCAACCTACTATCCAGCCCACACACCTACTGGCAGGTGCCCTTCTGTACAGCCACCCCTGCCCCTGTCCTGGTGTTCGTGCTGTCCAATGAGAGTGGTAGCCCCGAAGGAGGTGCCCACAATTTCCCTTCTAGGCTACACTCACTCCCAGATTATGCACTGTCCAGGTAGTTCTGGCATTTGACTTGACAGAATTAGCTCCAAGTGCCAGCCTCTGCCAGCTAGTACTGCGTCTAGCCCAACCAACCTTCACCCACTCTAGTTTTTGCTTGCACCAGTCGGAACAGTCAGCCCACCATGGCCCTTCCCTTATCTAGCCCGCATGAGGCCACAGGTGTTATAGCCCTGCCTATTCTGATCTGCCCCCATCCCAACTCACACTTTCCAATGGAAGTAGTTGTCCAGCAGGGGAGCCCTCATTCCCCTGTCAGCTTTGCCTCCTCCCCCTGATTATCACATGTGCTGTTTGGGCGCTGCAACCACATCTGGTACGGCTCATCTCACCTTGGCATTCCTTAGTGTGTACTAGTATGTGTCGCAACCGGATCTGGCTCAACCCACACTCTGTTCTGGCGCTCGGACTCACCAGCGGGTGATGTGAACAGGTTCAGCCTGGTCTGCCCCCAATCCATGCCATGTGTATACCAGTGGGATAATTTCCATAGCCTGTTGGAGATCCCTCCAACTGAACTGCTGATCTTAGAACCCCAACCATGAAGAGACTGTCAGCCAGTGGATTCTGAATAGGATTCATTGCGATTGGAACTGAGAGATTAGCAGCAATACAGAATTGATGAACTGTCAAAACTGTATGACCAGGACCCTCAGAGCGCGCCTCCCGTTGGGGATCTGGGATGGGTGGGAGGTTGGGTGGGGCTTTTCCCTTTGTTTTTTTCCCTGACCCCAGATACAGGGTAAAATGATAATGATGTGGAAACAATGGTATTACCCACTTTCACCCTGTAGCCCTTGACACTTTGTTCCCTAATCAACTAAGTAAGATTATTAAAAAATAATATAAAAAGATAAAAAAAAAAGAAAAGCCACTGTTCCTTCTAGGACAGAAAGTGAACTGAGAAAGGCTGGCTCATGGACCCCCTGGCATGCGCAAAATAAGTGCAAGAAGTACAATAGGAAACAGCCCAGAATAGGCCATGGAAAGTTTCCCAATGGCATACATTTGGCATGTGTCAGGGGTGGACCAGGCTGAATCAGTTCATGTCATCCACTGGCAAACCCAAACACCAGAACAGAGTGTGGGTCGGGCCAGGTTAGGTCACGACAAAAACCAGTGCACAATATGGAATGCCAGGGTGAGATTGCCTGTACTGGATCTGAATGCAGCACCCAACCAACACGCGTGAGAACCAGGAAGGGAGAGGGCAGAGCCAGCAGGGGGATTGAGGGGCTGGTCCCCTCGCCGGACAGCTACTCCCCTGGAGAGCGTGGGCTGGGATGGGGACAGACCAGACTGGGCAGGCCTGCAACACCTGAGCGCCACATGTGGACTAGATCACGGAAAAGCCAGGCTGGGCTGATTATTCCTGCCGGTACAAGCATAAATTGGAGTGGGTGAAGGTTGTTTGGGCTTAGCCGCAGACAGCTGGCAGAAACTGGCACTGGGGGCTAATTCTGTCAAGTCAAACCCAAGGAGTGCATAAACCGGGACTGAGAGAGACCCGGGAGGGAAGTGGAGGGTTCCCCCCTCTTGGGTCACTACTCCCGCGGGAGGGCATGAAAACTAGGACGGGGGCTGGGGTGGCTAGACAGAGAGGCACTCAACAACATCCGTGAGGGGTGCATAGTTGAATTGGTTGGAGGGAACTAAGCTTCAATGCCCATTGACAGGTACGGGAGCCAAATGGGAAGCGGGATAGACTGGACTGGTCTGCTATACATACTGGCAGGCCAGGGTGGGGACGGGCCTGGTGGGGGTTATTGTAGGTCACCCCGATTGGGCTGCAGACCCCACTGGTTGATGAAAGGGTCGAGTACGTGCTGGGCGGAGCCAGGATGAACTGCAACACCCATTGGTTCCAGTGCAAGTCGGGGAGAGCAGAACCAACCCAGCAATTGCAACCACCAGCTGATCATGGAGATGGACTGTGCTGGGCCCGGTACTTGCTAGAGTATACAGGAATCTGATCTGGGAATACCTCAGAGTTTCTGTGGGGATCTCCCCAATCGAACTGCTGGACTCAGAACCCTAGCCAAGAAGGGACAGAGGACAGAACAAATCAATCAACCACCTCAGCTATATGTTGGGCAGTGAAATACTGGGCAAATGAAGACTCTATGATGGACTGTGACAATCAGTGGATTCTTCAATGACCTCATCGAGCTGGGAGTGGTGAGATTGGCAGTGATCCATAACTGGAGAACTATTAAAACCACTTGAGCAAGTATCTCAGAGCATGCCCCACATCCGGCACTTTGGGCGGGTGGGAGACTGGGTGGGGCTTCTCCCTCAATATCCCCCTTTACCTCAGATGCATGAAGGAAACAATATGGACATAAAAGTCTTGCCCACTTCCCTATAGCCCCTGAACCTTTGTACCATAATTAACTATGTAAAGATTGTCAACAATAATAAAATAAATAAATAAATAAATAAAAAATGACAACAGAAGACTAAACCAATGAACAACCCATTCCTAAAATGATAAGATCAAAGTAACATCCATACATATTAACCCTCAATGTAAATGGCTTAAGCTCAATCAAACGTCATAGATTGGTAGACTGGATTTAAAAACAAAACCCATCTATTTATTTTCTAGAAGAGACACATTTCACCAACAAAAATCAGTGGAAACTACATCACATGGGTTTTGTTGTTTTCTGTTAGTTTCATCTCTTCAAAACATTTTCTTCTGCTTAAATCATTCAATGACTCCTAGATCATACAGTAGCATCATTTTCTGCAAGAAGGTTCTTGATTTTCATTTCTTCAGCTGCATGTTAGTCATTTAGCAGCATGTTATTTAACTTCTTGGTGTCGTTAATTTCTTTTTTCTCCCTGATGTTGATTTTGTTTTGTGGTTTTTCATTTAACGGGATGTATAGTAGCTGTGTAATGGAGCCTGTCATATCTAGTAACACGTCATTTAACTTCATGGCATTGTAAATTTCTATTTTTCTTTCTGTTGTTGATTTTGTATTATGACTTTTCATTTAAGGGGATATACAGTAGCTGTGAAATGGAGACTAACATCCAGATGTGAGGACACAATGTAGTATGCATTTCTACTTCCAGACAAAGATGGACTTACAATGAAACTGTTTACTCTATCTTGACAACAGGATGCTGGACTCTCTGCCATTGTCCATGCCCGCAATGATGGACATATGACTGTGTATGAAGAACTATATTTTTATAATGATATAGAGGAACTAGGTGGAGGAGAGGGAATTGGGGAGGGGATAAGGGAAATGCCAGGAGCCTATGGAATTGTATCATGAGATGATAATAATAATAATAAAATGTAAAAAAAAAAGTTACCTTAGAATAATTCCTTGAATAGCCTAAAAAGATTGATATTTTTACCATGCTCTTCAATATTGCATTAAACATTAATTAATAATATATTAAACATTTTCACTTGAAATTTGTATGTACCTCACCTAAGTGAAATCACACAATGTTATTCCTCTGGTTTATTTCATCTAGTATACTGATTTCAAAGTCCATCCATGTTGCACATGTTAGAATGTCATTCTTAGGGCTAACGTTATGGCAGAATGGGAAAAGCTGCTGCCTTTAACGCAGGCATTCTGTAGGGGTGCCAGTTTGAATTTTAGCAACTCCACCTCTAATCCAACTCCCTGCTGATGGCCTGGAAAAACAGCAAAGGATAATCTAAGTCTTTGGGCCTCGCACTCACATGAGCGACCCAGAAGAAGCTCCTGGCTCCTGGCTTCAGTATGGTTCAGCTCTGGCAACTGAGGCCATTTTGGGAGTGAACCAAATGGATGGATGGAGATCTCTCTTTTCTTGTCTCTCACTATCTCATTCTACTTTTCAAATAAATAAAATAAATCTTTTAAATAAAAAAGAATTTCATTCTTTATAAAGGTTAGATAGGCTAATCTTTCAACTTCAAGTACCAGCATCCCATAAGGCACTAGTTCATGTCCCAGCTGCTCCACTTCTGATCTGGTTCTCTGTTAATGGTTTGGGGAAGCAACAGAGGATGGCCCAAGTCCTTGGGACCCTGTGTCTATGTAGGAGACCCAGAGGAAGTGCCTGGCTCCTGGTGTCAGATCAGCTTAGCTCTGGCCATTGGCATCATTTGTGAAGTGAATCAGTGAATGGAAGACCTTTTTCTCTCTGTTTCTCCTTCTCTGTAATTTATTTTAAATAAAAATAAATACATCTTAAAAAAAAGAAAGGGCTAGTCAATACTCTAAAATATATTTATATGTGTTTGTTTACTCATTCATCTGGTGAAGAACAATTGAGTTGTTTCTACCTTCTGACTGCTTTGAATGTCAGCATGGCTACACACCGGTGTGTATAGGAGGGCTCCTGGTTTTTCAGAAAACATGCTGGCTTCTTGACCACCTTATACAAAGTTCTGTTTCTCAAGCCCCAGAACCAGCAATTTCCCCTAGGGTAATAGAAAATTCCCCCAGAGAAAAAGAAACCAGAAAAGTCAGCTGACCCTTTGGGACCTTACCCTGAGCACGGGATGCTAAGGTTCCCAGCCTTGGTTGAACTCTATCAGCGTCTTATTTCCCAGCCCCACAAGACAGCATCTGTCAGGGCAAATGTCTCTGGAAAAGGCACAAATACCAGGCTCACCTCTCTCAAACCCTACCCTGCCCAGTTCACAATCAACTAACCCTGTGTTATTGTGTTGCCTCTTGGAATTTTTTAAATACACCAGAAAGAAAAGGAGTTATTTATCTATTTATTTGAAAGGAAGAGGCAGGAGGAGGGGATGAGACTGAGAGGGAGTGAAAAGAAAGAGAAGCAGAGAGACAGACGGAAAGAGAGAGAGACTGGTCTTCTTTTCTGATTTACTTCCTAATTATCTGCAACAGCCAGAACTAGTCAGGCCAAAGTCAAGAGCCTAGAACTCCATTTCAGCCTCCCATGTGAGTGCAGGGGTCCAAGCACTCAGGCCATCTTCTGCCGCCTTTCCTGTGTGTTAGCAGGGAGCTGGATCAGAAGCGCAGCAGCTGGATTCAGATAATGGGATGCCGACATTCCAGTTGGCAACTTAACTTGCTGTGCCACAATCCCAGCCTTTGATATTAACCCCACAAACCCTATGTAATATTAGTACTAACTTAGCCCAGTACTGCTGACTTTAGTATTAACAGCTATGGTAGTTCTTTCTTTTTTTTGATTTGTTTATTTTTATTGGAAAGTCAGATTTACAGAGAAAAGGAGAGACACAGAGAGGAAGATCTTTTTTATTTTAATTTTTTTTTTATATTTTTTTTTTAATTTTTTTTTTTTATTAATTTTATGTGACACAGTTACATAGATACTTGGGTTCTCCCCACCCCTCCCCAAACCCTCCCACCATGGTGGATTCCTCCACCTTGTTGCATAACCACAGCTCAAGTTCAGTTGAGATTCCCCCATTGCAAGCGTATACCAAACATAGAGTCCAGCATCTTATTGTCCAGTCAAGTCAGAGAGGAAGATCTTACATCCACTGGTCCACTTCCCATATGGCTGCAATGGCTGGAGCTAAGCTGATTTGAAGCCAGATCTTCCAGATCTTCCACATGGGTGCAGAGTCCCAAGGCTTTGGGCTGTCCTTCATTACTTTCACAGGCTATAGACAGGGAGCTGGATGGGAAATGGAGCAACTGAGAACCAACTGATCTCCATATGACATGTTGGTGCCTGCAGGCAGAGAACTAGCCAGTTGAGTCAATGCACTGGCCCCTATGGTAGTTCTTTTATTACAACAATTTTTAAATTTGGGGGCTAATACCATGGCATAGTATGCTAAGTCTCTGCCTGTGGCACTGGCATCACATATGGGTGCTGGTTCATGTCCTAACTGTTTCTCTTATGATCCAATTCCCTGCTTGTGACCTGGGTCCTAGCACCCACATGGGAGATCTGGAGGAAGCTCCTGGCTCCGGACTTCAGTTCAGCTCAGCTCTGGCCATTTCAGCCATTTGGGGAATGAACCAACAGATGTAAGACCTCTCTGTCTCTTCTCTCTGTAACTCGGCCTTTAAAATGAAAATAAAGTGTGTGTGTATATATATATACACATACATATATATATTAAGAGGCAGAGAAAAAGAGTGGCTTACTTCTCCAATGCCTTTTCCCACTGTTCCCAATGCTTGGTAACAGCCAGGTGGCCAAGATCAGCACCCAAAGGATCTCAGCCTGGGTCTCCCACATGGGTGGTGGGAACCCAACTGTTACGGCTATACTGCTGGGGATCTGCTGGAGTCAGGGGGTGGCCAGCCAGGACCCAGGAGCCTGGAGGTGGGACATGGGGTCCTAACCAGCATCGTCATCCTGAGTCCATATGAAGTACTGCTGGCCCCCCAGAGTAGGCTTCAAGAACAGAATCTGAAATGCACAGTAACCATAATAATCTTTTTTAAAAAGTCTTAGAAAGAATAAAAACTATAGATTTTAGATTAAAAAAGCTTTTTTCTTATCTTTATATTCTAGAAAGATAATATTACAGTATGCTAGAATGAAGCATGTTTCCATTCCATAGAAAGAAAAACCAAAGTGAAAAAAAAATGAGGCACTTCCAATGCAATTTTCCATAACAGAATATGTTGCTACATTTTGAAGGACACAGTATCTACTCCATTTCATTTGGGCTTAACCTCTCGGCAGACACCTTGCGACAGTGGTGATAGGATGTATTTCCTTGACATTACGTGGACTTTCTCCCTTTTGGAGGTTGCTCAGAAACGCGTAATTGGAAAGTTAGAGAGCCCAGAAGTCTTCAGCGTTTAAACTTATATTTGCAGAAGCACCTCCCCAGGGGGACAGCTTATCCACAAAATACCTATTCATGTGCGCCCGAGGCAGCACAGAATGGTAACCCCAAGGAAGGAAAGTGAACATTTCGAAAAGTTTTGTGGGTTTTTTTTTTTTTTGTGCATTATTCTGCTCAATTATGTAACTCCTGTCTCCTCCTCCACGGAGTTTTGTAGGGGCCTTTTTGTTGGTTGCACTTAACTGTCACTTCCTCAGACCAGGGTCACATGCAAGCATGAAGTTTATGTAGAAGAGCAAATACTGCCTCCATCATCTTGGGCAACTTTTTCTCTCTCTCTGGATGAAGCTGGACGGAGGGGAGGGATTCAGAACATTATTTTGAGTGTTAATGAACATATGAAGTACCCAGCACACTGAATGGCCTCTGTGGTCCGTACTATCTTAAAATGTCTTTAGGATCTAGCATGGGCAATGGAATGGATATAGGATTGATAGGTTTGAACCCTGATTTGTTACTTAACAAACAAAATTTTTGAAAGGCAGATTTACACAAAGAAGGAGAAAGAAAGCTTTTCCATCTGCTTGTTCACTCCCCAAATGGCTGCCAACAGCCAGAGCTGGGCTGGTCCAAAGCCAGGATCTAGGAGCCTCCTCTGGGTCTCTTACATGGGCTCAGGGTCCCTTACGTGGGCTCAGGGTCCCAAGGACTTGGGCCATCCTCTGCTGCCCTCCCAAACCATAAGCAGGGAGCTGGCTTGGAAGTGGAGCAGCTGACATGAACTGGGACACCAGCAAGTGGAAGACAGAGATCTTCCATTTGCTGATTCATTCCCCTGATGGTCACAGTGGACAGGTTTGGGCCAGGCTGAAGCCAGGAACAAAACACCTTTTCCAGGGCTTCCACCTGGGTGGCAAGGGACCAAACACTTAAGTCATCCTCCACCGCTTTTTCCAGGCCATTAGCAAGGAGCTGTACTGGAGGTGGAACAGCTGAGATTTGAACTGGCCCCCCACATAGATTGCTGACATCATAAGTGGCAGCTTTACCTGCTATGCCACAATGGCTGCCCCAAATCCTCAGTTAAAATATACCTGCTACAGAGCTAATAGTGACTACTAGAAATCTAGAGCGATTTTCCTAAGATGTATCTAGTCCTTAGGCTAGAATTTAAATAAGAGATAAATGCCTTTTAGTCAATTTTGGTACCTGAGAATGCCATGCAAAAGATGTGGTCCAGAAAGACTGCCCATAAATTACACTTTCATAGCATAAGCACTGAAAAACCCACCTTATTAGAATAAACTAAACTTCAAACATATGAATGCTCAAAGAACAAAAATCCCTCTTTGTAAGCGGGACACCCGTACACTAACTTACTTATGTTAATGTTTGGGTTTCTGAATACTGAACTTTTCCAAGTGGCAAACAGTCCTGACTTGTCATATCACAAAGCTAAAATATTCATGACAGCCCCAAGGTCAAGTTAAATTTTATTTTTGAAGACAACTATCAGCAAGGACATAAGGAGTAAGGACAGTGTGCTGTTAAGCTTTTCAATGAACTAGGAAATAAAAACTACTTACTATGATTTTCTTACAGTCCTTTCCTCTGCACAGCTCTGTGTAGGCGGAATACTGCACATAGAGAATCCAGCTGCCAACAAACACTGCCAGCCAGGAGAAGAAAAGATATTTCATCCGCACGTAAGAGAGGCGAGCCTGAGAGAGAGAGCACAACAGCAGGTCACTCAGCACCAGGTCAGCACTCGCGATCCTAGAACATGATCTTATGTCACCCCCAGGCCTTTCTTGGAATCACCCAACTCTGTATTCTAGGCGTTCATACAGTAATTCCAGGACAAAGTGCACTTTCACGCAAGCCAAACAGTCATGGTCTTAGAAAAGGAAGCTCCCTGGGCCTGCCAAAGGAAGGGGGAACAAAATATCCTTTAAGATGTGCAAGCTTCCCAAAAGCAGCATCACCACAAGCTACTTAAGCAGCACGTGCACGTGCAGCCAGGCCACCCTGGGCTCTGAAGAAGATCAGGTCAACAGAGATACAATCTTGTTTACTAAGTGCTTGTAAATGGTTCTGAATAAGAATCTTAGAGGTCTTTATGAATAACCACATAAAAACAGAATACTTTTGTTTCAAAGAAATAAGAACCAAAAATCTGGTTATTTCTAATGTCTCAGAACAAGACATTCAACTCTGCAGTCATGCGACATTCATTAGGGTTGCACGTTCCTCCCACTCAACCAACCAAATGTTCCACCTGACAGATAGATGAAACTGAAAAGAACACTGCACGTATTAAAGAGAAGTGGCTGCAGAGGAAGGGTTAAGATGCATCTGGACTGAAGACCTCCTTGCATGTCAACTGGGCAGACCACACAATAGGAGCCTTTCTGCATTGTTTTGCTTCTGCTACTCCACTACCTTCCTGCAACCTCGGTCCGCTGGTGCCTTTTCTCCATCCACCACACATCAGTTTAATCTTCAAAAGTGAAGTTGGTCAACATACTTCTATTTTTTGGAGGGGGAGAGGGTGGGTGAGAGGCAAGAGTCCTAGAGTTCCAATATAATTTTGTGAAGATGGAACTCAGAACTAGGGAGAAAACTGAAAGTTGAATAAATTAAGGATATGTAAACAGACGAGGGAAAGCTAGATTTGCTTTTACGGTCGCGGGCCAGTTTCTCACACAGGGAAACAGTAGGATACTGTGAGCAGTGAGAGTGTGCAGAGAAGGCAGAGGGAGATGAAAGAGACAGGCATGCACCTGCAGAAGACGATGAGACTTCAGGAAGTACCAAATTCTGTTGGCCCCTTTTGCGGTTTAGGTTTCTGTGGCTGTCAGGTGAACAGATGGGTGGTAAACCCCCAAACCAAAAAACTCGAGTACAATGAATTCAGTTAAATGATAGGTTTCTGAGTTTTGTGATCAAAATTTTTGAAATTTAATTTTTAATGTCACTGTTTAATTAAAAAGTGCTCTCGATGTAAAATATTTTTATGTGGGAAAATGAAATCACTAAAAGAAAGACACAACTCCAAATTCAATCAGGTAAATGACAGTGTGGTATATACCAAGGGGTTTGATCGAAATACATTTAAAATTACTTCTGCCCTGATGAGGGATATTTAATCACAGTTTAGAAATTGAGATGTACCAATATTGTGACGATTAAATAAAATTATATGTAGCATTTACATGCCTTTAGAACAGATGCACAGTGCTGGACACATGGCAAATAACTCTAGGAATGCTAGCAACCTCATCTGTGAGTCACGGAGCAAGACGCCAACAATGTCGCCATTGGCTACCACCTTCTTTTAGCACTTGCCAAAAAAGAAAACTGAATCTGAACCATTTGAATCTGATCAAGGCGTTAGCTGTGGCTCCCCAGCTACAGGAAACATGGGACACACAGGAACCGAAGTGACATCTCGTGACACTTGGGGTGGGCACCAAACTGCAGGCTGTGGGACAAACACTGCCAAGGCAAGTAGCCCAGCATCTTCAACAAACAGATTACAAGATGGAAAGTCAAAGGAGGGAAACTCAAGGATTTATTTATTTAAGAAACACACTGATATTAAGACTATTAAGAAATATGTCAGGGCCCGGCGTGATAGCATAATGGTTAAGGTCCTCGCCTTGAACACACCAGGATCCCATATGGGCACTGGTTCTAATCCCGGCAACTCCACTTCCCATCCAGCTCCCTGCTTGTGGCCTGGGAAGTGGTTGATGACGGTCCAAGACCTTGGGACCCTGCACCTGTGTGGGAGACCCAGAAAGAAGTTCCTGGCTCCTGGCTTTGGATCAGCGCAGCACTGACCATTGCGGTCATTTGGGGAGTGAATCATTGGACGGCAGATCTTCCTCTCTGTCTCTCCTCCTCTCTGTACATCTGCCTTTCCAATAAAATAAATAAATCTTTTTTTTTTAATTACATTGCATTAAAGTCTTTGAGCTTGTCCCATCATTTTTCATTGTCTCTGAAGAGTTTTATAATTATTTTTCTGAACTCCTTATCAGAGACGTCTTCAATTTCTTCATCTGTAATCTCTGCGATTGACCAGGCTTTATGGTGGCTTTTTGGGGTGGAGCAAGCTGTGTCTACGTCACTAACTCTCTTATTCCGTTTCATATTTGTGGCCCAAGGTGTTGCTGGATTCTCACCCTTGACCTCTATTGCCACGTAGTGGGTGGCCTGAGGTCTTGCTAGCCTAGGGTTTTGTTTTCCTTCTGGCCCAGGGAGTTGTTGTTTTTGTTTCCCTTCTGGGTTTCAGGTTTCAGCGCCTAGGCGCTGGAGTCTCGTCTCTTGGATTTTTTTTTTTTCTTTGTTTTTTTGTCTGAGGTACGGGATCTGGCAGGCCCACTTTCCTTCGGCCTGGGGTGGCCTAGAATTTAGTTTAGCTGTGATCCTAGCCAATAGAATACAAAAAAACATCCAAGAGATCATCCATCCAGACCAAGTAGGTTTCATCCAGGGAATGCAGGGATGGTTCAACATAAGGAAATCCATAAATGTGCTACATCACATCCAAAAACTGAAAAACAAAAACCATATAATAGTATCAATAGATGCAGAAAAAGCCTTCGACAAATTTCAACACCACTTCATGTTAAAAACTCTAACCAGGGTGGGGATAGAAGGAACAATCCACAACATAATCAAAGCAATATATGAAAAGCCCAATGCCAGCATCATACTAAATGGAGAAAAACTGGATCCCTTCCCACTGAGATCTGGAACAAGACAAGGCTGCCCACTATCACCACTGCTATTCAACATAGTCCTAGAGGTACTTGCAGAAGCCATAAGACAAGACAAAGAAATCAAAGGAATCCAAATTGGAAATGAAGAAGTCAAGCTTTCACTATTCGCAGACGACATGATTCTTTACATACAAGAACCAAAAACCTCAATACAAAGACTCCTAAAACTCATACGAGAATTTGGCAGAGTGGTAGGATACAAGATAAATGAACAAAAATCAACAGCCATAGTGTATGCAAACGGCCGCAAGATGGAAGATCTAACCAACAAGCTACCATTCAAAATAACAGAGAAAAGCATGAAATATCTGGGAATAAATTTAACCAAAAGCGTAGATGACCTTTATGAAGAAAATTACAAAACACTCAAAAAACAAATAGAACAAGACCTCGAAAGATGGAACAACATCCAATGCTCCTGGATAGGCAAAATTAATATCATCAAAATGTTTATACTACCAAAAGCAATATATACATTCAATGCAATCCCAATCAAATTACCCACAGCATTCTTCATTGAACTGGAAAAAAGGATACACAGATTCATCTGGAAACACAAAAAAAACCATGAATAGCCAGAACCACTCTGAAGAACAGGAACTTAACAGGGGGAATCACAGTACCGGATCTATGGACATACTATAGGGCAGTGGTCATCAAAACAGCCTGGTACTGGCACAAAGATAGAGAGGAAGATCAGTGGAACAGAATAGAAACAACAGATGGAAACCCACACAGATACAGCCAAATAATCTTTGACAAAAAGACAGACAACAACCCAAGCAAATGGAAAGGTCTGTTCAATAAATGCTGTTGGGATAACTGGTTGATAGCCTGCAGAAACAAAAAGATAGACCCATATCTCTCACCATACACCAAGATCGAATCTAAATGGATAAAAGACCTAAACCTACATCCAGAAACCTTCAAACTTTTGGAAGAAAATGTTGGAAACACACTGCAACACTTAGAGGTAGGCCCTGACTTCCTAAAAAAGACTCCAAAAGCAGTAGAAATAGAGACCAAAATAAACAACTGGGACCTCATCAAACTAAGAAGCTTCTGTACAGCTAGAGAAACAATCAACAAAGTAAAAAACAACCTACAGAATTGGAGAAGATCTTTGCACATTACATAGGAGATAGAGGGCTGATCTCCAGAATATACAAAGAGCTACAGAGAAACCAAAACACCAGAACAAACAAACTGCTCAAGAAATGGGCACGGGAAATGGGCAGACATTTCACAAAAGAACAAACCCAAATGGCAAACAAGCACATGAAAAAATGCTCAAGTTCCCTGGCAATAAGGGAAATCCAAATTAAAACATCAATGAGGTACCACCTAACTCCAGTAAGGATGGCACACATACATAATACCACCAACACTTGCTGGCGAGGATGTGGGGAAAAGGGAACCCTTCTCCACTGCTGGTGGGACTGCAGACTTGTACAGCCTCTATGGGAATCAGTTTGGAGAATACTCAAACAACTGAAAATCAACATGCCATATGATCCAGCAATAGCACTCCTAGGGATATATCCAAAAGATCTCCTACACAAGAAACCAACATGCATGCCTATGTTCATAGCAGCACAATCTACAAACCTGGAAGCAGCCAAAATGCCCATCAATAGAAGACTGGATAAGAAAGCTATGGTTCATCTACTCTATGGAATACTACTCAGCTATTAAAAAAAAACGAAATGCAGTTCTTTGTGGTCAAATGGGCCCAACTGGAATCCATCATGCTAAGAGAAATGAACCAATCCCAAAAGGTTAAATACCACATGTTTGCCTTAATCTGAGATGAAAAGATGACAACTTGAAAGATAGTACCTGTATATTGTAATATTAGTGCAATCTCTAACAACCTGTATCCAATGCAATAAGATAACGCGATATAATCTATAAACCAACAATTAATGTCAGAATACTTAAGATCTACATCGAAAAAACTGTAAAACCTACTATACCCTCAATACGCTATGTTAACCGGTAATGGGGAGGGAGTGCAGGGAAATCTTTCAGGACCATAAAAAGAGTGAGAAAAAAAGTACAATATAGCCTATCAAGATCAAATCTGGTAACTCACAGACAACAGACTCAAAGCGGCACTAAACAACAACAAAACTACTATACCAATGCATGAGGGGGGAATCGGGTGCGATCCTGACAACCTCTTAACAGGAGGTCATGTGCGTGGAGCAGGTGGGCACTCCAGAGTGGAGCAGGTGGTAAGGAGGAAGCTTGGATCCCAACCATGAAGACTCCCAGACCTTCACCACAAACTATTAATACGAGCAACAAGGACTACATCCCAACTGCCAAGGAGATCACAGGGAATTGGATGCCCTCGGAGGCCGAGTACTCTGAGGTCACCCACCCCCAACTGGAGCTTCCGCAGGGGATGCAAGAAGTCCAAACACTACCGCGAAAAAAAAAAAAATTACATTACAGTTTCATAGGCTCTGGGATTCCCCTGTCCCCTCCCCGTCCCCTTTCCCCATGGTGGATTCCTCCACCTTGTTGCTGTATTACAATTCAGATTCAGTCAAGATTCTTTCATTGCAAGCGTATACCAAGCATAGAGTTCAGCATCTTACTATTCAGTTAAATTCAACGGTTTCTTGGGGAGACCATCTCTGGTCTGAAGGCAGAGCTGGCAGAATATTATCCCAATCAATTAAAAGCCACAACATAACATCAATGACAATTTACAACATTATAGAATTAATTGACATGGTATTGAGTAACCTTGATCCAAATGAGGAATTGTAAGAACAAAAAAAAGAAGTGAAACCATGAAGAATGATGGGATTATCTGATGGCATGAAGAGACTTTCACTTTCAGGCGTGATCATGGCCACTGAAATATCTTGCTTTTCCTCTGACTCTCTCAAGGAGCCATGTTCCCGTGCCACCCCAGCATATGTGTCAGGTGAAGAGTATCCTGGCACTGGCTTGCCGATGAGTACCTGTCATGATGCCAGGTGCCAGAGATTTTGGAAAGTAGGTCAGAGATCCCCAGCAAGGCTATGGCATCATCTACTGTAGACAATGAGATAAAACAAAATGAGACACGCTTTTATTTGAGGATGCCACAGAAAACTGCCAGGATTGGAGGGTAACAAAAAATAAAAAGGCCTTCATAGGTGTCCTTTCATACCTGTAGCTTTATTATACATTTTCTGGCCTTAGATTTCAAAATAATGACTAAACCCTGGAAAATCACAGGCTATGTGGTCCAACCTTGGAGTACATGTACCAGACCAGACCTTCTCAGTTGCTGATGCCTGTGCAATACACAACATGTTCACACGCACACAGGGGACATGACAGCCAGCTCATCTAGATCAGCAGGAGACCCTGACTGTCCCGACAGAGGATGGAAAGCAGAACAAGTTGCAACTTCTGGCCAAGCTTTACAGCATGTTCCTGGGTCTGCAGGTGAGCTAAGGTGGACATTGTCAACCAGTAAACCCTGGAAAGAATTTCTCAACCCTTGGAGCAATCAAGTCGACAATGTCTCAAAACTATCAAAACCATTGAAGTAACACTGTCAGAACACTTGTCCTCATATCAGGGTCTCTGGGGTGTCATCAGATACTGTCCCCCATCGCTGGGTGCTGATGTAGCTTGACTTTAAGGAGCTGTCCTATTCCCCTCCTCTCCTGAGGACGCAAGAGAAAATTTAAAAAAAAATCTGAAATACTTGCTCCACCCACCTTCCTTCATACCTGACCCTCCCCACTCTACTCAGAGGTCCAATATGTAAACAATATTAAAAAGATTTAAAAAAATTTAAACCAAGCAAAATAATGATTAAAGATGGAATGGACCATAAATTACAACAATAGCTGTCAGCCAATTTTACTGCCCGTGTGATACTTCTGGTATTCTCATCCACAGGAGTTCCCTCCACCACGCAATCCTTGATTCAGGTAGGTAGCCTGACATTTTCATTGATGTTGCACTATGCCAAATCTCTGTCTAGCAGCTTTTCTATAATGCTGACTTCCTATCTTCCTAACAAAGTGTCCATTACTTTACCCCAATTATGCTCAGGAAGAACATGATTAAGAATTTGTAGCAAATACATCAAAGCAGTGTTCTCAACTGCAGTTGGTTTGGCTCCCCCAGGGACACATGGCACCATGTGCAGATGTGGGGCTCAGGGGCAATGTGGTCACTAAGTCAACAAGATGGCAACTAACAGTGGAGGTCACTGGGTTACACATGGTGAGCAAGATGGCAGCCAAGGACAGAGCCCTGGGTGTGAACCAGTACAGGGGTCAAGTCTTTTCAAAGAAAGACTGATTAGCCAGGGCCATTTCGCTCAGCTGCCCTTGGCCTATGGGAGGTGACTTTCACAGTTGTGTTCCTAGTAATTGGGTACTAGTTCTCTTCTCCTGGAATTCCTGGCCTGAGGCTGTTTGTTACCCTAATAAGAAACTGAATTTCCCAAATAAATCAGAACTACTTAGACAGAACTCCTGTCTGTCTGCTTGTCTTTGGCACACCGGGAGGCTGGATGGTGGGCAGCAGGCCCACCCCTTCAGCCACGGGGTACTGAAGGAATCTGTGGGGGAGACCCCGCATGCAGACAGCTTTGGCTTTGGGGCAGGGGACCAGTAGCAGGATTCTGTGGGGAGAGCCCAGAGATGTTGTTTAACATGCCGAGACAGAGCATCCTCCAAGCCTAAACATGAGCAGTGCTGGGGCTAAGAAACTTTGAATCCTGTTTATTTAGTATCAAGCAAGCAAAAGTTACAAAGTTAAAGAATAAAATCTGTGTGGCACTATCTTTGTTAGTAAATTAGCCGTTCATGTAGAAGCTGTTACTAACAAAACAAAGGTGATTGGGCATGAAAAAGATGCACAAGATAAAATAAAATTTCCCCACAATATCACTCCAAAGAACTGTACATGGTGGCATAGTGGACAGATCCTTCACCTGTGGGACCAGCCAGCATGTGGATGCTGGTTCGAGTCCTGGCTGCTCCACTTCCCATCCAGCTCCTTGTTTGTGGCCGAGGAAAGCAGCAGAGGATGGCCTGAATTCTTGGGCCCCTGCACCCACATGGGAGACCCAGAAAAAGCTTCTGGCTCCTGACTAGATCAGCCCAGCTTTGGCTGTTGTGGCCATTTGGGAAGCCCATCAGGGATCCCAGCATGTGCAAGGCGAGGACTTTAGCCACTAGGCCACCTCACCAGGCTCTCCTCATTTTTTTTTTTTAAAGCACACTATTTGCTCTCATTTGGGATAATTTCTTTTAATACAAGCATAAATATCTTGTTTATATACTTTCACACTGATATAAACATTAAAAAGCAAAACAAAACAAAAAAACCGAAACAAGACAGGGGTCCGGAGTGATTGCGGAGATCCTGAGTTTGAGTCCTGGTCTGGCTTCTGATTTCAGCTTCCGTTTAATATGCACCCTGGCAGGCAGCAGGTGACGGCCCAGGATTTGGACCCTGGGCATCCATGGGGAAGACCCAGATGGAGTTCCTGGCTCTGGTTTCCACCTGGCCCAGCCCCAGTGACTGCAAGCCTTTGAGAGATGAACCAGGAAGGAAATCTTTCTTCCTGTCTCTCTACCTTTCAAATAAATAATATAAATAAAAGCTTAAATGTGAAAACAATTAGGCTTATAAAATAAATAGGACAACTGCTATCACTCATCAGTTGTTCAGTTCATGTCTTTCACAGACATGTAAAGCATATACTCCAGTTTACTTTACTCTTAAGTGCTTTCTATACAAATGCTCTTAACTTCAAGCAATGCAGGAGAAAAATATCATACCTTTATTTTGGAACACAAATATTTAGTGGACTTGAACATTTTGAAAATATAATAAATAGATAAGGATATCACCTGCAATAGCTCCGATGTAATCATGCTGTCATTCACCACTTCATAGTAAAAGCTTAGAAATATACTTGCCCTTTTTATCAGTGTTTCAGTCACCAACTATTCTGAAACAATCCTGAAAAACATTTTTTTGTACAGTTCTACTCGGAATATTGCAGTTGGCTGACCTGCACAGCATTTTTAGGCAGACTCTTACTGAAGAAAAACTAGACACTACAATTTAACCACATCCCCAAATAAAAATTTCATAATTTCCTTAAACAAATTCTAGGTATTTGTGGGATTAATACATCAAAAAAAAAAATTGGCTAGCTGTCAAAAAAAGACATGAAGAAACGATTAGGGGAAGTATCTTCCGTACATTGCAACATATGCAAATAGTTTTTTTTTTAAGATTTATTTATTATTATTGGAAAGTCAGATATACAGAGAGGAAGAGAGACAGTGAGGACGATCTTCTGTCCAATGATTCACTCCCCAAGTGACCACAACAGCTGGTGCTGTGTCAATCCAAAGCCAAGAGCCTGGAACTTCCTCGGGGTCTCCCACGTGGGTGCAGAAACCCAAGGCTTTGGGCTGTCCTCAACTGCCTTCCCAGGCCACAAGCAGGGAGCTGGATGAGAAGCGGAGCTGCCGGGATTAGAACCAGTGCCCATAAGGGATCCTGGCTCATTCAAGATAAGGATTTTAGCCGCTACGCCATGGCGCCGGGTCCATAAATAAATTTTAACAACAAAACAAAAAACCCATGACAGCCAGTTGCAAACTGTCTATCAAGTTCATTCTCTCTCTTTTTTTAAGATCTATCTTACCTTTATTGCAAAGTCAGATATACAGAAAGGAGGAGAGACAAAGAGGAAGATCTTCCATCCGATGATTCACTCCCCAAGTGAGCCGCAACAACTGGTGCCATGCCAATCCAAAGCCAGGAGCCAGAAAGCTCCTCCAGGTCTCCCATGTGGGTACAAGGTCCCAAGGCTTTGGGGCGTCCTCTATTGCTTTTCCAGGCCACCAGCAGGGAGTTGGATGGGAAGTGAAGCAGCTGGGATACCAACTGGCACCCATATGGGAGGACTTTAGCTACTAGGCTACCATGTGTGCCCCATCTAGTTCATTCTAATAAGCTCTCCCTTAACGTAAAACTCCCATGTTAAGCAATTAAAAACATAAGTAGCATATGAAATAATGACTAAATTAAAGCTTATGTATCCTCAGTGAACTCTTGATCAAATTATTTAAATATCAGGCAACAGTAAATGCCCAGCGAAGAAAACATAGACAAGTTGTCTTCCACATATGTGCATGTATGAAATACATTATCCCTTCTGAAAAGTAAAAATTGAAGTCTTTTTTCACTTAACATAAACACATGCCTTTGCTATCAATGTTGATTTTTTAAAAAGGTATAATTGGATGTAGAGCAACATTTCGCAATGTGGGTGTACAAGAATTTATCCTAACTCTACTGTTGAACATTCTGATTATTTCCAACACTGTGCTCTAACAATACTCACAGTAACAACAAACAAAGCTATTCATGAGAACCAGCATTTATCAGTGTCACTTTGCACCCGGAACTGTTATTTGTGCTTTCTCTATTAAATCATTCTAAGAACTCCAGGAGCTGATATGTTACACGAGTGTGGTGGAAAGCTATGGTCCAACCCGGCCTGCTTTGTCTATAGCTTTCCTAGAACACACCCACTCCATCACTGATATGTTATCTATGGGTGGCTCTCCCACCACAGCAAGAGTGGAATATATGCAACAGAAATGATAATGGCAATAAACCCTAAAATGTTTACTCTTGTGGTCCTTGCAGAAACAGTCTTCTGGCTCCTGGGCTGTTGAGCAAATCCCCATGCTCTATCTCTGTGTCATCTCCCCTGCCTGGCTGGTGCTGGGCTCAGCTCTGTGACTTGCTTTGGCCGATATTTGTTAGCAGATGTGATGCAAAGAGAAGTGTGCAACTGGACTTGATGTCTTCCATTTCAGATACAGCCTGGAGATAAACAGGCCTCTGGGAGTCTACTGGCACCCACACTGTAAGCAGCACCATAACCTACCTGAACCCCACCACTGCCTACAGCCCAGTGCTCCTCCAGCTGTGCTGCAGCTGAATGACAGAGAAAAAAACGCTTTCTGTGCGCCATCAAGTTTTGGGGAAACTTGTTATGTAGCATGGCTATAGCACCTGACATTGCAAGGACTATTATCCTTAATAACTTTCTGAGTGGGGAACTATGCCTCACATATGGCCGGAGCAACTGGGAAACACACAGAGGTTAAGCAGGATTGCTCCAGTCATAAGTAGGAGAACGAGAATTTAACTGGAGATAATTTGGCTTCAGAGTCTGTACTCCCTCTGCTGCCTATGTAAATAGTTGCCTGAGTATGTGCTTCTTTCAGAAGAGATTTCAGCAAGTGAGATTTGTAGGTCACAGGGTGTGCAGTTGAAAAGATTTATGAAAGGGGTTGGTGTTGTGGTGCAGTGCCTTACACTGCTTGCAACTCTGACTCCAGCAACTCAGCAGCCCTGGTTTAATTCCTGGCTGCTTCACTTCCAAGTTAGCACCCTGCTAACGTTCCAGAGAAAGCAGCAGAAGACGGCCCAAGATGGCCACTGCTGCCTTACCTGGGAGACCCAGGCCGAGGTACGGCTCCTGGCTGTGGACTGGCCAGCCTGGGCTGTTGCAGCCATGTGAGCAGTGAACCAGCAGATACAAGATCTCTTTCACCTTCTCTCCCTCTCTCTCTGTCACTCTACCTTTCAAATAAATAATACACTTTCCAAAAATATTTTGTACACGTTATACTGCTTTCCAAAAAAAAAAAAAAATGTTTTTAAAGCTTATGATAATTGCCATGCAATGACTTTTTTTACAAAATCACTTCTTTCGCCTTGCCCAATTTTATGGGTGACTATTGCCTTTTTTTAAGTCTCTCCCTGCATCTTTGGTACCAGACCTGACAAAGATCTGGGCAATCCTAGATTGGTGGGCCCAGAGTGCTGAACGGCCATTTCCAGACTTCCACAGCACAGAACTACAGGAACATACCCAGGAACTTTATGTCAAAGTGATTACAGGAAGCAAGAGAGATGCTCAAATCCTTCTATTTTTTTAGGCTTTTTTTTTTTTTTAATTTGAAAGGCAGATTTCACAGAGAGAGAAGGAGAGACAGGGAAGTCTTCCATCCACTAGTTCACTCTCCAAATGGCCGCAATGGTTAGAGCTGAGCTGATCCAAAGCTAGGAGCCAGGAGATTCTTCTGAGTCTCCCATGTGGGTGCAGGAGCCCAACACCCTTGAATCATCTTCCATTGCTTTCCAAGGTCATAAAAAAAGAGCTGGATCAGAAGTGGAGCAGGCAGGTCACAAATTAGCACTCACATGGGATGCCCGTGCTGCAGAATGGAGGATGAGCTTGCTAACCCCACTGGCCTCTCACAAGTCAAATCTCTTAGAGAGAAGGAAAGAGAGAGATCTACCACCTGCTGGTTCACCACCCCTTCCAATTTGCCCCAAAAGCTGGAGCTGAGTGGATCTGAAGCCAGGAGCAAGTAGCTTCTTTCAGGTCTCCCATGTGGGTGGAGGCACCCAAGGACTTGCGTCATCCTTTGCTGCTTCCAGGTCATAAGTAGGAAAGTGGAGCAGCTGGGATACAAACCAGTGCCCTTATGGTATGCCAGCACTTACAGCACACCAGCTCCCACTAGTCAATTCTTAATGCATCTCCAGGTGTCTTAAGTTGTCTTAAGGCCTAATGAGGCTGAATTCCTTGGGTATGACCAAGAATAATTAAAACTCAGTAGAATCTGAGTCTGCAGGTTACATGGACCCAGAGAATGAGAAATACGGCCTTAAAGTGCCACACAGAGTCTCTCAGTGACCACAGAGGTTCTTTCACGGGTGAGCCTCACCAGCACCTATCCCACAGTTTGACAGTAAAATGCTGATGGCTGCCACAGTTTTAGAATAGCCTAAAAATCTGTTTGGAATGGCAACATCTCTTTTGAAAATATTACAAATCATGCAAAGCAGATGGCCATACCTAATTTTGATATTTTGCAGACAAGTGTTAATACAAAACTATGTTCTTGCTTCTCTGTTAAAATTCCAAAGAAAGCTAAAAACAAAAGCAATAGAAAAAGCTTTAGAGACAAATGACAGCTGTTTTGATCATAGCACTTCTTACTTGGAAGGGAAGGAAGGGAGCTGATTTACAAAGAAGACACAGAGATTATTTCTAAATGAAAATGTTTTTGCCACAGCACAGAGTCGGGGTGACTTCCACACCCATAGGTAATAGCAGGCTTCATTCTGCCATGTGGGAAAATTATGAAAAATAATTACAAATTCTTACGAAAATGTACAGATAGAAATGATTTTATGGTGCTTAAGGTAACAGGTACCTTGTAATTGACATTAGTAGCGACTATTGCTACAAATTGCTTAAATACACCGCATATACCTAATAAACAAGATATCAATGGGTTTTTAAATTGATGCCAAACATTATGAAAACAGTACTGTTTTGATTAATTGAGAAAGAGAGAGAGAAAGAGAGAGAGCTCCCACGTCCTGGTTCACTCCCTGGGTGCCCACAATGGCTAGGGCCAAGGCAAGTTGAAGCCATAAGCCAGGGAGTCAGTCCTGGGTGGCAGGAAACCAGCTATCTGAGCCATCACCACTGCCTTCTGCAGTCTACATTAACAAGAAGCTGGAGTAGGACCAGGAGCTGGGGGGGGAGGTGGGGGAGAATCTGGACACTATTTCCTACCATTGCAAAATATTTACACACACACAGTCTAATTCGCTTTTTACAAAAGTATTGAATCACCAATTAAGTCTCAGGTCATTATTAGCTAGCATAAGCACAGGTTGCTAAGTGCGAGAAAAGGCTTTGAACAAGATCACATAGAACTAGGACTCGGTAGAGCCTATCATTTGTTAACTGAGGCCCTAAATGGCTTGATAAATACGACTCAGTTAGTACATTAGATGATGCTCGGCAGGTTATTAATTTTCCCTGAACTTTAACTTAGTGTCTTGAGCAGAAAGATATATATTAAAGTTCTTATTCCTGTAAAGAAGATAATATGCATCATGTTAATACAGTGACACATGTACTGAGTGGCAAAGAAACTTCCAAAGAGAGAAGCATGATGAAGCAAGTGTGGGAAGCACTGGGAAAAAAAGGTGCAGCTCGCAGGATCTGGTGGTATATGTCTCCTCCAGGGAAGCATTAGGTTTAAAACTCTTGCTGTTTTCACTGCTCTACAGCGTCTCCTTCAAATCTAGGGCCCCAACTGTCAGCTATGAAAGAAAGAGAGCTGAGCTACTTGTATGAAGGAGTCTAAATTACCTCTCAGCATTGAAAGAGTCGCTTTGAATTACAATGAAACTCAAAATGGATCAGTATATATGAGCTTGTTGTCCTAATCTGAGAATAAACCAAAGTCAGTGTTTGAGTTGAGTTAGGGAGGTCTTTAAATGGTTGGTATTCAATGGACTAGCAAATTAATTTAAACATTTCTATTTTTTAACAGAATTATTGATTTTTGTTTTAAATGCAGATTTTACAAAGACAGAAACTGAAATACAGAGAGAAGGTCTTCTATCCACTGGTCTTCTATCTAAGGTTTTCTAATACTCTTCAAATGGCCACAACCACCAGAATAGAGTTGATCTAAGGCTGGGAACCAGGAGCTTCTTCCAGGTATCCCACACAGGTACATGGTCCCAAGAATTTGGCACATCCTCCACAGGCCATAGGCAGACAACTGGATTGGAAGTGCAGCAGGCTGGACACAAACTGGTGCTCATTTGGGATGCTGGCACCATAGAGTGAAGAATTCACCTGTGGTGCACCCAGGAGCTTCTTCCAGGTCTTCCATGCCGGTGCAGGGTCCCAAAGCTTTGCCTGTCCTCTACTGCTTTCCCAGGCCACATACAGGAAACTGGATGGGAAGTAAAACAGCTGGGATATGAACTGGCACTCATATGGGATCCCGACAGATGCAAAGAGAGGACCTGGTCACTAAGCTATCGTGCCTAGCCCAACAGATACATATATTTTGTGGACTTTCTTTCTCATCTCCTTAGCTCTAAGTATTCCTAAAGGGTAAAGGAATGTGTGAGTATATAAAACAAGGCAGAATTAGAACATTGTTGAATTAGAGGTTCACTGAGGTGGTGAGTCCAAAAAGTTACATCAAACTTGTTTTCTTCTTTTTTTTTTTTTTTTTAAAGATTTTATTATTATTGGAAAGCCAGATATACAGAGAGGAGGAGAGACAGAGAGGAAGATCTTCCATCCGATGATTCACTCCCCAAGTGAGCCACAACGGGCCGGTACGCGCCAATCCGATGCCGGGACCAGGAACCTCTTCCGGGTCTCCCACGCGGGTGCAGGGTCCCAAAGCTTTGGGCCATCCTCTCCTGCTTTCCCAGGCCACAAGCAGGGAGCTGGATGGGAAGTGGAGCTGCCGGGACTAGAACCGGCGCCCATATGGGATCCCGGGGCTTTCAAGGCGAGGCCTTTAGCCGCTAGGCCACGCCGCCGGGCCCCAAACTTGTTTTTCTTAAAAACAGAAAACCAACAACTATTTTTCTGCCAAATTATACTAAATTTAACAGTAACAATTTTATTTTAATTGACATAATAATTATACATTGTGGGTACAATGTGATTCTCATATATCTATTTAGTATTCAGTGAACAAAGCAGGGTAATTATTTATGTCATATACATGCACTGTTTCCTGTGTTTGGAGATTCCAAACTCCTCCCTTTTAGTTTTCCATGAAAACATAATAGGGGTCAGGCATTTGCTCTGGTTGTTAAGACGCTCACATTCCGCATCAAAGCACAGTAATTTCCTAAAAGCTTTGAGCTTCTCTCTCCCGATCCTCAAAGCGAGAAAAAGAAAAGTCTTCTGGTAGCTTGTTTTTACAATTTGCTTATTTATTTGAAAGGTAAAGTGACATATGTGCACAAATACAAAGAGAGAGAGAGAGGAAAGAGGGAGAAACAGAGATCTTCCAACCACTGGTTGTTTCCCCAAGTGCCTGCAACAGCCAGCGCTGAAGCCGGCCGGAAACCAGGAGCCAGGAGTTGCCCCCAGGTCTTCCACACGGGTGGCAGGGATCCAAGCACTTGTGCCATCATCGTCTCGGTTGCATCAAGAGATCATGGGATCAGAAATGAGATAGCTGGGCTGTGAACTAGCACTCCAAAACCAGCTGTGGGTGTCCCAAGCAGTGGCTTAACTACCAGCATTCCAGTGCCCGTCCTACATGGTGCCATTTGTGAGGCAGCTAACCCTAGAGGGCAGAAACACTGGGGAAAGCATGTGTTCCCTGCTGAGGCCAGTCTTGTGCATCTTGAGCTGGACATGTCTCTGAGTCACACAAGTGTCACACAGGAGTAGTCCATGGTTGACAAGACAGAGTAAGGGTGGGAAGGACCAAGAAAAGAGTTTAGGACTGAGCCCAGAGCATCTTCACTACTCACTGGTTGGGTAGGAAAAACAGAGCTGATAAGGCAACCAGGGAGAAGCAGGATGGAAGAAAAATGGAAGAGGGCAACAGAGACATCACAGGAAGGATTTTGAGGCGCAGAATTGCCAAAGACATCAAAAGGTCTGGGGTGGTGGGGGAAGCATCTCTTCTTGGTGGCCTGGTAGTCACTGTTGACCTTGATAAGGGCAACTTCATGAGGAAAAGCCAGATGGGACTATTCTGAGGGTAGGAAGTGTGAAAACAAAGACAACCAGGTAGCTATTACACAGTCACCTGGCTAGGAGGAAGGTGGGAGGTGAGGGGTCACATTAGTGAGCTTGGGGAGGGGGAGGTGTTTTAAAGCTAAGATATTTAAATGTTGACGAGGAGAAGTCAGTAGAAGAAGCTGCAAGCAGGCAAGTGCTGACAGATTCCCTAGTGGTTAGACGGGAGGGGATACAGACAAGGGAGGGCGCACATGGGTGGCAGCAGAAGCAGGGAGGCAGACATGGCCCCACAGGGAGACTCCTGCTTTCTCTCTTTGAGAATAAAAGGGGAGAGGGAAACTCAAAGCTTGAGAAGCTACAACAACCTAGGTTGATTCGTCCATTTAATTTTCTTTCTTTCTTTTTTTAAAATCTTTTTTTATTTTATTTTTGACAATCTTTACATAGTTAATTGGGGTAAAAAATGTTCAAGGGCTATAGGAACAAAAGTGGGTAAGACTATTATTTCCGGGCCCGGCGGCGTGGCCTAGCGGCTAAAGTCCTCGCCTTGAAAGCCCCGGGATCCCATATGGGCGCTGGTTCTAATCCCGGCAGCTCCACTTCCCATCCAGCTCCCTGCTTGTGGCCTGGGAAAGCAGGAGAGGACGGCCCAAAGCTTTGGGACCCTGCACCCGCGTGGGAGACCTGGAAGAGGTTCCTGGTTCCGGCATTGGTTTGGCGCGTACCGGCCCGTTGTGGCTCACTTGGGGAGTGAAACATCGGATGGAAGATCTTCCTCTCTGTCTCTCCTCCTCTCTGTATATCCGGCTTTTCAGTAATAATAAAATCTTAAAAAAAAAAAAAAAAAGACTATTATTTTCATATTGTTTCCTTCATGTTTAAAGGGGGATATTGAGGGAGAAGGCCCACCAAATTTCCCACCCTCCCCAGGTCCCCGATGCAGGGCATGCTCCGAGGTTCTTGCTCAAGTGGTTTTGATAGTTCACCAGTTATGAATCGCTGCCAATCTTGCCACCCCAAGCACGATGAGGTCTTTGAAGAATCCATTGATTGACACAGTCCATCATAGAGTCTCTGTTTGCCCAGTATTTCACTGCCAACATATACCTGAGATGGTTGATTGACTTGTTCTGTCTTCTGTCTTTTCTTGGCTAGCGTTCTGAGTCCGGCATTTTGATTGGGAAGATCTCCAAAGAAACTTTGTCTGAGGTGTTCTCAGACCAGATTCTTGTATGTACGAGCAAGTACAGGGACCGGCACAGCCCATCGCTCTGATCAGCTGGTGGTTGCAATTGCTGGGTTGGTTCTGTTTTCAGCCCCAACTTCCACTGGAACCAATGGGTGTTGCAGGCCAGCCTGGTTCTGCCCAGCACATACTCTGCTCTCACATAAACCAGTGGGAGCTGCAGCCTAGATAGAGCGACCCGCAATAATCCCCACCAGGCCCATCCCCTACCCTGGTTTGCCCGTATGTGTAGCAGACTAGTCCAGTCTGTCCCACACCCCATTCGGCTCTCGTACTTGTCAATGGGTATTAAAGCTTTGTTCCATCTCACCAGCTCCACTAAGCAGCCCACACAGATGCTGTTGTGTATCTGTCTAGCCACCCCTGCCCCTGTCCTAGTTTTCGTGCCCTCCTGTGGAAGTGGTAACCCAAGAGGGAGGAGCCCGCTATTTCCCTCCCAGGTCTCTCTCAATCCCAGATTATGCACTCTCCAGGTAGTTCTGTAGTTTGACTTGACAGAATTATCCCCCAGTGCCAGCTTCTGCCAGCTGATGCTGTGGCTAAGCCCAACCAACCCTCACCCACTCTTATTTTGTTTGCACCAGTAGGAATAATCCACCCAGCCTGGCTTTTCCCTGATCTAGTCCACATGAGGCTCACAGGTGTCATAGCCCTGCCCAGTCTGGTCTGCCCCTATCCCAGCTCATGCTCTGCAGTGGGAGTAGCTGTCCGGCAAAGGAACCACCCCATATTCCCCTTGGCAACTGTGGCCCCTCCCTTCCTGGTTCTCACACGTGCTGGTTGGGTGCTGCGGTCACATCTGGTACAGACAACCTCACCTTGGCATTCAGTATTGTGCACTAGTTTTTGTTGCGACCAAACCTGGCTCAACCCAAACTCTGTTCTGGCGCTTGGATTTGCCAGTGGATGACGAGAACTGGTTCAGCCTGGTCTGCCCCCAACCCATGCCTAATGTATGCCAGCAGAAAACTTTCCATGGCCTGTTCTGGGCTGTTTCCTATCATGCTTCTTGCACTTACCTGCCAGGTCTGTGTCCTGCCAGAGGAGTTGCCCAGGCTCCTCCATCAGAACCTCTCCCAATGCCAGATTTTGCGCATACCAGGGGGTCCATGAGCCAGCCTTACTTAGTTCACCTCCTGTACTAGCAGTAACAGTGGCTTTTCTTGACTGGCCTTCAACCCAAACTGGTTCTTGCTGTTGGATGGTTCAGCCCAGCCATGGCTCATCCATACTCACATATGGCTCACACATGGTTCAGTAGGGGTTGAGACCTAGCCTAGTCCATCCCACATCTACCCTGGTCCTCCAGGACACCAGACGGTGTTGGGGTCTGGCCTGGCCTGGTGCATCCAGTCCCAGCCAACACTTGTGCCAAGGGAGACTACAACTGTTTCCTGATCAGAACGCAGCTCCCATTCCAGCCCACACGCCCCTTGCTGGGAACCTCAACCCAGTTAGGGTGTCCCCTTAAGCTCCCCAACTGGGCCTGTTCCCAGCCACAGATCACGTGCCTGCCAGTGGTTGCTCTGACTCAGCTTGGCTCAGCCCCTCACTTGTCCCAACCTCTGCCTTAGACACTGTGGCTTAACGTTCCTGGCTCATGCAGACCAGTAGGTGCAAGAGCCTAGCTCAGCATGACCTGTGCTCCATCCTGGTCTCTAGTTTCACTTGTGGGCTAAGATTTGCTCAGTCCTGCCCAGTCCACCCCATTCCATTACCAATTGACACATTAGCCAACCGTTGGAGCTACTTTGCCCAGCTTGTCACACCCCCAGGTCTAGACCACATGTTCACCAGCGGGAGCTATGTCTCGCCAAGGGAGTTTCCCAAGATCCTCCACTTAGTTCACTTCCAGACTCAGTTCCCATACATTCCCTTGGATTTAGGCCAGTGCCTGGCGCAGTCTCGTCTTCCATTTGGCCTTGTATGAGCTGGTGAACGTTGCAGCCCGGCTCACCCCACATCCTATTCAGGATGCACATTCGGGTGCTGCTGCCTTGACCAGTCCAGACTGTTGCAGGTTCCTTTACCTGCGATTGATGGCAGGCTCCTTGGTCACACCTAGCTTAGTCCATCACCACCCCAACCCTCGAGCTAACCAGTGGGGCTAGAATTTCCACAGGGTTTAGCCCACACAACCTTCACAGAATCTACTCCCGGATATGGTACTCGAGTGTTAGTTAATGTAATGGCCATGCTTAATGTGAACCTTCTCCAGATCCATCATGTCAGGTAACAGGATATAATTCTGCTGGACAAGCCCCGAGCCATAGCTTTTGCATGGACTGGTGTTTGGTGGTTAGCATTGTTCAGTGATTACAAATTTTTCAAAGGAAGAGTTACTGCCATTGGGAATCTTTTTTTTTTTAAAGATTTATTTATTTTATTACAAAGTCAGATACACAGAGAGGAGGAGAGACAGAGAGGAAGATCTTCCATCCAATGTTTCACTCCCCAAGTAAGCCACAACAGCCAGAGCTGAGCTGATACGAAGCCAGGAACCAGGAACCTCTTCCAGGTCTCCCACATGGGTGCAGGGTCCCAAATCTTTGGGCCGTACTCGACTGCTTTCCCAGGCCACAAGCAGGGAGCTGGATGGGAAGTGGAGCTGCCAGGATTAGAACCAGCGCCCATATGGGATCCCAGGGCGTTCAAGGTGAGGACTTTAGCCGCTAGGCCACGCCGCCGGGCCCATGTCATTGGGAATCTTTACGATTGATTCACTTCATAGAAGCTCAGTGGGTTCAACCTGGAGCTACCTAAGCAGCGATTCAAAGAACCAAAACCCCAGAGCTGCCCAGCTGGGCGGCCAGCAGGCAGAGCCTGGCATCAAATGGCACACTGGCAACCCGGGAACAGCTCACCACGTGCACGTGGTGGCTGCCTTCTGGGATCCAGGCATGAGATGCCCCGTCCTGAGACCCACCAGCATCCGGGAGGCTGCTGGAAGTTTAAACTCCCAGGCCCAATGTCACGCCCCTCCCCAATCCCATTACTGCCCAATGAGGGTGGTGGGTGGTCCCCAGACCTGCCCAGTCACAGAGACCTCCCCCTTGGTGTACTCTTCCCAAAGGAAGCAGCCCCCAGAGCCCAGGCAGGCCCGGGTACAGCTCACCATGTGCACATGGTGGCTGGGATCTGGGATCCAGGCATGAGACGTCCCATCCTGAGGCCCACTGTCCATTTAATTTGAAAACATAAAAAGCTTCAAAATCCAGGGAAGGATGGGAAGTCTGTCCAGGAAATCAGAGGAGATATTATTACAGCAGGCAGCCCTGCATTTGTCACTAAATGTAAACAAATGTTATCAAGTTTGCCACATGAATCTTCTAATACATGCAATGTCAGCACCAGACCTAATCCTCCTCTACCTTCCATTCCTCATCTCTCCCTTTGTCCTCACAGAAAATCAGTTTAGAAATTGATGTATATCACTACCTTGGATAATCTGTACTTTCACTGCTAACATATTAAGTTAGATAAAACGCAGAGTACCATGTATTTTGTACTCTGAGGCACAAAGGCAATTAATACAAAGTGAGAACAAAGCATACCAGGTGACGTGCCCAAAACACACAGAACAGGCCAAATGCGCCAAGGCTGGTCCTGGGTCAGGTGCAGGATCTAGAAGAGGCAGCAGGTGCACTCTTTGGCCATGATGACTTGCAAGGATGGGGTGGGGTGCCCGTTCCTGGCCTCAAGCCTAGTGCCAGAAGCTTCCACATGATAACTTACTTGCTCAATGCGCATGTCCAGGAATCTGGGCGAGGTCAGAATGCACTCTTATTTTAGTCCAAAGAACCCCTAAGTGAAGTCTCCAGTTACTTGCTCATGATGGCAAACAGTCACTCAGCTTACTCAAGCTATAACTCAAGCATCCCAAAAGGCAGAACACACTTCCTTCGCATCTGTTTTTCAAAATCACAACAATCATTTAAATGACTTGCCTTATATAGTTTAGGATGTGGGGGAAGAGAACGGGTAGCTACTTTATTGAACTTCATTTATAATAAATAAATAAATACAGTATTTTCAGAGCTAATAAATGCATTGACATTCCTCACCCTAGAAGGCTTCCCCTGTCTGTACCACCACCACAAGTCTCTTCCCCTTCTTTTCACTAAATAAATCGCATGGTTAAGCTCGCCAAAGGGTATGGGACAGGGCAGGGACTCCTTCACCGTGAATAAAACCCCAAACAGGCTCTTATCTATTCAAAGTTCTTATTGATTCAGAGCAAGTACATACTCTTATTTTGGTCAAACACTCCTTTTTCATCATGTGGGTGTTAAAAAAATTGGATCAGTACTTTGCTCTTAAATTCTCACTTAACCACAAATCCAAAAGAACTTAAAGGGTTCTTACTCATGTGACACAGTATTCATTATCCTATTATCCTATTATTCTTGAATCAGAATCACCTGATGTGGTTACTTCAGCTAAGGTTGCCAGGACCCAACCCTGGACCCAACGAAGCCTAAGAATATACAACTTGAAAGTTGTCCCAGGGGCAGACTTTGTGCCAGCTCTCCCAGGGGCAAATAGCTGTGGTTTGGAACTCCCACATGCTGCTTCGGAGGGTCTGGGATCAAGTCCTGTCTTAGCTTCAAAAATCAGCTTCCTACTAATATGCACAGAGATCAAATGGTGGTTCAAGCAGAGACCCAGGCTGAGTTCCGGACTCCTCATCTTGGTCTGGGCCAGCTCTGACTGATGCAGGCACATGGAGAGTGAATCAGAGTATGGAAGATCTCCTTTTCCCTCTCTGTCATTCTACCTTTCAAAAAGGTTAAAATTAATAAACTTTAAAACTTTTTAAAAAATACCTATGAAACTGTGTCACATAATACAATGTAATTAATGAATAAAACAAAAAACAAAACAAAACAAACAAACAAACAAAAAAAGATTCAGGCACAAAGCAGCTAGGAGCAATCTGGGAGTATTAACGAAACAGAAATACAAGCCAGATGAACAAACCTCAGACATCTGTACAAGTTAAAAAAAAAACTTATTAAAAAATCTATCAAAGATATCCATGTTAAATCTAGGAAAAATAAAATAAAAAGCTAAGTAGACAATGAAAACCTTTCAGGGAGCCCCTATCTAGTTATAACCGAGACAATATTGAGCAAATTACTGGTAGTGGTGTCAGGACTAGAGTAAACCATTCCAAGTATCCTCTATTTCAATATTTCATGAAATAATTAGTGACTTTTAAGTAATCATCATCAAGAACAAACAATATCCCTTGAAATTCTGAGCCAAAATTTTCACTGTTTAAAATCAAAATTAAAAAAATCTGAGTTTAGGGGTCAGTGCTGTGGCACACCAAATAAAGCTGCTGCCTGCAATGCCAGCATTCCATATAGGTGCTGGTTCATTTCGCAGCTGCTCCACTTTTAATCCAGCTTTCTGCTAAAGGCCTGGGAAAAGCAGCCCAAGAGAGCACAAGTGTATGGGACCCTGTCATCCATGTGGCAGAGCTGGATAAAACTCCTGGCTCCTGACTTTAGCCTGGCTTAGCCCTAACTGTTGTAGCCATCTGAACCAGTGGATCGAAGATCTCTCTTCCTTTGTCTCTCTTTCTATAATGATTCAAAATGAGAAATGACATTTTATAAATAAATAAGTTTGGAGATAATTATACAATCACATAATACAGGGGCCAGCCCAATAGCCTAGTGGTTAGAGTCTTCCCCTTGCATGCATCGGGATCCCATATGGGCACTGGTTGGTGTCCCGGCAGCTCCACTTCCCATCCAGCTCCATGCTGGTGGCCTGGGAAAGCAGTCGAGGACGGCCCAAAGCCTTGGGACCCTGTGCCTACATGAGAGATCCAGAGGAGGTTCCTGGTTCCTGGCTTTGGATCGGCATAGCTTTGGCCATTGGGTCCACTTGGGGAGTGAATCAGCAAACAGAAGCTCTTTGTTTCATCTTCTCTCTGTATATCTGCATTTCCAATGAAAATAAATAAATCTTAAAACATTCAAAAAAGGAATGTTGGTCTAGTCCTCAATACTTTGTTTTTGATGCAGCTCCTTTGCTAATGCTCCTAGGAAGGCAGCAGCAGATGACTCCAATGTTTGGACCCCTGTATCCATGAAAGAGACCGTCCTGGAGTTCTAGGCTCCTGCTTTTGATCTGGCCAGAACTGGCTGTTGCCGACCATCTGGAAGGGGAACCTTCTGTGTGTGTGTACGTGTCTCCCACACGCGCCCTCGTTGCTCTGCCTTTGAAATAAATACGCAAATTTTCAGAAATCTTTTGCTGAGTTTTTCCCAAAGATAACATTTCAAAATTTTATAATAATGCAATTATGATACTGACATTGACACAATGCATTAATTTTATTCCGAACTCCAGTTTTACTTGCACTCATTTATGTGGGTGGATGGCTATACACAGTTCCCTGAAATCTTGTCCCTAAGTTTGTGTACACAACCCATTCCATCACATAAAAATTCCTCATGTTTTCTTTTTTTTTTTTTTAAGATTTATTTATTTTATTACAAAGTCACATATACAGAGAGAAGGAGAGACAGAGAGGAAGATCTTCCGTCCGATGATTCACTCCCCAAGTGAGCCGCAATGGGCCGGTGCGCGCCGATCCGAAGCCGGGAACCAGAAACCTCTTCCGGGTTTCCCACACGGGTGCAGGGTCCCAAAGCCTTGGGCCATCCTCGACTGCTTTCCCAGGCCACAAGCAGGGAGCTGGATGGGAAGTGGAGCTGCCAGGATTAGAACCGGCGCCCATATGGGATCCCGGGGCATTCAAGGTGAGGACTTTAGCAGCTAGGCCACGCCGCCGGGCCCATGTTTTTCTTTAATAATCACCTCCACCTTATCTCCTCTCCCATTCCCTGGCAACCATGATTCAGTTCTCTAGCTCTATAGTAAAGGAAGACATCTAACTGGATTTATAAGTTATTTACCCTTTGGAGGTTGCCTTTCTTTTACTCAACCTAACTCCTTGCAGATTCATCCAGGTTACTGTACCCTATGGTCTGAACATATTCCCATTAGAATTCATGTTGAACCCTAATGCCCGATACATTCACACCAGGAGGTGGCAGTCTGAGGAGGTGACTGGGTCAGGAGGGCAGAGCGCATTTATGAGATTACTGTCTGTGCTTTCCACCTGCCGGGGACATGGCTAGAAGACACCAATCCAAGAACAGCAAAGTGGGTCTTGAATCTGCTTAGTATCTTAATAATGGAAGTCCTGGCCTAAAAAACTTTTGTGATATATAAGCCGTTCAGTGTATGCTAACTTTTTTTAAAGATCTGATTTATTTTATTTTACTTGAGTTAGAGAGGGAGACAGAGAGAAAGAGATCTTCCATGGCACATTAGCAGCAAGCTGGAATAGAAGTGCAGCAACTGGAACATGAACCAGTGCCCGTATGTGATGCTAGTGCTGCAGGCCTAAGATTAAGCTGTTACGCCACTGTGCTGGCCTGGTAGTTGGTATGGCAGTCAAAATGAACAAGGATACTGTATAGATCAAGAGTTCCTTCCACGTTATTGCTCAGTGACGCTACACAGTATATATGTGCCACGATTTGTTTAACCATCCACCTACCGAAAAAAAAACAATCTGGGCTGATTCCTGTTTGGCGATACACAAATAAAGCTTCTGCAACATTCATGTAACAAGACATTTTCATTTCTCTGTAATAAATGCCTAGAAGTGTGACTGCTAGCTTGTAAGACAGGTTTGGTTTTTAAAGACTGTGTCAGTGGCTATATCACGTTATAGGCCAGGCCGAAGCCAGGAGTTTCCTCTGGATCTCCTACGTGGGTGCAGGGTCCCAAGGCTTTTGGCCATCCTCTACTGCTTTTTGCAGGCCACAAGCAGGGAGCTGGAAAGGAAGTGGAGCACCTAGGACTGCACCCAGCACCCATATGGGATGTCAGCACTTCAGGCAGTGGCTTAATCTTTTACACCATATGCCACTGTGCCAACCCCTATTTAAAATTCTAAAGTTGTAATAGGCTTATGAGTGTTAGGGTTTTTTTTTAATTATTATTATTAAGATTGCTAACTTGCTATGATATAACATAAATATATATGTGTCATTTATTGAATTTTTTTAAAGAACTCAGTACATCTCTCATAGTAATTCTTCAAGTCTGAAAAGACAAAGGCAGAAAACAAAACTATTACATGAAAATAAATACCTCAGAGCACGAGATACCTCCACAAAAGCCTCTGTGATTCAGACTTTCAATCCCTCTGTCTTCCCTTCCCCAAGACTGGATGAATCTCAAGACTGAAAGCTGCCAGAATTCAGAGGCCACTTCAGTAACCCCAAACATGCACTGCTTTCCTCTGATGCGGCCACACCCAATACATTATGTTACAGCTACAGCACAGTGTACACATGTGTATAGGAAACCACACAGCTAATTAGGCTATTATTTCTAGCCACATTGCTCATGTCAAAACACGTTGACTCTCACTAAGCACAAAATACAGACCCAGTATAAAATTATAGTCTACACAATTTATCCTCAAGTTCATGTAAGGTGTGGGGGAACGGGTTAAAGGTGAGTCAAGACACTGGTGAGGGAAGGAAGGAGCAACACTGTGGCCTAGTGGTTTAAGCTGCTGCTTGCTGGGCTAGCTCCCTCTCTGGCAGCGCTGCTTCTAGTCCCAGTTGTTTCACTCTTAATCCAACTTCCACTTTAAGCTTGGGAAGCAGTATCGTAGGGCCCAAGGACTCGGGTCCCCATCACCTACATGGGAGACCTGGACGGGATTTCTAGCTCCTAGCTTTGGCCTAGCCCAGACCTGGCTATTGTGGAATCAGGTAGCAGGTGGAAGCTCTTTTTCAACCCTCTGCCAGTCTACCTGTGAAATATATAAATTTCTGTTTTTGTTTAAAAAAGATACTGGTTGGGCCTGGAGTGATGGCTCAGTGCCTAAATCCTCACCTTGCATGTACCAGGTTCCTATATGGGTGTCAGTTTGTGCCCTGGCTGCTCTACTTCCCATCCAGCTCTCTGCTTGTGGTTTGGGAAAGCAGTAGAGTATGACCCAAAGCCTTGGGACCCTGCACCTGTGTGGGAGACCCAGAAGTTGTTCCTGGCTTCACACTGGCTCAGCTCCAGCCGTTGTGACTACCTGGGGACTGAACCAATGGATGGAAGATCTTTCCCTCTTCATTTCTCTCTATAAATTTGCCTTTCCAGTAAAAATAAATAAATCTTTAAATAAATAAATAAATAGCTAGCTATTGATTGATGAAACCTGGGGTTAGTCATCTAAAGTTGACAGTACCTCTGCTTGTTTGTCCTAGTGATTTACAAATAACCATTTTTCATCCTGAATAATAATGAAGGAAATATCAGCAATCATGGTTAGTATCCAGTTGATGTTTACAACACAACAAATGCTGTGCTAAGAACTGAAAGGGATATTAAAAGATTACCAGGGAGTCCTCATCCTTTGCCAGTGGGGATACAAAATGGCACAGCTGCTCTGGAAAACAGTTTGGCAACTCTTCAAAAAGTTAAACAGACTTACAGATGACCCAGCAATTCCATTCCTAGGGATAAGTCTCAAAAAGAACTGAAAACATATGTCCACACTGAAATCTGGACACAATCCAAGTGCTCACAGCAGTACTACTTATAACAACCAAAAAAAAAAAAAAAGGAAATCATCCAAATGTCTATCAGCTGATGAGAAACAAAATGTGTTATATCACACAATGGAATATTATCTGACCATAAAAAGGAACAAATTACTGATTCATGATATAGCACGGATGAATCTTGAAAGTATTATGCCAAGTTAAAGAAGCAAGACACATGGGCTCGGCACGACAGCCTAGTGGTTAAAGTCCTCGCCTTGCACGTGCGCTGGGATCCCATATGGGCACCGGTTCTAATCCTGGCAGCCCTGCTTCCCATCCAGCTCCCTGCTTGTGGCCTGGAAAAAGCAGTCGAGGATGGCCAAAGCCTTGGGATCCTGTGCCCACGTAGGAGACCCAGAAGAGCTCCTGGCTCCTGGCTTCGGATTGGCTCAGCACCAGCCATTGCAGTCACTTGGGGAGTGAACCATCAGACGGAAGATCGTCTCCTCTGTCTCTCCTGCTTTCTGTACATCTGCCTTTTTCAATAAAAATAAATAAATTGTTAAAAAAAAGAAGAAGAAGCCAGATACAGCGGCCACATATCTAACGATTCAGTTTCTATGAAATGTTTACAACAGGCAGATCCATAGAGACAAAGTAATTCAGTTGTTATCAGGGACTGCGGGAGGGAGGAATGGAACGTGGATTTTTCTGACTCTCCCATTTCAGTATCATATGCCAGGAATGCTCACTTTGCTAACGTGCTAAGGAAGCAGCAGTGTTCTTCTTTCCAAGGGCATAAATATTTGGGCCAATGAGAAAAAGCAAGGAGGAGCTCAGATTTCGGAGTCCTTCCTCCTCTTTCCTGCAAGATTTCCAGAATAATAATCTGAATTAACTGACAATCTGAAACCATGAGTTTTCCTAATTTCAGTTAATAGAGAAAAGAAATCCTCAATAAAATTTTAAAATTTGCCCATTATTCCACTCCACTAGAACGGCAGCTGTTTTCATCATTTGCTTTCCTTTTCAATTGTTCACATGCAATTCATTTTATATGCAGCTGCAATCAGTGTACATATAATTTTTAATTCATGCTCCCTGTATACTGTAAACATTCTGTTTGTAACATAGTTTTTATAACAATCATTTCAGTGTTGCAATAATATTCCATTCAGTTGATGTATCATTATTTGCCTAACTTTTCCTCTATGTTGACTTTAAGATTTTCTTCCCCCATTTTTTTTCTGTGTATGAACAAGTCCATAAACAGAGTTTCACATTTTCCTTTATTTATTTCAAAATAATAGAGATAGTAAGGTTTCCAAGTTATTTAGTATGCATGTTTTGACAGCCCACGCTTGCCAAACCACTCTGAGCTTTTCGACACTATTCAGCCCTGCTGGTGGTTAGTGCTATGTGTATGCAGATATAGACCTGTATCTATTAACTTAATATAAGTGGAACAGTACTAAAGCCTCTAGCATTGAATTTCGTTTTTCAAAACTGAATCATCTCTGCTTTTTCATTATAAAAATAGCAGATGCGTGCTGACAATTTACAAAGCATACACAGAAAGGGAAAGGTTTCCTCACTTCCCTCTTGGAGCACTGATTACTACAATCAAATTTACCCAAGTGTGAAATACGTTAAGTCATGAGTGGCTCTAAGAGAGTCGCCCAGAAACCCTAGGAGCATCCCAAAATGACACTGGCTCCCAGGGAAGGAAGCCACGCCAGCAGAGTGCAGGGCGGATGTGAGCACTGGCGGGGCAAGCACCAGCCACAGGGTTAACAGGCTCCACGAGGTTAGGGGGTCAGAAGCTGGCATGTGCTTCTGAGAGTAGAGAGATGCAAGTGGAAATAAGGCCTTCCTCACACAGTCTGAACTGAGAAGGGCAGGCTTCCATTTTTCTTTTCTTTCTGCTGATGTTTACATAATTGAGGCTTCCATTTTATATAAACATCATTTTTTTTAAAATCCACAAGGCACACTTGAATATCTACAACCACATCAAGGAATCTGGCACAACGGCTCAGTGCTTAAATGCTTACTTTGCATGTATGGGTGCTGGTTTGTGTCACTGCTGCTCCACTTCTCATCCAGCTCCGTCTGTCACATTGGAAAGCAGTTGAGGACAGCCCAAGGCCTTGGCAACCTGCTCCCATGGGAGAGACCTGGAAGAAGCTCCTGGCTCCTGGCTTTAGATTGACTCAGCTCTGGCCATTATGGCCATTGCGGCCATTTGAGGAGTGAATCAGTGGACAGAAGATCTTTCTCTCTGTCTCTCCTTTTCTCTGTTAACCTGCCTGTCCAATAAAAATAAATCTTAAAAAACAAATAAAAACTCATCAAAATAAACTTAGTGGAAAAAAACTGTTAATCAAACAAAAGACTTAACACAGGTCCATGTCCTTAGTATACCTGGGTAGATGTGCTTACTATAAAGAAAGATATCCATTACAAAGGAAAAAATTGCTCTGTCTCTTGCTTATACAACAAAGCTCCAAGATGATTACTTACTGGTCTATGCAGGATGCCATTTCTTAACTGTAAACTCCAGAACTACTAAAAAGTCTCTAGTTTATAAGAAAACCTCAATTTTGCATTCTCTATACTCAGCTATCTCTGACGGAAGTTGTTTATCTTAAGACAAACATCTGGTTATTTCTTTTAACCCCACACTTTCCAAACCATTCACATAACCCTGCATCAAGATTGTGCTTCAGACAGCATCGTTACAATTTTAGTTTGTACCATCTGTAGATCGCTTGGCAAGAGTTCAAACCTTGTACACAGATATATTCTGTATCCTCACCAGCACTGCACACCTCAGGGAGCAGCTTCGTTTTCATGCCTACATCTACTCATACGAGAAATACAAAAACTTTGTTAGATGAGGACAGAACCTTGCACAATTCCATGAAGAAAGGGGATGGAAAATTGTAACACAAGGCTTCAAGTCTGGACTAAACACTTCACCCACCATAAAAGGACTTCATCATCTTCTTGGAAGCTGTCTAAACACAAGAGATTTTAGCATTTAAAATATGGCCTATTACCCAACTCCACCTCTCACCACTATTGCCGCTTTCTTTCTACTGAACTTTGTGCTACAGAAATAGCCAAGCATTGTTTCGTAACACATGGCCCTATGCTATCTGGAGGCCTGTTGCGCTGGTACTTTCTTATCACAAAGTACCTTGAGCAGTGTCCTTTCATCCTTTAAAACTCACTCAAAAGTTGCTTCATCCAGGATCCTCCATGCCATCCTAGGAACCTGATCATACTTCAGTGCTCTCTCGGTACCTGGCACAAACTCCCACTGCTGCATTGAGTGCACTGGAGAGGAATTCATTTCTTTCCTTTTCCTTATTTTATTAGGACTAATTCCAGGCTGGCTACAGCTTTAGTGTGTTCCTCCAATGTTCAGCTGTTAGAAACTTAACCCAGAAATCCGTAAGTCAAAGCTCTTTGGAGGCGAGGCCTCCGGAATGTTATGAAAAGTAGATGAGGTCATGAGGGATGGGCCTCTAAGATGGGTGGGAGTAGCTTATTTTTTTAAAAATGCCCACATTCAGGAGCCAGCGCTCTGTCTAACTGTGTGATGCCCGATGCCAAGCATGACTGCCCTCACCAAGCACAGAGCACGTGTGGTGACTTCCCAACCTCCAGAATCATGAGTATCTTTTTGATTCTTCTTCAATTACCTGGTCTCCTGGATTTTTGCTTTAGCAACAGAAAATGGACTAAGACAAGGTTCAGTAAATATTTATTCAGACAAGGAAGAATGGGAAGAAATAAGGTAGAAATGAAGGGATGGAGACCCAAGAAGTTTCTGGCACCTTCCATAGGCAGGATCTATGCTTTAATCATCAATATATGTCTAAGGGGTAGGGTAGTATTCACAACACACAGATGCTTATCACATGTTTGGTAAATTTACTTGGTGCAAATCAATTTTTGATTATGTTTTTAAAATTTATCTCATTGCTTTTTATTGATTTTCCTTACATCTCTCTGAAAGGCAGAGTAAAACAGAGCTTTTCCGTCTGCTACTTCATTGCCCAGATTTCTGTCTAGACTGGACAGGATGAAACCAAGAGCTCCCTCGTTGTCTCCCACAAGGAGGGCCACTGTTGCAGCTCACAGTGTGTACATGAGCAGGAGGGAGACTGAAAGTGGAGCAGCAAGGCTCAGGGGTCAGAGTGGTGGCTCAACAGGCCGGTCCTTCACCTTTGAGTACTGGCTTCCCATACAAGTGCTGGTTCATGTCCCGGCTGCTCCACTTCTGATCCTGCTCCCTACTTGTAGCCTGGGAAAGCAGTGGCGAATGGGTTCCTATGCACCCATGCGAGAACAGGAAGCTCCTGGCTCCTGGCTTCGGGTTGGCTTAGTTCTGACCATTGTGGCCATTCAAGGAGTGAAACAACATGGAAGATTAAAAAAGAAGTAGAAGAAGAAGAAAGTAGAGTAGTTATTAATTATTTTTATTTTTGATATTCATACATAGTTGATTAGGGTGATTAGAGTCAAGGGCTAGAGGAAGGTGGGTGAAATCACCATTTACACATTCTCTTTTTTTCCTTCCTGTATCTGGGGAGAATGAGGGAGATAGGAGAAGAAGCCATGCCCAGCCTCCCAAATGCCTCTGAACCCTGGGATGGAGGACAGCCACCCAACACATCATGGTCCCCAATGTGAGGCATGCTCTCAGGGTCCTGTTCAAGTGGTTTCAATCGTTCAACAGTTCTGATTTACTGACAATCTCGCCACTCCAAGCATGATGAAATCTCTCCAGAATCCACTGACTGACATAATCCACCTTAGAGTCTCCATTTGCCCAGTTATTCACTGCCAACATTTGACTGCAGTAGTTGATTGATTTGTTCTGTCATCAGTCTTATGTTGTGGTACCAGGCTCCTCTGCAGACTCCAATGTACTGCCATACCCTCCATGTGCACCCGGATATGCTGTACACTGCTCCAACTAAGCTAATGAGGAAGACCAGCTCTGATACATGCACTCCATGGTCAAACCATGGAACTTGGAATTCTCTCCATGGTTGGGGTTCTGAGTCCAGCAATTCAGTTGAGAGGATCCCCATGGAAACTTCAGGTGATTCCAGACCTGATTCTTTTTTTTTTAAGATTTATTTATTTTTATTGGAAAGGCAGATGTACAGAGAGGAGGTAAGACAGAAAGGAAGATCTTCCATCCTATGGCTCACTCTCCAAGTGACCGCAATGGCCATTGCTGAGCCAATCCGAAGCCAGGAGCCAGGAGCTCTTCTGGGTCTCCCATGCAGGTGCAGGGTCCCAAAGCTTTGGGGCGTCCTCGACTGCTGTCTCGGGCCACAAGCAGGGAGCTGGATGGAAAGCGGAGCTGCTGGGGTTAGAACCGGCACCCATATGGGATATCAGCGCATGCAAGGCGAGAACCTTAACCACTATGCTATCGTGCTGGGCCCTTTTTTTAAAGATTTATTTACTTTTATTGGAAAGTCAGATAAACAGAGAGAAGGAGAGGCACAGAGGAAGACCTCCCATCCAATGGTTCACTCCCCACGTGGCCGCAACGGCTGAAGCTGAGCCAATCTGAAGCCAGGAGCCCAGGAGCCTCCTTCAGGTCTCCCATGTGGGTGCAGGATCTCAAAGCCCCAGGCTGTCCTCAACCACTCCCCCAGGCCATGGGCAGGGAGCAGGATGGGAAGCAGAGTCGCCGGGACCAGAACTGGTACCCATATGGGATCCTGGCGTGTTCAAGCCGAGGACCCTAACCACTACACTACTGCACCGGGCCCCAGACCTGATTCTTGTATGTGCTTGCCAATACAGGGTCTGGTACAATCTGTCACCCCAGTCACCTTATGCACAAGCTGATGGTTGCAATTGCTGGGTCAGTTCTGTTTCCAACCCTGTCTTTTACACAAACCAACAGATATTGCAGTCCAGCCCAAGTCTGCCCACCACACACTTGGCCTTCACGCAAACCAGTGGGAGCTCCAGCCTAATCGGAGTGACCCGCAATAACCACCACTAGGTCCACACCCTGCCCTGGTTCCAATGCTTGCTAATGTGTACAGCAGACTGGTCCAATCTGTCCCATATCTCATTCTCTCATACATGTCAATGGGCATTGTAGCCTAGTTCAACCCAACCAACCCCACCATCAAACCCACACAATGTGCTGCCAGGTGCCACTCTCTGTCTAGTCATGCCTGCCCCTGGTTCCCATGCTTTGAGAGTAGAAACCCAAGAGGGACTTCCCATTGTTTCCTTTTTGGGCCCACTCCCAGATCTTGTACTCTCCAGGTGGTAGTGCCATTTAACTTGACAGAATTAGCCCCCACCCCCATGCCAGCATCTCCAGCTGATGCTTTGGCAATGCCCCTTTAACCCACACTCACTCTGACTTATGCACGCACCAGTAGGAACACTCAGCCAAACCTGTCTTTTCCCTGATCTAGCTCACATGAGGCCAACAGGTGTTGTAGCCCTGCCCAGCCTGGTCTGCCCCCATCCCAACTCACACTATCCAGTGGGAGTGGTGGTCCAGCAGGGCAGCCCCATGCAGCCCCCTACTGGCCTCGCCCACTGGGTCTCATGTTTGCTGGTTGGTTGCTGTGGCTCAGTCTGGCACCGCCTGCCTCTCCTCAGCATTTGACAGTAGGAGCTGTAGCCTGGCTTGGCCGGCCACCCACGATTCCAACTCACACTGGTGGGGGCTATAGCCTAGCTTAGCCCATCCAGTCCCCAGTCCTGGCACTCATGGAAACAAAACAAACAAACAAACAACGGATGACTTCAGCACGAAATCCTTTTTTTTTTTTTTAATTTATTTTCATTGGAAAGGCAGATTTACAGAGAGAAGGAAAGACAGACAGAAAGATAATCTATTCACTGGTTCACCTCCCAAATGACCAGAACAGATAGAACTGAGCCTATTTGAACCCAGGAGCCAAGAACTTCTTCTGGGTTCCCCACGTGGGTGCAGGGTCCCGTGGCTTTGCGCCATCCTCCACTGTTTTTCCAGGTCACAAGTAGGGAGCTGGGTCGTAAGCAAAGCAGCCAGGATACAAATCGGCACCTATGGGATGCCTGTGCTTGGAGATGGAAGATTAACCATTTGACCCAACACGCCGTGCCCCAGGAAATTCTTAGAAAAGGGAAAACTGCCATTTTTCAAAATGATATATTATTAGAGCCAAATCTAGTGTTGTGCACATAAGCATATGATGGGCCCAGCCTGAGACTTACTATAAATCACCAGTAATTCCCAAGGACCAAACTAGACACTCAGATTTGAAAGATGCATGAAACAAGATTCTCAAAGAGCTCACAGTTCAGGCAGGAAATCAGGTTTGCAAAAAGCTAATTACTATAGAAAATTACAACAAACACCTGAGGACATGTTCAGGATAGCAACGTACAAAGAAGTGGTATACTGGGGAGGCGAACCCAGCAAAGACTTCCTGGAGGAGACTGTCCCTGAACCCAATCTTAGATGATTAACATGGTTAGTGGGTTAGTCCATAAGAGACTACCTGCTCTGTGACTCAAGGAGTCTCCTGGGAAAAACTGCCTTGGAAAGGAATGCAAGGTGAATCCTAGCTAAAGGTAGTGGGGCTGGGGTTGCAGAGGCAAGGCGGTCCTGTGGCTTGAACCAGATGAGCTAAATAATTGGGTCTGTGAGAATACTGGTGTACGTCAGGCTGTGGAGGTGGCAGAATACACTACCACAGGAGCCAGAGTGTAAGAGGAAGGGAAGGGGTATGGGGCACCATAGCCAAACAAAAAAACGATCATAGAGCACAGGCTGTATGAAAGAGGCACCCCTGAGCTGTCCAGAGACCTATCTTGGAAAGCACATTGGAGCTGTCCTTGGGAATTTCCTGAACTAGCTGAGGAAAGAGTCTGGGGAAACCACGGTTTCCCCAATCGGCAGGCTGATGCACAGGATATAACTAGAACTCGTTGCTATTACTTTACTGTAGTTGGGTTTTTTCTGTTTTTTTTTTAATCCCCGGCTGCTTTGTTCTAGAACACATACGGGAAGTATGAGACTCTCTTCCAAACATCAAGGGGTTTACAACTGTGTAGAGAAAGCCACTGTGTGTTTTAGACTTCAAGAGCTCTAGAAATACACTCAGGATGGACAAATTGTGAAAGAGAGAACAAGAGAGAATGGAGGTAGAACATAAAGATAAGAATGTTAGGCCAGATCCAGAATATATTTAGAATATGCAGTGGGTTCAAAACAAAACAAGAAACCCACTGGAAATAGAAACAGGTGGCAGATGATAAGGTTACTAACTCGAGAAGTGAGTTTTTGGTGGTAGGGAGCAAAATAAACAAACTAAACTAAACTAAGAGAATGCATTCCATTGCAAATGCCCTTGAGGATACAGTGGGATCTGAATAGGGTCTGTGACTCAGTGGAGAGTGATTGTAGAGGCGATGTCTTAGGCAGGTTGTGTTGAAAATGAAAGCCGCGTCTAGAGAAAGGCCAAAACTCCTTAAGGCTGAGCAGAAGGTAAGAACTGGAGCCAACGGGAAGAAGCTAGGAGATTCTGGCAGGCAACTGAATTAAGAGAGGAGTATGGAGAGATTTCCGAGTCAGAAGCACACAGACCTTTCCAGAGAAACCTTGAACTTGAGCATCTGTGTGTCACCCACTATTGGCAGGTGGCCAGGCACTGAGTAGAGGAACTGTCCAGGTCTGCAAACCAGGTAGATTTCTACTTCTTTCTCCAGCTCCCGTAGGAGAATGGGTGACTGGGGGAGTCAGAGGTGGAGCCTATGTGGTGGTTTTAAGTTTGATCCTGTCCCTGTTTTCAAGTGTCAGACAAACCACAGCAGTTGCTAGGAATTAAAGCGGGTCATTTATGAAAGGTACAGGCGATGGACCAGCAGTTCTGTCCTCCGCCCCTTGGCTCTCCACCCAGGGATCAGTGACCCGGGAGGCTGTCGGGCCTGAAGGTCATCAGAACATTGTGATTATTTGCCTCAGCTGGGCGGTAACTGCACAAACGTATTAAGAGTTCATGGTTGTCTGTTTGTTTTGAAAAGTTAAGAATTTTAAACCTAAAAAGGTCAGAGTATTCAATGTTTACTTTGACGATGGTTTAGCTATACAATCCCTCTGAATGTTTGTTTTTGAATTTAACCATCTTACAAGAATCTTAATTGTTTTCGGACTTCTCCCATTTTGTAACCTTGGTTCTTTAAACTAATCGCATCTTCATCAGGGTTCCTTTTCAGTGTTTTCATTGAAATAGAAAACAGTGTCTGCTCTTTTCCGAAGCTGAAGAATGTAAGTATGGAAGATTTTAAACAGTACGGTCTCACAGTAAGAATTTCTTTAACACTGGAAGCCTTTCCTCAAGAAATTTTTCTTAACATTATTATACAATAATCTTATTTAACTGAACTTGTGACTCTTGCAGTAAATAATGCCTGGGGGAGAACATTTTCCGGATGAATTGCTGGTGCCCAATTACACAATTTTGTCCTGGGGGGAAGAGCCAGTCATGAGGAAACTGCTTTTAAGTGGAACCCGGATCAACAGGACGGCCCTTCTTGTCCACGCGTGCATGGCTGGAAGCCTCCCGAGGGCCTGACGCTGGTGGGCAGGCCCGCGGAAGCCCTCGGGTCTCAGACACTTCATTCTCAAGTTCATTCCAACTGGTCGTTCATTCCATTCAAAGTTTGTTCCATTTTCTCCAAAAGGGCCCAAAAGAGCTCCGTGAATGGCATGTTTTGAACCCTAACACACACAGACATCAGTTCCCTCCTCCCAGGACGAAGTGGGATTATGAAATTATTTCAAACGAAAATAATAAACAAATGAAAACAATCAAGGGCGGCCGAGCTACGACCCCTCCCATCACAAACGTTTCTCCTGAATACTCCTTGACACTAAAAGTCTGTCGCCCATGGTTACCATTTTGGGACAGGGAAAGTCTGCCACCCATGGTGACCATTTTGCATCTCTTTCAGGCTCTTCCTCTACAATCCAAAAAAAGAATTCTCAAACAAGTGTCTGAATACAAGTGTTGGCTTCACAGACAACTCGTAAGAGTCCTGCTTCCTGAGGTTTCCAAGATAGGCCCCCACACTGTCCACCGCGGAGCTTCATCTACCGGCGGACAGCCAATCCAAGCTAAAGCTCCCATCCTAAGGGGCTGCGTCTTTCTGAAACGCTGTAACGTTGCTGTTAGTGCTTACAAGACATGACTTCCAGGGGCTCCCCTTCCCTTGTTCTGGAAGTTTTCTAAGTCCCGTATGGTTACTCGACAACATACAGGGTCCATGGTCTAGCCCTTGTGTCAAAGCCAGTGCCCGTGCACGCGTGGGTCTGTGTACACCCCCACCACGCTGAGCTTTGGCTGCCTCATCTGTAAGTACAGCTTCTAATCAGACTCTGGGTGCCTGAGGGCCATCTGGTGCAGGGCTGCTCAGCCAAGATCCGAATCTCAGGCTCACTGCTGCACAGAAATGACGGAACATTAGAAACAAAAACAAAAACTATGGGATACTGGTGCTTCGGGTAAAGGATTAGCCTGTTAAGCAACCATGCCAGGCCCCTGACTACCTAGTTTTAACAACTGCTACTTCTGCTATAGCTGGTTACAGTTAGGCCCCAAGAGGTGGTCTTGTATTTTCTTTCAAAAGTTATATAGTTTAAATTTTTATGTTTAGGTCTCTGATCCATCTTGTATTAATTTTTATATGTAGTCTAATACACAGATTGAAGTTAATTTATTTTTTCCAGATAGCCAGTTTTTCTAACATCATTTATTAAAAAGAATTTTTTTCCTTCCATTAAAATGTTTTGATCCTTTTAGGAAAAAATTAGTTGGCTATATGAAAATAGTTTCTGAAATTCTCTATTTTTCCTCTATATGTGTATCCATACATGAAGGAACCTTCCAAAAAATCAGAGAAAATGTGTATTAGGGGAAATTATACATGGATTTCAGAAAAGTTGGACAGTAAATAAATGTATTCTTCAATTCCATTATTCTCATGAATATTCTCATGAACTGTTTGAAGGATCCTGTATATACATATGAAAATACAAATGCCATCTCCATGTATTTACACTTTTAAAAAATATATTTATTTATTTTTATTGGAATGTCAGATATACAGAGAGGAGGGGAGAGACAGGAAGATCTTCCATCCAATAATTCACTCCCCAAATGGCTACAACGGACAGAGCTGAGCCGATCTGAAGTCAGGAGCCCAGAGCCTCTTCTGGGTCTCCCACATGTGGGTGCAGAGTCTCAAGGCTTTGGGCCGTCCTCAACTGCTTTCCCAGGCCAAAGCAGGGAGCTGGATGGGAAGTGGGGCCACCGGGATTAGAACTGGCACCAATATGGAATCCCAGCACATGCAAGGCAAGGAAGAATCTTAGCTGCTAGGCTACCACGCTGGGCCCTATACTTTTTTTTTTTTCTGAAGAGTTGCTTGTTTGCTTATCTATTTGAAAGGCATAGTTATAGAGAAAGTTGGAGAGGAGTTAGAGACAGAGAGAGAAATTATCCACTCACTGTTCACTCACCAGACAGCTGCAAAGGCCAGGGTCAGGCCAAAGCCACGAGCTCCTCTGGGTCTCTCATGTAGGTGTAAGGCTCCCTTAGGTTATCTTCCACTGCCTTCCTATGTGCTGGCTGGATCAGAGATGGAGCAGCGAGGACTTAAACCACACTCACATGGAATGCTGGCAGTGCACGCAGCAGTCAACCTCCGGGCCACAAGCTAGTTCCTCACATGTTCCAGATTTTCTCTCAGTAGTATTTGTACTTTTAAGTGCAGACCTTTTTTGTTGTTGTTGTTCAATGTACACTTTTTTTTTGTATATTTGATGCTACTGAAACACAATTTGGTTTTAAGTCTCATATATAAGTGAAATACAATTTTTATAGATCAAGACTTTGCTAAATTCACTTATTGATTAGAATTAATTTCTCAGGCTTTTCCGCCATATATATAATCTGTGAACAAGGACAGATTTCACTTCTTTGCCAATCTTCATTGCTTTTCCTTTCGGTTGTTTTATTGTATTGGCAAGGACAATAAGGAAAATGCTGACAGGAAAAGGTGAACTGAGAGAAGAGATGGAAGGAAATACTGCAGAACAGCAGATTAAACACTGATTCTGATCAATATTTATCTGCTAATGTGTCGGACAGGCAGAAAAAGATGATCCAAGTGCTTGGGCTCGTGCCACCAAACTCGAAGGGCTGGTTGGACTTCTGACTCCTGCCTTGGTTAGGTCAAAAGGCACTTAGGAAGTAAAACAAAGGTTGGCAGGTGTCTCTCTCTGTCGTTGAATTAAATAATTGGTAAATCTTATTTTAAGACAAAAGAAAACAATGAAACGGCTATCTTTCCCTGCTCCTGATCTTAAGCGGAAAGTGCTGAAGGGTTCATTGTTCAGGCGAAGGCATTTTGCTGGTGTCTTTTAGCATTATGAATATGTTACCTTCTAAGTCAAGCTTGCTGAATCTTATTTAAAATAAATATGTCAAATGCCATTCCTGCATCTAGTGAGATAGCCACATTTCTCCCCTTATGCTGCTAATATCGTGGATTACATTTGTTTATTTTCAAATTTGAAACCAATCATACATTCCTGGGATAAAATCCACTTGCTCATGCTATCTTAATCCTTTTATTTATAGCAGTTTGAATTTGCTATTTTGTTAAACAGCATTATGTCCATGTCCATAGGGGGTTTTATCTTCACTTTTCATAATGTCTTCTCTAGGTTTTAGTAGCAGGATTATACTGATTCAAAAAACTGAGATGTGTTTCTTTTTCCTCTATTTTCTGAGAGGTTGTTAGATTGTTATAATTTCTTTCATAAATATGTGATATAATTTGATAGTCCCCATGCCTGGAGTTTTCTTCCCAAGAGTTGTTTAAAGCACAAAATCAATTTTTGACATACGCAACCATTCAGATTTCAAATGTCATTTTGCATGCTTCCGAAAGCCGCAGGACTGCACTCACCTTGCCTAAGCTGTGGAACTCACTGACACAGCTGTGGTTCTCTTCTTAACCTTCTCAAGCACACAGACGTGCAGAGATGATCTTCTTCCATTCCTAACGTTTCTAGGAATTTTTCAATTTTATTTACCTTTGAAAGAATCCATTTTGGCTTCGTTAATTTTCTATTCAACTGATGTCTACTATTTTCTTCCTTCTTGGTTTTATCTTTCTCCAGCTTCTGGAAATTTAAATGTTATATTTCAACCCTTCTTCCTTTCTAAATAAACAAAGCCACATATTTCTCCTTCAACAACGCTTCTGCTGTAACCTGCAAATGCTGGTAATGTTTGTTTTTCATCATTAGTGAGTTGAAAACATTTTTCCAGGGGTAGCAATTTATCTCACAGTAGAGATGCTGGTTACATCCTACACAGTAGAGAACCTGGGTTTAACATCCAGCCCCAGCTCCTGACTCCAGTTTCTTGGGAGGCAGCAGTCCTGACTCAAATAATTGGGTTCCTGTGAGCAAGGGAGAGATTTGGGCTGAATTCCCAGCTCTCTTCACTCCCATCCCAGCCTTCGTCAGCATGGGCATCGGGGGAGTGAACCAGTAGATACAAGCTTTGTCTCTTACATGAGAACAAAAGGGGTCAGTGCTGTAGCACAGTAAGCTAAGCCTCTGGCTGTAGCACCAGCATCACAAGGGCAGTGGCTCTTGTTCCAGCACATCCATCCACATTCATCTCGCTATGACCTGGCAGAGCAAGGGAGCATGGCTGAAGCCCTTGGGCCCCTGCACCTATGTGAGAAACCCAGAAGACGCTCCTGGCTCCTGGCTTCCGATTTGCACAGCTCCGGCCTTTGTGGCCTTTTGTGCAGTGAGCCGGAGGGAATATCTTCTATGTCTCTGTATGTCTCTCCCTCTCTCTGTAACTCTGCCTTTCACCTGAGCTGCCCACGTGCTGCTTACTAACTACAGCTTCGCTTGCTTTTACCTTTTACTTCTTCTGCTGGTCTTTTTTTTTTTTTAAGACTTGTTTATTTTATTTTTATTGCAAAGCCAGATTCACAGAGGAGAGACAGAGAAAGAGAAAAATCTTCCATTCTCTGGTTCACTCCCAAAGTGGTTGCAATGGCCAGTGCTGAGCTGGCCAGGAGCCAGGAGCTTCTTCCAGGTCTCCCACATGAGTGCAGGTCCCAAAGCTTTAGGCCGTCCTTGACTACTTTCCCAGGGCACAAGCAGGGAGCTGGATGGAAAGTGGAGCAACCGGGATACATACCAGTGCCCGTATGGGATCCTGGTGCACGCAAAGAGAGGATTTAGCCACTAGGCTATCATACCAGGCCCTGTGCTGGGTGTCTGTGTCTCCCTTTGCACCCAATGGCAGACTGGGTGCAAAAGGGAAGAAGCAGACCTTTGAAGGGAACCGAGAGGCCCTGAAGTTTCACGTGTGCATCCTCCCAGGGGCCAGTGCCATTTGCCGCTTTGGGACCATGCTCTTCGTCTATTCATCTGGCTCACTGAGGCCTGGATGGCCCTGGTCTTCACACTGGCCATCTACAGGGCCAGCTACCATTCTACAAGCTTGATGGCATGGGCAGTCTTCTCTGAAGACAGGGCTTTGGAGGACAGCGGTGTGGACCTCAACATGGCACAGGGCATGGCAGAGCAACTGAAGGATGTGATCCTGCTCAGCTGCTTCTCCCTCTACATCTGGTCCTTCTGGCCTCTGGCTCCCGGCCGGGCCTTTTGTTTCCTGTGGGTGAAGGCACTGAGTCCCTGGGTCACGGCAGACAGTGGTGCAGCGGTGCCACCGCATACTGCAAAGAGGCAGCGCCACCAGGAGCAGAGGCACATGAAGCGATGGTAGCCAGGGATGTGGTCACAGGTTGCTGACCCCTGGTGGCTCTAATGGGGCTGCCTGGCCCCCATTCCTGGAGCAATGAGGGCCCAGCCCAGGGGTCACAGTAGTATGAAGTGTAGGATCGTGGAAAAAACAGCCGAGAACGTGAACAGCAACTACAAAAACTACTCAATGTCCAAATCTTAGGGGATATTCTGGATGCATTTTTGTTACTGATTTCTGATTTAATTCCATTAGAATCAGAGGTCATACTTTGTCAATTGATCTTAGGTAAAAGGCCGAGAAGCGATATATTTTGTCATATTTCGATTTCTGGAATGTACTAAGACTTGCCTCAGCAGGCTGCAGCCCCATGGTATGAGGTTGTGCTGGCGACCTTTCCAGTCACGCGTGTCACAGCGGCTCAGGGTGGGTGTGGGGGTGTGAAGGACTATTTCATAGCCCCATCTGTGGTCTATCTTGGTAAAAAGCCCAGGGTACCTAAAAAAACTGCATTCTGCAGTTGTTGGATTCTACAAATATGAGATGCACCAAACTGCTTGTGTGATTCAAATCTATGAACAGATTTTTTTTGTCTAGTTGCCCTATTAATTAATTACTGCAAAAGGGATATGAAAAGCTCTGCCAGCAATGTATAAGTTCCTATTTCCCAATATCTTAGTAAATAGCTATTATTTTATTATAGCCACCCTAGTAGATGTAAAGTGAAATTTCATTGTGGGTTCTCTATCAATTTTTTGAAAAGATTCTCTTTTTTTTATTATTAATTACATTGCATTACGTAAAGTCAGATATATAAGAGTGGAGACAGAGAGGAAGATCTTCCGTCCATTGATTCACTCCCCAAGTGGTCGCAATGGCCAGAGCTGAACCGATCTGAAGCCAGGAGCCTGGAGCTTTCTCCAAGTCACCATATAGGTGCAGGGACCCAAGGCTTTGGGCCATCCTAGATTGCTTTCCCAGGCCACAAGCAGGGAGCTGGATGGGAAACAGTACCACCAAGATTAGAATTGGTACCCATATGGGATCCTGGCGTGCGCTAGGCGAGGTCTTTTTTTTTTTTTTAGGCGAGGTCTTTAGCCACTAGGCTACTGCACTGGGCCCTCTACAAGATTTTTTTTTTTTTTTTTAAGATTTATTCATTTTATTACAGCCAGATATACACAGAGGAGGAGAGACAGAGAGGAAGATCTTCCGTCCGATGATTCACTCCCCAAGTGAGCCGCAACGGGCCGATGCGCACCGATCCGATGCCGGGAACCTGGAACCTCTTCCGGGTCTCCCACGCGGGTGCAGTGTCCCAATGCATTGGGCCGTCCTCCACTGCTTTCCCAGGCCACAAGCAGGGAGCTGGATGGGAAGTGGAGCTGCCGGGACTAGAACCAGCGCCCATATGGGATCCCGGGGCTTTCAAGGCGAGGACTTTAGCCCCTAGACCACGCCGCCGGGCCCCCTCTACAAGATTTTTTGAGGGCCCAGTGCCGTGGCCTAGCGGCTAAAGTCCTCGCCTTGAACAACCCAGGATCCCATATGGGCAGTGGTTCTAATCCTGGCAGCTCTACTTCCCATCCAGCTCCCTGCTTGTAGCTTGGGAAAGCAGTTGAGGACGGCCCAAAGCTTTGGGACCCTGAACCCGCGTGGGAGACCTGGAAGAGGTTCCAGGTTCCCAGCTTCAGATCGGCTCAGCACCGGCCATTGTGGTCACTTGGGGAGTGAATCATCGGACGAAAGATCTTCCTCTCTGTCTCTCCTCCTCTCTGTATATCTGACTTTGTAATAAAAATAAATCTTTTTAAAAAAAAGATTTTTTGAAAACATTTTAACTCCTTGTTTTGTGTTACTGTTTTCTTTAAGAAATAAATCGTGTATCTTTACTTGAACACAATCTGCTGTGAGTGAATACTGTGCCAGTGAACATTAGGGATAGGCATGCCATAACAGCCTAATTCCAGTAGCCACACTCCTTTGTGCTATTGTTACAAATCCGACAGCAGGTGCTTTCCTTAATCATTAGTATTTCTTTTAAAGAAATGAAGAGGACATAAATAATATAATCTTTCATCTTTATCTACCTTTATACCATTTTTATTCCTTTTCTTTCATTTCTCAAGACTTAGCTATCTAATTCAGGTCTGCTGGTGATCAATTGTTGTTTTCACCTGGACATGTCCTAATTTCACCTTCATTCATGACAGATAGCTTTTACGGACATAAAATTTGAAAGCGACATGTAATTTCTTACAGAAATGTCATGATATAATTCCATCGTTTCAGGTCTCTGCTGTGTCCAGTGACAGAGTATCTTATATTATTTCTTTTTCTTAAAGATTTATTTTATCTTCATTACAAAGTCAGATATACAGAGAGGAGGAGAAACAGAGAGGAAGATCTCCTGTCAGATGATCCACTCCCCAAGTGACCGCAGCGGCGGGTGTTGAGCTGATCCAAAGCCAGGAGCCAGGAAGCTCCTTCAGGTCTCCCACACAGGTGCAGGGACCCAAGGCTTTGGGCCATCCTCAACTGCTTTCCCAGGCCACAAGCAGGGAGCTGGATGGGAAGTGGAGCTGCCGGGATTATAGCCGGCGCCCATATGGGCTCCTGGGGTTCAAGGAGAGGACTTTAGCCGCTAGGCCACGGCGCCAAGCCCGACAGAGTATCTTAATGTCCTCTGGCAACAGCCAAGATTTCACTAGTTTAAAACACAGCTAATGTTGTTGCCTTTGCATTTGTTTTCTTAGGGTTTGCTGAGCTTCTTGGATCTGTAAGTTGGTATTTTGCGAAATTTTGTCAATATTTGTCAGAATTTCATGTCCTAATTTCTCTCCTCTCCTTTATGAGCTCTAGTTACACTTGCTGGTGTTCCAGAAGTCTGAGGCTTTGTCTAGCTTTCCTCAATCTCTTTTTTCTCTTTGCTTTTTAATTGCTACCAATGTCTTCAAGTTAATGAACTCTTTCTTTGATGACCCAAATCTGTTAAGTACATTTTCATTTATTATGCTTCTCTGTTTTAGAATTTTCACTTTAAAAAAAAAATCCCCTTTTCTGGGATTTCCCATCTGTTCAACCATTACACACATATTTTCTTTTTTTAGTCTTGAAGCCTATTTATAATTTTGTTCTGAAGTCCTTGACTTCTAAAATGTGAACATCTGGGGTAACTTGGAAATTGCTGTAACTGCTTTATTCCTGAGTTGGGTCAAAGTTCTTCTGTTTCTTCACAGGTCTGGCCATTGTCTGTAGAATACTTTACGTTATACACATGTCAAGACTCTGGGTTCTTCTGAAGACTGATCTTGATCCAGCAGGCAGTTAATTGGGCTGCATTCCATTTCCAATTTTTGTCTACCCTGCATCGGAACTGATAAACCCTTCCCAGTTCTGGTGGTGTGCAGGGCTGCTTTTTCATCTCATTCCCCGAGGCTTCACCTTTCGTAAGCAGGAGTTGGGCAGATTTTGAATGCAGTCTTGGGAATGAATGCTTTGGAAGTTTCCCTTTCATGTTCTTCTCCCTGTAAGTCCTGACTCGCCCCAGACCTTTGCCATTGCCACTAGAACCAGAGGCAGCACTGCGCCCTCCAGCACAGCTCCATCCTCTCAAACAGAGCCTTTTACTTTCCGCTCAGGGCCTTCGGGCAGTTGCACAGACTCTATTTTAAATCACATGTCAATAATTTTTCTCTGTGGGAGGTCCATCGGAGTAATCTATTGTGCCATTACTGAGAGCAAGAGCTTTCAGTGTTATTTTTATTCTTTGATTCAGAATGTCAATACTTTACCTAAGGGTCAGTTTCTCTGATTCCCCCATCTTCATCCCAAGGCTGGCTTCCCAGACTGTCACAAGGTAGAACCAGCAGCTGAAACTGAGCTGCTTTCATCTCCAAATCCAAAAGACAGAGAGGACATCAGTGTTGCCAAGAGCCGACCGAGGACAGGCCAGCAGAGCACCGTGAGCTCCCTGGCTGAGGCTTGGGTCTCTGGTCATCTCTCACCTCCAGCCTCAGCCTCATGTCTGACTCCCCACAGGCCTACCACCCTAGTTTGGAGCCTCCTGTTGCTCTCTTAGGCCAAAGAAGGAAGGCCGTTGTTTATTCTTCTTCGTGGAAGTACAGCTTTTGGTGGTCCCAATTCTGCAGACATGGATCAGCTCCCTTAGAACTACAGCTCTCACGCCTCACTTTCCTCACTGCTTTGTTTCGCTCCCTGACTGATCTGCCTTTTGCTTTCCTTCTTCATTTCCACTATCTGGTGATTTCCTTTTCTTGCTTAAGCTCAGTTATGCAGGGAGGGAAAAATCCCTGGAAAGGGAGCTTGTATTCTACTAGCATCTCTGTGTGCTTGACGAAGAAAGCAAGGGGGAGTTTTCCACATCAGCTATATCCACCTTCAGTAACTTTCCTTAGTCTCTTTATCATTTTTTAAGATATATTTTATTTTTGTTGGAAAGGCAGCTTTACAGAGAGAAAGACAGAAAGAGCATCCATCCACTGGTTCACTCCCCAGATGGCTGCAACCTCTGGCACTGAGCTGATCTAAAGCCAGGAGCTTCCTTCAGGTCTCCCATGTGGGTGCAGCGTTCCAAAGCTTTCCCAGGCCATAAGCAGGAGCTGGATGGGAAGGGGAGCTGCTGGGACATGAAATGCTGCCCACATGGGTTCCTGGCACTTGCAGAAAAGATGATTAGCCAATTGAGCTATCACACTGAGTCCAACTTTCCTTATTTTTCATGAAACAACACAACCTCTGAAACAGTACAAACTTTCATCTATTTAATCCACAGTACCTACCCTTCATGATGTTATTCCCCTCCTTAGCTTTGTGACTAACATACCCCCCAAGTGCAGTCTTGGCTTCTGCTAAGGGAAGAACGTTCTATAATCCTCCATTGATGTCCTGCTGTTGTGTACCATCTGTGTTTTTTCCTATGGAGTATCTTGCAAGGTGCCCGTTTCCTCACACCCACCCATATTAACATGAAAGTCTACTGCTTCTCACTCCAAAATCCAGTCACTCCTTCCTCTGTTTCATCCCAGTCTAAAATGGACCCTTCCGGGTTCCCAGGGTACTCTGTATACTCTTCTGCAAACATCACTCCAATGGTTGATTTATGATTCCTACTGAACTATATCTCTGGGGAAAAAAATAAATCCTATCTGCTGCTTATCTACAGCTATGCTTTCCATGGTTTTGTTATCCTTAACCAACTATAGCCTCAAAACATAAAATGGAAAATTCCAGAGACGAAGAATTGCTAAGTTTTGAACAGTACATCCTTCTCAGTAGTATGGGGAAACCTTGTTGTGCCCTAGAGCAGCCTATGCGGGACACTGCATGGGCCGTCACCCATCAGTCACTCGGCAGCCATCTTGGCTAGGGGATGCATCGTTGAGGTGCCCCAGTGCTTATCCATAACGTTCTGTACTACCCACAATTCCAAACGTTCTCTAGGGTTCTTGGAACATATCTCCTGAGGATAAGCAATTTACTATTTCTAGTACTTCACTCTTTCCTCGACACATAGTTAGTAGTTCACAAACATCTGTTGAATTAATACATTGAAAAACATTTGTTTTTCTTTAAAAAAATTAACATGTACTTTCACAGGAAAACCAAGCATAAGTTCTGGGGGCCCGGCATCGTGGCCTAGCGGCTAAAAGTCCTCGCCTTGAACATGCCAGGTTCCCATATGGGCGTTGGTTCTAATCCCGGCGGCTCTACTTCCCTTCTAGCTCCCTGCCTGTGGCCTGGGAAAGCAGCAGAGGACAGCCCAAAGCCGTGGGACCCTGTACTCATGTGGGAGACCTAGAAGAGCTCCTGGCTCCTGGCTTCAGATCAGCTCAGCACCAGCTGTTGCAACCACTTGGGGAGTGAATCATTGGACAGAAGATCTTCCTCTCTGTCTCTCCTCCTCTCTACATATATCGGCTTTGCAATAAAAATAAATAAATATTAAAAAAAAAAGCATAAGTTCTGGGGCCAGCATGGTGGCATAGCCAGTTAATCCTCCATCTGCAGCACTGTCATCCCATATGAGCACCTGCTGTCCCACTTCTGATCCAGCTCCCTTTTAGGAAAAGATTGGGAAAGCAGCAGAGGATTGGGAACACCTTGAGCCCCTGCAACCATGCGGGAGATGGGAAGACGCTCCTGGCTTCCAGCTTCGGACCAGTCCAGCTTTGGCCACTGTAACCATTTGGAGAGTGAACCAGAGGTTTTAAGATCTCTCTCTCTCTCATATCATTCCCCCTCTTTTGGGAACTCTTTCAAATAAAATGAATGAAATCTGTAAAAGAAGAGAAAATTGAGTGTAAGTTGGGTATTCTCATGTACTTGCCAAGGAGGCCTTCTCTAGCTACCTGAAAAAAATTAACTATAGTATATCCAGAAAGTGGACTATTACTCAGTGTTAAAAAGAAATGGATCATCAAAGCATGAAAAGATACCGGGGAATCTTAAATGCATATTCCTAAGTGAAAGGAGTCGATCTGAAACAGCTAGCTACTGGAAAACTCCAACTATGATATTCAAGAAATTATGAAAATTATAAACAATGAAAAATGAAAGAGGTTGCCAGACGTCAGAGGAAGCGAGAGAACAAGCAGAGAACAAAGCAGTGCAGGGAGGGGGTAGCAAAACTGTGGAGTGAGACTGTGCTCACAGCTGTCTTCATGCCTTTGTCAGAACTCACAAAGTGTACAATACCAATAATGAATTCTAATAGGCACCATCAGTTTTAAACTGACAAAAACTATATACATTTTAAAGAGCAAAATACACAGATGGTATATTTAGCTCTTTTTTAAAAGTTTAGAAAAGAACAGCAAAACAAACAAACAAAAAAAAAAACAAGGAAGGGAATAATGGAAACAAAAACTAACAAAATAGAAAATAACCTAAAGATCAACCAAACCAAAAGTTGGTTCCTTTGAAAGATTCCAAAACAGAAAATGTGACTAGTTTCTATACCTAAAAACAGGGCATGGGGCCAGCACTGTGACACACCGAGTCAAGCTGCTGCCTGTGACAGTGGCATCCCACAGGGCTCTGATTCCAGTTCCGGTTGCTCCCCTTCCAGTTCAGTTCCTTTCTGATGGCCTGGGAAAGCAGTGGAGTGCTTGGGTGCACCACCCTCCCACAGGGAGACACGGAAGAAGCTTCTGGATTTGGCCCGCCCAGCCCCAGCGATGAACCAGAAAATGAAAAGTCTCTCTGTCTCTAACTCTGACTTTCAAAATAAGTCATCATCATCAAAAAAGGGGGGGGAGGGGTGGTGGGGAGCAAAAAGTGTTGAGGAGGCAGGCAAGGGCAGCATTACACAGCGCCAGCACAAAGTGAAGCAAGGCTGGGACTGGAAGTTACCTGGTGAGGCTCAGAACAACATCACGGATAACGTTAACCACAACAGTCTGGAAGGGAATGAAGCAGAACAAGTTTCTACATGGGTGGGGGGCAATCTTGGAAGCTAACATTGGCTGACATGTATCTGTAACAAGCCAGATTTTATTTTTTACCTTTGCACAGTGGATGCTCCCAAAAGTATACGTTGGCATTACGTCAGTTGGATACAAAAGAAAGGACCACATACAGAAAACTCGAATGCCTGAAGAGACCAGGATGAAGAAGCTTTAGGGTTTCTGAACAGACATACGTAGTCCAGTAACATCGATGTTTTAAGATGTAATCTGCACATCAGCTGGATAGCTTGCCAAGGGATTCTGCCAGCAGGGACAGCAGAGGAAGCTGTGGCAACACATCAGGCCCAGGGTGATCCAGACAGGCCAACTGCAATATTGACGAGGGGTGAAATGTGAGACATTAGGAAAGTAAAAACCCTAAGACCTGGTGACACAAGGATGCCCAAGTTAGGAGAAAATGATACTAAAGGCATCTAAAAAACTGAAAAAAAAAAACCTGACACTTAAAAACAAGATGAGGGGCCGGCGTTAGTGTATAGTTAAGCTGTCACATGTAAGACTGGCATCCTATATGGGTGCAGGTTCAAGTTCCAACTGCTCTACTTCTAATCCAGCTTCCTCCTAAGGTGCCTGGGAAAAGAGCAAAGGATTGTGCAAGGACTTGAATGCTGCCTGCCTCTCACATGGGAGACCCAAATGAAGCTCTTGGTTTGCAGCTCTGGACTGGCCCAGATCTGGCCATTGCGATCAATTGGGGAATGAACCAGCAAATGGAAGATCTCTGTGCGCATCTTTCTCACTCTGTAACTTTGTCTTTCAAATGAGTAAATCTTTAAAAAAAAAAAAAAAAATGAAGATGTGTGGTAACACTTGATGTTTTAACTAAATGTAACCTCAGTAAGATTTATTTCTATAGTTTGAGAAATCTGGGCATTTAGTTTTCAGCATATACCCTTCAGTGCCCAGACTTCATTGAACAAATTAATTTTAAATCTAGATGTTAACTGCGATCTTTACAAATGAATAAAAAACAGTGTGGGGGTCCAGCGCAGTGGCCTAGTGGCTAAAGTCCTCATCTTGAACGCCCCAGGACCCCATATGGGCACCGGCTATAATCCTGGCAGCCCCACTTCCCATCCAGCTCCCTGCTTGTGGCCTGGGAAAGCAGTCGAGGACGGCCCAAAGCTTTGGGACCCTGAATCCACGTGGGAGATCCGGAAGAGGTTCCAGGTTCCCGGCTTCGGATCTGCACAGCACCGACCATTGCAGTCACTTGGGGAGTGAATCATTGGATGGAAGATCTTCCTCTCTGTCTCTCCTCCTCTCTGTATATCTGACTTTGTAATAAAAATAAATCTTTAAAAAAAAAAACTGGGGATTTGTTCAAACTCAAATACTTTTATTCCCAGAGGATAAAAGGACATGTAGTTTTGAAATATTTAGCTAAATATGTCAATTTTTCATTAAATAGTTATTTTTAATAGTTTAAAGTAGGAGACTTAGTTAAAAAAAAAAACGCTAAACATAACCAAAAATGCTAAAATGACAAATCTGGTAAGGTATTTAATATCATACATGTGTACCCGAGGTTTTCACCTCTTTTTACTTCATTTTGGCTCATCTCCATCTTGAGAACATCTTGAAACACAGACAGTATGGAAACAAACGAACACGCGCTATCTCCAAGAGCATGCAGAATCAAACAGCACAGCATTCCTCTTCTTTCTCACTGAACTATGCTCGGCACCACAAAATTAAACAGACGTCTCTAGGGATAAAGATTTGCCAAGAGCGCTCTGGCAAAAATAAAACCTGGCGCTTCTCCAGACTGCTATACATGGACGCAGTGGCTGCCCTACACATGGAGATTGATTGCTGTGGTTACGTAGCAGTGTCAGGATGAAGGACGGCAGGCACACACCATTTCATGTCCAAAGGCTTCGGACAACACACTTGCACGCATCCGGCAATCGTGAGAGTTATTTAATGAGGAGACAGTCATCATTCTCGCCCCATTTGCTTATGTTACAGACAAGCAAACCGAAGTCCAGAGAAGGTCTTTTGCCCCAAATCATACACATAGACAGCTGGTGATGGGACAAAACAGCCTACTAAACTAGAATAATAACACATATCTCAGAAACTTTGCAATGCTAACTAGTAGAAGGATCACAATAAACTACTTTGTAATTCCGTAATTTCTATAGTTTCTGCACATTTAAGATAAATATTAATCTTGAACTTGTCACATAAAGTCTGAAAATGGATATATCTGGTTTGGACCTTTCCCCAATTATTTCAACCTCCCCCTGACACATTAAGTGGTGACTTACCCATTATAAATGATTTGCAAGTATTTGTGGTAGCTACATGTTATTGTTCTTGCTACCTCTAGCAGCTGTAACTTTCAACCTGTGAAGGTCTCAACATACTCCCACCTGCTTTATTTGGTGGATCAAGAGAGAAAAGGAGGCCACCTTTTGGGCAGGGATTGGAACTGTACTCATGAATGACACAATTAATGCTATAGTATCCATGTTGCTTTTCAAAACAATTTAATGCCCGATCATGGGAGTCCCCAGTGTCTTTCTGTGGTGGCCTGCTGGAGGCCCCTCCCGTATCATTCTGCCTACGCTGACCAAGAGTCTGACCATAAATAAACTACTGGGATCTTTGGGAAAACCAACTGCAATTATTTATTACAATTGAACATGGTGAAGATGGTGGCCAAAGGATACAAAATTTCAATTGGGAGGAATAAGATACAGATTTTTAATACATACCATGATGACTATAATTAATAGCAATGCTTTGTATACTTGCAAGCTGCTAAGAGAACAGATTTTAAGTGCTCTCATCACAAAAACAAATTGACTGAATTTAGCCAATGCACAATGCATGCATATCTGAAAACATCAGTTGCATACCATAAATATAATTTTTATTTTTAAATAAAATATTAACAAAACTGAACATGTAAGTATCTATGACTCAGTCACCCTAGCCTTACGGAAATGCATATGTGTGTTCACTAAAAGATAAGCACCGGAGGGCCTGGCACCGTCGGCTAGCAGCTAAAAGTCCTCACCTTGAATGCACTGGGATCCCATATGGGTCCTGGTTCTAATCCCAGCAGCCCCACTTCCCATCCAGCTTCCTGCTTGTGACCGGGGCGGGGGGGGGGGGGGGGAAGCAGTCGAGGACGGCCCAAAGCCTTGGGACCCTGCACCCATGTGAAAAACCTGGTAGAAGTTCCTGGCTCCTGGCTTCGGATCGGCGCAGCAACGACCATTGCAGTCACTTGGGGAGTGAATCGCTGGATGGAAGATCTTCCTCTCTGTTGTCTCTCCTCCTCTCTGTATGTCTGACTTTGCAATAAAAATAAAATAAATCTTTCAAAAAAAAAAAAAGATAGGTACTGGAATACTCATCATTTTGATAGCTAAAAATCTACCCATGAACAAGAGAATGAATGAGCTGGGGTATGTTCATACAGTGGAATACTACACAGCAATGAGCATGAGTGATCTATTATGCGTTTGACAAAAACGGATGAGTCTTCAAAACACGATGCTTATTAACAAAAGAAATCTGGCCCAAAAGATAGGAGTCCATTTGTGTAAAAACAGACATGGCAAAACTAGACTTTCAAATTCAGGGGTAGCCATGACAGGACAAGGGCAGTGAAGGGCTTCTGGAATGCTGCTAAATCTACACATACCTTAAATCCACACATACTTTCCCACATGCCTCTTGCACTTCAATAAGAAGTGAAAACGACAACTTTTTCTTGTGAGCATTATGGGTCGGATTTTCACATAAGAAGCCAGCCTTCCCTTGGAAAAACTCCAAAGTAGACTTTCTCTGCTAGCAATGAAACTTATTTTAAGCCAACTGCAGATTAACTTTTACCCAAGATCACAGCTTCACACAATGAGGAACCTAGTAACAGTCTAGCAGAAGGAATTTCCTCTTTTCTGATTAAAAATAAATAAATCTTTAAAAAGTAAAAAACACATCAGAAAGACTTGATCCTCACATCCCTCCCCCATTATCAGATTTTATTATAAGCTACCCAAACAGTGAAGCATATTATACACATTATTTCCCTCTGATCTTCATAATTCCATGAAATAACATTTATCTTCATAGTTTTATAGTTAAGGGGATATAGGCAGCACGCATGTGGTTGGGCCAGGATGTGAATCCAGGTTTGTCTGGCTCCCACACTCAGATTTCTCACCATCTTACACTGTCGTACTGTCATACGGTGAACTTCGAGCAGGGTAATATGCTTTGGCTTTTGTCTAGTCACTCTTTTGGAAGGTCAAAACACCCCTCTCCCTTGACTGTTTAAGACCCATAGAGGGTCTGGACTGCTAAGGAATGAAAGCTGGGCACTGACAAGCCAAGACAGAGATCCCATGCCACAGGCAGGCCTACACTAAAGACTGTTGACAGCTTTTAACAGCTGGCTACGTGAGGATATTACTGAGCGCTCTCTCAGCAGATCATTTTCCAATGTGCCAACAATTCCAAGAGAGTGTCTTACCTAGACCAAATGCAGAAATCAGGTCCTGACTAAGCATTTGCGTTAACAATGAAAATGAATGAGAAAGTTCCTGATTGTGCATAACATTTTTTTTTTCAAAATTTATGCTGACAGTGTTGCTTCTTTAAAATGGGAGCTATGGGGCCCAGTGCCGTGGCCTAGCAGCTAAAGTCCTCACCTTGAAAGCCCCAGGATCCCATATGGGCACTGGTTCTAATCCCAGCAACCCCACTTACCATCCAGCTCCCTGCTTGTGGCCTGGGAAAGCAGTCAGTCGAGGACAGCCCAAAGCCTTGGGACCCTGCAGTGGCGTGGGAGACCTAGAGGAGGTTCCTGGCTCCTGGCTTCGGATCGGCTCAGCACCGGCCGTTGTGGTCACTTGGGAAGTGAATCAATGGACGGAAGATCTTCCTCTGTCTCCCCTCCTCCCTGTATATCTGACTTTGCAATAAAAATAAACAAATCTTTTAAAAAATAATAAAATGGGCGCTATGGAAAAGCTTTAGCATAGTTTGGTCTGGTAGAAAAATGTGAAGGGCTGGACTACTAATCAGATATGGACTTCTCCATTCAGTAGGTTAGTTGATACTTACTAAGGTTGTTTTTAGTACTGGAGAGAAAAACAAGCACTTTCATCCATTGTTTTTTAGAAAATCCTAAGCTTGGGAGCAAGCACTGAGTCAGACAGTTAAGATGTTCACTTCTCAAACCTGAGTTAGACTCCTAGTTCCAGCTCTCAACCACGGACACAGACCCTGGCAAGGAGATGGTGACGGCTCACTAACTGGTGTCTGCAACCCCCGAGGGGAACTGCATGGCCGGCCTCCCAGCATCAGCCCCAGCTGAATCCCAGCTACTTGTACATAATTAGAGATCGAACAAGAGGTTGAGAATTCTCTCCATGTGTGCCCATGGCTGGCTGGCTCTCTCTCAAATAAACTTAAAAAACAAACAAAAACAAAAACAACAAAAGCACAAAACAAAACTGTGTCAAAGTTCAATTTGAGAGTTAAAAACTAGAGCTAGACCTTTCATGTAAGGAAGTTCACAGTTTATTTTTGAACCACTCAACATCAAAGTCATTTAAAATTTAAACATCACTCTGTCACAGGGAAAGCTTATTTGTCATTATCATAGAATGCAATACTTAATTTATGTTAACATTTCTAATATGAGTCACAATCTCCAATTGAGAACTAGGGACACTTCTTACTTCCATCCCCATCTGATGCACCTGCAGTCGGGGCTGCTTCCAGGTGGGGTCACAACTGAGCCTGAAGTGAGAACCTAAGCCAGCCCACCTGCTGTGAGGCGTAGCAGGATATCCCAACCAAACATCTGCTAACTTCTGCAAGTAGACAAGTAGGCAAGTAGGCCTAGTGTGCACTCCCACCTCCCAGCGCTGTTCTAACTGAACCCCTTCCTCAGGTAGGCAGGCAAACTACAGAAATGTTTACGGTTTATATAAATTCTAACTAAATGTTAGAATAATCTTACTCACACTGGATAACATGAATATGACTATCCCATGACACTTACTGAGAGTGAAGAAAATCAGGCAAATTTATAGACTGCTCAGCATCTGTTTATTATATACAAAATGAAATTTTCTAAATTCAGTGTAATAAAATTGAAAATGAGCTACTATATTTTATAAATCTTTGTTGGGGCCAATGTTGTGGCATAGCGAGTAAAACTGCTTCCTGTGATGCCAACATCCCATATGGAAACTGGTTCAAGTCCCGGCTGCTCCACTTCTGATCCAGCTCCCTGTTAATGCATCTGGGAAAGCAGCAGATGACCCAAATGCTTGGGCTCCTGCACCCACATGGGAGACCTGGAAGAAGCTCCAGACTCCAAGCTTTGGCCTAAACCAGCCCATGACAATGTGACCATTTGGGGAGTAAATCAGCAGATGAAAGCTATCTCTCTCTCTCTCTCTCTCTCATCCTTGCTCTGTCTCTTCTCTGCGTAACTCTTTTAAATAAATAGATAAATATTAAAACAAAAAACAAATTCACAATTTCCAAAAGCAAGGGTACTTCAAAAAATTGTAGGGCCCAGCACAGTGCCCAAAGCCTTGGGACCCTGCACTCACATGGGAGACCTGGAAGAAGCTCCTGGCTTCGGATTAGCTCAGTTCCAGCCACTGCAGCCACTTGGGGAATGAACCAATAGACCGAAGACCTTTCTGTCTCTCTCTACTTTTCTGTACATCTCATTTTCTAATAAAAATAAGTAAATCTTTGGAAAAAAAAAAACATTTAAAGGCATTCATAACAAAATACCATAATTCTGTACAGTAATTTCCATCATCTTTGGAGAGAGAAATCTATACAATATAGTAAGTATTAACATTTACTTGGTAGATTAAAGAACATATTACCATTAATCTTCTCTGTTTTTAAATTGTATTTATTTGAGAGATAAAGTGACAAAGAGAGACAGAGTCCCACCACAGCAGGGGACAAAGCCAGCAGCTGTGAACCTAGTCTAGGTCTCCCACATGGGTGACAGGAGCTCAGCTGCTTGAGTCATCGCTGTTGCCTCCCAAGGTCCGTGTGGACAGGAAGCCTGAGCCAGGAGCTGGAGCGGGGTGTGAAAGCCAGGCACTCTGATGGGGGAAGCAGATATCCTTACCCCAAAGCCAAATGTCAGCGCCATATGTTACTCTGATTTAATAGAATCTATTTCAGTTCAGTATTAATCTCCAGAGATACAAATTCCTTAGTAAAGCAGTCAGTTGTACTTTTTAAATGAACCAAAATATTCATAAATCATGTGAAGCAAAATAAGACCAAAATACATGATACTCTGCTTCTATTTGTAGTTTTCAAAGCTTAACCCTCTACTTCCTTCCCTTCTCTAATGTCTCCTTCTCATCCATGATCTTTTACATGCTTCTATATCCAAAAATCATGAGACATAACATATTCATCAAATACCTAAAATTCATTTATACTGTAGCACACATGATCCTAACAGAACTTGCATATGAACCTGGAATAGTGATATGTAAGGCTTAATCACTTGCTGAAGAAGATTGGGACACCATCAGGTACACAGAGAGATTTTCTTTGCCGGAGGTAGATACAGGAAGTTTAAAATCACAAATTATCTCACAGTTCTGGAGTGTGGAGAGATGAGCTCAGTATACCATAAAGCTCTGTTGAGGGTTCTCTTCCTGACTTGCAGAGAAAGAAAGAGAGAGAGAGAGAGAGAAAGGAGAGAGAGGAGAGGGAGTCAGCAGCCAGAGACGCAGATGACCTAACCCATAGCTTAACTGCTAGGCTAAAACTCTGCCCTCTTATCTTACTATTATTGCTGTTGTTTTAAAACTTATTCACTATTCTAAAAGCCACAGTGATGGACAAAGGGAGGAAACAGAGAGAATTCTTGTATCATCCCAGGTTGAAATCATCCCAGCCCAGGCTGTTGCGGCAGCCATTCAGACAGTGAGTGAATCAGCATATGGAAGATTCTTCTCTATATGTTTCTCCCAATCTTTCTGACTTGGCCTTTCAAATAAGTAAATAAATCTTAACTTTTTTTCCCTTTTATTGATTATGCTTTTGGTGTTAAGAGCCAAGAATTTTTTGCCTAACCACAGACCCTGAACATTAGAAGAGTTCCAAGCTTTCTATTTAAATCTGTGATCCACTTAGATTTTTTTTTTCAAACCTAATGGTTTCTTTTGTATAATCCTAGGCTCCAAATGTTTTTCCTTTTTTGCCTGCAAAAGTTTCAAGCTTTCCTTCGTGTCTATAATCTATTTTGGCTTCCATTCTGTACGAAGAGCAAAGGATAAGTCAAGCCCCTGCCCTGCCAAAGCAATCCAATTGTTCCAGACTATGCTGGGGCAGGAGGTTAGCCTAATAGCCAAGACATCTGTCTTATATCGAATTGCCTGTATTAGCAGGAATCTGGAGTCGGGAACCAGAGTGAAGACTCAAACCAAAGCAATCTGATTCGAGACATGGACACTTCCTCAATCAGTTCAAATTTCAATATTATGACTATTATTCATGGCCAGAATTAAACAAGACTAAAATTCAATTTTATTCATTTTTTAATTTAATAACTAAGGGGCAAAAACCTTGCCCCCATAAATGAAAAAATGAAAATGGAGGTCTTGTTACGGAAATTATCTTTCAATCCTTTGAAGTATTTTGGGTTAAGTAATCTGCCATCAAAAATATACTTAGATATCTGACCCATTAGTTACTAAAACAATTCAGATAAGTCTTCTTTCTGTTTTGTGAAAAACAAAATATCAGAAACCATTTTTTTAAAAGCAGTTTCTTGGTGCTAGCCAACTTGGTCTTGGGGTTTACTGGTTCAGGACTACAGAATATTTACTGATTTATTTGAGCGACAGAAAGAGGAAGAGAGAGATGGGGAGATGGGAGCCTCCATTCTCAGGTTCGCTCCCCAGATGCCTGCAGCAGCCAGGGCTGAACTCAAACCAAGGTACTCCCAATGGACACCAGCAGCCCACGTGTCTTAATCACCAGACCAAAGCCCAGCCCCTAAAAACCATCTGAATTGCAAAGTGAACTGTTTTCATTAAATACACTTTTTTTAAAGATTTTTATTTATTATTTTTTTATTATTTTTATTACAAAGTCGGATATACAGAGAGGAGGAGAGACAGAGAGGAAGATCTTCCATCCATTGATTCACTCCCCAAGTGAGCCGCAACAGCCAGTGCTGCGCCGATCCGAAGCCAGGAACCAGGAACCTCTTCCAGGTCTCCCACACGGGTGCAGGGTCCCAAGCCTTGGGCCATCCTCGACTGCTTTCCCAGGCCACAAGCAGGGAGCTGGATGGGAAGTGGAGCTGCTGGGATTAGAACCAGCGCCCATATGGGATCCTGGCGTGTTCAAGGCAAGGACTTTAGCCGCTAGGCCACAGCACTGGGCCCCATTAAATACACTTTTCAACCCAACTTCTCTTTCTGCACCTTCTGGGACTTCCATGACTCTTATATTTGGCCTTTTTCCTTTTAATCCTGTCTTTAAATTCTTCAATACTGTTTTTGGCCTGATCTGGCTCTGATTCTAGCTGTTTGTTTCCCCCTGGTGACAGGAAATACATTCTAATTCTGAGATTCTTTCTTCTGCCTCCTTCATTCTATTTTGGAGACTCTCCACTGTACTTTTCAGGTGTTCCACTGTATTCTTCATTTCTGATATATCCGCTTTCATTTGATTCATTTCCAGTATGACATATTCCTTGAATGCCTGCTTTACGTGCTTCTCGTTGTTGATAAGAAGTTTTAAAACAAGTGTTTTGAATTCTGTACCCCCCATTTTCTCGATGTCTTCCTCAGTGAACCCTGAGGTTGGCAAAGGGTTTTGCTCCTTTGCAGGGGAGTCTTCAGTAATATTCATTGTGCCTCTGTCTCTTCTTTTGCTCTTGGTCATTGCACTTCTGGTTATCAGATTCTTCTCCTTGGGGCAGGTTTCTAAGCTCTGTCACCCACAGGTCTACAGTCTGATTTTACTTATTGTAATTGGTACACAGCTCTTTGCTTGTAGCCACTTGTGCCACAACCTCCAGCAAGTTCCAGGTCTGGGTTCTTATGTTACATTTCCACCATGGTCTCCGTAGTCCCAGCTCATGGCTCACCACTCACCACCTCCCATGATAAGCATTGGCTATACAACCTTTCTTCCACTTCCCGTGGAGTAGGTCCCAGGATTAGGGAGATACCGGGTGTCCTATATAACTAGAATGTTGTTGGTGGTGATCTTGCCACAACCTGTTGGCCATTAGGTCTGAGAACCACACGTACCTGTTTTGTCCCGTACAAAGCCATAGTCAGTATTATTTTCCTGTGGTACCAGTGCAATCCACTGAGCTCAGTGAGTTCTCACCGATCTCAGCACATGCACAGCTCACTGTTGTCCCTTGCAGTCTTAAACCCCCTGCCACACTGTACAAAATCGTACCTGATGTACCACTACTAGAATTCTTGATCTGCTGACCATCAGGTCTGAAGGCTACACAGACCTGTCTTGGGTGGTACCTGTAGGATGCCACATTGTTGCAGTTCACTGAACCAGAGATCACTCCCAGCTCAGTACAGGTGCAGTCCTGTCCCATTGCCCTTGCCTCCTTAAATGAAATGGTGCCTGATATGGCTCTAGGAAGCAGACTGAACAGTGAAATCCAACCTGTTCCCACACCGTCTATCTGGGACCTGCTTCTCTGTCTCTGCTCCTGGTCAAATCAAACAGACCAGCAGGATGAGCAGTTCTTTGTCTGGGTTCACCTCTGGAGCTCCCCCAGTAAACGTCCCTTCCCACCTTTTTACTGGTGCAGTTCCACCTGCTGGTGAAGTTCAGACTGCAGGTTTGCTGAAGGCTGCTGGGGTATTGGTCCCTGCAACACCATACCATTGCGTCTGCTGCTTTCCTGTGTCTGTCAGTCTCCAGGTGCCCCTCTGCTGTTGCTCTGTCCTCTCCTATTTCCTGGAATGTGCCATCTCTGCTTCACACTGGCTACTATTTCTCCATCTGTTTAAACATGTCCTTACCCTATTCCACCATCTTGATTCTCGAAATTTGCTTTTTAAAAAAAAAAAATATTTTTATTGGAAAGGTAGATTTTACAAAGGAGAGACAGAAAGAAAGATCTTCCATCCACTGGTTCACCTCCTCCCAGATAGTCGCAACAGCCAGAGCTGAGTCATTTCAAAGCCTGGATCCAGGAGTTTCCTTCGGGCCTCCTTTGTGGATGCAGCATCTCAAGGCTTTGGGCCATCCTCTACCTATTTCCCAAGCCACAAGCAGGGAGCTAGAAGGGAAATGGAGTAGCCAGTACACAAACCAACACCCATCTGGGAAAGAATTTAGGCGATCACACCAGGCCCTGCCTGGCATTTTTACATCCAGGGCAATGGACTCAAAGGTATATGAGCAGTATGCCTTTCTTTCCCAAAAGTGGGAAAAGGCCAGGATGGGAGAGCAGGTGGGAAAGTAATCTGTACCCCATGGGAGAGTTGAACACCTAGTCATTGATTCCCTTAAACTATCCATACACCATACTCTGAAGAGTGCGGTCGAATTAAAAGGTACAGCTATATGCAACCCATGTTATCAGCACCAGCACACAGAATATATGGAAGGCAGCGGCAAATGCTTTTTGGTGAAGGAAAGTGCACAGCAAAATGACAAGCACCAAAATAGCAACACAATATATCAAAAGAACAACTCTACTTGAAAGCTAGGAATCAGACTGGAGCAAATTAAGTTGTTGCTTAAAGCACAATTAAGGCCTTTAAATCCACCAAACCATTCTGCCATAACAAACTAAAAAGGCTTGTTTATCCCTTCTCTGTCCTAGGGGAATAAATTATCTCATGAGTCTTTCTATTTCACCCAAGTGCTGTTTAAAAACTGATGAAATGTTTAAGCAATTCATTACATTAATAAAAAGACTATTACAGGACCAACCTATGATCAAAACCAAAGTACAGACAGCACTGTAAGTAAGGCACAAAGGATAATGCTGATCATAATATATAGAAATCAGGCACATATTCCTGCTCATTTGAAGGTTCTAATCTTCGATACATTTATTTCAGATTATATTAAAATAAAATGTTGTTATTACATAGGATTTACTGGAAAAAAGAATTTATTTTTCTGAAGTTATTTGCTCTAGTTCTCTTGACTTATTTTACTGAAATAATTTATTAGGTGTGCAATGTTTAAACAGACACTGCAGCCTTGAAAACGAAGTTGGCAAAGACACAGAAAACAGATAGCTTAAATTCCCACTGGATTTTCGGTTCAAGATGGCACACTGAAGACGCATGTTTACTACTTACAGCTTCCAAATCCACACTCTGAAGAGAACCGAAACGTCAGATAGAAAGAAAAGTCAGGGGTTCACCAGTGGATAAAAGATCAAATACATTTCTAGGGTTCAAAATGCAAATGGAATTGTGTTGATGGATGAGGCAGGCAGAGAAAGCCACAGCCCAGAATACTTCAGCAGGCAACCTCACAGGAGCTGGAAGCCAACATGTGGGTTGGAATGCTATAAAGAATCCAGAGAGCCAATCTGTCCCTCGGAATACCTCAGGGCTCTGGGCTCAGAGCCAACAGGTACAAGGGAGCACAGAAATGGAACTGAGGCTAAAGTCAGCAGGAATAATTGAAGATCTGTACCTGGTGATTCCCTACTTGGTACTCCCATCTGCTTACCCCACCTCTCACAGATCCCACAGGTAACCCAGCACTAACTCGCAGTCCAAAAATCCGACAGCTAAAGGAACATGCAATGTGAGGAAAGCCAGAACGTCCAGTGTGGGTATAGCCTGACCAGGGTAAAGTACTCCAGAGGCAGAGAGGCCCCTGGGGCCAGCACGGGCTCATACTAGAAGAAACCAGTCCAGTCAATGCAGACCATCCCACGCGGAGGGCTCAATCAGCCATCCACTCAGCTGTCAGGCTAATGGAAAACAGACTAAATCTTCAGTCACCGCATCCTTCTTTCTAAAACCTGAGTAGACAGCTAAGGAACACCACCAGGCACAGGAGGAAATCCAGCAGCACCAAAAAGTTGATAAAAATATACTGGAAAAAAATCCTGATGAAAATGAAGATAATTAAGGAATATGAGAAAACATTTTTTTAAATGCCACAATCAAAACATTTAATTAAGAAATAGGAACCATGAAAAAACAACAAAGAACTTAGAACTCTTTTAAAATAAATTCAAAATCATTAGAATTTGAGGAGATTAAAGAAAATAAAATCAAAAAGATTTGGAATAAAATCAAATGATTTGGAAGACAAAAATCTAGAGACCCAGAAGAACATATGAATAAAAATATGGAAAAAATAGAAGAAGCTATGAGTTGTAAAAAGCCAACCTAATAGTTATACCATCTGACTAATAAAGAGCTCTAAAAGAAGGAAGAAATGGAAGTGGAATTATTTAACAAGGAACAGAATTACTTGCTAAACTATTTTGGAACTTTGGAAATAAATGCCCAAGTCTTTGAATCAAAGGACTCAGCAAATGTCCATACAACTGATAAAAAGACTCACAGTGATAGAATTCTTCTTGGAATTTCTAAACACGAATGAAAAAGATATTCCACATAGGAAAAAATAGTTCACCCAAGAGAACTGACAATTAAACTGGTTTTTTGTCTGCGACAAGGAAAGCTGGAAGAGAATGGAGTCATGTTTTCAGATTTTTCTAAGGAAGTTGTTTTCAATTCAGAATTCTACATCCAGGCTAACTACAAACATGTACTAAGTGGGGCAGGCTTGTGGTACAGCAATGAAGATATGGCTTGGAGTCATGGCTTGAAGGTGACACTTCTGGTTCCTGGTGTCTGTCTGGCCCCACCCTGGGCGTTGTGGCCATCAGGGCAGTAAACCACCAGATGGAAGCTCTCTTTGTCTCTGACTCTCCCTCTTCCTTAACTCTTTCAAATAAGTAACATCTTAAACATAAATAGATAAATTAACGATGTGCCTTGGGATGTTCACATCTCATTTTGGAGTGCCTATGTTTGGATCCTTTCTCTCCTTCTGATTCCAGCTTCCTGCCAAAGCAAACTGGGAGGTAGCAGGTGATGGATGACTCAAATCGAAGCTCCTTGTTACCCATATGTGAGACCTGGATAGAATTTCTAGCCTGATCCAGCCCTAGTCATAGTGGGGCTGAACCTACTCAAAGAGGACTGAACCAGTGCATGGGACACCCCTGTCTGTTTCTATTTCTCTGCCTTTCAAAAAAAAAGCAACAAAAGTCAAAAAGGGGGAGCAGTATTGGCTCTGCTTCCAATCCAGCACCTTGTGCTCCTAAGAAGTCAGCATATGACCAAGTGACCGCAACAGCCGAAGCTGAGCCAATCCAAAGCCAGGAGCCAGGAACCTCTTCCAGGTCATCCACGCAGGTGCAGGGTCCCAAGCCTTGGGCTGTCCTCTGCTGCTTTCCCAGGCCACAAGCAGGGAGCTGGATGGGAAGCAGAGCTGTTGGGATTAGAACCGGCGCCCATATGAGATCCCGGTGTGTGCAAGGCGAGGACTTTAACCACCACGCCATCACGCCAGGCCGTAAAATAAATAATATTTAAAAATAATAAGTATTACAGTATAATTAAAAAAGAACTTTAGACACAAAGGAAGTCAGAAAATTTATTACACATGGATCCTTTCTGAAGAAGTTGTTTCAGGGTATATTCTAATAAAATACAACAGGACAGAGACTCATAACTGTAAAAACAGTCATTTCAATCCCAGAAAAGAAAAGAGGGAAATATTATGAAATATTATGAAGGCAGATGTGTAGTAGCCCTAGGAAAACTTCTGGACACCATGGGAACTAAAGAATTGAAAGGGCAGGTTTTCGAAAGAGAGAAGAGGGAGGAGGAGGAGGAAAAAAAAGAAAACAACATGGCACAGAAAGGAGTTTTCAAAGAGCATAAAATATAACTGAGCGTACAGGGAAAAATGAGGTGATGATAGTCACATTAGGCAAGACAAGGAAGAAAAGGAATTAGAAACCCGAAAAATATCTTCAAGAGAAAAAGAGAGGATGAAAGAAGGAATGAAGGAAACAAAGGCTACGTTCTAACCAGGAAGCAAGCTTGTAAGTACCTGCTCACAAGGAACTGACCGAGTGGGAGAAGAGCAGAGCGGCTCCAGTTGCTATTAATGCCGTTCTCCTGAGGAGCCAGGGGTCATTAGCCTAGCCCTCAGGGAAGAAAGTAAAATCCTAGCATACAAACTGGCTCTGAACTAAATAATATTTATAGAATTAGATTTTATGAGTATTAAAATTAGAGATGCGCTTCATCCTGGCCCCGAACTAACTTTTATTTATTTGCTCTCCAGAGCCCAAAGAGAAAACACTGGCCAAAAAACTGGTTTTTCTTCATTTTCTATACATGTCTCCTTTGGTACATGCCAACAATGCTCTCCCTGAAAGTGAGAATTCCTTTCATTATTCAAATGCATCCCTGCACCAGGACTAGCTCAGCTCTCTGGGAATGGAGGGCGAATAACTGAGAAATGCATGCTTCCTGCACTCAAGCATAACCAGTTAACCCTTCAAAAGAGGCATAGCCATTGCTTGGCACCCACAGGGGATTCATTTCAGCACCCAACAATATTACAATCTGCAAATACTCAAGTCCCTTGTACAGGCATAAAATGGCATAGTTGTGCTTATGAGCTACGCACGTCCTTCTATAAACTTCATGTCATCTCTACATTACTTACAATGCCCAACAAAACATAAAGGCAATGCAAGTAGCTGTTTCCCTATTTGCTTAGGAAATATTGACACAAAAAAGTCCATATGTGTTCAATACATGTGAAATATTTTTTTGGAGAATTTTCAACCTCTCATTGGTTTGAATGTGTGAATTTGGAACCCACAGGATGGAGGGCCAACTGTTGTATCCTGACTGCTGAAGGGAGAGGTCATGGCCTAGCATCACCTTAAAGCTGCATGCAGTTATTCCAGTAAGGAGCCCTGAGGCTAGATTTTAAATTACTATACTTAGACAGAAATACTAGAAAGCAAGCAAGCATGATTGCTAAATAGAAAGGGACTCTTTATAGGGAATTTACAAACATCACATTTTTTCCCCCTGCTACTGGCAGAAATACAGTCTAGCTTCTGGGAAAGGACAAATCCTTGCAGTAATGTGCTTAATCACAAGAGACGATTGTTGAGGCCTCTCAATGCTGCTTGCTTGGTATGACAAAGGAAAAAAGCTACCTGCTGAACTCACGCGGTGGCGGGTTCCTAAGGAAGATTTTTTTTAATGGAAGAATTAACAAGCAGTAATAAGATACTACTTATGATTTTCCTATTTTAGATTCAACTTATTTGGAGCCTTGGATGTGGTAGAAGGACAGAAAATGTTATCAACTTTAACAATGTAAAAGTACAGGTGTAGGGGCCAGCATCATGAAGCAGCAGGTTAAGCTTTGCCTGCAGCACTGGGATCCCATATGGATGCCAGTTTTGAATCCCGGGTGCTCCACTTCCCATCCGGCTCCCTACTGACGTGCCCTGGAGGGCAGCAAAAGCCAGGCTCAAGTTCTTGGGCCCCCGCACCCTTTGGGAGATCTCTCCTGGCTCCTGGTTTTGGATCGGTCCAGCTCCAACCATTGTGGTCATTTAAGGAGTGCACCAGCAGTTGAAAGATCTCTCTGTCTCCCTTTCTAAGTAACTCTACTTTTGAAATAAAAATAAAATAATTCTTAACAAAAAAAAAAGTAAAAGTGTAACTGATAAGTGAGAAGTAAGAAGACAGAAAAGTGGGTAAAAGCATGTGTTCTAATACCAAGATAAACTCTCCAAAACAGGGGAACAGAACTAGTTTAGCCACCAAAGAAATTAAAAACACAGCAATCAAAGTCTTCAAGAGAGATGAGATGACTGCTATGACAGAAAGTTAAATATTGGCTCATTTGGAAGATACAGTGACAGAGCCAGGAACTGCATCTGGGTCTCCCAGAAGGGTGGCAAGGGCCCAAGGAGTTACACCATTAACTGCTATCAACCAAGGAGCCTTAGCAGGGAGCTGGAATGCAACTGGAGCAAACAGAACTCAAACTGGCATTCGGACATAGGATATGGGTATCCCAAAGGGCAGCTTAATCCTCTGCACCACAAAGGATCAGCTCCAAATGTTCTGATGGTACAACCCTCTCAGGAAAATATTTCTTTCTTTCTTTTTTTTTTTTTTTTTTAAGATTTATTCATTTTATTACAGCCAGATATACAGAGAGGAGCAGAGACAGAGAGGAAGATCTTCCGTCCGATGATTCACTCCCCAAGTGAGCCGCAACGGGCCGGTGCGCGCCGATCCGATGCCGGGAACCTGGAACCTCTTCCGGGTCTCCCACATGGGTGCAGTGTCCCAAAGCATTGGGCTGTCCTCGACTGCTTTCCCAGGCCACAAGCAGGGAGCTGGATGGGAAGTGGAGCTGCCGGGATTAGAACCGGCGCCCATATGGGATCCCGGGGCTTTCAAGGCGAGGACTTTAGCCGCTAGACCACGCCGCCGGGCCCATGGAAAATATTTCTATAAATTCCTAACTTAAGCCAATTTGCACATTTTATCCCATATAAATGTAAAGCTATACTAATCTGTCATAGGTACATTGTAATTCACACAAAACTAGAAAAACACATATGAATAATTTTGAGGGGCCCGGCGCGATGGCCCAGTGGTTAAATCCTTGCCTTGCATGTGCCAGGATCCCATATGTGCACTGGTTCATGCCCCAGCTGCTCCACTTCCCATCCAGCTCCCTGCTTGTTGCCTTGTAAAGCAGCAGAGCATGACCCAAAGTCCTGGGACCCTGCACTCATGTGGGAGACCTGGAGGAAGCTCCTGGCTTCTGGCCTGGGATCAGCTCAGCTTCAGCCATTGCAGCCACTTGGGGAATAAACTAGCAGACATAAGATATTTTTCTCTGTCTCGTCTTCTCTCTCTAAATCTGCTTTTCCAATAAAAAAATAAATACATCTTAAAAAAAAAAAAAAAGAATAATTGTGAAAGGCCAGTGCTGTAGGCAGTGGGTTAAGCCACACAATCTGTAATCCCAGCATCCAATACAGGCACTGGTTCGAGTTCTAACTGCTCCACTTACAACCCAAATCCCTTCTAATGCTCCTGGGAAAGCAGCAGAAGATGACCTAATTGTTTGGGCCCCTGCATCCACAGGGAATATCAGGATGAAGCTTGTGACTCGTGGCTTTAGTCTGGCCCAGCCCTGGCTATGACAAATATATGTGGATCAAACTAGCAGATGGAATCTCTCTCTGTCTCCCCTTTCTCTTTATAACTCTGCCTTTCAAATAAATTTTTTTTTAAAAAAGAGGCAATTCTGAATGCATTTTCCAAGGAAGAAGTGCTTACTATAATAATACATCAACATAAAATAATCAACTACTCTGATATAACATCTTTTTTTTTTTATTAATTTTATGTGACACAGTTACATAGATACTTGGGTTCTCCCCACTCTGATATAACATCTTAAAGTTTATAAGAATAAATTAAAAATTTCTTTTAGTACCCCAGTTCAGCATCTTATATAACCCCTGAGATGGGTAATATTCCATTTAGAGATGCAGCTAACTTAAAGACACAATCACCAGGAAATCCAAAAATACACACGGTTGAAAACCAGCAGCCTTTAAGGAAGGTTAAGATAGAGCCAGAGGGAAGTGAAGGAGACTATTGGTCTGCATTGCCAGTTCTTCTCTACTATTTTACATGTTGGGCAGACATTGCTTCTTGCGAGGCATTTGTTTAATCAGCTCCATGAAGTATGACACCTGTACAAGTGTTTACACTGATTCGTTTACTGACCATCTGGTGTGGGCCAGAAGCTGACATTTTGGCTCCCCAGGAGATGGCATACACTTCAGGATCCTAAGTGAGATAAGGCAAGCATGTGCCAGGTATGAGCTCAGAGGAGACGTACACTAAGACCATGTGGCGTGTCTGGGAGGGACTGCAGAAAGGTCAGAAAACTAAGACTCAACCAGGAGAGCAGGTGTGTAGAGGGAATGGGGGTAGGGCATTCTTGGGCAAAGAGCAAAAGCTGGCGCAGACAGTTGACACATGAGAGAAACCCGGTGAGTACAGGAAACTGTACATTTCCCCAGACTGCTAGAGGACGATGTATGTGAGTGGAAAGGGAAGGGATGAAATGGCAAGAGAGAAAGGGACAGGCATGAAGGCCGTTCTCCAAGCTCTGCCCGATCTCCTGACAGCACTGGGCAGCCACCGAAGGATCTCACCTGCAGGAGACGGGTCTGCTCCAGTGGCCACTCTGAGGGAGATTACTCTGCAAACAGGCAGGGGACGGGCTCAAACAGGCTACAGTAGTCTACTGCAGTTAAGCCAAACAGACGGAGTGGATTATGGTACCAGGGGAGAATGAGGAAGAGATGATACATGTACATGTTATTTAGCAGATGTACGTTCTCAGACTTGCTGAGGGATTAAACATGAGGGTAAGAAAAGGAGAACCTCAAGAGCTCAAGTATATTTCCCTCTTACGCAACCTCCCCTAGCACGGAAAGCAGCAAGTTAGTATCGGACATGTTGAATGTGAGTGCTATCTGATGACAGACATCAAGTAAGCAGCTGGAAATGCCAACCTCAAGTGCTGGGGAGAGGTATGGGCTGGCGACACAGAGCTGATGCTCATTTTTATTTGGGTCATAATAGAAGACACTTGAGGAAACTGTACAACACAAGAAATGGGGGGAGGCTGGAGTCCTGGGGGAAGACGGGCAGGGGAAAGTCTGGGAGCATCAGAGTAAGAACAAACAAGGGAAAGAGGGAAAAAGACATGAAGCAGTGCCAGGAAACAGGGTGGGGACGGTTGGGGGTTTTGGAGCACGGGATTCAGGCTGAATGGGAAAAGCAAGGAGCCAGGAGGGGGCTGAGAGAAGGAAGAAGAAATCAAGGTGGCAGGGGCCTTAGTTACGGCAGTAGTGGCTAACGTGTGGCGACAGGAGCAAGAGAAGCTGAAGCAGTTGGCAGCATGAGCTTGGCAGGTGCCACTCAAGTTCCTATGTTATAGTAGTTACGGGATACTTTTGAAATTATGTAAAATATGTGTGCTGGATTGCATAATGCTATACATCCTGAGAATATGCTCAGAATAAAAGATAAAACCAGGGTACTAAACAGGTCCTATCTTTGTTGGGGCCAAATTTAATTCTGAATCAGGAACGACCAAAGATGTGTCCTTTAAAATAAAGGCAAGCATCATTTTCTTTAAGGAGTAAAGAGAAACAACTTCAATTAATTACAGCAATAGAGAGAAATAGGTTATAGTTCAAAGCACATTATCTCAGAATTCATAAATATTTTCCCACTCTTATTTTAGGCAATATGAGGGTATGAAAGATTTAATATTGTTTATTGCAAAAACAAGTATTTTCCAATGACATTTTTTTTTCAGAAGCGATTTGTATTTTCTTTGCTTTAGTAAATATTCATGATTTCTTTTGTAATAATTGCCAGAATGATAAGCCCAAGGATGTCCCTCTTATAAAAATCTTTTTTTTTTTTTGGTACCACCTTTACAACTAACTATACTAGGAAAGAAAGAAAATATTTTAGGATTTTTTTTAACTTAGAATTCAGTTATATCTTTTCTGTGACAGGTGAAATTCCAGAGATCTCCCCTAAGATTTCTACTCTGTTATGAAAATGCTAGTTATGTCAGTGAGACTTTGTAGATGGAATTAAGATTACTAGTCAGATAGCTTTTTTTTTTTTTTAAGATTTTTATTATTATTGGAAAGCCGGATATACAGAGAGGAGGAGAGACAGAGGGGAAGATCTTCCATCCGATGATTCACTCCCCAAGTGAGCCGCAACGGGCCAGTGCGCGCCAATCCGAAGCCAGGAACCTGGAACCTCTTCCAGGTCTCCCACGCGGGTGCTGGGTCCCAATGCATTGGGCCGTCCCCGACTGCCCTCCCGGGCCACAAGCAGGGAGCTGGATGGGAAGTGGAGCTGCCGGGACCAGAACCAGCGCCCATATGGGATCCAGCGGCATCCAAGGCAAGGACCCTAGCCGCTAGGCCACGCCGCCAGGCCCGTCAGATAGCTTTAAAGCAGACAGATAATCTAGGATCATCTGGGTGAATCCAACATAATCAGAGAAACCCTAAAGCAGAAGAAGGGAAACGGAGTTCTGGCCAAGCATCAGCCTGTGACACTGGCATTCCATATGAGCTCTGGGTTGGTGTCCCAACTGCTCCACTTCCTGGCTAGTACACCTGGGAAAGCAGTGAAAGATGGCCCAAGTGTCTGAGTCCCTATGGGAACGGAGCTCCAGGCTCCTGGCTTCAGCCTGGCCTGGCCTAGACTGCTGCAGCCATGTGGGGAGTCAACAACTCGACAAGGAGCTCTGCCTCTCGTCTCTCCCTCACTGTCACTGGGCCTTTCAAATAAATATATAAATCTAAAAAAGAAAAAAAAAAACACAAAACTAGTGTGAGGCAGCAGAGAACGGTAGAAAACAGACAAAACAAAACAGCAGGGAAAGTAAGACTGGAAGCAAAGGACTCCCGTGCACCATGGTTGGCTGTGAGATGGAAACTGGGAGCCACAACCAAGGAATTCAGTGGCTTCCGGAAGCTGAGAGCAACTCCAGCCAACAGCAAGCAAGGCCATGGGGACCTCAGCAGTCACATAGCCACACAGAGCTGTATTCCAAAGAGTCAAGAAGCCAGCCATTGCAGACCCCCAGGAGAAATGGTCCTAGTGACTCACTGACATCAACCCTGGCAAACCTAGAGTCAGAACACTGTCCGTGTCAGACTCCTCACCTGCAGCATGACCGCATCAGGGCTCAGATGAATGAGCACTGTTTAAAGTTGCTCCATCTGTGGTAATTAGTTAACAGCTGTGTGGAGAAAACACACACTTATTTTTAAGATGCATTTATTTTTATTGGAAAGTCAGATATACAGAGAGAAGGAGAGACAGAGAGAAAGATCTTCCATCCCCTTGTTCACTCTCCAAGTGGCCGTAACGGAGCCAGGAGCCTCTTCCGGGTCTCCCACGTTGGTGCAGGGTCCCAAGGCTTTGGGCTGTCCTCTGCTGCTTTCCAAGGCCACAAGCAGGAAGGGAAGTGGAGCTGCTGGGATAAGAACTGGCACCCCTATGGGATCCTGGCACATGCAAGACGAGAAGTTTAGCCACTAGGCTACTATACTGAGCCCAACACACACTTTTTTTTTTTAAAGATTTATTTATTTTATTACAAAGCCAGATATACAGAGAGGAGCAGAGACAGAGAGGAAGATCTTCCGTCCGATGATTCACTCCCCAAGTGAGCCGCAATAGGCCGATGCGCACCGATCCGAAGCTGGGAACCTGGAACCTCTTCCGGGTCTCCCACATGGGTGCAGGGTCCCAAGGCTTTGGGCTGTCCTCAACTGCTTCCCCAGGCCACAAGCAGGGAGCTGGATGGAAAGTGGAGCTGCCAGGATTAGAACCGGCGCCCATATGGGATCCTGGGGCGTTCAAGGCGAGGACTTTAGCCGCTAGGCCACGCCGCCGGGCCCAACATACTTTCTTAAACTACTCACATCATAGTCCTCTGTCAATTTTCATTTTTCTTCACCTAATGTACTTTGCACAGGATTCATACCTTTTCAGTTATTTTCAGTTATCATGAAATCCAATCCAACTTAGTTTCTTCCAATTTATTTTGCAGGTAAGTTTAAGCCTGTAGAAAATATTGCACCAGTATGCATGCTTTGACTGCCTTCTACATTTGCCGGCTTTCTCATCCAGTAAGTGTGTATGAATATTCCCCTTCTCCCTCTTTCTCCATATCATTCTAAAGTGAGGATGATTTTTGCCCCCAGAGGATAGCTGGCAGAGTTTGGAGACACTTTTCATCGTCTCGGGATGCTAATGGCACCTCCAGGGTCAGTAAGGCTGAAGTGAGGCTTTGAGAACATTTGCTTACTGAACTGCCAGAAAGTAACTTACAGAGCTTCTGATACTTTTTGCCTTATTTATTTCAATTTGTATCTTCTAAAAACAAGGTCTAAAATAGCATTTTCTAAAATAAAATGATTTTACATTGTTCTAATAGTAGCATACAATCTATAGTTCATTTTTAAATTCCATTATCTCAAGAAAACCCTTTATGGCTATTTAAAAATATGTAGAATCCAGGGCTCGGCAGCGTGGCCTAGTGGCTAAGGTCCTCGCCTTGATCCCATATGGCCGCTGGTTCTAATCCCGGCAGTTCCACTTCCTCTCTATCTCTCCTCCTCTCAGTACATCTGACTTTGTAATAAGAATAAAAAATAAATTAAAAAAAAATTCTTTAAAAAAAAAATATGTAGAATCCAATAAAGTAAATATAAGTTAGCATGGTAATCAATCTTTTAAAATTAAAATAAATATGCAAGCAATGGTGGGGGGATCAGGAGGGACTACTTGCAGTGCCAAGTCTAAAAGTTAATACATGAAAATGCTGACACTACATCACATCTGAAATGAATGTATGAATTAATTCAGAATGTTAACAGTACACTAAAAGTCTCTTACTAGGACAGTCTGCAGGTTAGTGTTGTGGCACAGCAAGTTAGGCCACCACATGTGACATCAGCATCCCTGAACTGCAGGTTCAACCACCCTCATGGGAGGCCAGGATGCAGCGCCTGCTCCTGGCTTCCGGCTTCATCCCAACCCAAACCTGGCTGTTGCAGCCCGTTGACGGGCAGACCAGCAGATGAAAGATTCTCTCTCTCTCTCTCTCTCTCTCTCTCTCTCTCCCTCTCTCTCTCTCTCGCTCTCTCCCACCACACCCAAATCCTTTGGGGTTTGTGTTTTTTCTCTGTTGCTCTGCCTTTCAAATAAGTAAATGACATCATTAAAAAATTTTTTGAAACACAATTACTCTGTTCTAAGGAAATAAGGGGAAACTCCGTGATAATAACTCACAGCCCTGTTGAAAAATAGCAATCTGAAACAATAAGAAGGAACTTTCTCCAAAGAAGTTGTACAAATGGTCAATGATGCATGAAAATATGCTCAATACCACTAATCATCAGGGGAAAGAAATCAGAACAATGGTATTAGCTCACACCTACTAAAACAGCCACTCTCAACAAGGCGGAAAAATAACAAGTGCTGGTGGAGATGCAGAAAAAAATGGAACCCTTACACATTGTTGTTGGGAATGTAAAAACATACAACCAATTTGGAAAACACTATAGAGTGATCTCAAAAAACTAAAGCATTGAATTGCCACTTCATCCAGAAATTCCACATCTGGATATACAAAAGAACCAAAAATAAGATTATGGGGGGCTGATGCTGCGTTGTAGCACGTTAAGCCACCACCTGTGACACCAGCGTCCCATAAGTATGCTGGTTCGAGTTCCCAATGTTCTACAACTGCTCCAGCTCCTTGCTACCACACATGGGAAAGCAGAGGAAGACAGCGAAAGTGTTTGGGCCCCTACACCCATGAGAGAGACCCAGAAGCTCCTAGCTCTGGATCCTGGCTTTAGCCACGCCTAGCTCCAACCTGTGGGACCATGTGGGGAATTAACTAGTGAATGGAAGATCTCCGTCTTTCCTTCTCACTCTGTAACTCTGCCTTTCAACTAGATGAATACATCTTTTTAAAAAATTACCACGAAATATTTGTATTTCCATCTTCGTTACATTTTTCCCAACAGCCAAAAGATGGAATCAGCCCACTGACTGATAAACAGATATAGAAAATGTGATATGTGTTGGGGCTGTCACAGTGGCACAGCATACTAATCCTCCCACTATAAGCACCAGAATCCCACAGGGACACTGGTTCACGTCCCAGCTGCTCCACTTCCCATCCAGCCCTCTGCCTGTGGCCTGGGAAAGTAGTGGAGGAGGGCCAAGTCCTTGGGACCCTGTACCCACATGGGAGACTCAGAAGCAGCTCCTGGCTCCCAGCTTTGGATGATCTCAGCTCTAGCCAGCTGGCGAGTGAGCCAGGGATGAAAGACTTTCTTTCTCTCTTTCTCTATATAAAACTCTGTCTTTCAAAGAAAACATAAATATATCCTTAAAAAATATATGGAATGTGTACTTCATCTTTGCTAGATGAAAAAGTCCTAGGGACTGGCTGCACACAACAGGTACATATAGTAAAAGCTCCTGTACTACACACTTACAAATGCTTAATATGGTGAACTTTGGTTTATGTGAAACACAGAGGAAAAAAAAGGAATAACCAAAATACCATGATCACATCTAAAAAAAAAAAAGATAGTTTCATTAAATATCTAGTAGACAAAAAAAAGTAACTATGTTTTTCTTTAAAGATTTATTTATTTTTATTTGAAAGGCAGATTCCACAGATTCCATCCACTGGTCCATGCCACAATGGTCAGAGCTGAGCTCATTTGATTCTGGGAGCCAGGAGCAAATTTTCAGGGTCTCCCACATGAATGCAAGGGCCCAAGGACTCAGGCTATCCCCCTTCTTCTCTCCCAGGCCATAAGCATAGAGCTGGATCAGAAATGCAGCAGCTAGGACACAAACTGGTACCCATACAGGACAGCAGCTCTGCAGGTAGAAAATCAACCTGCAACATCAATGCACCGGCCTCGGAACTACTTTTCAAAAGAAAATTCATCTATCAACACTGAGTTATTAAAACCATATGCATAGTACAACACCCTGATTTTCTAAACACACTGCCCTGGGTTTTAGGTTAGCTTTGTTTTATAGAGACAGCTCCTATTGGTTAGCTCACTTCCTGAATGCTCAAAAGAGCCAGAGCTAGGCTGAAGCCAGAAGCTGGGAACTCAACCTGGGTCTCACTCTCGCGTGGCAGGGACCCAATCACTTGAACCATCACCACTGTCACCCAGGGTCTGCACTAGCCGGACACTGAAGGCAAGAGCCAGAATGAGGTGTTGAACCCAGGCACACTGATACAGAACACAGGTGTCTTAACTGGCACTTGGCCTCATGGCCAAACAAACACCTGCCCAGTTGGTTCACTGTGGTGCCAAGAAAAAAATTTAAAATTCATGAATATAAGGAGTAAGGTATCAGAAGCATTAAGCAACACGTGGGCCTTGTGGTGCAGGGAGTTAAACCTCTGATAGGGACACCTACATACTCAACTTGGGAGATCCGAAAGGAGATCCAGACACTTGACTAGCCTGTCCCAGCTGCCAGGAGCATTTGGGGAGTGAATCAGTGATGAGACACACTTCATTCTGTTTCTCCCTCTCTCACTTGTCGTTTCAACCCCTCTCTCACTTGTCGTTTCAACTCTCAAATACATACATAAGTAACAATCTTAAAAAAAGAATAATGTTAAACAAGCACCATCATGCTGAGGAGGACTTAACATCCATGACTCATTCATGAAGGCACTACTGAATAAACACTGAAATTGCTAGAACAGCCGTTTTTAAAAGAACACACCTTTCTTTGCTGTAGGCCCGAGTGATTGCTGTTGCAATAGGCGAGTTCATGAAACCTGAGAAGGTGGCTCTGGCCCGGATGCTACTGAGGGTGCAAAGCTGTCATTGCAAAGAACAAAGAACATTGATGAGGGCACCTCTGACTGCCCCTACAGCCATGCTCTGGTGGCCAGCACTGACCACTAACCCTGTAAAGTGACAACTGCCATGGGCAAGCTCGCCATGCAGTCCAAGATCAAGTCGTTTGTGAAGGTTTATAACTACAGCCACCTCAGGACTATGACACTGACTGGCATTCGAGAACCATACTCGGGGCTAGAATGTGTCAGGTATGTGTGGACCAATCCCCTGGAAACTCTGACCCCACTGGACGGTTTAGAAGGGCCGGTGGAGTCTATGCAGGAGGCATGACAGTCTATGGGGCATGCTGGGCTGACCCAGAGCAACCTCTGGCATACTTAACACTGGCTGGGAACAGGCCTGGTTGGGGAGCTTAGGGGAGGCCTTGGCTGGGTGGAGCTTACCACTAAGGGGCGCAGGAACTGGAAGGGGGCTGAGTTCTGGTCGGGTCACAGTTGTAATCTCTTGGCACAAATATCGATTCGGACTTGACACACTGTGCCGGGTTAGACCGCAACACAGTTTGGTGCTCCGGAGGACCAGGATAGATGTGGGACGGGCTCAGCTAGGTTTCAACCCCAACTGAGCCATATATGAGATATACGTGGGTATGGACGAGCCGTGGCTGGGCTGAAACTCTCAACAGCAGGAACCAGAATGGATTGAAAAACGGAGCTGGCCGAAGGACCTGCTGGTATGCGTGAAGCCTGACACCAGGAAGGGGTCTGATGGAGGAATCTGAACAGTTCCTCTGACAGGACACTGACCCTACAAATAAACGCAGGAAGCACGGAGGTAAACAACCCAGAAGAGGCTTTGGAAAGTGACCCACTGGCATACATTTGGCTCGGGTTGGGGGCAGACCAGGCTGAGTCAGTTCACGTCATCCACTGGCAAGTCCGAGCACTGGAACTGTGTGGGGGCCTGGCCAGGTTTGGTTGCGATAAAAAAAACAGTACAAAACACAAAATGCCAAGGCGAAATGGCCTGTGCCAGTAGGGAATGCAGCACCCAACCAGCACACTTCCCTCTGGTTTAGGTGAGGGACTAGTGTGTGATGGGCAGAGCCAGGGAGAGCTGCAATACTCATTGGTTCCAATGGAGGTCGGGGCTCAGAATAGATCCAACCCAGGGGTTACAACCACCAGCTGATCGGAGTGATGGACGGTGGCAGGCACTGTGCTTACTAGTAGTACATGTAGGAGCCTGGCCTGGGAACGCCTCAAAGTTTCTTTAGGGATTCCTTTGAACAAATTGGAGGAATCAAAACATTAACCAAGAAAAGATGGAAGATGGAGTAGATCAATCAACCACCTCAGCTATATGCTTGCAGCGGAAAACTGGACAAGGGGAAACTCTAAGATGGACTATGTCAATCAGTGGACTCTGCACCAGCCTCATCGTACCTGGACTGTGCTGATGACATGTTGTAGCTTCTAACTGATAGAGGTGACACTCTGCTGGCTCTGCTTTCAAACCTGAGAGGGCCTCCCTAAGAGGCCATTGAACTTGACTGGACAGTGGAATGCTGGACTCTATGGTGTGAGCTTGTAATTAGGGAATCCCAATGGAACCTGAGCTGTGGTTATGCATCATGGTGAAGGAATTCACCATGGGGGAAGGGCTTGGGGTGAAGGGGGGAGAATCCCAGTACCTATGAAATTGTGTCATGTAATACAATGTAATTAATGAATAAAAAAAAAAATAACTACAGCCACCTCACACCCATGAGGTCCTCTGAGGATATTCCCTTGGACTTGTTGGTGCTCAACAAGAATGTCCGCAGAGACCCTGTTCTGAAACACAAAACCAAGGTCAAGTTTGAGGAGAGGTACAAGATTGGCAAGAACAAGTTGTTCTTCTAGAAGTTGTGGTTTTAGATATTTTATGTTTCATTCCTTAAAGACCTTAAAAAAAAAGTGAACACCTCAAAAAATTAAAAATTTTCGTAGTCTAAAATAAAGGGCCTGAACATCTTGAAAGGATCTAAGTGTCTCAGACATCAAAGCCCATAAGACCACCAACTTCTTGTAAGCAACGGGACATGTAGGCAGGATGACTAGAATGGAAAATGTATATAATCTAAGTATAGAGAATTACCCTAAATTATCTTAAACTCTCATTCTTCCAGGACTTAATGATAGTGAGACAGAACAAGGTATTCAAAACCAAAGCCAACAAATTACAGGCTTGCTGGGTAAATCCTAAACAAAGTAGATCTTAATTTGAAAAAAAGCAAACTGCTAAAAACAGACACACACAGGTGTTATTCTGACCACAACCAGGTCCTAAGCAGGATGCATCATAATAGTACAAGGCTTAAATTTGCCAATAAGACTTAAACACGTTAATTCACCTCCAGGTTCTGATCTCAGAGGCAGGTTCCTACTCTGTTCCGAGGTGCTGTAATAGTTGTTGCATCTAGGGAGTGCTATTTGCTAGGTAATGGCTCCAAAAAAAAAAAAAAATAGACAAAAAGAGCTGGAACTGGCCTGTTCTGGAAGCAATGACTTGCCACTGGAAGTTGGCTGGTAGATGGTTGGTTGAACATCAGCTTTGTATTTTGGACAGGCCTCCAGCCCTCCTGGCCTACACAGAGGCTGCACAGGCAGGGCCCGTAAGCCACTCCCCTGGAAGCAGCAGCATTCACTCCCTGCACCAAAAAGCTGACGATGGTGCTGTAGAGGGCAGAGAGAAGGACTGCCCATCCATGGGAATAGCTCTTCCACAGCTGGATGGAATATAATTCACATAACCACACAATTTGCTCATTTAAAACACACATGAATTTCAGTGGTTTTCATAAGGCTCGAGGCAGTGCAATCCTCACTGCTATCAACCTCAGAACATCTCTACTCGCTTCCTCCCCCTAAAACCTTCGACAGACTATTATCACTCTGCCTTCCCCCAACCCTCAGCAACCACCAATCTATTTTCTACATTTATAGATTTGACCATTCTGGACATTTCATGTGCATGGAATCTCAGAGCGCGTGATGTGTGACTGGCATCTTTCACGTATCAAATGCTTTCACCACTCATTCACACAATGGTACAGATCAGCTGTCCATTTCACTTTATTGCTGAATAATAGCCTACTGCGTCAATAGCTCTTACAAGTTGTCTTCTTCACCAAGCAACAGAATTGCATTAGCTATGTAAACAAGGCTGAGCACAGTGATTAGGTGCCCACATTGGCCCATCAACGGCTACAAACTGCAGCTGAAAATACATCACCAACTGCACGATGTTACAGTTCTATTGAAGGATCATCAACTAGGGATAGATACCTCCTTTATAATTAAGTCAACTGCTGGAAACTTATCCTTTTAAGCTACAAAGAAAAAAAAAAGGAACTTGCAAACCCTCTGGTCTAATCACCTCAGGAAGTTAACTGCTTTTTGCAGACAGACAGCAAAACAGCAAGGACACAGAGCTGCCTCTGCACCTCCTTCCCTCCTACCAGGCCCTTCATCTCTTTTCCCCATCTTTGAAGTAAACCCAGTTCCTTCCGGTCCTCTTCCTTCACCTACCCCAAAACAAGACTTCTCATGCCTGTTGCATACCTAACAGCTTCACTTCAAACTAAAAGGATACATTCACTTGAAAATGTTACTTTAATCTGACATGTGTATTCTAGCACTGATCCCAAAACATGAAACAAGTGTCCCTTAAAGGCAGATTTTTCTGGGCACTGAACAAGCTGGTAAGGGAGGGCTAGACCTGCTTGCATCACAGTAGAGCCTTCCCTTGGCTGTGGCAAGCTGACTTAGTCACTGTTCTCAGGGTGAGGCATGTCTGGGAGGTTAAGGAAGACAGAAGAAACTGTTATTGATTTTGTTAGGTGCGATATGGTATTGTGATTAGATCTAAAAACACATCTTTAAGAAATGCACATGGAAGTCCTTGGAAGAAAGGACGTGATATCTAAGTATATTTTAAATACTTTGGTTGGAAGGGGTTGTCACAGAGGAGAAATTGAACCACTGATAACTGAGGTTTTAAAAGTTTATTTGAGGGCCCGAAATGATACCCTAGCTGCTAAAGTCCTCACCTTGCACATAGCCGGGATCCCATATGGTTGCCAGTTCTAATCCCAGCAGCCCCACTTCCCATCCAGCTCCCTGCTTGTAGCATGGGAACACAGATGAGGATGGCCCAAAGCCTTGGGACCCTGGCACCCATGTGGGAGACCCAGAAAAGACTCTGGGCTCCTGGCTATGGATTGGCTCAGCTCTGGCTGTTGCAGTCACTTGGGGAGTGAATCAGCAGACAGATCTTCCTCTCTGTCTCCCCTCCTCTATATATATCTGATTTTGTAATAAAAATAAATCTTTTTTTTTTAAAGATTTATTTTATTTTTATTACAAAGTCAGATGTACTGAGAGGAGGAGAGATAGAGAGGAAGTGGAGCTGCCGGGATTAGAACCAGCAGCCATATGGGATCAAGGCGAGGACCTTAGCCACTAGGCCACGCTGCCGAGCCCAAAAATAAATCTTTAAAAAATGTTTATTTCAAAGATAGAACTACAGAGACCTCCCATTTGCTGGTTCGTGCCTCCACTGCCCACTGTGGGCAGCGAGGGCTGCCGGGCTAAAGCCAAAAGCCAGGAATTGAATCCAGATCCCCAACTGGGAGGCTGAGATGCAACTGCCTCAGCCATCATCTGCTGTCCCCCAGTCGGGTGCACATTAACAGGAAGCTGGCAGGGACAGTGGAGCTGGGACTCAAACCCCACCGTTCCAGACATCCAAAGCAGAGACTTCTCCATTACACCAAACACCTGCCCCTGATAACTATTTCAGGACATGCACTGGGTCTAGAAGAGCTCCTTACACCTTCATTTTATGCATGTATAAAAATATCTGCATATAAAAAGATTTTTAAAAAGAGAAACTACTCCCTCAGGCAGTTTTTCATCATTCTCATTACTTCACGCCACGGACTGTTGACACTACACATTCCTGAGGTGACCTGATTAATGCCTTTTTCTCCAACAAGACCTACACACTCCGTGAGGGTGTCTACTTAACTCACACACATCCCCCATCCCCACTTCACATGGCTTCTAGCACATGACAGGCATCTGACAAACACATACTAAGTGAATGGTTGAGTCAATAAAATAAGTCACAGCGAGTGCTTGGTCAATAAATACTCAATAAATAATACAGGTGGGTTAGAACGAAACTGATGTATTTGCCTGGATTGACTTACCATGAACTTCACAAGCTTTTCTGATAAAAATGCACTGAAAAGGGCCCGGCAGCATGGCCTAGCGGCTAAAGTCCTCACCTTGAAAGCCCCGGGATCCCATATGGGCGCCGGTTCTAATCCCAGCAGCTCCACTTCCCATCCAGCTCCCTGCTTGTGGCCTGGGAAAGCAGTCGAGGACAGCCCAAAGCCTTGGGACCCTGCACCCGCGTGGGAGACCTGGGAGAGGTTCCAGGTTCCCGGCTTCGGATCGGCGCAGCACCGGCCAGTTGCGGCTCACTTGGGGAGTGAATCATCGGACGGAAGATCTTTCTCTCTGTCTCTCCTCCTCTCTGTATATCTGGCTGTAATAAAATAAATAAATTTTTTAAAAAAATGCACTGAAAAGCGCTGGTATCCAACGCTGTGCTTAAGTGACTGCCTGACAGCCCTGCCCTCCCTATCAGAGTGCCTGCTCCCAGTCCAACTCCTTTTCTGATCCAGCTTCCTGCTAATGCACATCCTGGAGACAGCAGATGATGGCAAAAGTAGTTGGGTCCCTGGCACTCAAGTGAGACCCAACTGGAGTTCCAGACACCTGGCTGCAGCTTGGTTGGTCCTGCCTTGACTACTGGGAGTAAACAGCAGATGCTCGCGCACGCTCTCTCTCTCTAAGTAAAATAGTTTTTAAAAACGGGGGGCACCAAAAATATCACAAAATAGATGTCATTCCACCTCTCTTACAGTCATAACATATCAGATGCACAAAGGTGAACAGAGGTCTGGTCGGCTTTTGTGCCTCCTGATGTTTCCAAAGAAACAAGGAAAATTTCTTCATTACTCCAAATGTTTGTGGCTGAGGAACTGGCTGAGGTACTGACTGAACAGTAGTTTCCGCTGAAAACGGTTTAATCTCTGAAGTCTGAAGTTCCTCCAGTGGTAGAAGTGTAAAAAGGTGAGACATTCATAAGGCAATAACGAATGGAAAGAGGTGTAACACAGTAACTTGGCACTTTTAAAAAAATTTAAAAGTGGTGGAGCTCAGCGCAATAGCCTAGTGGCTAAAGTCCTCGCCTTGCCTGCACCTTGCATGGGCACCAGTTTATGTTCCAGCTGCTCCACTTTGTCTCTCCTCTCTGTAAATCTCTGACTTTCCAATCAAACAACAACAACAAAAAGACAAAGAAAAAGAAAAAAAGGGGGAGGTGATCTTGAAACAACTTGGTGAGATGAGAAGCAACTAGCAAGAAAATTCACGAACAGAATGAATGTTAACGCTACGGTGATACTTAAACCACCAACCACCCTCCAAAATAAAAACCTTGGGATTCTATTTTCCATGCTTTGACCTTTTTTTCCTCTCAGATACACGATAACCTATGACATTTCTATTTCGTAGTTATTTGTTTATTTTTTAAAGATTTATTTTTATTTCTTTATTGGAAAGACAGATGTACAGAGATAAGGAGTTACAGGAAGATCTTCCATCACTCCCCAAGTGGCCGTGTCGGCAAGATCTGAGCCGATCCAAAACCAGGGGCCAGGAGCTTGTTCCGGGTCTCCCTTGTGGATGTAGGGTCCCAAGGTCTTGAGCCATCCTCCATAGCTTTCCCAGACCACAAGCCGGGAGCTGGATGCGAAGTAGAGCAGCTGGGGCATGAACCGGTGCCCATGTGGGATTCCAGCGGATGCAAGGTGAGGATTTAGCCACTAGGCTATTGTGCTGAGCCCTTGGTAATTATTTGATACAGAACTAACCTACCTAGTAAAATATCACTATGTCCCAAAACCTTTTGAAATGCTTAAAGCTGGTGCTGGTGGGTGACACAGCAAGCTAATCCTCTGCCTGTGTTCCTGCATCCCAAATAAGCACCAGTTGAGTCCCTGCAGCTCCACTTCCCACCCAGCTTCGTGCTAATGGCCAGGGATAGCAGCAGAGGAAACAAGTCCTTGGGCTCCTGTACCCACATGGGAAACGCAAAAGACACTCCTGGATCCAGTGAAAGATCTCTGTCTCTCCTCTCATGTAACTCTGCCTTCCAAGTAAAAATAAATAAATAAATAAGTAAATAAACTGCTATTTAAAAAAAAAACTGAATTTACCTTCACTTGGTAATACATAATGGCATTGCAAATTTAGTAAGAAATACCAAATGTTTGCCATTAGTGGAAATACAACTTATTTGTAAAGTGAATCCTAATTCATCCAATCTGAAAGCTCTCATGCTACAGTGGAAAAAAAAGTCACAACCATATTGCTGGAGAACATTTATAGCCAAAGGAATCAAAGTCTATAGTACGGTCTATGGCCAGATTTTTTAAACATAGTAGGATAATTTCAGGTGGAAAAAATTATGTATTTCACAAAACTAATTTTGGGAAGTCAGGAAAAAATTTTCTTAAACTCACAAAGAGGTACGTGGTCTGGGTGGAGACGATACAGTTACTCCAGGCACAATTACTCCCTGCGCTGCTCCTTCCAACACTGTACAGACCTCCAAGCTTCCTTCCTACAAACACCCTGGCGACCCTGGGCTGTCAAACCACGCTTGGCAGTCGCAGCACAGCACCCACTGCAGGGTCCCGAATTACATGTAAGTCGTTTGAAAGAAAATTCCATTGTATTGCCCAGCCCCAAGATCCCTTCCCAACTTTTCTCATCGTTATAAAAACACCAGCTGACCCTCTCCCCTCACAAAGGACTAATGCTTTCCTTGCGTGCACACAGGAAAAACACCCCTAGTCCCCTGAAAGCAGGCACTCCGCTTAGATTTATAGTTGTTTTTCCACTGGGGTGATGGATTTGCGCTTGACTTCTCCGGGCGGCGTCTGCTAGGTCCCCCTGGTGACCAAAACAGTACCTGAATCCCGTACCAAGGGTTCGAAGGCACTGACTAGCAAGCTCAACACAAGGTGGAACAGGGAAATCGCGAAAAATGGAACACGCGATCAGTTCACACGACACGACTGAGACAGAGCGTTTGGCGTGGCTGGGGTACGTGCCAGCCGCGCACCAAGCCACTGCCCCTTTCCTCTCCAAAAGCAAACACCCATCCGCAGGGCTCGGGTTTCCGATCCCTCACCTCCCGTTAAAATCACGAATGCCATGGGAAGACCAAACCGAGGGGGCTCCGCGCACGCCGCTGCCCCGGAGACCGCGGGGAACCAACTGAGATGACAAACTGTCACGTTTTCTAAAACATGGATGATTGACACACACCACCTCTCCTACCCCAGACCGGAGACCCTTAGACGCAGAGTCCGGAAGAGCAGCGCTTGCGGGGCCCTCGGGGGGAAAGAGGCGAGCACCCTGTGGGGGCGCGAAGAGGACAGGCGGCCGCACGTCCCAAGCTCCGACCCAAGAGGGGGCACCGGTGCGGGCCAGCGCCGGGGCGCGGGGGTCGCACCCGGGTCACGTCTCCGGCTCGCAGGCTGCGCGGGCAAGCCCGGGCGGAACCACCTGGCTGCCCCGGCCGCGCCGGCGGAGGCGCGGGGGAGGCCGGGGCCCGCGGCCGGGGGGCTGCTGCGGCGCCGGGGCGCGCGCGGAGAGGGCGCCGCCGCCAGGTGCCGGACGGCAGGGGGCAGCGGGGCTCGGGGCGGGCGCGGGCCCCGCGGAGGGGACGGGCCGGAGAGTCCCGCGCGGCTGCGGGGCGGCGGGAGGGCGCTCGGGGGGCGGCGGGGCCGCCGCCGCCACCGGCCTACCTGGAGGTGATAGGGTTTCCTTAGCCAGGCCCCCGGACAGAGACTCCTCGCCATGGTAATCACACATCGCCCCGCCGCGCCGCAGTCAGAGGCGGACCCGAGCGCCGCCGGCCGCGCTCCCCGCCCCCTGCCCGGCCGGGCCCGCCCACTCCCCCGCCCCCGCCGGGCCGGGCGGCGCGCTCCCCCTCGGCCCCGCTGCGCCGACGGGGACGGCGGCGGCACGAGGCGCGGCCTCCGGTTTCGCCTGCCCCGCCGCCGCCGCCGCGGCTTGTCAGAGCTGCCGCCTCTGCCGACTCCGCCATAAAGGGGAGTCGGGCCTCGCCTCGCCTCCGCCGACACAAATCCACCGGGGCCTCGCGCTTAAAGGGAAGGTGCGCCAGGGAGGGAAGGGAAAGGGGTGCCGGACGCGGGCCGTGCGCCGGCGGGCCCCGGGGCGCGCACCCTTGGAGCGTCCCAGCCTGGCCGCTTGCTGGGCTGCTCACGTTGCGCCCGTCGGCGGGTCCTCAACCACCTCCCCCGCCATCACCGCCCCGCGCCGCCGCCGGGCTCGGGAATGCAGCTCTTTTCCAAGACTCTGCTGCTTCGGTCGGTCCCGACCTGTCTGGGCGGGTTACAGCGAAATGCAAGGGCAGCTCCGGCTGCTTCCCCGGGGACCCCGCACTACGCTGGGGGCCCTCTGGGCACTGTCTGGGGGGACCCCTTCTGTTGCACCCCCCGCCGTTCAGTTCCCCTCTTCTATGGGCCTTTAACTTTTTATCCTTGTGCTTTTTTTTTTTTTTTTGGTTTGGTTTTCAAGATAGCCTCGGGGTTTTCCTGGCCCCACCCAGGAACCCTGATTCAAAGGGGAGGGGTGGAGAGAATGACTGAATCCTGTCAGTCCCCAAGGCACCAGACCTGAGACGTGGCACAGCCGCTCCAAGGCTGCAGAAGACAAGGTGTGGTGGCTGCCTAGATGATGAGGTCCAGATAAGGGGGAGTGTTTGGGGACGCCGTGGACCCAAGCTTTTGAAACTGCCCGCTGGTCCCTTTTCACATATTTGGGGGGCCTTTCAAATTCAGCGAGGCGTGGCTCTTGAGGAGTGGGTTTTAGTAGCTCACCCCCTGAATTTTGCCTAAGCCTGGTCCTGGTGCTTTTTGAAGAGATTCCTTCCTGGCTACAGCTTCCACCCACCCACCCACACATCACTCGCAGGTTTTTAACTTCATTGGTATTTGCTCTCAGATAAACACTTTTGTCGTGGATGTTTGAGCGAGGAGAATTAATAATTTCTGTGTAATCTAAGGATGGATCCTACTGGTTTCATTCATTTAGTATTACCCACACTTCCCTTGTGGATATTACATTGGGGCACCGGGAGAGAGAAGCAATAAATCATAAATGCAATCAAACAGAGAGAGCTGCAAAGGGTGGTGGAAAAAATGGTCAGGGAGCTGGGAGAGAGAGTTGGAGGGAAAGATCATGAGTTTGGTTTTGGACGTGTTATATGGGAGTTACTTATTAAAGTGGAGTTTTTGAATAGGCTGTCCTGTGTGTGAGAATAGGATCAGGCTGACCAAGCTGTGGATTCATGACATGTCAGCATTTAGAGGGTATTTGAAGTCCTGCAACTGGGTGAGCTCACCAAGGGATTCGCTGTAGAGAGAAGAAAAGCAAAGCCCTAAGATGTGACTTTAAGGAAGGAGAAGAGGATGAGTCAGCAACTGAGACAAAGGGAGCAGTCAGTCAGCACTGCCATGCAAGGTGAAGCCAGGCCACGAGTAGTGAGTGCTCGGATGTGAGTGAAGACTGAGCAGCATGGAGGCCATGCCTGGTGTTTCAGTGGAGCCATGGAGGACCAACAAACAGAGCAGGTTTAAGAGAGAAGAGAGAAATTGGAAAAGGCTCGTGTGGACTGTTCTAGCAGTTTTGCAACGAGTGGCCAAGTAGAGCCAAAAATCCTTTTAAAACAACGGGGGAGTCAGATTCCCCTCAGCTAGGAATGACCTGAAAGAGAAGGCAGAATTAATGGAGGCGCCAGAGGGTGAATGGCTGGAGGGGTGTCCCTCCAAGGGACGGAAGGGGAGCAGGGGATGTGCATCCATGGCAGCAGGCAGGTAGGAGAGGTGGGACGGGAATCCTAGGTAGTTCTTTTCTGATTGTTTTCCTTCTCTTAGAAATATAGAAAGTGCTTACCAGCTGAGGAGCGAAGGGAAGGTGTGAAATGGTCATCCAAGAGAATGGGAAGATGGATAGGGCCAGAAACAAATTGTAGGCTGCTGAGTGGCATTCCGGGCCCACTTGAGGCCACGGTCATGAATTTAAGTGAGACAAGTCAGCATGATTGTGCTTTTTTGCTCTCCAGAAGTAATCAGCTGCTGGGATGCAGGTTCGGAGAGGAGGCTGAGAACTCTGCTTAGTGAGATTATGCCAAGGGAATAAACTAGGAGGGGAAAGCAAGGAAGCTGAGGATGTTGGCAAGGGAATGATTAAGATTCACCATGGTCTGTGACACGAAGAGGGAAGAGTAGACGCGGAGAAGTCAAGGACAGTGAGAACAGTACCATTCCAAAATTAGACCTGGACTCCTCCATGCTGGGCAGTGAATACCCCAGGGAGGAGAACTGGGGCATCGAGCCTGTGCAGTTCTTAGAGTGGCCAGCCGGGAGGAAGGCAGACTCTGGGGTCCTAAATATACTCTCCTCCTATTTGAAGCTGGTAAGGTGATTTTTAAAGGAGAAAGATAGTTGTGGGGGAGTTAGGGCAGATGTGGACCCTTAAGTTCGTAGGAAAATGGTCTAAGTCTGAAGACTAACCATAGGTAAGTCATAAAAGTAGTTTTGTTAGTTAGAAGATGGCAAGAAAGGAAGATGGCTTATGTTACAGTTATAAAAAAAAAATGGTGCGGTCAGTGAATTGGAAGTCTTGTGGAGTTGAGGTTTGCAGGAGTCAAGGAAAAAGAGTGGTCTGAAAAGAGCTTGTATATCAAAAAGAATCTGACCCCATTTAAAAAAAATCCTTTTGGTAGCTCTCAAGCCCACCATTCTTCTTTTCCTCTCTGCTAACTATCTGCACAGACAGCTAAGAAAACCCAGATGCCTTCAGGACCAGCAGTAAGTCCCAGCCCCCATGCACCATAAAACCCCAGGATCGTCTTTCTCTGTTCCCTAAAGCTACATTTGGGACTCATTTGGGAGCCTGCGCTGTTCTCTGCAGAGCCTCATCATGTCAGCACTAAACCTCATCCCCTTATGGCACATGTATAGCAGCAATCAGCTTTGACATCCAAACCAAAGTTTGGGTCAAGTCCATCCTGTTTCTGCAGACTGAGCACACATCAATATCATGATTAGCTTAGGATGAATCAGATTGAGATTCCAGAGGAGTGATGCAGTCTAGGGTGGGACTTTACTGTGGCAGGGGGTGACCAAGGGGTGTGGAATGCAGGATCATTGGAAGAGGATGCCAGTAGCAAAAACTAGATTCCATGAGAAATAAGACAGAGTGATCTATGGGTGACTAGGTGGCTATAACAACACAGAAGGTGGCATCAGAGAACAATTTTTTTTAAGGTTTATTTTATTTTTTATTAGAAAGGCGGATATACAGAAAGGAGGGGAGACAGAGAGGAAGATCTTTCCTCTGGATGGTTTATTCCGCTAGCGGCCACAAGGGCTGGAGCTGAGCCAATCCAAAGCCAGGAGCCTCTTCCAGGTCTCCCATGTGGGTGCAGGGTCCCAAAGCTTTGGGCCGTCCTCGACTGCTTTCCCAGGCCACAGGCAGGGAGCTGGATGGGAAGTGGAGCTGCCGGGACTAGAACAGGCACCCATATGGGATCCCGGAATGTTCAAGGCAAGGACTTTAGCCGCTAGGCCACGCCGCCGGGCCCCAGTGTTTTCTTAAAAAAAAAAAAAAAAGGGCCCAGCGGGATGGCGTAGTGGTTAAGGTCCTCGCCTTGCACACGCCAGGATCCCATATGGGCGCTGGTTCTAAGCCCGGCGGCCCTGGTTCCCATCTATCTCCCTGCCTGTGGCCTGGGAAAGTAGTCGAGGATGGCCCAAAGCCTTGGGACCCTGCACCCGCGTGGGAGACCTGGAAGAATCTCCTGGCTCCTGGCTTCGGATCAGCTCAGCTCCAACCGTTGCAGCTCACTTGGGGAGTGAACCATCGGACGGAAGATCTTCCTCTCTGCATATCCGCCTTTCCAATAAAAAATAAATAAATCTTTAAAAAAAAAAAAACTGGGTTAAGGAAGACTTAGAAAGGAGCGAGAATACCAAGAAAGAAAAAATGAAGGAGGAACCCTCTTCTGCCTGCAAGCCCCAGGTTGTGAGAGCTCTGGGGAGACTGTGGGGACCACAGCGTCCACAGCCAAGAGCACAGTGGCAGCGTTAGAACAAGAAGGTGAAGGCAATAGATTGACGAGGTGAGAGTTTTGCTGATAAGGGACTGAGGGCACCGTGGGAGGGCCATGGAAACTGGGGCATGGGAACAAAGGGTTCATAATAGGTGCTACAAAGAACCTGGAGTGGGTTAGCACATGGGAGACCAGGGGTGGCCTGGACTCTGGGACATCTAGTGGTAACTGACCTAAGCAAGGAGAGCAAGGATGAAGTTTGAACAGAGGGGGAAAAAATGATTAGTTTCTGTTTACAATCAACACAGTGCAACTCCTTTGTATTGAAATGGAAAAAGTAGTTTAGATCATTTTCATTTCAAGCTTGGGTTTATTCTCTTCACATGCCCTCAAGACCCTGAGAGTGTAGGTGCAGAGGACAGCCAAAGCAGAGGCACAAATCATCCTTCCCAAATTTGCCCTAGGTCAACCCAGTTCCATCAGACCACCCAAGTGGATTTAAAGACAAAGTAGAAGTCCTTTGCTGTAAAGTTTCACCTTTATCTACCCAAGGCCTCAGTCCAAAGGTGGATCCTGCATTTGCAGCAGCCCCAAGGGGTTCCTCCCATGTGGGAAACCTGGGTAGAATTTCTAGCTCCTGGCTGTGACGCCTGGCTGTTGCAGGCTCGTCAGGAGTGAACCAATGAATGGATGATCTCTCTCATTCAGTGTGTCTCTCCTCTGCCTTTCAAGTAAGTAAATAAATAAATCCTAAAAATGTTTATTTGAAGAGATTTATTTGTTTATTTGAGTATCAGAGAAAGTGTGAAATCTTCCCAATCACTGATTTACTCTTCAAATGGCTGCAACAACTACAGCTGGACCAGCCTGAAGCCAGGAGCCAGAAACTTTATGCTGGTCTCTCAAATGGGTAACATGGATTATTGCGCCACCTTATGTCATCTTCCCAGGCTCATTAGCAATGAACTAGATGGAAAGCAGAGTAGCTGGGATGCCAGCTGGTGCGCCAGTGTGAGATGCCAGCCTTATAAGCAATGGCTTAACCCACTGTACCACAAAGTAGCCCCAACATTATTTATTTATTTTAATATTTAGAAAATTTGTATTTACTGGGCCTGGCAGAATGGCTTAATTGGCTAGTTCTTCTCCTTGAAACACCCCGGGATCCCATATGGGGACGGGTTTGTGTCCCAGCTGCGCCCTGCTTCCCATCCAGCTCCCTGCTTGTAGCCTGGGAAAGCAGCAGAGGATAGCCCGAGTCCTTGAGAACCTGCACCCATAGAGGAGACCTGGAAGGCTCTTCTGGCTCCTGGCTTCAGATCATTTCAGCTCCACCATGGTGGCCATTTGGGGAGTGAACCAGCAGACAGAGGATCTTTCTGTCTTTCCTTCTCTCTCTGAATCTAATCTGCCTTTCCAATAAGAATAATAAATCTTTTTTAAAATTTTGTATTTACTAAAGCAGTAGAGAGCAAGAGCAGCTCAGAGCTTTCATCTACAGTTCACTCTCCAGAGGTCCACAGTGTCCGGGGCTGGACAAGAGCCAGGAACCAAACCCGCATCACACACCGTTGGCCGCAGCTCCAATTACTTTGTGCTATTACTGCTGCCTCTCCAGATTTACATGAGCAGGACACTGGAATCAGAAGCTCCCTGTGGACTGTAGCTGTCTCACTGCTAACCTGAATGCTAGGGCCCTGTTGTAATTTTTGAATATGCAGTACTTTCACCTCATTCAAAAGTAAAAATTAATTAAAATTATATCTTGAGATTTCTTACACCATTTCGTGTCTTTTTTCTTTAAAGATTTTTTAATTCTTTTTTTTAAAGATTTATTTATTTGATTACAAAGTCAGATATACAGAGAGGAGCAGAGACAGAGAGGAAGATCCTCCGTCCAATGATTCACTCCCCAAGTGAGCCGCAACGGCCGGTGCTGCGCTGATCCGAAGCCGGAAACCAGGAACCTCTTCCAGGTCTCCCGCACGGGTCCAGGGTCCCAATGCACTGGGCTGTCCTCAACTGCTTTCCCAGGCCACAAGCAGGGAGCTGGATGGGAAGTGGACCTGCCGGGATTAGAACCGGCGCCCATATGGGATCCCAGGGCTTTCAAGACGAGGACTTTAGCCGCTAGGCCACGCCGCTGGGCCCGATTTATTTATTTTTATTACAAAGTCAGATATACAGAGATGAGAGACAGAGAGGAAGATCTTCCGTCCTATGATTCACTCCCCAAGTGAGCACAACAGCCGGTGCTGTGCCGATCCGAAGCCAGGAACCAGGAACCTCTTCCAGGTCTCCCACATGGATGCAGGGTCCCAAAGCACTGGACTGTCCTTGACTGCTTTCCCAGAATGGGAAGTTGAGCCACAGGGATTAAAACCGGGCTAGCCACAGGGATTAGATCCTGGCATGTTCAAGGCGAGGACTTTAGCCGCTAGGCCACGCCGCCGGACCCATTTCGTGTCTTTCTACCTTATTTTTATTCCCCATGGGTGATCACTTAATTTTTATCTATTCTCCACATGAAAGAACTCCTGTTGGGGTTCCAGCTGCTCCACTTCTGATCCAGCTCCTTTTAATGTGCCTGGGAAAGCAGCGGAGAATGGCCCAAGACCTTCAGACCCTGCATCCGCGTGGCCAACCCAGAAGGAGCTCCTAGCTCCCGGCTTCAAACCAGACCAGCTCCAACCATTTCCTGCCATTTGGAAAGTGAATAGAGGATGAGATATCTCTCTACCTCTCCTTCTCGCTCAGTAAATCTTCCATTCAAATAAGAATAACTAAATCTTTAAAAATAATAATAAATACTAGAGCAAAAATGCCAGTTGAGATTCCCACATGCCACATTAAAGTACCTGGGTTCAAGTTCTGCTTCAAATTCCAGCTTCTCTCTAGGAGGGCTGCAGTTAATCGCTCAAATACTTGGGTCCCTGCCACCCTTATGGGAGACCTGGAATGATTCCCTGGTTCCTGCTTCAGCCTTGTTCTATCCCCTGCTACTACAAGTGAACCAGCAGACAGAAGTGAACCAGCAGACAGAAGATCTCTAAGCCTCTGTCTCCTACCTTTCAAATAAAAACAAAGTTATTTTAAAAATTCATGGCTTTATTACTTCTTTTAAGCTACAGAATGTAATATGACTAATGAAAATATCCTAACTAGGCCAATATCAAATCATAGGCATAATAAGAATTCTTTCCCCTTTAGCTGTGATAGTGGGGTTAGATCACTGAACTCAACTCAAATTCCTCAGACATATCAGAAATCTTTGAGACTCTCAGTGCTTTGAATTAAATGTTGAAGAGAGTGCAGGGTGCTGCTATTGGCAGCCGTAAGCAGATGTGAAGGTACTTCAAAAAGATCATGGAAGTAGAATTTTTTTTAATTAGAATTTTAAAGTAAGTATATTTGTATACCAAAAAAATTCATGACAATGCAAATTTTAAAAACTATGCATGGATTTCCAAAGTGTTGTTGCATCAAAATAAAGTCTCTTTTAAGTCCATTTGCCATGAACTTTCAAAACTATTCCTGGTGTGTTTTGTTTGGCTAGTCTAACATTTACAAATTGTGGCATTTTATGTAAACATTCATATTTCTGGGCCTTTTTCAAATGAGAAGATTGGCCAGTTGAGCCCTTCATTCACACACTGGCTGTGCTGTGTCCGCTGTGCTGGGAGCCTGGACTGTGCAGCTCACCACAGTCCCGCATATCCCTGGGTTTCCTGCTCCAGCCCTCAGCATTTACTGTCCTGCCTATCTGGTCCCTGGACATTGGGGTTTGTGACTGTGAAGTGAAGTCAGAGCGAACAACCTGGCCAAGAAGCCCCAAACTGGAGTGTCTGCGAACCTTCTGCATTGGAAGCAGGAGGGGCCCAAGAAAAGAATACAGGAGGGTAACTTCTGAATGAATGGTTGTAAGAACCCATGTTTTACCTGAAATGTCTCAGGTAACAAATGAGTTTTTTTTATTTGGTGTAGCCTGTTTCTCCTTCTTATGCCACAAGCTGATATATGCAAGATGGTAGCTGGATTTGCCCCTCAGGAAAAATAAAATATGTTGAGAACACGCAAGCTGAAATTAGAGGCATGCTGTTTTTGTTTGTTTTAATCCCCGACAAAAAGGCACATTGACAGAATAAAAAAATATAGTGGTTCTGGGCCCGGTGGCATGGCCTAGCGGCTTAAGTCCTCGCCTTGAACACACCGGGATCCCATATGGGCACCGGTTCTAGTCCCGGCAGCTCCACTTCCCATCCAGCTCCCTGCTTGTGGCCTGGGAAAGCAGTCGAGGACGGCCTAACGCTTTGGGACCCTGCACCCGCGTGGGAGACCCGGAAGAGGTTCCTGGTTCCTGGCATCGGATTGGCGCACACCGGCCCATTGCGGCTCACTTGGGGAGTGAATCATCAGATGGAAGATCTTCCTGTCTGTCTCTCCTCCTCTCTGTATATCCGGCTTTCCAATAATAATAAAATCTTTAAAAAATAATAATAATAATAATAATAAAATGGTTCTGTAATATTCTCACCATATCTGAATATTAAGGTCATAATATCGAAAGTATTATAAAATGCCTTCTGGAACATGGAATGCAGCAAACTTACCATGAATTAAGTCTAATGTTTTGTGTATCTGGTGTTACCTGGGACACAATGCTTTAAAAAAAATTATTAGAATTTCAAGTCAAATTCTGACTCATTGTCCCTAAGAACTGACACAGCACTTGACATACAAAGGTAATCCATAACTATTTATTGAAAGAGCAGATGAATGAATGAGACTACCAGGAAGAAACAAAGTATAAAACTTGAATTATTTTTGTAAATATTCATTTATTTGAGAGACAGGGAGACAGACAGACTTACAAGGCACAGGAAGAATGTCTACTCCTGCTAATTGACTCTCCCAAGTCCCTACAGTAATAGCTGGGGTCAGTCCAGGCCCAAACTGCAAACTGGGATCTCCTACATGGGTGGCAAGGACCCAAGGACTCGAATCATCACCTGTTCTCTCCCAAGGTGTGCACTGGCAAAAATCTAGGATGAGCGGAAAGTTAGGATCCCCAGACACTCCAATATGGGATGGGAGCTTCCAAACCTGGCGTCTTAACCACTATCCCTGACACCCAGCCCAGAATAGGCTTTAAAGGTATTTTGACTCTCCACTTCTCCCCATTAGACAGACAGCTGAACCTTTTCATGTAGTCCTGAGATGGTTATGGTCAAAGTAAATAAATTTGACCGAACTAAGTGCCTGATCACCAGGACTGCTTTTAAGTCTGGCAAACTAGATCTTGTTGCCGACTGTGAGCCTTTTGTTGACTTCAGTGACATGATCTACACGCTCCAGGAGGATCCCATCTATGGTAAGCTCAGTGGCACAGTCAAGACTGAGAACAGGAATCTCTTCGTCAGTGGAAAAGTCCAGGAGCAAGAGTCCACCAGCACCAAAAGGGGCATTGCTGGTGTGTTGTGAATTTCACAAGCGTCATCTCTGCTGTTCAGAAGGCTGGGGTTCCCTTGAAGGATGGAGCCAAGAGGGTCATCATCTCTGCCCCTTTTGTGTTGCCCCCATGTTCACGATGCATATAAACTGTGAGAAGTAAGACAACCCCCTAAAGACCTTCTGCCTCACAAACCACGTAGACCACTAGCCAAGTCATCCGTGCCAACTTACACATCACTGATAACATCAGCCCATGCCACGATTGCCTTTCACAATTGCTCTGAATCTACTGGCACTGCCAAGGATATAGGTAAGATCATCTCTGAGCAGAATGGGAAATTGACGGAAGTGATTTTTCCATATGCCCATCCTTAACACATCAATGATGGATCTGATCTGTCATCTGGAAAAAGCTACCAAATATAAAGACATCAAGAATATGGCAAGCAGTTGATGTACAGGTTAAGATGTCCCATAGTGCAATCTGTAGGTTTTAATCCTGGCTCTATTTCCAAATCAGAATGTGTGACCTTGGAAGCTGCAAGGTAATTGGGTCTCTAGCATCCCTATGGAAGACTGGACTTGGGGACTTCCTGGTTCCTGGTTTGGCCTGACCCACCCTGGCTGTTACGGGCATTTGGGGAGCGAACCCGTATAGGAAAGATCTGTATGTGGTATGTGTGTGTATGTGTGTGTGTGTGTGTGTGTGTTTGTGTTCCTCTGCCTTTCAAATAAGCAAATTAGTTAATTAAAATATCTTTGGATACCAGAATAGGCTATAGCCAAATTAACTTAAGCAGCTCTGGGATATGAAAAAAACAAAGGAGAAATTGTATTTCCACAGGTCTGATGGAAATTTTCAGCAAAGAAGAAAAAAAATAAACAAACAAAACCAATACAAGATTCCGTGGGATGAGAGAAGCTATAGACACCACTGCAGCCAGCTGCACAGTGTAGCCACCATCTTTCCCCACCAAGAAAGGAAGAACTCGGGCTCGGCGCGATAGCATAGTGGTTAAAGTCCTCGCCTTGTACGCGCTAGGATCCCATATGGGTGCTGGTTCTAAACCCAGCAACCCGGCTTCCCATCCAGCTCCCTGCTTGCGGCCTGGGAAAGCAGTCGAGGACAGCTCAAAGCCTTGGGATCCTGCACCCGCGTGGGATACCCAGACAAGCTCCTGGCTTCTGGCTTCAGATTAGTGTAGCTCCAGCCGTTGTGGCCGTATGGGGAGTGAACCATTGGACCGAAGATTTTCCTCTCTGTCTCTCCTCCTGTCTCTATATCTGCCCTTCCAATAAAAATAAATAAATCTTTAAATAAAAAGAAAGGAAGGGGCCCGGCGGCGTGGCCTAGCGGCTAAAGTCCTCGCCTTGAATCCGCCAGCATCCCATATGGGCGCCAGTTCTAATCCCGGCAGGTCCACTTCCCATCCAGCTCCCTGCTTGTGGCCTGGGAAAGCAGTCGAGGATGGCCCAATGCATTGGGACCCTGAACCGGTGTAGGAGACCCGGAAGAGGTTCCTGGTTTCCGGCTTCGGATCGGCGCAGCACCGGCCCATTGCAGCTCACTTGGGGAGTGAATCATCGGACGGAAGATCTTCCTCTCTGTCTCTCCTCTCTCTGTCTATCCGGCTTTCCAATAATAATAATAAAATCTTAAAAAAAAAAAAAAAAAAAAGAAAGGAAGGAAGAACTCGCTGCCTAATACCCAGCTGCTCGCAGGTTTAGCCAAGAGGGAATCCCATGGTCACCTTCAGCCTAGAGAGTCAACTGGGGTCTGAGCATTGCTTTCCATTCCTCCCCTTCCCTCAATGCACCTGTTCCTACCAGCATCACACTTCCTACCACAGTCAGAACAATGTGTGGGGCAAAGGACAGATCCCCTGCATCTTGCAACTGTGGGAGTCTTGGGGCATTACCCCCAAAGCTATGAGCCAGGAGGCTTCCTCTTTTTTTGTTTTAAAAAAAAGATTTATTCATTTTATTGCAGCCATAGAGGAGGAGAGACAGAAAGGAAGATCTTCTGTCCGATGATTCACTCCCCAAGTGAGCTGCAATGGCCGGTGCTGTGGAGATCCGAAGCCGGGAACCAGGCACCTCTTCCGGGTCTCCCACATGGGTGCAGGGTCCCAATGCATTGGGCCGTCCTCGACTGCTTTCCCAGGCCACAAGCAGGGAGCTGGATGGGAAGTGGAGCTGCCGGGATTAGAACCGGCACCCATATGGGATCCCGGGGTTTTCAAGGCGAGGACTTTAGCCGCTAGGCCACGCCGCTGGGCCCAGGAGGCTTCCTCTTAGCTTCTGGAGGCTAACACCCTAAGCAGTCCGTAGCAAACTCTGCACCCACCCTGGGAGATCTGGATGATGATTCCACTATATCATGCAATACCAGGACCATACTACTTGATTATAAATTTCTTGGTGCCGCTGGAATCTATGTTGTGAATTTGGAAAGAACCTACCTGTGTTCTACCTCTCTAGGCCCGTAATTGTACAGAAAAAGTGGGTAGAGCATGAAGTCACGGCCAGGCCAGATGTATTTAAAGATACGCCAGGGTGGGGCTCATTCCTGGGTGAGTGATCAGCAGAGAGTTGCCAGTGAATGAGAGACAGAGAAAGCGAGAGAACATCTTCCCTTACAAACTCGTGGCCTATATAGCACAAAATGGTACAAAGGGGTTCAGGGAGTCTGAACGACAATGGGGCTGCTGAGATGGGGGAGGATTTGGGTTAGAGGTAAAAGTACTTCAAGGTAACGCTATGGGATGGAACTCTGAAGCTGAGCTGCCAAGAGGGGAAAGAGCTTGGGAGGAATGAGGAGAGTGTAGGCTGATAGCTGGATTCTTCAGTGCTGTGTCCAGTGGTTGAGACAAGACAGAGCTGTGCTAACAGAGCAGGGAAATAGAGAGCCTGAAATCCCCAGCAGGCTCCCATGACCCCAGTGAAGCAATGGTGTTCTTCAGCAGCAAGAACCACCGGAGAGTCTCATCCAGCATGCCCATTTATTGTAATGCAAACACAAGCTTATGTAGACTAAGATAGGGGAAGGCAAAGGGGCATCTCCTAACAGGCCTCTCACCCAACAATGGCACTGTAATTGGCTAAAAGGCACGTCTATCTCTCTAGACCCTCCAATCATGTCATAGGGCATGTACCATACTCATGGCTGGCAGGTAGGCTGTGGGTCACTACACCAGGAAGACTGGCAGGTTGCACAGACCACACCTGACATCTAAGAGTTGCTTATCAACGAAGTCCTGACACAGCTCGTCCAAGCACAGGAATGAAATTCCAGGGTGGAGGCCACTGTTCTGTTTATGTGACCAGTGAACAGGCCAGGTTGAGGTCTGCATTAGCCAAAACCATTGTCAGGGTGTTCCCCCAGGGACACGGTTGCCACATGCCTATGGCCTCCCACATAGGCACGATCTCCCACACCTTACAGTCACCCTCTAGGACTGCCATAGGGTTCAGTTCATGTGCCCTAGTGCTAGGACTGGGGCTACTGGTTTTATCAACCCAGAATTAGCTGGACTCTCCAAGCAGGCCCTGAGGAAAGGTTTATCCGTATCCTAGAGTCCTAGAGTCTCAGCAGTTGGTGCCCAAAGCCCCAGCATTCACACAGACTTGCCAATGGGACAAGAAGCAACCAAGAGCAAGGTCCTGGCTGTCACATTCAAAGGGAGCCTGACACCAAACTCCCTATGGACCAAAGATACACCCAGGGAAACCCTCAGCCACCTCAAAGGCACACTTCCATCCCTGTGAACGCAGCAGGCTGGATGGCTATGATACTTATGCTATCGACACAGCTGACATTGAGATGAAGAAGAAAGCACTCAGAAACTACACTTCTGGGTGGACTTAGAACCAAAGCCAAGTACAAGCCAGCAGGCAGAGAGAAAGATCTCCCATCCACTGGTTCATTCCCCAAGTGGCCACTAGGGCCAGAGCTAAGCTGATCTGAAGCCAGCAACCAGGAGCTTCTCCCAGATCTCTCATGCAGGTTCAGGGTCCCAAGGCTTTGGGCCATCCTCTACTGTTTTCCCAGGCCACAGGCAGAGAACTGGAAGGTAAGTGGGGCAGCCAGAACACAAACAGGCACCTAAATGGGATCCCAGCACACACAAGGCTAGTATTTAGCTGGTAGGCTATCACATCAGGCCCCCTGGAATTCTTTTTAAACAATAAATTCTTTTCCAAGAAAATCTATTCCATAAAGAAGATGAGATGAGTATACAAGATGGGCAGATGTCAACCAAGGCACATAGGTGCCATGAAGAAACAAAGTACCATGATGCCTCAAAAGAATATGACAATCCTCCAGATTTAGATTCTTAACAGAAGAAGATCTCAGAAATGACAAAGATGAAATTAAAAATAATGATTTTTAAGGAAACTCAACAAGATGCAAGAGATTGCAGAAATTAAAGAAATGAGTCACATGAATAAAAGTATTACTAAGGAGGTAGAAAGTAAGACTCAAAGAGAAATTTTGGAGCTGAAATCTTCAGTGAAGTAGAAAATAAATTTGAGAACCTTAGCAGTAGAATAGACCAAGTGGAAGAAAGAATTTTTGGCTTCAATAAGACAAATAATAAAGAGAAATACATATTTAAAAGAATGAAGAAAATTTACACAAAATATGGGTCAGCATGAAGTGGCCAATTATTCTAGGTGTTCTTGAAGGAGAAGCAAAGGGGAAAAGCACTGATAACATGCTGAAATAATAGCTGCACATGTCTTAGTTCTTGAAAGAGACATACTTATGAAGGACTCTACTATTGTAACATTATGGGGAAAATCAGTCGAGGGATGGGAATTGAGAGGGAATCCCCAACTCTATAGCATTGTATCACAAAATTCAAAATTTTAAATAAAAATTTTTTAAAAAGAGAGACATAGACACCAGATAAAAGAAGTTCAAAAAAATATAAGCATATTCAACCAAAAAAGAACTTCTCTAAGGCATACTGTAGCGAAACCATCAAAAGTTAACAACAAGGGGCCTGGTGCAGTAACCTAGCTGCTAAAGTCCTCGCCTTGCACGCCCTGGGATCCCATTTGGTGCTGGTACTAATCCTGGCAGCTCCATTTCCCATCCAGCTCCCTGATTGTGACCAGGGAAAGCAGTTGAGGACGGCCCAAAGCCTTGGGACCCAGACCTCTTGTGGAAGACCTGGAAGAGGCCCTGGCTTCAGACCGGCACAGCTCCGGCCATTGCGGCCACTTGGGGAGTGAACCAGTGGGCAGAAGATGTTCTTCTCTGTCTCTCCTCCTCTCTGTATATCTGACTTTCCAATAAAGATAAAATAAAATTTTTTTTTTAAAAAGTTCACAAGAGGGCCCGGCGGCGTGGTCTAGCGGCTAAAGTCCTCGCCTTGAAAGCCCCGGGATCCCATATGGGCGCCGGTTCTAATCCCGGCAGCTCCACTTCCCATCCAGCTCCCTGCTTGTGGCCTGGGAAAGCAGTTGAGGACGACCCAATGCATTGGGACACTGCACCCGCGTGGGAGACCCGGAAGAGGTTCCTGGTTCCTGGCTTCGGATCGGCGCGCATCGGCCCGTTGCGGCTCACTTGGGGAGTGAAACATCGGATGGAAGATCTTCCTCTCTGTCTCTCCTCCTCTGTGTATATCTGGCTGTAATAAAAATGAATAAATCTTTAAAAAAAAAAAAAGTTCACAAGAGAATACCATCACAGTAATTGAAAAGTATCAATTTACATATAAAGGAAAAACAATTAGATTAAATCAGACTTCTCAGAAATTCTACATGCCAAAGTTCTTTTTTTTTTTTTAAAGCAGTTATAGAGAAAGAGATCTTCTATCTACTAGTTCATTCTCCAAAGGAGCTGATCCGAGCCAGGAGACAAGAGCTTCTTCCAGGTTTCCCATGTGAATGTGGGGTTCAAGGACTTGAGCTATCCTCTTCCGCTTTCCTAGGCCATAAACAGGGAGCTGGATGGTAAGTAGAGCAGTGAGGACATGAACCTCAAAGAAATGGGTAAATTCTGGATTCATATAACCTATCAAGGTGAAGTCAGTAAGATATTGACAACATAACCAGATCCATAGCAAGCAATGGGATTGAAGCACTGATCTGAAGTCTTTCATCAAGGAAAAGTCTGGGATCAGATGGTTTTATTATTGAATTCTACAAAACATTTAAAAAGGAAGTAACTTCAGTACTCTTCAAGCTATTCCAAAATATTGTATAGGATGGAACTCTGCCAAACTCTTTTTGTGAAGCCAGCGCTTCCTGATACCAAAACCAAAGACATGCCATAAAAAGAAAACTATAGATCTTTGTATCTCTAAGGAGCATAGATGCAAAGATTCGCAAAACATACTAACAAATCAAAACCAAAGTCGCATCAAATAGAACACATCATGATCAAGCGGGATTTATTCTAGAAATGCAAGGATGGCTCAACATTTGCAAATTAATAAAATGTCATAAATTACATCAAAAGAATGAAGACCCAAAGCCATATAATGGTCATCTCAATAGATGCAGAGAATTATTTGATAAAATTCAACAAAGAAAAGCAAAAAGAAGGAAAAAATAAGGAAATATTTGTGTATGCATCACTTTGCTGCAAATATATTATACTTGATGTTTATCAAATCAATGGTTAGAAATGTTGTACCACTATAGCTTTAATGATTTATAATTACTTTAAAATTTATTATGAGAGAAATATTTATTTTGCCTTTCAATTCTTGTTTACGGCCATTGTCTATTACCACCAAACTAAGACCATTTTGGTTTTGGCTTGTTAAACTTATTATTTGGTGAAATATTAATGCTTTTTACTGTAATGAAATTTTAAAATGTTATCTCGAGAACTAGGAAAAAGAGGGAGAGAAAGGAGGAAAAGTTAAGTGAGTGGGCAGAAAGGAATATCATTATACTCTTAGCATTGTATCCACAAATAACATTGACTCTATTGGAAATTAACAAAATTTTTTTTAGAAATTTTTTTTAAAGATTGATTTATTTTATTACAAAGTCAGATAGACAGAGAGGAGCAGAGACAGAGAGGAAGATCTTCCATCCGATGATTCACTCCCCAAGTGAGCCGCAACAGCCGGTGCTCGCCGATCCGATGCCAGGAACCAGGAGCCTCTTCCGGGTCTCCCACGCGGGTGCAGTGTCCCAAAGCATTGGGCCGTCCTCAACTGCTTTCCCAGGGCACAGGCAGGGAGCTGGATGGGAAGTGGAGCTGCTGGGATTAGAACCGGCACCCATATGGGATCCCGGGGCGCTCAAGGCGAGGACTTTAGCCACTAGGCCACGCCGTAAGACCCAGAAAATTAACAAAATTTTAAAAAATGAAGTTAAAGAAAAACTTTTTAAAGTAAAGGTGGCTAAGCAGACATAGGAAGGTCCCCCGAGGGACATACTGATGACAGTATAACCAGGGTGTTCCCTATGGCTCGCATTGCTCTCTGACTACATGGTCAGGTTTGTTTCCTTTCATGAATTTGGCTGCAGCAATGGAGGGAAGAGCCCTTGTAAAGTTGGCCCCAGCAAGTCCATCAGGAGGGAACGGCCTCGGTCACGGGGGAGTCCCTGTCTGCACTCAGTTCCCAGTACCGAGATTCTCCCCTCCTTCTAGGAGCAGCAGCCTTGAAGAAGGGAGGAGCTTAGGGAACCATACCTTGTCTTGTGCCATCAAGGAGGTCTGGTGTTGCAAGCCACACACACACACACACACAAAAAGTGTTTAAATTTGAAACAAATCTGAAACAGAATCCTGAGTGTGATTTTGATTGTCATAAGTAATGATTTATTTTGTTATTTTTATTGCTATATTCCCTGAAGAAATGCTTGTTTTTTTTAGAATAGTCTTTAAGAAAATAAAAACTTTAATTATGCACAAGAATTGAGTTTCGATTAAAGAACAAATTTTTAAAAAATCATCCCATAGTAATTTGTTGCTGTCTGGCTTGAGACTTAATGCTATAATTCTAGATATTGACATTCCTCTAGAAAAATATTGTATTAAGCCATATTGAATATTCACAGCTGTCAGAAACAAGCCTCTAAAACCTTTCACTTGAAAGTTGTTAAAGGAATTGAGACCAAACCCTTGTCTGTCTTCTGTAGCTCAAGGTGTCCTTGCCTGTCCTTTATCTAAAAGAAGCCATTGAATTGAGGGGGTGATACAACTGGCCTAAAAAGATCCTAATCACTGGATTCAAGAAGTTCTTGCCAGGGGGCCTGGCACAGTGGCACAAAGCGCTAATTTTCTGCCTGCAGTGCTGATATTCCATAGGGGTGCCAGTTTGTGCCCTGGCTGCTCATTTTTGATCCAACTCCCTGCTTATGACCTGGGAAAGCAGCAAGGGACAGTTCAAGTTCTTGGACCCCTGTGCCAACTTGGGAGACCCAGAAAGAAGATATGGGCTCCTGGTTTGGATCACCTCAGCTCCAGCCATCGCAGCTGTTTGGAGATCTCTCTGTTTCTCCTTCTCTCTGTAAATCTGCCTTCCCAATAAAAATAAGAAATCCTTTCATTTTCAAGGCTGGCAATGTAGCATAGAGGGTAAAACCATATCCTGTGAAACTGACATCCAATATGGCACCAGTTTGAATCCCAGCTTTTCTTTTTTTTTTTTTTTTTTTTTTTATTGTATTGTTGTTGACAATCTTTACATAGTTAACTATAGTTGAAGGAAAATCAAGAAAGAGAAGAAAAAAAAAAAAGGTTCAGGGGGATAGGGAGGTGGGCAATGCTATTATGTCCATATTGTTTCCATCATGTATCTGAGGTAAAAGGGGATATTGAGGGAGAAGCCCCACCCGGTTTCCCGCCCACCCCAAGTCCCGGATGTGGGGCATGCTCTGAGATATGTGCTCAAGTGGAGTTAATAGTTCTCCAGTTATGAGTCACTGCCAGTTTCGCTCGATGAGGTGGTCCACTGATTGATATGGTCCATCATGAAGTCTCCATTTGTCCCATATTTCGCTGCCAACATGTAGCTGAGATGAATGATTGTCCTATTCTGTCTTCTGTCTTTTCTTGGTTAGAGTTCTGAGTCCAGCAGTTCGATTGGGGAGATCTCCAAAGAAACCTTGAGGTATTCCCAGACCAGATTCTTGTATGTTCTAGCAAGCACAGGGCCCGGCACAGTCCATCACCCTGATCAGCTGGTGGTTTCAATTGCTGTGTTGGTTGTTTTCAGTCCCGACTTCCACTGGAACCAATGGGTGTTGCAGTCCAGTCTGGTTCGGCCCTTACATCAACCAGTGGGAGCTGCAGCCTAGTTGGGGCGACCCACAATAACCCCCACCAGACCGCCCCCTACCCTGGTTTGCCAGTATGTGTAGCAGAAGACCAATCTGTCCCCCATCCCATTTGGCTCTGGTACTTGTCAATGGGTATTAAAGCTTGGTTTTATCTAACCAACTCAACCATCCAGCCCTCACAGATATTGTTGAGTACCTCTCTATCTAGCCATCCCAGCCCCCGTCCTAGTTTTCATGCCCTCCCACGGGAATAGTGACCCAAGAAGGGGGAACCCACTTTTTCCCTCCCAGGTCTCTCTGTCCCGGTTTATGCACTCTTTAGGTGGTCCTGTGATTTGACTCGACAGAATTAGTCCCCAGTGCCAGCTTCTGCCAGCTGATGCTGTGGCCCTGATCTTGTCCACATGCAGCGCACAGGTGTTGTAGCCTTGCTTAGTCGTGTCTGTCTCTATCCCAGCCAACACTCTCCAGTGGGAGTGGTTGTCCAGCGAGGGGACCAGCCCCTTAACCCCCCCGCCAGCTCTGCCCCTCCCTTCCTGGATCTCACGTGTGCTGGATGGGTGCTGCATTCATATCCAGTACAGGCAACCACGCCCTGGCGTTCCATAATGTGTACTGGTTTTGTCGCAACCAAACCCGGCCCATTCCACACTCTGTTCTGGTGATCGGATTTGCCAGAGGATGACATGAACTGATTCAGCCTGGTCTGCTCCTGACACATGCCGAATGCATGCCAGTGGGAAACTTTCCATGGCCTATTCTGGGCTGTTTCCAATCATGCTTCTCGCACTTACCTGCAGGGACTGTGTCCTGCCAGAGGAGTTGCCCAGGCTCCTCCATCAGAACCCCTCCCAATGCCAGATTTTGCGCTTGCCAGGGGGTTCTTGAGCCAGCCCTACTCAGTTCACCTCCTGTCCTAGCAGGAACAGTGGCTTTTCCTGGCTGGCTTTCACCCCATTCTGACTCTTGTTGTTGGATGTTTCAGCCCAGCCATGGCTCGTCCATACCCACATACAGCTCACACATGGCTCAGAAGGGGATTGAGACCCAGCCTAGTCAGTCCCACATCTACCCTGTTTCTCCATAACACCAGATGGTGCTGGGATCTGAACCGGCCTGGTGCATCCAATCCCAGCCCACACTAGTGCCTCGGGTGACTGCAACTGTTTCCTAGATAGAACGCAGCCCCCATTCCAGCACATACACCCCTTGGTGGGAACCTCATCCCAGATTGGGACCGTTCCTAGCCGTAAACCACGCACCTGCACGTGGTTGCTCCGAGGACCATTAGGTGCCAGCCTGCTACGCAAGCCGGAGCTTATCTTTTACTTGATAGGTGTTCAAAGCTCAGCATTATTAAGGGATTGGAAGTTCTTCAAAGGAAGAGTTACTGGCATTGGGAATCTTTAGGATTGACTCAGATCCCAGAAACAGTGGGGTCACTCTAGAGCTATCTCAGCAGCGATTCAGATGTCCAATACCCCAGAGCTCCTCGGCCGGGCCCAGCCCGCCATGAGCCATGGGCACATGGCGGACTGGGCTCGGGATCCGAGCTAGACGTCCTCTCCCGCAGCCCTCGGCTCGCCTCTGGCAGCCGGAGGTGTAATCCTGCAGGCCCGAGGTTGCGCCCCTCCCCAATCCCGTTCACCACCCAATGAGGGTGGCGGGTGGGCCCCGGACATGCCCAGTCACGGAGGCCTCCCCCCTCGGCGTACTCACCCCGGAAGGAAGCAGGCCGCACCCAGGCATGTCCGGGCCCAGCCCGCCATGAGCCATGGGCACATGGCGGACTGGGTTCGGGATCCGAGCTAGACGTCCTCTCCCGCAGCCCTCCGAATCCCAGCTTTTCAACTTCTGATCCAGTTCCGCGCTAATGCACCTGGGAAAGCAGCAGAAGATGTCCCCTGTCTGGACCCTGTCACCCAAGCGGGAGACTTGGAAGAAGCCCTGGCCATTGTGGCCATCCTGGGAGTAAGCCAAGATATGAAAGACCTTTCTCTCTCTCCCCATGCTCATTCATTCTCTGTAAGTCTACCTATTAAATAAACAATAATGAATGAATTTTTTTTTTAAAGAAGCCATTTGCTTCTTCAATACATAAAAAGCTTTTGGTCAGTATTGACTTGAAGACTTTGTTCAGGGGAACTCCAGGTCTGGAGAAATTCTGTGTCTGGGGCAGAAAGTAGCTGTCACTGCCACACCCCACCCCCAGGCCAACTGAAGCCCCTCAGAATGTTTCTAGCCTCTAGCAATGGTCCATAGGGATTTTTGTGTAGGTTAAGTGTCAATGTCACAACAGGGTTTCACCACTTACATTTTGCACACTATGATTTCACTATTCTCTTATTTTGTACACAAGGATGTATCATGTTCTTGAGAGGATATAGAGGTGCAACACAGCATGGCCCCTGCACCATTTGCGGAGTGAGTTATAGTATCCTCTTCTTTCTGATGACCAGCCCTAAACACCCCCATTTCTCCTGAGCACAGGACTAACCATCCAAGTTCAAGAAACATCCAGGCCCCTCCAATGCCACGCAGATCCAGCTGTTCCTTGGCTGATGACCCTCAAGAAATCAGTATTTCCCAAGGCATCCACACTGCCTATAGGAGCATATTCCTCAGCTTTTTCTGAGTTTTTGCTGTCTTTTTCTTCCAATGTTTCTTTCTTTTTTCTTACTTTTTTCCTATGTAGTGATTAAGAAACCCTACATGAACCCCTGGAGACGACTGACAGATGGACTCTGTTTAGTCCTATCACTTGCTAGCTGTGTGACTACAGGCAAGTTGCTTAAAATCTTGATTGTCTCAGTTTCATCTATAGTCACTGTGTTATTAACCTGTGTGAAGATTACATGAAGGTAGGTAGTGCTTAACATATACTTCGCCCGGAGTTGGCACTGCACACACAGAGGCCGGAAACACAGCTGCCGTGTCGTGCTGTGACACTAATTGAAGAAACTCACAAAGAACCGGCTTCTTCAGCAAAACTTCCCGCATGCTCTAGAGAAAAAGCAATTTCAGGTAAGATCATTTTTTAGTTGTAGGGTTTTTCCCTACAAATTAAAAATCTGTGACAGAATTTGTTCAAGATATTTCCATCAGAAAAGTACTGATTTTATAAAATAATAGGTTAGAAAAATTGCTAAACATGCACAAACGTACAAAAAAAAAAAAAAAACCAATGGTCCAGAAAGCATTTTTTTCTTCGTGAGGGTTTGATGACATTCACAGCATCTCTTTGCCTCATATCACGAACAGCAAAAGGAGCCAGAGGAGGAGAGTCAAAGAAGCTCTCATCCACTGTCTGGGAACCTTATCAACAATGACAGTAATACCAGGATTCAAAAGTGAATCCTGCTTTTCACTTCCAGCTTTTTACTATACTAGTAGTCAATATATTAATTTGACTCAGCAACCTTGCAAGCAATGTGAGCCATGTGACAATCCTGAATAGGAGGCATAGGCAGCATTCATGTTGTCTGCAGGATCCCAGGTAATCAGTACAGCAGTGAAGTCGTCTGCTTGCATGGGCAGGTCATTGTGGTGTCATCCCCACGTCACCATGATAAGTATATAAGTATCTTTCTTTTTTTTTTAAGATTTATTATTTAATTTTATTGGAAAAAAAATCACATATACAGAGAGGAGGAGAGACAGAGAGGAAGATTTTACGTCCACTGGTTCACTCTCCAAGTGGCCACAATGGCTAAAGCTGAGCTGATCCAAAGCCGTGAGCCAGGAGCTTCTTTCAGATCTCCCATGTGGGTGCAGGGTCCCAAGGCTTTGGGCCGTCCTCGACTGCTTTCCCAGGCCACAAGCAGGGAGTTTGACGGGTAGTGGAGTAATGGGAACATGAACCATCACCAATATGGGATCCTGGGGCATGCAAGGTGAGGATTTAGCTAATAGGTTATTGCACTAGATCCCTTTAGTTCTCCTTTTTATAATATATATATATATAATTATTTACTTGAACAGCAGAGAGAGAGAGAGAGACCTTGCATTGACTAGTTTAGTCTTCAAATGCCAGCAATAGCCAGGAGTGGGCCAGGCAGAAGCCCGGAGCCAGGAACTCCTATTGGATCCCTCATGTAAGTACTTGACCGTTTTTGAGACCATCCAGGCCTGCTGAGGTCTTGGCCACAGCCTCAGGTGGGCAGCACAAGCATTGCACGATTCCTAACAGGTTAAGAGGCCATCGGTGGGGAACATCTTACCTGTAGGTTCCTGCCCAACAAGCAGGGGTCAGGGAAAGCTTAAAAGCTGATGACACGTCCTCAAACCTTGGATGTCTCTCCCTCTCCCCACCTCCAGGCTTTCCCTGGGGAGGTGCTTTCCCCTTGCCTCTTCTTTCCCCTCTCAACTGGTCCCTTTGCAAATAAACTTTTCTGTCTGCAACCGATTACCAGCTTTTTATGTCATGCAGCCCCCTGTCTTATTAGACAGATTGTAATGAACACAATCTAACAATACAGAAACATATCTGGCATCTCAGAAATAGGCTGAGTAGGGTCTGCTCATTTCCCAGAGGAGAGAAACCAGCTCTGAACACATGTACTAAGATAGGACTGTCACTTGAAGACACTGGCATGTCAACAGGTATTAAAATAGTTCACAGAAGCATTTGTCGATGTGTGGCACAGGCAGCAGCTAGACAGAATCAAGTAGTTCAGAATAAGATGCTACACTGGAATTGACAAACAGGTTGCACACAGCAACTGCCAGGCCTATTCTAAGATTGTTAGCATATCCATCCACCACTTGTGTAAGCGCAGAGATCAACTGTGCTTATGCAACCAACTAGAAGTCCAATTTTGAAATAAGAACCAAGACAAGGGTGGTTATAATAGCGAGAGACTAAGAAAGAAAACCCAAGTTTAGAATCTCATGAAGGTACAGCCGGTGGCAAGAATGGCTTTGCCCCTACCTGGGTCACAAGCTGTGGGGCTGGAGTTGGTTAAAAATATTTCTACATTGGGAAGAGGTTGACTAATTTGCCCAGGGTCATACTGTGAAAGTGCACAGCCAGAATTCTGTCATAGGTTGCCTGATTCCTTACATATTTCTGCTACTTTGCTCCAATCACTTTAAAACAAAACAAATGTTAGAGTTTTCTGGCAGATATAGAAATGATTGGCTCTGTGTTTCTGATTCCAAGGGAAATTCCAGCTGTACAATTGTAGAATCACATCATTCAAAAGATTGAAGGAATGAGAGTGAGTTACATAATTATTATAAGGAAAAAGTATTGTTGGTATGGAGCTTCTTGCTATATGTGTACCTTCAGAATTAACTCTCTTACACTCCTACAGCCGGGTCCGGCGGCGTGGCCTAGCGGCTAAAGTCCTCGCCTTGAATCCGCCAGCATCCCATATGGGTGCCTGTTCTAATCCCGGTAGCCCCACTTTCCATCCAGCTCCCTGCTTGTGGCCTGGGAAAGCAGTCGAGGACGGCCCAAAGCCTTGGGACCCTGTGCCCCTGTGAGAGACCTGGAAGAGTTTCCTGGTTCCTGGCTTTGGATCGGCGCAGCACCGGCCATTGTGGCTCACTTGGGGAGTGAATCATCGGATGGAAGATCTTCCTCTCTGTCTCTCCTCCTCTCTGTATATCTGACTTTGCAATAAAAAATAAATCTTTAAAAAAACAAAAAACTCCTACAGGTTAAAATTAAACCATCTGAAAGGAGCCAGTGTATCCCTATAAAAATAGCATAATTCAATTAGACTTAAAAATCAAACATTGGTTTCACATTTGAAATGCTAAAAAGAAATTCCTTATTACCAGTGCCTGTGAATGTCATTTTATCCGCTTAAAAATTTTTTTTGAAATTGTGGATTCAAATTTTGATATAAGCGAAAACCCTTTAGGTCAAACAAATCAAATTGTTGAAACATGAAAAATCGAGTGTTCTTATGAATCAGTGCTTTGTCAGGGTTCTTCCTCTAAATTCTCCTCAGGTGTTTTTGTGTGAGGAGTTAGACTGGGTGGTAGGCAGTTAGGGTATTCTGGGTCCCCAAGTCATTTTTCTTCCCAAATATAAAAGGGAATTTCCACACCATGTTTTAGATTCACCAGAGCAGTCTCTTCCAAGGGACAAGGGTGCTATTAGCATATCAATTCCCCACCTGAAGCACCAGCCATTACCTCCAGCCATTGTGTAGGAGGGTCCCAGGTCTATCTCCGTATCATTGAAAGGAGGACAGGAGGAAGTAATATGCAGATGCCTAAGGCCTGGAATGTCCTGTCTAGCACCTCTCTGGTCTTTTTGTCCCAAAGGCAGATACCTGGAGACCAGGAAATTCCTTTGCCCTTGGAAAACCCCTTCTTTGAACTAAAGCTTTAAAAGGGTCCCAACACCCCCCATTCAAGGGTTTTTTCTATCTCAGAATCCCCTCCCATCACTAGGGCGGGAGTCTCCTTTCTCAGCTTTTCTAATAAATCTTACTTTAAAACTAAACTGTGTCGGCATGAAAATTCTTCTTTCCTGCGAGACAAGAATTGAGGTTGCTGCCGTACTCAGGGTCAAAAACCCTACAACAGTTTCAATCTTATTACCTGCACTACCAACAATAAAAGATATTCTGCCTCATCTCTGTCCAGATTTCTTTCACTCTCCTTGCTTGCCTTCCTGGGATTCAGCTCTCAGAAGGCTAATCTCCCACGCTAATCCTGCATTTCCTCTTTCCAAAAAGGCATTTCCTCTCTGTTCCTCCACCTCACGCTCTAAATATATATTGGCTCTGGGACTGCGAACAATGGCAGTGCTTCAAAAACAGGTTAAAAAAAAAATCCAGATAGGTAAAGGAAGCTGGAAATAGGATATTGGCCAGGCAGGGAGCCTGGCAGGAGTAGGCAAACAGGAGCCAGAAGTACACAAGGACCCAAGGACAGCCATGATCAGAAGTCAGGGACACAGAATTCAGAGCATGCCAGAAACCAGGCTTGCAGAGAGCAGCCAAGGGCACCAGAAATGCTGAAAAAATGCATGCTCTTGTGAGAGGAGTTAGACTGGATAGTAGGCAGTTAGGGTATTCTGGGTCCCCAAGTCACTTTTCTCCCAAATATAAAAGGGAATTTCCCCACCATGTCTTGGATTCACCGGAACAGGTCTCTCCCAAGACAAATGCATATCTTATCAGGAGTGCTTCCCCAGGAGACAAGGGTGACATTAACATATTTATTCCCCTCCTGAATCCTCCACCCAATTCTATCTCCAGCCATTGCCAAGGGGGAGGGCTTCAGACTGGCCTCTTTATCATTAGAAAGGGACCAAGGAAGTTGGCCAGTGACACCTTTTCCATGGTACCTGGCCTTTTGTCCCAAGGCCAGGTACCATGGAAACCAGGAATTTTCTTTCTTTATGAAGAAACATCTTTGAGGGGAACCTTTAAAAGATACTTTCCCCACCATTAATACGGGTTTGTCTCTCTTAGCTTTTTCTCCTGCCACTATGGCAGGGGGCTAGGGTCTCTCTTTTTGCTTTTCCTCCTGCCACTATGGCAGTTGACTAGGGTTTTTTTACTTTTCCTCCTGCCACTATGGCAGGGGATAAGGGTCTTTTCTATCTCAGAACCCCCTCTCGTCACTAGGACGGGAGTCTCCTTTCTTAGCTTTTCTAATAAATCTTACTTTAAAGCTAAACTGTGTCGGCATGAAAATTCTTCTTTCCTGCGAGACAAGAATTTGAGGTTGCTGCAGTATTCGGGGTTCAAAAACCCTACAACACTCTCAGAGACCAGGCAAGCAAAAACCCAGGCAGGTGGCCGGCACCCAGTACACAAAAGCGTGATGAGGAAGATCTCAGCCTAAGTGACAAGCCTGCACCCAGGGTCAAGCACCAAAGAAGTCTCCAAGGGGCCTGCCACAATAGCCTAGTGGCTAAAGTCCTCACCTTGCATGCGCCAGGATCCCATATGGGCTGCTCCACTTCCCACCCAGCTCCCTGCTTATGGCCTAGGAAAACAGTAGAGGATGGCCCTAAAGCCCTGGAACCCTGCTCTTGCATGAGAGACCCAGATGCAGCTCCTGGCTCCTGGCTCCTGGCCCCGGGATCCTGGATCCTGGCTTCAGATCAGCTCAGTTCAGTTCAGCTCAGCGGTCGCGGCCACTTGGTGAGTGAACCATCGGAGAGAAAATCTTTCTCTGTAGATCAAACTTTCCAATAAAAATAGCTAAATCTTTAAAAAAAAAAAAAAAAACATATACAAGGAAGCTCCAGGTCTCAAATGGTGTCCAGCTTGAAACTATTGGAAACACTCTGTCCTTTTCCTGCTGTTACTAAATGGTTTGTCTTCATTACTAGTGAGGGAGCTAATTGTCTTCCCTTTTTTTATGCTTTTCTGCAGGCATTCTGTGGCTGTCTTCCAAGCAAAGGAGAGTTCTTCATCAAAGGCTGCAGATGCTAAGCTGATGGAATTTGGAAAGAAGCTTGGAGCATCTCAGGGCAAGTCAAGAACTGAAAATAGAATCCCTTATTGACTCAGCAGGATTGGAGGGCTGACCTGTTGATACTGACACAGTGAGTCAGAACTTGTGTTTAGGACTTCTTATTCCACCCCAGTGTGGGTCTGATTGTGTTTCAAAGGTAGCTTTTTTAGTCACACAGAAGTACAGACAGCCGGCGATAATCTCCCTCTGCCGTACTCCAACGAAGCTTAAGCAATATGAAAGTCTGGCATCATCTCCTACTAGGGCTCAGCAGAAGTGACCCCAGTACCCTGCCAAAGCCTACTGGCCACTCCATCCAAGCATGACTGGAATACAGAGTCTGCACTGAAGGTCAACACCTGCCACAATGAGCGATCCGCCGCCACAGAGGCACCCCTCAGAGGCTCCTCATCAAAACAAAACCACAGATACTACATATTCCTGCGAGCCTCGGGAAGAACCCAAGCCATCCTTTTCAAAAGGATTTTTGACAAGTAACCCCACCCTCCATTCCTATGTCATCCACACTCAAACACATTTTTTTTTCTAACTGAACCATTACTAGCTTTCTTTGCAGGGCTAGGAGCCTCTCCCGATCTCCCATTCTTCTCCCATCAACTTGGGACCCTCACCTAGAGAACACTACGCCCGAACTCAGCTCAAAGGAGCCATGGAGGAGAATGAGCCCTTTTCGTTTATATATAACAAAAGCGAGGACTGTGAGGAGTGACTTAAACATCTGCCCTGATTCCCTCAAGTGCAGGTTCTAATTTTGTTCTCTCCCAATCCTCTATAACCTCATAAGCCCATCTGCCAACCAATCCGCTGTCACCTCATGGCGCCATATCTGACAGCCCTCTCTACCAGCCCCTCTCAGCCCCTCCCTCTAATCCTTATCCACCTACCAATCCCGTGTTGTGCCGACTATCCTATCTACCAATCGCTCATGGCTGCTCCCCAATCTGCTTCCTTTTCCTGTTCTCTCCCCTGCACACGCTGCGGCTCTCCTTACCCGGCCATTTCCTGTCTTCCTTGGTCTTTCCCTCTTACCCTTCCTGCAGGCCTTTCCTGCCTCCGTGGTAGGAGATGGTTCTGTTCTCTCTCTTCTCTCCACCCCTAGCCCTGTTCCTTACCATGATGGAATAAAGGACCTCCTAAGTACCTCACTGCGTCTGGTATTTTTGGTTTTAATGGCAAATGCTGAAAAGAGGACTTAACTGTGTCTAAGAACTAACATCACCTTTCTTTTTCTCCGGAGTTGGTTGCACAGAACCCACTACTATCAAAACCATTTGGGGAAACACAGACTTAGCTTAGAGAGTTTACAGTTCTGTTTTGAAGCTGGGGCCCTCCTGATGTAATTGCTTTCATAGGTAAATTTCTTGACCTTTGCCTCATCTGATTAAGTTGATAGCAAGGGTAATGGCATTTCCTTTGTGGTTGGGGAACTTTTTTCTGCTAAAGGTCATTTGAATATCTGCGGTGCCATACAAATTATCAACTTACACATTTGGCTGCTTTAAACTGGCTGAATTTGGAGTTCCACCTGTGGTCGCCTTGGTAGAGCCAGACTGAATGATTCTGTTGGCCTTATGTGACCCATGGGTTGGACTTTCCCAGCTCCATACCTCCACCTGTCTTTGCAAGGTAGCATTTCTTTTACACCAGAATCCTGTCTGAGGATTGGCATAGCCAGGCCAATCTTCATGGTCACTGACCACTGTTACCAGAAATGCCTGGTGGGTTCTTTCCTCAGCTTAGTATAGAAATAAAAAGCCGGGAATCTGTTGCAAACAGAAAAGTTTATTTGCGAAGGGACCAGGTAGGCAGGGAAGGAACGGAAGGGGAAAGCACCTCCGAAAAGCCAGGAGGTGGGGTGCCTCTCAAAAGGGGAGGGAGAGAGAGCACAGAAGATTTGAGGAAGGGTCTTGGGATTTTAAGCCTTCCTTGACCCCTCCTTGTTGGGTGGGGAACCTACAGGTAAGATGTTCCCCATTGGTGGTCTCTTAATTAATTATAAAATGGGTGGGCAATGCTGGTGCTGCCCACCTGAAGGTGTGGCCAAGACCTCAGCAGGCCTGGATGGTCTCAGACCCCCTCTTGAAATCCCACATCCTACTTCTGTAGGGATAAGGGGTGACACCTGGCTACTTCCTGCTGAAACGGGTCGTCGTTTGGGTAAGGGGCCCCTAGAGGTGTGGGATCCAGAGAGATGGTCCAGGTCATCCAAGTTGCCGTGGCAGAAGTTGGTCTGGTTGTCATACAAGTTTGCATGCTCAAGGCCACCTCGATTCTGAAGACCCCTAATCAGGAAACAAACATAAGACAATTGAGAAGCCAGTTGTGTGCTCTATGTGGAGCTGGAGCCAGCACAGATGCAAAGAGGGCCCACAGGCTAATTCTTGCCATTCAAAAGCTCAAAGCAGGCAGGCAGGGTGTGGTGTAGTTAAGTTCTGATGCTCAAAGGAATCCCAGTATCTAAGGTGGCAGAGACTGAAATATCCCTGTTCAGCCTCCCATTTCCTGTGCCATGCTAGTTCTGGGACTCCTGTCAGTTCAAGTATATCCTGGTTTTGCATTTGGACACACTCGTCAGAATAGCATGTGCTGGGAGTACTGAAATGAGGATACCTATGGCTAGCCTGTGGCATCCAGGTGTGCACTGAAGACCACAGTCAGAGGAAGGAGGTGGGGGTGAGATCAGCACACTTGACTCACACTCAGTCGACCTTCTACACCTTTGGGATGTCTCCATCAGAACAGCTTGTGTCCAGGAGTGAAAAATCCGCTCCTGTTCCCTGCGCTGTGCTAGACCTAAGCTTCTGTCTGATAACTTCAAGTTGACAAGCCTGCTCAACAATGGCCCTGATTCTATAAGCCTGCAAGATAATGTTCTTAGTTAGGGCCCATCCTGCTAGCCTTGATGATGGTATCTGTGACAAGATATGGGAAACATATAGGAAACACTTATCTGTTAGGTGCTTTTTTGAAAAGTAGCTTTAAATTCTCCAGTGTTTCCCAGGTTGGTTCTGCAGAATTTGGTTGACAGGGGGTTTTGACCTTAGACCATAGAGTCAATATCTACCCCAGGAGGGGAAATAACCTTGTACATCAGAGGCCAAGACTAAGCCTACAAGGACCTTCATCAATATATCTCATCCCCAATAAAGAGGCAGGTGTCAGAGGAAAAACAAGTAAAGAGTGGTAGAAGTAGAGATATCCCCAAGTACAAGCCCATGGCCAGAGATGTCTCATACAGTTACTTTGAATGGATCTCAGCCTAGGAGAGAAGGAGAGAAAGGCAAGGCAGAAAATTGAGCATCTGTGTCCAGTAAGAAATTGACCTTTTGGGGCCCGGCGGCGTGGCCTAGTGGCTAAAGTCCTCGCCTTGAAAGCCTCGGGGTCCCATATGGGCGCCAGTTCTAATCCTGGCAGCTCCACTTGCATTTTTTTTTTTTCTCTTTTAACACATTGGTTACTCAATACCATGTCAACCAATTCTGTAACGTTATAAATTGTTACTGATGTAATATTGGGGCTTTTAATTGATCAGGATGATACTCTGCCAGCTCTACCTTCAGACCAGAGATGGTCTCCCCAAGAAATCATTGAACTTATCTGAACAATAAGATGCTGGACTTTATGCTTGGTAGATGCTTGCTATGAAAGAATGTCAACCGAAATAGAATTGTTGTAAAGCAACAAGGTGGTGGAATCCACCTTGGGGGGGGGGGGTGTAAGGAGTTATTCTAATATCCTTCCCTGGACCCGGCACCATTCCTTCTTCCTCACAGCTCACGAAATTCGCTCCAGCCTAGCTATCCACCAATCGGATGTAACCTGGCATTCCACCTGAATCCCACCCCAATCTTCCAGCCCCTTCCCCAACTCTGCCCACTCACCAATCATCCCTAGGCATTCATCGGCAGGCACCTATCCCCTGGGGCCTGGCCTCAATCCCTCCCAATCCCCACCCCTTACACCTGGCAGACAAAAAGGCCCCCCCCCCAGGCACGGCTCTCTCTCTTATCTCCTCTTCTCTCTCCCTCTCTCTTCTCTCCTTTGCCCGCTCTTCTTTGCTCTCCCCTTCTTCCTTCTTTCCTGATCTTCACCACCTCTACCCTGTTCCTGCCCCATTGGAATAAACCTCCTAAGATACCTCGTTGCGTCTGGTGTGTTTCAGCTCACGGTAAAGAACCAGGTTGTGGGAATTAGCTGCGCGTAATAATATCGTAATATCCTATGAACTAGAACTCTGCCCATCTTTTTAAATAACTAACAAGGGGGATGGGGAGGGGTGGGGGGAATCCCAGTGCCTATAAAACTGTGTCACATAATGCAATGTAATCAACAATAAAAAAAAGGGAGAAAAAAAATAATTCAATAAACATTTACTGAATAAATTAAAAAAAAAAAAACTGGTTGAGACCATCCAGGCCTGCTGAGGCCTTGGCCACACCTTCAGGTGGGCGGCACCAGCATTGCCCACCCATTTTATAATTAATTAAGAGACCACCAATGGGGAACATCTTACCTGTAGGTTCCCCGCCCAACAAGGAGGGGTCAAGGAAGGCTTAAAATCCCAAGACCCTTCCTCAAATCTTCTGTGCTCTCTCTCCCTCTTCTTTCGAGAGGCACCCCACCTCCTGGCTTTTTGGAGGTGCTTTCCCCTTCCCTTCCTTCCCTGCCTACCTGGTCCCTTCGCAAATAAACTTTTCTTAGAGAAAACTTCCTTAGAGAAAGAGCGTGCTGGAAAAGGCTCGTGAGGCTGGAAACAGTTATTATGCAGCTCAGGGGAAAAGCAACAGAGACAAGGCAAACATCCCCATCGGAGCAGAGGCAATCCCCAAAAAGAATCCCAACTGGGATCCAGAGGATAAAAGACATGAGTGGGAATGAAAAAATTTCATTTATTGTATTTTAGAAGAACTAAGGGCAAAGGTTAAGCCTTTAAACTATAGCCAACTCACCACTGTTCATCAGGGGGAGAATGAGCCACCAATGACCTTTCTAGAATGCCTCAAAGGGGCAATTGTGAAGTTTACCAACTTAGACCCAGATACAGTGGAGGGTGGAGCGATCCTCAAGGACAAGTTCCTTGTGCAGTCTGCTCCAGATATCAGGAGAAGACTCCAAAAGCTTATGGCAGACCCTGATAAGTCCTCCTTGGGCCAGTTGATCCAGGCAGGCCCTACATTGACATTTCAATTATTAGTTTCTATACAACCGGGTGCTATACACCTTAAAATGGCTATAGATTGGACCCGGCGGCGAGGGCTAGCGGCTGAAGTCCTCGCCTTGAAAGCGCTGGGATCTCATATGGGCGCCAGTTCTAATCCCGGCAGCTCCACTTCCCATCCAGCTCCCTGCTTGTGACGGAAGATCTTCCTCTCTGTCTCTCCTCCTCTGTGTATATCTGATTTTGTAATAAAATGAATAAATCTTTAAAAAAATTGCTATAGATTGCTATTCAGCTGTCTCATGCCTACTTTGACTTCAGTATTCAGCAGTTCACAGCGTTGAAGCATGATTTTGCTGAACCTGGCTGTTTTTCGGGTAGTCTAACTCTATAACTCTAACAAGACATATGTCAACAGTTTAGGTGAACAGTTTTAGCAGGGGTGTGCAGAGAAATCTTAAATACCCCAGTGAGGAGTGACTAATCTTTGTGTCCCACTCAGTGAGTTATAAGTACATTCCCACTGGCCATTTCCTGTCTGTTTCTAAACTTTCTTTTTTGTTCTCTATCTATTCTAGATTGTTTGTTAATTTTGAGGGGTTTCTGGAGCGATCCTGATGGTCATTGCAAGAGACGGTAGGGACCTAAAGTCGGAACCAGGCAAGGACCAGAGAAAGCTCCTTTCTCTAGTCCCGAAGTTTACTGTTCTTCTGTTTCTGCAGACCACTCAGTGCTCCTGGTTGTCCTTCCGATGACCTCGGATCCTGCAAGGCAGGATTTGCGTTTCTTCCATCCCATGTGATAGCTTCAATTGGGGGTGGATGACCTCAGAGTTCTTGGCCTCTGAAGGCACTCCATTTCCCCATGGTCTCCTTGGCAGTTGGGATGTAGTGCTTGGTGCTTACACTGATGGTCCTTGGTGAGGATCTGGGAGTCTTCAGGTCAACCACAGTTTCTAAAAGACAATTCTGAGTCACAGCTAGTCTTGTTGAAATCCCCTTGGTGAGTGTTGTGTGGTTTTGGTTCACATCACCTGAATCTGCTCTTTTTTGGCTACCCAATCTTGGGCAAATTACCTAATATCTCTGGTTCACAGCTTTGTTTTGCTTTCCAAAAACATTTAAAAGCATTTTATTTACTTATTTGAAAGGCAGAGAGAGATCTTTCTGCTAATTCATGCCCCAAATGGCCACAAAACCTGGGGCTGGGATAGGCCAAAGCAGAAAGCCTGAAATTCCATTGAAAAGGGACATTTAGGATTAAATGAACAGAAAGATTTAATTTGTTTTTTGCTTTCTGTGTTTTGCTTGTGGTAGAGGACAGTGAATAGCTGAACGAACATTTCATGATTAAGTTTAGATAGAGCCTGGGAGCCTGAGAGATAAGGGGCACCTACAACTAGCCTCCGCCCCTAATTGTCTGGCCCCCTCCCTGTTTATGGTTTTATGGTCTTAGCCTTTTCGGTTCAGAGGCTAGCCTCCTGTGTGAGGAACTGGCCCCGGCCCCAGCGCGCTGGTGATCAAATAAAGCCTCTTGCTTTTGCATCAAGTCTCGTCTTCGGTGGTCATTGGGGAAACTCACTCTCTCGAGACAGACGGTAAGGTTTTCCCTGTTGGGGTGCCTTACACCATGTGGGTCTCTCACATGGGTGGCAGGGGCCTAGGTAGTTGGTCCATCTTCTACAGCTTTCCCAGGCACATTATCAGAGAGCTGGGTCAGAAGTGGAAGAGCTGAGATGAGAACCAGTGCCAATATAGGATTCCAGCAGTGCAGACAGTAGCTTAAACTGCTCTGTAACAAGGCTAGCCCCTGGTCCATTTTCTCATCCCTAAATAGAAAAAAAAAATCACTGTACTTACATTCCAGTAGTTGTGTGGATTTAGCAAAATAATGTCTCAGGATGTCTTATACATTTTAAGTCTTTTGTGAGTTTTAACAAAACTTACGCTGGAAGACAGAACATGTTCCCTTTAGCCTATTGATCATGTAACTATGCTTAAGATTGTTTTTCTGGGGTGTACAATCTGATTTTTTAGAAAAAATTCCCTAAGGGTCCTTTTAAATAGATGGCTTGCCTCTTGATTAAGTGGAAATTCCTAGCTTTTTAGTCCCTAAAGAAAGTTTAGCTTAACTTTGTTACTTTAATCATAGCTTGGTTGGTGATTAACATCACTGTGCATTTAAAGATCAGAGCTTGCCCTTTGGAAAAGAGGTGTAGAATGGTGAGGTCACTTATCATAGCTCATGAGGTGAGTCATTATTTAAAACAGTTCATTGGCTCATGGCACCTGAGTGCTGGCCCAGCATTGGCTGCTGCCGCTGTCCCTCCCATGTTGTGCACTTGGCTGCAGGGCTCCTCTTTCAGTTCCTCCCTTGTATCATGCTCCGGCCTGCCACACAGTTCTTGCACATGCTGCTCTCACTTCCTAAAATGCTTCTTGCCTCTCTCCAAACTGCTGATCCTCCTGCAGCTTTCAATTTAGAGAAGTCTTCCCTGGCGTCCAAGATCAATTCTGATCCCTCCTCACGTGATCTCAAAGCCAGCTCTGCCCATAACTATTCATGAGCTGTAATACATGTGTGTGTTTATCTGATCAATGTCTGTTTCATCTTAAGGTCAACCATGTCCCAATGTTATTTTTGCTTTGTTTATCATCTGATGCACAGAATCTGACTGTATGCCTGGCATGTAGTAAACTAGTAATAAACATTTAAATGAATGAACGAATGAACTGGAATCAGATCCTGATAACTTTGTTCACTAACTTTTTTTTAAAATTTATTTTATTGTATTGTTGTTGACAGTGATCACTAACTTTTTACACAATTGCTTAATCCAGACAATGTTTACCTCACAGGGTTGACTCTCGGTCACTCTAGAGTTGTCATAACAGAGTTTGATGTTGATAGTAAGAACACTGGCATTAACATGGTGAATCAGAAACCTCAGAAAACACTTTGGAATCTTAGTTTGAGCTGTGTAAGCTTGGGTAAATTATATGCTCTGAAAGTAAATTGGATCTCTTAGTCTCTTGCATTCCAAAAAGAAAAAGGAAAGGATTTAAGATGGTTTATAAAATATTTAACATAATTTTTTTGTATGTGCTAAGATAAATGATTAAGAAAGGCAAAGGATAATTGCTTCTCAACTTTTTAGCTAAGATCAAGTGTAGTATCTGTTCTTATCAGAAGGACAAAGGGAAAGCAAAAGGATGGGAAAAGGTAAAGGATTTAAAATAATGTTAAATAGTACAACATATATGAGTAATATCAAGACACTGACGTTTCATGCATACATTCCCATATAGACACTGAGAAGCACATGCATTTGGCTCAGGGGAAAAAAACTACTTCAACATCCACCATGTCCATAAGATGAGAGAGGACCAGGGGATAACACAAAGAAATGAATTTGAACTGTGTTATGATGTATCGATGCTGTTCTGATACAGAAGGGAAAGAAAATATATTTTCTTTCTAACCCATTTTAGCCTCAGTACCTGGAACCACTTTAACAAAAATTCATGCAGACATGAGGGAAATATCCAAACCTGCTTACCTGAAGCCTTCCATGACACTGGAAAGGAAGAGCTGAGGAAGCAGTCAGGCCTGACTGTTGCATGCACAAATGTAACAGGGCAAAGAAAAATGAAGGGCAAGGCTTGTCCAGGCTCCTCTTGCTAACCCCGTGTCTAGGCAGATGAAAATGCACCCTTTCCTTGGTCATGGAGGGCACCTCTCACTTCTAGATGCTTCTTATGAGCTTCTTCGGGGGAGGTTAGGAAACTTCTGCATATGCCCTTCCTGGAATTCCTTCAATCCCAAAAATTCAATACACTAACGTGTTGTATGTTGGGCTTCTGCCTCTGACATCATTCTCAAAGATCCCTCAGTGCGTGCAATGGTGAATGTCATGTGACTGCTTCTTAACATGCGTCACAGGATGGATTCAAGGCAAGCTGCCAGGCTCTGTGGGAACAGTGTGGTTCAGGAAGTCTCTCCAAAGATCTGTCTCCAGATCTGACAAAGTCTAGCGTGACCAGCCGTCCATTCCCATCAGGCACTTCTCCCCAACACAATTTTCCTGATTAATCTCTGGCTAATAACTGGACATCAGAAGATTCAAGATGGTAATTTTCTGAGAAGAATCCTTAGTGTGGATCTTCGATAGTTTCGCTACAGCCTAATGAGCCAGAAGGGATGCCCTTCATGAAAAGAAAGCACCAAGCCAATGTACATCTCTAAATACAAAGCCTACTGACTTTCTCACGGGGCGGGGGGTGGGGTGTAGGAGGAAAGCAAAAGAACAAGATTGTCCTGGGGCCCAGTGCGGTGGCCTAGCGGCTAAAGTCCTCACCTTGAACGTGCCAGGATCCCATATGGGCGCCAGCTCTAATCCCAGCAGCCCTACTTCCCATCCAGCTCCCTGCTTGTGGCCTGGGAAAGCAGCAGAGGACTGCCCAAAGCCTTGGGACCCAGACCCCTTGTGGGAGACCTAGAAGAGGCTCCTGGCTTTGGATCGGCAAAGCACCGGCCCTTGCAGTCACTTGGGGAGTGAATTATCGGATGGAAGATCATCCTGTTTCTCCTCCTCTGTATATCTGACTTTGTAATAAAAATAAATAAAGATTTATTTATTTATTTATTTATTTATTTATTTATTTATCTTATAAATATCTTATAAATATTTTATAATAAAATAAATCTTTAAAAAAAAGATGCAGGGTCCCAATGCATTGGGCCGGCCTCAACTGCTTTCCCAGGCCACAAGCAGGGAGCTGGATGGGAAGTGGAGCTGCCGGGATTAGAACCGGCGCCCATATGGGATCCCAGGGATTCAAGGCGAGGACTTTAGCCGCTAGGCTACGCTGCCGGGCCCTAAAAATAAATCTTAAAAAAAAAAAAAAAGAACAAGATCGTTCTCAGACTGGGGCCATTCTAAAACACACACACAGCATTCACATGAATTTTCAGCAGGAAATAGATTTTTTATTATGAAAGTCCTAAGCACTTGTAAAATAGGTGAACCAGACAGAAAGCCTTCCCCTTCTTGCTGCCTTTGAGTTAGCATACAGGACAGTGTCCTGTGTCTCCTTCCAGACCTTGTTTCATGGAGGTAATCCTCCGGGAGGTCCGGTGTCCCTAGTATGATATTACAATGAGTCACCTTTGTTGCAGGGATCAGGTGAGCTGCGCCGTCTGAAACTGTGGTCTGTTCTTGCGCAAGGGATGCCAGAATCCAGGTGGTCTTTCCAAGGAGACAAGACAGGTTGCTGCAGTCCAAGAGAACTTCTGACATACCTGTAAATACCCTCCTAGAAGCTCAGTATGGGAAGCAAGGCTTTCTTTAAGTGTTTCTGCAAAACACTCTGTCCTTCATGAAACCAGGTGAAGTGGCTTTCATCACAGCAGTGACAATTTGCATCATGAGAGAAAGAACAGAAGACATGAGAGCATCTTCCAGCCATGGAGCAGCTTGGCAGAGACAGGCACTGTCTCTTCATGTTGTTGACACTCATTGGCCCGAACAGAACCCACAGGGGGCCCAATTCCACTCAAATCATTGAAGATTTCCCCTTCTGATTTAAATTTTTTGAATATTTGAAAAGTATATCATCCTATTTGTCTATCTTTCCACCAACAATTTCTCAGTTTTGAATGTTTTAGCTTTACAAGTCTTTAAAACAGGAGTGTCTGGGATGTGTGGAAAGTCATGAGTGGTTTCCCACCTTTGTCTCTCCCCTTCCCCTAGGGACAACAATGTAATCATGTGATCAACCATGTAATCATTATTAAAAAATAAAATTTGTTAAAAAATAAATAAAACACGGGTGGTATTTAGAGTCCCCATTTTTTTTGTCCCAAATTGTCTTGGTTATTCCAGGGTTTCTGTGTTTCAAATTAATTTTAGTCACTGTGTCAATTTTTTGTTTGTTGACACTATTACAAATTATATTCACATTCCAATTTTTGTTGTTATAAATGTGTATAATACGGCACTTGCTTGTAGGTTAATCTTATAGTAGCCTAAGACCTTGTTGAAATAATTTATTAGTTCTAGCAGATTTTGGGGGACCTTGTTAGAGTTTACATCTGTAAAGACATTTTGCTTGCTCATTTCTAAACTGGGTATTAGATTCCCCCTGACTTACTAGCTAGACTCTCTAGTGTTAGGTAGGATAGAAATGGTGGGAATAATGATCACTGGCTTGTTTCTAATCTTACGTGAAGAGTGCTCAGTCTATCACCATTCACTGTGTTAACTGGTTTTTCCATACATGCCACATTCAATGTGAGGGAATTCCCTCCTACACTTAATTTGCTAAGAGTTTGTAGCATAAACAGAAGTTGGATTTCATTAAATGCTTTTTCTATTGAGATAATCATATGGCTTTTGCTTTTCTGTATGTAAACATGTTGAACCGCACTGCTCCTTAAATGTCAAGTCAACCTTGCATTCCTGAGGTAAATCCTGCTTGGTTATGATGTATTATTTTTCTCTTACATTGTTGACTTTGTCTTACCAAAAATGTCTTTGGAATTTCACAGCAGAGTTCATTATGGATATCTGTCTACGATTTTCTTATAATATCTTTGCCTAGCTAATCATACTTGCCTTATGGAACACTTCCCAGGAGCCTTTCTATATGATTGGTATTATCTTTCTTTTTTGTATTAGAATTTATCAGGGATGTAATTTGGCCCAGGAGCTTTCTTTCTAGGCAGGTTTTAAACTACAAAATCATTTTTAAAAATAGGGCCCAGGGGTTCGGGCCTTGGGTTTGGGGGCAAGTGCCGCTCCTCACAGTGTGGCGGCTGTGGGGGGTGCCCCTGCCGGGTCGGACCCAATGCTGGGGGCTCACATCAAAGACACTGCCGCAAGGCAGTGAACGAGTCCTCGGCCTCACCCAGGGTGGCCAGTGCACCATGTGGTGCCAGGCTTTGCCTGCTGGCCGCCCGGCAGCCTGCTCTGGGGTTTTTTCAGACATGTTCGCTGCCTGGGGACACCCATGACTAAGTCCAATTTTAGTGTAGGTGAGTAGTGAATCTTGGGTGATTCCCAGTGACAGAGTCATGGAAGGTTTAGGCATGCATGGGGACTGAGACCTGGTGGTTTGGAGGGAAGTACCCAGGAGACAATTACAGTTAGTCAGATACACCAACCCAATTCGGAATACAGAAATGGCCTGTTTGCCTAGAACATCACTGATCGTCACACACCAGCCCACACCAATACTATGAATGGGGACCTCTTTGGCAGTGATGGGTACTATTACCCAACTGTTTGGTGGAGTGGTGGAGTGGTCACATTTGGCAGGGTCAAGACTGTATCCAGCACGCGAGAGAACTTGGTCTGGGGGTAGACTCTATGAGGTTGTGTGGACCCAACCCTGTGGAAATACAAGCTCCCCTAGTTGGACACCCTAACAGGGTGGAGGTTCCCACCAAGGGGCGCGTGTGCTGGAATTGGGGCTGCATTCTATCTAGGAAACAGTTGCAGTCACCCGAGGCACTAGTGTGGGCTGGGATTGGATGCACCAGGCCAGTTCAGACCCCAACACCATCTGGTGTCATGGAGAACCAGGGTAGATGTGGGACTGACTAGGCTGGGTCTCAACCCCTACTGAGCCATGTGTGAGCTGTATGTGGGTATGGACGAGCCATGGCTGGGCTGAAACATCCAACAACAAGAACCAGAATGGGGTGAAAGCCAGCCAGGAAAAGCCACTGTTCCTGCTAGGACAGGAGGTGAACTGAGTAGGGTTGGCTCAAGGACCCCCTGGTATGTGCAAAATCTGGCATTGGGAGAGGTTCTGATGGAGGAGCCTGGGCAACTCCTCTGACAGGACACAATCCCTGCAGGTAAGCACAAGAAGCATGATAGGAAACAGACCAGAATAGGCCATGGAAAGTTTCCCACTGGCATACATTAGGCATGGGTTGGGGGCAGACCAGGCTGAATCAGTTCATGTCATCCACTGGCAAATCCGATCACCAGAACAGAGTGTGGGTTGAGCCGGTTTGGTTGCAACAAAACCAGTACACATTATGGAATGCCAGGGTGAGGTTGCCTGTACTGGATTTGACTGCAGCACCCAACCAGCACACGTGAGATCCAGGAAGGGAGGGGCAGAGCTGGCAGTGGGACTAAGGGGCTGGTCCCCTCTCCGGACAGCTACTCCCACTGGAGAGCGTGGGTTGGGATGGGGACAGACCAGACTAAGCAAGGCTGCAACACCTGTGTGCTGAATGTGGACTGGATCAGGGAAAAGCCAGGCTGGGCTGATTATTCCTGTGGGTGCAAGCATAAATTAGAGTGGGTGAGGGATGTTTGGGCTTGCCCACAGCATCAGCTGGCAGAAGCTGGCACTGGGGACTAATTCTGTCAAGTCCAATCACAGAACCACCTAAAGAGTATATAAACCAGGACTGAGAGAGACCTGGGAGGGAAAAGTGGGTTCCCCCATCCCAGGTCACTAGTCCCGCGGGAGGTTCATGAAAACTAGGATGGGGGCTGAGGTGGCTAGACAGAGAGGCACTCAACAACATCCATGAGGGCTGGATGGTTGAGTTGGTTAGATGGAACTAAGCTTTAATACCCATTGACAAGTACAAGAGCTAAATAGGATGGGGGACAGACTGGTCTACTGCTACAGATACTGGCAAACCAGGGTAGGGGGTGGGCCTGATGGGGGTTATTGTGGGTCGCCCCGACTAGACTGCAGCTCCCACTGGTTGATGTAAGGGCCGAGTATGTGCTGGGCAGAACCAGACTGGACTGCAACACCCATTGGTTCCAGTGGAAGTCGGGACTGAAAACAGAAGCAACCCAGCAATTGCAACCACCAGCTGATCATGGTGATGGACTGTGCCGGGCCCTGTGCTTGCTAGAACATACAAGAATCTGGTCTGGGAATACCTCAAGGTTTCTTTGGAGATCTCCCCAATAGAACTGCTGGACTCGGAACTCTAACCAAGAAAAGACAGAAGACAGAACAGGTCAATCATTCATCTCAGCTATATGTTGGCAGCGAAATACGGGGCAAATGGTGACTTTATGATGGACCATATCAATCAGTGGACGACCTCATCGAGCGAAACTGGCAGCAATTCATAACTGGAGAACAATTAAAACCACTCGAGCAAATATCTCAGAGCATGCCCCACATCCGGGACTTGGGGTGGGCGGGAAACCAGGTGGGGCTTCTCCCTCAATATCCCCCTTTACCTCAGATACATGATGGAAACAATATGGACATAATAGTATTACCCACTTCCCTATACCCCCTTGAACCTTTTTTTTTTTAACTGCAATTAACTATGTAAAGATTGTCAACAACAATACAATACAATGCAATACAATAAAATAAAATAAAATTACAAAAAAAAGAATATCAACATTTTACAAATGTAAAAACAAACAAACAAAAAAAAATAGGGCCTGGTGTAGTGGTTAAGGTCTTCACCTTGCACGCACTGGGATCCCATATGGGTGCCGGTTCTAATTCCTGAGGCCCTGCTTCCCATCCAGCTCCCTGCTTGTGTCCTGGGAAAGCAGTCGAGGCCGGCCCAGGGCCTTGGGACCCTGCACCCACGTGGGAGACCTGGAAGAGACTCCTGGCTTTGGATTGGCTCAGCTCCAGCCCTTGCACTCACTTGGGGAGTGAATCATCGGATGGAGGATCTTCCTCTCTGTCTCCCCTCCTTTCTGTACATCTGCCTTTCCAATAAAAATAAAATAAATCTTAACCAAAAAAAAAATAGGTACAGAGCTATTCAAACTACTTCTCCGTTCTTGAGTTCTTTTTACTAGTTTGCATCTTTCAAGAAACACGTCCGGCCCCCCCTCCCCAAAGAGAAACATGTCCATTTCATCTATGAAATTGATTTGTAGATAAAAATTATTTATAATAATTCCTTATATCTTTTAAAAAATTGTTTTTTGAAAATCATAATTACAGAGAGATCTTCCATCTGCTGCTTCACTCCAGAAGTGGCCACTCCAGCCAGGACTGAACTAGGCCAATAGTAAAACTCAGGAGCTTCATCTGGTCTCCAGCGTGAGTACAGGAACCTGAGTGCTGGGGCCATTTTCTGCTATTTTTTCCAGGTCACTAGTAGTGAGCTGGATAGGAATTGAAGCAGCTGGGATTCAAACTGGTATGCATGTGGGAGGTCAAGCAGCATCTTTATGCTGCTAGACCACAATATTGGCCAAACTGATATGCCCTACTTTTTTTTTTTAAGATTTATTTGTTTTTATTGAAAAGGCAAATTTATAGAGAGAAGAAACAGAAAGATCTTCTGCCTGCTGTTTCACTCTTCAAGTGGCAGCGATGGCCAGAGCTGAACTGAGCTGAAGCAAGGAATTTCCTCTGGGTCTCCCACATGAGTTCAGGGTCCCAAGGCTTTGGGCCATCCTAGACTGCTTTCCCAGGCCACAAGCAGGGAGCTGGATGGGAAGTGGAGCCGCCAGGATATGAACTGCAATGCCTGCAAGCTGAGGATTTCGCAATTGAGACATTGCACCAGATCCTTGTTTCTCTGTTTTAAATTTTATTTAGTTCTGATTTTAAATCTTTATTCATTTTATCTTATTTTATTTAAAAGGAAGAGAAACAGAAAGAGATCTTTCATTTGCTGTTTCAGTAACCCCAAATACCCATTAACAGCCAGAGTCGGGCCAGACTGAAGCCAGTAGCTAGAGAGTTAATCCAGATCTACCATGTGGAAGACAAGAACCCGCTACTTAAACCATCACCTGCTGCTCTTGGGTGTACATCAGTAGAAAGTTAGACTTGGAAGTGGAACTGGGGCTCAAACCCAGGCCCTCCAATATGAGATGCAAGCATCCTAAGTGGTGTCTCAGGCTCTGCACCATATGTCTACCCCTTCATTTTGTGCTTTTTAATGCAATTTTGTCTCTTGTTTCTGCTGTGGAAATAAATCTGGTTCTTACATCCCATCATGTCTGAAAACAAAGTTAGATGTGTTATTCTAACCAGCAGTTAATAGTAATCTGTTCTTCATTAAATTGCTACTGATCAGTGAAACCAGATCTTTTTTCCATACTTTCGAAGTCTACAGATACCAGATTTGCTGTTTGATGCCATTCCTAATGAGGAGAGAAGCATGAGCAATGTGTTCGTTGTGTTTTTTACTTGTTGTCTTTAATAAAATGAGCAATTTTTTCTGGGTGAAACATCTGCTCTTATTTTTTGTTTCTTCCTGTGGCCTTTATGTCTTGGTCTGTTGGTGCTGCTGTAGCAGTAGCTGAGACTGGCTCATTTATAAGCAACAGTAATTGATTTTCTCAGGATTCTGGAGGCTGGGTAAGCCAAGATCAAGGCTTTACCAATTTGGATTATCTGGCGAGAGCCTGACCTTCACTTCCAGGGTGGCACCTAATTGCTGCATCCTCCAAAAGTCTCCTGTGGACCTTACCTTAGAGCCCTCGGAGCTTGTCCACTTCCCATGACCTTGCCTCCTAATACTGCTGCACTGAGAACTAAGCCTCACCTTGAGTTCTGGCAGGGGACAAAAACATTTAAACAATAGCATTTTTTTTTTTTAATGACTTCAGAGCTCAACACATTTCTGGGGTTTAGAAAGAGTAGCAGTATGATTATCAATGGGAAAGAAATGATTCTTAAGAATATCAAGAATCTTTATGTATCTATATCTATATATAAAACTACATTTCCTATGTTATCTATGACATTTTTAATCTGTATTTTGGGGGGATGTGATTGTTTTTAATTTGCTGAAAGTAATAATAATAATAAAAACTTTAAAGTCTCAAGGGTCTAATGACACTCCAGGGTTCATGCACATGTGCTTAACAAGAAGGCTAAGTGAGGACTTCCATAGTAAGGATGACAAGAGGCTCTGTCGTACAGGCTCCTGGGGAGTAGTGTGGCTCCTCTCTGCACCTGCCACTATTCCCTGGAGACAACCTGACTTCAGAGGAAACTAGTCAGGTGCATAGCCCTTCCACATCTGGAAGACTTTCTAATGTTGACTCCTAGGGTGATTTTTAAAGACAGCCACAACATCTTTGATTTTCCTTCTTTTCAGGAGTCTTCCCTTGGGCACAGCACAATGACTCAGTCCTTACCTTGTAAGTGCAGGATCCCATATGGGTGCCAGTTTGTGTCCTGGCTACTCCACTTCCCATCCAGCTCCCTGCTTACGGCCTGGGAAAGCAGTGGAAGGTAGCTAAGGCCTTGGGACCCTGCACCTGCATGGGGGATCTGGAGCAAGCTACTGACTCCTGACTTTAGATTGGTTCAATTCCAGCCATTGTGGCCATTTCTCTCTGTATCTCCTTTTCTCTGTCAATCTGATCTGCCTTTCTAATAAAAAATAAATAAATCTTTTTTCTTTTTAAGTCTTCATTTCCCCTAAACGTCATCTGCTCTTAGTGATGGGGTTCTGCCAAACTGAACGTGATGATGAGACACTTGGAAATACAGCGTCTGCCTGGGTGATTCTCCCTTGGGTCACTCAGCCTTAGGGGAAGCGGCTGTCAGGTTGTGAGGAAAAGGCCAATGGTGAGAACTAAGCCAACAGCTGTGTGGGAGAGACACTTTGGAAGCTGATCCTTCAACCAAGTCTACAGATGACATGGCCCCGGCTGACACTTTGACTATCATGACATAAGGGACCCTGAGTTAGCTGTGTCTTGCCAAGCTGTTTCTGAGTTATGACCTTCAGAAACTGTGAGACATGGTAAGTGTTGCTTTAATTTTGAGGAGATTTGTTATGCAGCAATAGAAAATTAATGGTTTTCATTGTAAAGTAGAGGTTTCTTGGATTTGGAATGAATAATAGAATTTTATATCTATTTCTAGAACTCAGGAGGTGCGAGGGGAGATTTCTTTGCCATGTTCCTGAAAGAGGCATTAAGAATATAGATGCAGAAACAGAAGTGCCAGGCTAAGAGGGCTCAGGGACAGTGGGGGATGCAGGCTGTGGACTCCTGGAGCACGTGACTACAGGCAAGTGATTCTGTGGTTCTAGGGGAGTCCTAGAGACTGTTAATGAAAATGCAAAACCACACAGATTTGATCTGATTTTCTACGGTGCTTTAAAGACTGATTTATTTGAAATGCAGAGTGGCAAACACACACAGAGAAAAAGAGAGAGACAGAGAGACAGAGCAATATCTTCCATCTGCTAGTTCACCAAATGGCTACAATAACTGGGGTTGGGCCAGATCAAAGTCAGGATCCAGGAACTCCATTGTATCTCCTCCACCGGTGGCAGGAACTCAGATGCTTGGGCCAACACCTGCTGCCTCACAAGTGCATTAACAGGAAGCTGAATTGGAAGCAGAAGAGCCAGCACTCAAACCAGTGCTATGATAAGGGATGCCATGTCACACTATACCACAATGCCTGTCTCTCCACCCAGATTATAGAGAGTTCAAAAGGAAAAAAATAGAGACTCTGGGACTCCAAGTTAGCGGTCTATCTATTTGCCTGTACAAGTTACTTGTGTTTTGCTTCTGCTTGATCATGGTTGTGTCATTGCCATATGACCGTGCATTGCTGCTGGGTGCGTGCAAAGTTTCTGATTTGGTGGAATTGACAAATAATGACTTACAATGGACAGTCTAGACATGTGGGTTATTTGTGGTGCCAGTAGTCTGGCAGAGTAACTTGCTCTCTGCTTCTCAGAGAGTGTGGCGTTCTCTGCTACGGGTTGCCGGCTGCTTTCCTGAGCCCCAGGGCCAGCACTGTGAGTTTCCCGCTGTGGTTGGCCAGAGACCCCTTCCTGCAACCTTTGCTACTGCTAACATACACCGTGGGACTTAGTAGGGTACGTGACCCAAGTGGCAAGGCTCTTATGCCATGTCCCAAACCAGCAGGGGTGCCCTTTATTGTTCGAAGCCCCCTCAGAGCTGGCAGCCTCCTGTATCTCCTAATATGTGAGTGGGAGCAATCATTCCTACAGGCAAAATGTGCTGCTACGTGATTCAGAAACCGCCAGACTCTGCGCTTGTTTTTTTATGGTGAGGGTGAAAGAGGCTGCAATTTCTCTCCTACTTTGGAGGATTATTCTGACAAGTCTCTGCCACTGGAGACCTGCACATTACACTCTTGTAGACTGCTTCCTTTGTCTTCAAGGAGTTTACCCCCCAATTTTAGAATATGTGTCTTACCAAGGTATCAGCTCCATCCACTTGACCACAGGACACTCAATACCAAGTGCTGCCCACATATCTGGGAGCCACTTAAGCCACCCATGTGTACATCAGATGAGCCTGGTGCATTGCACTGTCAAGGGGAAGTGTCCTTATAAAGTCAGGCCCAACAGCTTCCAAAGACCCAAGGAAGCCATTCAAGCAGGTGCCCCTCGGGGTGGCCTTTCCTTTTACACTCATTTTATACCTACACCCTCATGGAAAATTCCGCATGATCAGTTGATAAAGGAAGAAGAAATTCAAGCCTGGGTGACAGATGCCTTTTTTGTACTATGATGTTGCCAGTCAAAATCAAACAGCAATGGTAGTCCACATGATATGGGCCTGAAAGGAAACAGAGAATGGAAATCATGCTCCCATGCTGAAAGAGAACATCACTTTCAGTTCATCTCATGGTCCATTTGGCAAGCGAGAGAGGTGGAGTGAGACGAAGACTTACGCAAATTCGAGAGCAGGCCTAAGAATATGGTTGCATGTTTAAAAACCTGGAAAAACAGAGGAACAGAATATTAAATTGGTAGCTGGATATTTAGAACAAATGTATCTGAGTGTGTTGGAATGGTCCCGGAATGTGAGAACATGTGTTCCCACTATGAATGATCATCAGCCTCGGAGGGGGACAGACTCTGAATGAGCATCAGGGGATAGATTACCCATTTAGTCACTCTCAGATTCTTTCCCCGAACATGTCATTTATTGGTAACATGGGTTTCCCCTACACAAAACAGATGTGGCTGCTGCCCTACTGAATATCAACATGACCTTGAGCCCGCGGTGTGCCGCATAGATTGAATCCCCTCTTCAATGCTGAAGTCAGCTGGAAAAGACTGCCACCTTCTGGCAGGTGGATTAATGGGCCCCCCTTCTCTTAGTAAGGAGTAATTTGGCAAATTATCCTTATTGGAATAAAAATTTAGTCTGGGTAATCCACTTTCCTGCCTCTCAGGTGTCTGCCAGCAATATTACCCAGGAACTTAATGCTTCATTCACCAGGGTACTAAACCACACAACATCACTTCTGATCAAAGAATTTATTTTATAGTAGAAGACATAAGGCCAGAAGAGATACTGTGTCACAGTGTTAAGTTGTTGCTTGGGACACTCACCTCCCATATCAGAAAGTCTGAATTTGAGTTCCATCTCCACTTCTGATGCAGCTTGCTGCTAGTGCACACCCTGGAAAGGCACAGATGATGGCTCAATATTTAGTTCCTGCCACCCATGTGAGAGACTGATTGAGACACTGGTCCCTGGTTTTGGCCCGGTTACTTCCTTGGTTATTTCAGGCATTTGGGAAGTGACACACATTCTGTCTGTCTCTCTCTGACTTTCAAATAATATGAAATGAGTAAGCAAAGATTTTTTTAAAAGATTTATTTATTTATTTTAAAGACATAATTATTATTATTTTATTGCAAAGTCAGATATACAGGGAGGAGGAGAGACAGAGAGGAAGATCTTCCATCCGATAATTCACTCCCCAAGTGAGCCGCAATGGCCGGTGCTGCGCCTGTCTGAAGCCAGGAGCCAGGAACTTCCTCCAGGTCTCCCATGTGTGTGCAGGGTCCCAAGGCTTTGGGCTGTCCTCGACTGCTTTCCCAGTCCACAAGCACGGAGCTGGATGGGAAGTAGGGCTGCCGGGATTAGAGCTGGTGCCCATACAGAATCCCGGTGCGTTCAAGGCAAGGACTTTAGTCGCTAGACCTTTGCCGCGCTGGGCCCGTAAGTAAAGATTTTTAAAGGGCATGTTGAAGGCACAGAGCTATGACCAAAGTAGCCTAGGAGTTCTCCCACATCTCTCACAAGGGAGTTAGGAATCAAGGGCTTGGGACATCATCTGCTGCTCACCACACTGCATTAGCAGTGTTGTACCCAAACTATCCGATACAGAAGCACACCACACACTGGTTAAAATTTGAAAGTCCTTTACTGCCAGAGGTGAACAGGGGGCTCATGCCCAAAAGACCTCTTGACCCCAGACTACAGAACACTGCTACTTATAAAGGCAAAAGCCACAAACCAGGAGTTCAGGGGGACTGAGCCAATGCACTGAGCTAATGCAGAACCGTCTTAAGGGTGAAAAATGACTAATCATGAATTTTGCAAGCCTCGATGCTGTATGCTTTATTGTTGGGCCAAGTGAACATTTTTTCTCCTAGTCATGCTTGACCAGCCTAACCAGAGGTTTGAGAATTTTTGCCAAGCAGGATAAGGTTTTCTTGACCAGGTTATAGTCTCATCTTAGGGCACCTCACATAAGATGAAACCCGGCTCAACACGGAGTCCCTCATGTCAAGCCTGTTATATCAACAGGAAGTTAAATACGAAGGTAGATGCCTGGACTCCATCCCAGGCATTCCAGCATGAGATGCAGGCATACCATGGAGAGGCTTAACCTGCAGTGCCCTAACACTTCTCCAACTTGCCTTTTATTGCAGCTGTGTGTCCCCTTCTTACCCTGTCTTTGGTGTGCCCATAGCTTGCCCACCATTGGTGCCCCTTCATCTCCAAGAAGTCTTCTTTCTCTGACCACATTAGTCCGGTGTGATCCATTCCTCATCCACAACGTTTTCTGCCTGTGTCATGTGCCTGGCATTTATCACTCATTCTTCAGTGATAAACGGACATATCTTGCTTTTGCAAGCGGATGCACAGGAGCAATTTCAGACTTCACAGGGGTATGGTAAATGACGCAGTTGGATATCTACAAATGCATATGGAGTGATGGATTGCCTAATATAATTGAGCGTGATAAGGAGTAAGTGCCCCAGATGTTCATGGAGAGAAGGGAACAGAAAGCAGCACACAGCAGGCACTCAATAATCATTTGAAGGAATAAGAGAATGATTAAATTGAGAAATGAGCCAATAGGGTGGGGGACATAAAGGAGACCAGGCATTAATTTTCGCTTGAGGAGGGAAGATGTGTTTAGAAAAGCAAGGCAAGAAACCAGGGATAAAAGGGGTGGCCTCTCCACTCTTATCTGTCTACCGCCATGCCCTCTCTGAAAGGCTCCCCACACCCTCACTCCCTACCCATCATGATGTTGCTTCACTGGACCAACACACAGCAGAAGGACAGCAGAACAGCAGAGAAAGTGAACTGCATTTGCAGCAGGTGTGATCACATCCTTCCTGCCCTCAGTCTTCAGGTCCAGCACACCCAGAGCTTGGTATTAGACCAGTCCTAACAGCCTTGGTTGGAATCAGGCAGGCCTGGATCCTCTGCCATCCAGAACAGCTGGATTTTTGTCTCCTTCTCTGGCCCTGTGCTGTTCTTGGAGGTTAGGGGGCTAAAAATTAAGGTCCATTCAAGTGAAATGGAAGCCCAAGACAAAATGAAATTCATAGCCGCCTATGATGCAGTCCTAGAGAAACTCAGAGTTTGGCATCGTCTTTTGTCTTTCCTGAGTTAGGTTTTCTTGGCAGGGGGAGGGGTTGAGAGGAGCCTTGGGGTTCTGCGAAAAGAAGGATAAATATAAGGTTTGTTCTTCCATGTCTGAGACATTCCGGAAGGTTCTAGATGAGTACAAGCATATCCAGCAGGCTCAGCCCGATGACTCCTGGATCCTATGTCTGGAATATGAGTTTTGCATCAGGGAGCCAGAAGGAGGCCAGACTGTAAAGTCCAATCACAAACCACAGGGGCACATCATCCTGCAAACGCAGGTGTCTGTCATGGAATTCTCTCCATTGCTTCTAGACCACTGTTTCTCTGAGCCAGGAAACAAGTCTCCCTGGATGGCCACTGATTTTTCTTCAGTGTTGGTCTGTCCATTCATTCTTTTTATTACTGATTACTGAGTCTTAGATTTTTTTTTTCTCACAAGGTTTCCCTTCCTAAAGTAGCTTTTCCTGACTACATTTATTCTGATTATCATGGTTGTTCTACCATCATCCTTACTGTTTGAAGAAGATGACTTCTTTAATGGCATATTAAGCTAAGTCAGTTTATTTTTGTTTCTGCTTTTTGGAGACTCTTTTTGCCCTTATGAGAGAGGTTTTGAAATGAATTAATTTCATCAGGCAGTTTTAATACTGTTTACTGATTCTATGCATGGGAACTGATTAATATTCAGAACTTTTCTTTTTCAGTCTAAGCCACTTGCTGAAAATTAGGCCATGACAGTTGGCCAAGTGAAGAAAGAAAAAAGGTTACTGCAGAAAGCATCACTGGAATGGCACCATAGTGTTGGGGAGTTCCAGGGAGGTGGTGGGTATCACTAGTTTTATTATGATTTTTTTTGTTTGTTTTATTATGATTTTTACAAATTATTTTAATTTATTCTATAGACAAAGAGACAAAAAAAAAAAAAAAAACCCACAATGTGCCACTCCCTCCCCCCTCCTCCCCCGGCAGCTGGGACCAAAGCTGGAAACCAGAAACACAATCCATACCTCTTGTGTGAGTGAAGGAACCCAGGTACTACAGCAACACCACTGCCTCCAAGGGTCTGCACAAACAGGAAGCTGGAGTAAGAGCCAAAGCTGAGACTTCCGCCCAGGCACTCTGATGTCGGATGTGCACAGCCTAACCGAAGGCAAACACCTGACCCTCCTGCGATTCTTCATTTGGAGGTTCATCTGCTACCAGGGACTTTAGGTATTTGGTTGCTCATGAGCCCAAAGAGTCATCCACCAACAGGTTCCCTTTCTTACTTTCCCCCTTCAGGATGGGTTGGAAAGAAGATAGCAGGAAAGCATTTGCTGGGCTGAGTGTTGACTCATAGTGAGTTGAGCTGCCACTTGGGTTGTCTGCATCAAAGTTGAGTGCTTGGGCTTGAGTCCCGCCTCCCCTTCTCAGAGCATCCAGCTAACACGCCTGGGAAGCAACAGATGACTTACGAATACCTAGGTTCCTGCCACCTGAAGCCTGGATGGAGTTCCTGGCTCCTGGCTTTTGCGTGGCCCAGCCCTCACTGCTGTTGCCATTTGGTGAATGAACCAGTAGATGCAAGATTCTCTTGGCTCCTCCCCCCTCTCTATCCACCTCTCAAATAAATCAATAAGCGCTTCAAAAGTGCTTTGAAAATAAAAGTGTCTACCTTGCCAAGTATTATGCTATTTGTCTTATGCAGGAAATCTCCAATAATTGTCTCAATGATCTCATTGCTCACATTTGACAAATGAGAAAATTGAGATTCAGAATAATTAGGTAACAGCCCAAATCACACAGTTGGTAAATTCACAGGTAAGACTGGGAGTTCTGCTCTGCCTAACATTCCCTTAGAAGATTTACTTATTTTTACTCAAAAGGTGGTGTGACACACAAAGAAGAGAGATAGTTCACTGTCTAGTTCACTCCCCAAATGACCACAATAGCCAGAGCTGGGTCAAGTCAAAGCGAGCAGCCAGAAACTTCCTCCCGGTCTCCCATGTGGGTGGCTGGAGCTCCTCTACTTCAGCTCCATCTGCTGCCTTTCTTTGTACATTAGCAGGGAGCTGGATCAGAATTGGAGCGGCTAGAGCACAAATTGACGTTCCCTCATGGGATACCAATGCTGTGTCAGCCCCAGGGCTGCCTAACACTAAGGCCTGAGCTAGTCTACTAAAGCCATGCTTCAGAAAGAGCTCAGGATCACTTATCTAAGCTGGGCAATGAGACTGCAATAAATGTTTTATTCAGAAGCTCAGAAAGATTTATTTTTATTTTTATTTTATTAAATTCAGATATACTGAGAGAAGGGGAGACAGAGAGGAAGATCTTCTGTCAGTTGATTCACTCCCCAAGTGGCTACAATGGCCGGAGCTGTGCTGATCCAAAGCCAGGAGCCTGGAACCTCTTCCAGGTCTCCCACTTGGGTGCAGAGTTCCAAGGCTTTGGACCATCCTTGATTGATTTCCCAAGCCACAAGCAGGGAGCTGGATGGAAAGCAGGGCTGCCAGGATTAGAACTGATGCCCATATAGGATCCTGGCCACATGCAAGGCATGGGCTGAAAAATGAGAGGCAAATGCAAAGTAAGAAATTACAAATTATAAATGAGACTGATAGAAATCGGGGTGATGTAGATGACACAGAAACTGGGAAGGTTCAGGGCTAATGTAGACAGAATCTCTAATGGGTGAGCCCAGCATGATGGCTTAAATTGGTTAATCCTTCTCTTACAAGTGTTGGGATCCCGTTATAGGCCCTGGTTTGCACCCCAACTGCTCTGCTTCCCATCCAGCTCCCTGCTTATGGTTTGGAAAAACAGCAAGAGAGTGGTCCAAAGCCTTGGACCCCTGAATCCGTATGGGAGAGTTGGAAAAGGCTCCTGGCTCCTGGCTTCGGACGAGCTCTGCTCTAGCTGCTGCAGCCATTTGAGGAGTAAACCAGCAGGTGCAAGATTGTTCTACCTGTTTCTTCTCTCTGTAAATTTGCCTTTCCAATAAAAATAAATTAGTCTGAAAGAGAAGGAGAGAGAATGCAATGGGATGCAGAGAGGAGAAGGTGGGCAGACAAGGGTCTAGCCGGATACAGCAGAAGACAAAGTTCACCATCTGGTCCAATAGCTTGTGAATGGGTATGGTCAGCCTGAGCAAAACCCTGCAAGTGACGTGTGTGTGTGTGTGTGTGTCTACCAGGAAGTGGTTCCTGTGCACAAATCCTACACCCCCTTTTTAATTTTAAGATTTCTTTATTTGTATTTTAAAAGCAGATATGCAGAGAGCAGGTCTTCCATCTGCTCCCTATGTGGCTGCAACAGCCAGAGCTGAGCCAATCTGAAGCCAGGAACCAGGAGCCTCCTCCCTGTCGCCCACACAGGTGCAGGGTTCCAAAGCTTTGAGCCGATCTCTACTGCTTTCCCAGGTCCACAAGCAGGGAGTAAGATGGGGAAATGGAGCAACTGGGATGCAAACTGGCACCCATATGGGATCCCAGTGGTTGTATGGTGTGGACTTAGCCACTAGGCTCTCATGCCATGCCCTTTATTTCATTCTAGGATTCAATCTGCCTCACTGTGCTGGGCCACACCCCTCGCTCTCCCCGATGTGGCCGGAGCTTAGAGGACCTGTTTAGAGACACCTGTCTGGTTTGGACCAGCTCTTGGTCTTGGATGTGGTTCTGGAATTTGCCCTACTGCCTCTTGCTTCCAGGCCTTTGAAAAAACACTGCTGCCTCTGCTGTCCAGCGATCAACTCCCTGCAGCGTCCTGGGGCCTGATGGAGAGCTGACACAGGATTGGAGTGACATTAGGAGTCAGACTAGTAATGGACAGCTGGGACAGCTGGGAAAGCTGTGTTTCAGATGCAAAAAGTGAAGCAGACAGGAATAAAGCACCCCAGAAGCCTCAGCATGACCATGACTGTGATGGAAAGTTTTAGTGGGACTATGTGGGTAGATTTTATGGTGGCAAACGAGAGTTTTTTCTGTCTTAATAAGACTTACTTTTGAGGGTGGTGTAATGTCATAATGGCAAGCTAATCTTCTGCCTGTGTTGCTGTCATCCCATAGGGTGTCAGTTCATGACCCAGCTGTTCCAGTTTCCATCCTTCTCGCATCTAATGTGCTTGGGAAGGCAACAGAGGATGGTCCAAGTGGGAGACTGGGAAGAAGCTCCTGGCTCCTGGCTTTGGATCAACTCAGCTCTAGCTTTTGTGGCCGTCTAGGGAGTGAACCAGTGTATGGAAGCTTTTTCTCTGTCTCTTCTTCCTTCTGTAACTATGCCTTACAAAAAAATCAAAAAGGGTTTGCTTAATTTGCTTTGTGGTGGGAGGAGTTAATGGCAGTGTGTTGCCTGTGCAGGGACTTTCTGAAGTTCCTGTTGAAAGTTCAAGGCAAAACGAAAGAAAATGTACCCAAACCCTGGCCACCATGGCCTAATAACAGGACACCAGAAGTTGGCAACTAATGGGGCCCACTGCCCAGGCACTTACACAGCCTCCGCAGGAACGCAGGGGTGGAGCCAAACAAAATAGATCTGCCTCAGAATTGAGCCTAAATCACATTTGATTTGCAGATGTGCTAGAAACCATGGCAACTGCAAAAGTCTCCTATCTTTTTTTTCAAGAATTATTTATTTAAAAGGTAGAGTGACAAAGAGTGTGGGAGAGACAGAGAGAAAGAGAGATTCTCTAGCTGCCGGCTCATTCCTAACTATCTGCTAGTTCACTTCCCGAATGACTGTGATGGTTAGGGTAGGGCCAGGGAGAAGCCAGGAGCCTGGAACTGCAGCTGGGTCTCCCACAGGGCAGCAGGGGCTCCAAGCACTTGGATCAGCCTCTGCTGCTTTCCCAAGCACAGGAGCAGGGAGCTGGATGGGAAGTGGAGCAGCCAGGACTTGGGACACTGGTCTGCCAGTTGGCAATTACCCACAGAGCCACAAGGCCAGCCCTGGTCTCTTTTATCCAGGGCTCTCTTCCACAGGTCCTACCCTGGCTCTCACCTCATTCCTGGGCCTTTCCAGAGGCAACCCAAAGGCCAACTTTACCTCACAACTGCCTCCAGTTCCAAGAGCAAAGCAGCTACAAGGGCATTTGAGTGTGAGCCCAGTGGTGGGCAACCAGCCTCACTCAAGGTGACTGTGTTCCACCCTGGAGTGCCTGCTTTTGACACCTGAGCCTGGATCCCAAATCCACCTTCCTGTAAAGGCAGACCCTGGAGGCAGTGGATGGTTCTAGTGACTGGGTCCACCAAATCCACATGGGAGATCCCACACTGAATTCCCAACTCAGAAATGCACAGACACCCCTGTGAACTCATTTGTATATCCAGACCAGAGGCCTGGGTGTAGCTAGAGTCTGTGAAAGAGGCTGAAGGGGTTTGCAGGATTTCTTCAATTCTTTGAAGCCAACGGCATGTAAAGAAGGGACAGGGGAATTCTGTTTAGCTGCATTTCTCAGCCTCTGGGGGTAATTCCGTGATGACTTGCCCAAGTCAAGTCTCAGAACTCAACTATTTCTCTCCTAGAACAAGGCAGTCACTACTTTTCATCTTAGGAAGCAAAACTTTCTCTATTTTAAAATAATAAGCATGGGAGTTGGCACTATGACGTAGTAAGTGAAGCCTCCACCTGCACTGACAGCATGCAGGTTGGTTCATGTCCCGGCTGCTCCATTTCCAATTCAGCTTCCTGCCTGTGGCCTGGGAAAGCAACAGAAGATGGTTCAATGCCTTGGGACCCTGCAGTCCTGTGGGAGACCCAGAAGAAACTCCTGGCTCCTGGATTTGGATTAACTCAGCTCTGGCTGCTGTGCTGCTTCTCTCTCTCTCTCTCTCTCTCTCTCTGCAAAATCTTTCAAACAAAAATAAATAAATATTTTTAAAATGTAGAAGCACCATTATGGCATAGTAGCATTGCAGTGCTGCATCCCGTATCAGAGTACTGGTTTGACTCCAGTGGCTCTGCTGTCAACTCAGCTTTCTGCCATTGAACCTGGGCAGGCAGTGGGAGATGGCCCTGCCCCTCATGTGGGAGACCCAGATGAAGTTCCTCTCTTTAGGTTTCTGCTTGGCCCAGCCCTAGCTGTTCCACCCATTTAGGGAGTGAATCAGCAGATGGAAGACCTCTCTCTGTCTCTCTCCTTCTCACTATGTTGCTCATTCTTTCAAATAAATATTCAAAACTTAAATGTTAATGATAGCTTACCAACATTACTATGCTGGTACTACTATAAAGACTTTACATTGGGCCTGGCGCGGTGGCCTAGTGGCTAAAGTCCTCACCTTGAACACACCGGGATCCTACATGGTTGCAGGTTCTAAACCCAGAGGCCCCACTTCCCATCCAGCTCCCTACTTGTGGACTGAGAAAGCAATCGAGGACGGCCCAAAGCCTTGGGATCCTGTACCCGCGTGGAAGACCTGGAGAAAGAAGCTCCTGGCTCCTGGCCTCGGATGGGTGTAGCACCGGCTGTTGTGGTCACTTGGAGCGTGAATCATCGGACGAAAGAACTTCCTCACTCTCTCTCCTCTCTGTATATCTGACTTTGCAATAAAAATAAATAAATCTTTAAAAAATTCTTTTTTTTAAAAAAAAAAAAAAGACTTTTTCTCAGGCAGTTCTTCTTCTTTTTTTTTTTTTTTAAGATTTATTTATTTTTATTGGAAGGCAGATCTGCAGAGAGGAGAGACAGAGAAGAAGATCCTATGTCCACTGATTCACTCCTCAAGTGGCGCCTATGGGAAGCCAGGAGCTCAGAGCCTCTTCTGGGTCTCCCACAAGGGTGCAGGGTCCCAAGGCTTTGGGCCGTCCTTGACTGCTTTCCCAGGCCACAAGCAAGGAGCTGGATGGGAGGTGGAGCTGCCGGGATTAGAACCAGTGCCCATGTGGGATCCCAGCGCATGCGAGGCAAGTACTTCATCGGATAGGCTACCATGATGGCCTGTGGCTTTTACCTTATAAGCTTTAGTTGAAACATCTCATTGCTATTGATCCTTGGTAGAGAAAACATTCAGAAACCACACGGTGGGGACTGTGTTTCTGCAAGGAGGGTGGGAAACAGGCTCTGCACACAGCCTGTCTGCGGAGCAGGGCTTTTGTCGTGGGGTAGGGTGGCTAGGACAGGGCTGGAGGAGGAGCTGGAGGGAGAGAAAGGATCACTTTCCCTTGCTTTACGTCACCTCACCACCAGCAGCTGACCCTGTCTAGATGACAGTTCTGCCTCAGGCCGGCACTTGATCACCAGCTTCCTCAGTAGATAGAAAAGCACTTGCTTCCCCTCCCCAATATGTAGAACAATGTCCTGTTTAAGAAAATAGATTGCCATTTACATATGACTTGAAAATGTTGTGGTATTTTGAGGACTTACCGGGCTCCAAGAGTTTTCTGGAGGGAGGAAGTCAAAGAACCTGCCAGCTGACATGTTTGCACAAGGAGGGAGGGGGCTGGAGGGGAGGGCAGCTTGGACTCCGGGCTGCTACCCCCTCCTCCCTCACCCACTCCCCTCTGGGGCTCTGCAGCTGTGTCTGTATGCCAAAGGAGGTGCTGGCTCATTCTACCCTTGGTGCCATGCCAAGGGAACTGTCAGACCACAAGTCATCATCGTTAATTTGCAGTACAAGCCAGAACCATTAAGAAACGTATTACAAGCCTGCTCCAGGACCACAGCATTTTAGAGGGCAACAAAATAACCTGTTTTATGAGGTCATGGGCAGAAAATGTGCTAACCGGACAAATGTAAGGTTGTGACAATTTTTGCATATGATCAGCATGGATTTTTTTTTTCTCAAGGGTTTATTTATTTGAAAGTCAGAATTACAGAAAGAGAGAGAGACCTTCTGGCTGTGTTGATTCACTCCCCAAATGACCTCAGTGGACAGAGTTGAGCCATGCTGAAGTGGAGCCAGGAGTTTCTGGGTTCCAAAACATGGCATTTGACCCATCTTCTGCTTTTCCCAGGCCATTGGCAAGGAACTGGATTGCAAGAGGAACAGCTGGGATACAAACTGGTGCCCATAAAAGATGGTGGCATAGCATAGGAGGTGATTTTGCCAGTTATGCCACACTCTAGGTCTCTATATAGACTTAAAAATAAAAAGTCCAGGTGTGGTAGCCTAGTGGTTTAAGTCCTCGCCTTGAACATGTCAGGATCCCATATGGCTGTCGATTCTAATCCTGGCAGTCTTGCTTTCCATCCAGCTCCCTGCCTGTGGCCTGGGAAAGCAGTGGAAAATGGCACAAAATCTTGGAACCCTGCACCCACGTAGGAGACCCAGAAGAAACTCCTGGCTCCTAGCTTTGTATCAGCTCAGCTCTGATTATTGCAGCCACTTGGGGAGTGAAACCATGTGGCCACTGGGGAGTGAACCAGCACATAAAAGATCTTTCTCTGTCTCTCCTTCTCATCTGTAGATCTGCTTTCCAATAAAAATAAACCAATCTTAAAAAAAGAAGACAGTATGCTTAGAAAAACAAGTTTGTTATTTCTTGGGTAATAAAGAACACAAAGGCAGAAAATCTAGGCCACTGAGGTTCAGGAGGCAGCAGGATAATTTTATTATCTGCCCAGGAGTCTCTGGTCCTGATGTGTTTATGCTTCAGGGGTTGTCTTTGCAGAAAACAGCCACTCTTGTGCAAGCTGAAGACTGAGTTTCTTTGAACATCACTGTAAAATCTTCACTTCTCAGGAAGACATTTTTCAGAAGCTTTGACTGAGAGACTGGCCAAAGCTGCAGGTCCCAAAAGGTTACTTATCAGAATTCACAACTCAACAGCCTGAGTAACAGAAAAGCAGGGGTGGGTGTAGGTCACACAGTGGTGAATTTTCAGTATGTGAGAAGAGATACATGGCCATTCGCTTAATTTAGTCATTTCACAAATTATGTGTGTATCAAGCCATCAGAACGTACACCATAAACATATTCAACTTTTGTCATCTATGTTTCATTTTTTCATTAAAGATGTATTTGTATTGAAAAGGCAGATCTACAGAGAAAGGTCTTCCATCTGCTGATTTACTCTCTTAGTGGGGGCAACAGCCAGAGCTGAGTTGATCTGAAGCCAGAAGCCAGGAGCTTCTTCCGGGTCTCCCACGTGGAAAGAGAAGCAGCTGGGACACAAACCTGTGCCCATATGGGATCCCAGCACACGCAAGGCAAGGGTTTAGGTACTGAGCCACTGCGCTGTTACCTGAGAATGTTTGAGAAGTCGTGCCTCAGAACAGGCCACAGGTGAGAACTCACTCCTCTGGCTGCTTCCCAGAGGAGACCTCGGCTTGCAAGGCGACTTTGTCTTGTACCTGCTCCTGCTCTCCCTTTCAATCCCAGAGTGTGCTATTCTCTTTCTATTCTCAGAGCTTCCCACCAGCATTCTTTGTGTTAGAAATTTCTCTCCCCTTCTCCCGTTCATGCAGCCTGCAGGTCTCAGTTTCGATGTCAGTGTAGTCTCCCATCCCTTGGGGCTTTATTCTGCAGACTGTTAAAGATGCTCACCCATGAAGAAAGTAGACCACGTCTTAAATGAAGCCAGACACAAGGATTTCATAAATGCATCAACACCACTTCCTCATTTAACAAACATGAACTGAGCACTCTCTAGGCTACCTAATTACTATTGTAAAGAATGGGGAAACATGACAATGGGAGAAGCGGACAAAACTCTCTGGCCTGGCCGATTATTCTGGAATTCAGACTGTGTGGACCATGTGTGCTGTAATTCTGAGGGCTGGAAAGGGGTGCAGAACCCCTGTGGCACCAATCAAAGATGGTTACAGTAAATTTCACCATAGACTTCCGAGGGGATTCTGAAACTAATATACTTCACACAGCATATTAAAGATGTGAGATATTAATAGAAAGAGACATTAAAATTCAATTTTCTGAAAGAGCTGAATCATGCTGCTGGTGGAGCTAGGATGTTATCAGTTCTGAATCTGAAATGACTCGAGAAAGTCAAGACACGCCACAAGGTCACGCTTGCACCTTTTTCCACTTTCAGAGATTTCCACAATCCAGCGCTCTATTAAAAAGAAAATGGCTGAGAGAGAAAGTCTAGGCCCGGGAACAGAAAGTGTAAGACTTTGGTGTTGCTGAAAGAGAGATGTAAATGATTCCACCAGCTTAGTACAGACAATAGTCAACATTGGTGCACTCTTAGGATTAGTTTTGTTGTCTATTTTAATTAGTGGAACAGAGTTGAATAGCAAGAGGATAATAAACTGTTACTATTTTGGCAAATTTCTTTTCAATATTTCTTCACATTCATTCTATTTAAAAAAAAAATTTTTGTCTTTGGCTCCCACTATCTCAGTGTCTTGATCTATTATTGATCTATCCTTAAGACATTGATTGATTGATTTGAAAGGCAGGGTAAGACAGAGAGAGAGAGAGATCTTCCATCCACTGCTTCCCAAATGACCACAATACCTGCTGCAGGGCCGGGCCAAAACCAGGAGCCTGGAACTCTACCCAGGTCTTCCAAGTGCATGGTAAGCGTCCAAGTACTTGGACCATCCTCTACTGCCTCCCAGGAGTATTAGCAGGGAGCTGGATCCAGAAGTGAGACTCGCTAGGATCCCAGCTCCAGCCACCAAGTGCACGCGGTGAGCTGTCCCTAGGCCTGCCTGGGCTCTGGGGTCTGCTCCCTGGGGGTAAGTCTCTGGGGCTGTGTTGGGCGGGCCTGGGGTCCGGGGCCCACCCGCTGCTTGCCTTGAGCTTGAGCTGCGGATGGGATTGGGGAGCCTGGGGGTTTAAACTTCCAGCAGCCTCTGGGCTGCTGGGGGGCCTCAGGGTGGGGCAAGCTGTCCCCGGGCGGCCAGTGCACCATTTGGCGCCAGGCTCCGCCTGCTGGCCACTTGGCCAGGGACCTCTGGGGTTTTGGTTCTTTGATTCGCTGCTTAGGTAGCTCCAAGTTGAACCTGCAGTGCTTTGGGGATGTGAATCAATCCTAAAGATTCCCAATGACAGTAACTCTTCCTCTGAGGAATTTGTAATTACTTAACAATGCTGAGCACCGAACACCAGTCCATGCAAAAACTAAGGCTCCGGGCTTGTCTAGCAGGATGTACTATTACCTGATATGATGATGGATCAGCAGAGGGGTCACAGTAGACAGGGTCATGATATTAACTAGCACTAGAGAACCATATCCGGGGGTTGATTCTGTGGGGGATGTGTGGGCCAAACCCTGTGGAAATACTAGCCTCACTGGTTAACTTTAGAGTGGGGGTGGTGATGGACTAAGCTAGTTGTGACCAAGGAGCCTGCCATCAATCGCAGGTAAAGGAACCTGCAACAGTCTGGACTAGTCAAGGCAGCAGCATTTGAATGTGCATCCTGAATAGGGTGTGGGGTGAGCCGGGCTGCAACATTCACCAGCTCATACAAGGCCAAATGGAAGGCCAGACTGCGCTGGGCACTGGTCTAAAACCCAAGGGCATGTATGGGAACTGGGTCTGAGAGTGGATCAAGTGGAGGAACTTGGGAAAATCCCCTGGTGAGGCACAGCTCCTGCTGGTGAACATGTGGTCCATACCTAGGGGCTGGACAAGCTGGGCAAAGTAGCTCCAAGAGTTGGCTAATGTGTGAATTGGTAATGGAATGGGATGTACAGGGCAGGACTGAGCAAATCTTAGCCTACAAGCGAAACTAGAGACCAGGATGGAGCACAGGTCATGCCGAGCTAGGCTCTTTTTTTTTTTTTTAAAGATTTATTCATTTTTTTTTTTATTACAGCCAGATACACAGAGAAGGAGAGACAGAGAGGAAGATCTTCCATCCGATGATTCACTCCCCAAGTGAGCCGCAACGGGCTGGTGCTGCGCCAATCCGAAGCCAGGAACCTGGAACCTCCTCGGGGTCTCCCACGCGGGCACAGGGTCCCAAAGTCTTGGGTCGTCCTCAACTGCTTTCCCAGGCCAAAAGCAGGGAGCTGGATGGGAAGTGGAGCTGCCGGGATCAGAACCGGTGCCTACATGGGATCCCGGGGCTTTCAAGACGAGGACTTTAGCCGCTAGGCCACGCCGCCGGGCCCTGAGCTAGGCTCTTGCACCTACATGTCTACGTGAGTCAGGGATGCTAAGCCACAGTGTCTAAGGCAGAGGCCGGGACAGGTGAAGGGCTGAAATAAGCTGAGTCAGAGCAAGCACTGGCATGCACACAGTCTATGGCTGGGAACAGGCCTGGTTGGGCAGCTAAGGGGACAACCCTAACTGGGTTGAGGTTCCCAGCAAGGGGCGTGTGGGCTGGAATTGGGGCTTCATCCTGGTCAGGAAACAGTTGTAGTCTCCCTTGGCACAAGTGTGGACTGGGACTGGATGCACCAAGCCGGGCCAGACTCCAATGCCATCTGGTGTCCTGGAGGACCAGGGTAGATGTGGGATGGACTAGGCTAGGTCTCAACCCCTACTGAACCATGTGTGAGCTGTATGTGGGAATGGACGAGCCGTGACTGGGCTGAACCACCCAACAACAAGAACCAGATTGGGTTGGAGGCCAATCAGGAAAGGCCACTGTTCCTGCTAGTACAGGAGGTGAACCGAGTAGGGCTGGCTCATGGACCCCTTGGTATGTGCAAAATCTGGCATTGGGAAGGGTTCTGATGGAGGAGCCTGGGCAACTCCTCTGGCAAGACACAGTCCCTGCAGGTGAGCGCAAGAAGCATGATAGGAAACAGCTCAGAAAGTTTCCCACTGGCGTACATTAGGCATGGGTTGGGGGCAGACCAGGCTGAATCAGTTCATGTCATCCACTGGCAAATCCGAGCACCAGAACAGAGTGTGAGTCGGGCCGGGTTAGGTCGCGACAATAACCAGTCCACATTATGGAATGCCAGGGTGAGGTTGCCTGTACTGGATGTGACCGCACCACCCATCCAGCACATGTGAGAACCAGGAAGGGAGGGGGCAGAGTCAGCAAGGGGAATATGGGGGGAGGGTTCCCTTGTTGGACAGCTACTCCCACTGGAGTAGGGGATGGGGGCAGACCTGACTAGGCAGGACTACAACACCTGTGGGCCTCATGTGGACTAGATCAGGGAAAAGCCAGGTTGGACTGATTATCAGGGAAAAGCCAGGTTGGACTGATTATTCCTACTGGTGCAAACAAAATTAGAGTGGGTGAGGGTTGTTTGGGCTTAGCTGCAGCATCAGCTGGCAGAAGCTGGCACTGGGGGCTAATTCTGTCAAGTCAAGCCACAGAACCACCTGGAGAGTGCATAATCTGGGATTGAGAGAGACCTGGGAGGGAAATAGTGGGCTCCTCCCTCTTGGGTTACCACTCCCATGGGAGAGCACAAAAAAACCGTAAGTGAGACTCAAACTGAGACAGATGGAATGCCAGCATCCCAGGCAGAGGCTTAACCCTCCATGTCACAACACCAGCCTCTACCTGCTATGCTACAGCGATGGCCCTAATGAACTTCATGCAAAAGTTATTTCTGCAAAGTCTGCCTATCAAGTGCCTTGGGAACGAGTGTTGAGAATCTGAGTAGTGTCCTCGTGTGTTTTTCAGTACACTCACATAGCTCTCCAGGCAAGATGGCTCCTCAGACTACGTAAGCAGAGCCCTAATTGATGTGAGATGTCTTCCTCCACATAGCTCCAAGTTAAATTATGCTCCCCCTCTTCCTGCTTCTTAGATGAAGCTCCTCCCTAAGCTGACAGAGACACTAAACTCATTGGCTAAAGTGAGTTGCACTGAGCTATGGCCAATCCGAAGACTTCTTCACGTGAGAGCGAGGGAAGTTATGAGTGTGGTGTGGAAGGCGGTGGCTGCTGGGGGGGAGGGGGCTTCTGCACCTTCCAAAAATGGCTTTTTATTTAAGAAGCAGTGAGAGAGAGAGCGAACACATGCTCCCCTCTGCTCCTTCACTCCCCAAATGCCAATAATGGCAGGGGCTGAAGCGGGGTGAACTCAAGCACTGGGAACTCAATCCAGGACTCTAACATGGGTGATGGGGACGCAATCAACTGGCCATCCCCAGTGGTGTGCATGGGCAGGAAGCTGGAGCCAAGGCTTGAACTCCTAACTCATCAGTGTCTTACCCACTAGGCTAACCACCCCCATCCACCAGTCTCATTCATTTTTAAATCACCATCATTAGGCCAACTGCCTGGCATATGGGAGAGGCACAATAAATGTATATATTTTAAAATACAATGCTCATTGACTAAACCGACTTCCTCCAACCACATTAATCACTGCATTTCCTGAGAAACTGTAACCCTTTACTTCTGTCTCTGGTACGGCAAGGTGACAATCTCCCTGCACTATGATTTATCCGCACAGATTTGCTTTCATACTGCAACAGAAGTCTTTAGTGGGCAGGAGCCACGGAACACCATGCACAGTGCCTTGTGTATCATACACATGCAATACTATTTAATGCACTCGGGTAACATCTTTGTTGAGAAACCAAAGCAGTTGTGATGATCTAGCTAACGGGAGCAGTAACATGTGTGGGCTACCATGGTTGCAGGGCTTGCCCTCCACAGTTCTGGCATGCTGAAGCCAGCAGGGATATTCTGAGGTTTCAGCTCACTGATTTATGCACAAACCTGGGCTGGTAGTCAGAGCAGCTCAATCAGCTCTTCCTCTCTCTCTTTCCCTCAGGCCTCCCCTCCAGCTAACGATAATTGTGACTTTCACACTGTAAGGCAAAAGGGTGCCTGCAGTTCAATAGCAAGTCAATTAATTGCAGGCTCCACAGTAGCTCAGTCCCTCCCAGTGGCCTTGGCCTTCTCTTGTATGTGTCCCGGCCTTGGGTGTATGAGAAGGCCCCTCACACTCCCATTTGGGACTCAGATAGCACAGCATTCAGACCAGAGGAAGCTTCTTTACTGGACATCTGAAGACCCCCGAGGTACACCTGTGTCAGATATCGTGTGGGCATGTCCCTGCCAACCTGGAGTGAGTGTGGCGTGGGCACTTCGTGTAGCAGGTGAGGTGTGAGCTACTTAACATGCTGAGAGCAATTTGCAGGTCTATGGCTTAGCTCTCAGTCTGCCTAATGATGCTGAAAACCAGAGTCTGGATTGTTCCTTCCCAAGCTGTTCTCCAAGCTGGCAGAACGGTCCCCGCTGCCTTTGGCCTGAGTTCTGATAGCAGCTGCAGCCTAGTCCCCACGCGGGACAGCCACATTCAGCTACATGAGGGTTTTCTGAGATGATTCTTGGTTACGGGGTTGTCCCCAGGCAAGCACGGGAGGATTTGAAGCAGTGTACCTGGCTCCTACGCAACCCCTGTCCACATAACCGCTGCTCTTCCAAGCTGTGGAGTCTCCAGATGGTGCCTGAGAGAGGAAATTGAGAGCTGTTGCATCCAACCCTGGACTGCCCACTCATTGTCCTCCAGACCCAAGGGGGCTGGGCCCAAGCTCTTCCGCCCACCCCCCCATCCACCCCGCGGAGTGGTATCTTCCGGTTTTCAGCCTTGTTTCTTCCTTATTTGCCTGTCAGTTGTTATCTCCCAGCAGCTCGTTTTTCCTGTGACCTTGGGTGACCTCCTGGCTGTCCTGTCTCACCACTAAATTTCTAGATCAATGAAAGCAATGCACATTTCTTCCTTTTTTTTTTTTTTAAAGATTTATTTATTTTGATTGGAAAAGCAGGTTTACAGAGAGGAGATTCAGAGAGAAAGATCTTCCATCTGCTGGTTCATTCCACAAGAAGCTCAGCTGGAGCTGAGCCGATCTAAAGCCAGGAGCTTCTTCCAGGTCTCCCACGCGGGTGCACAGTTCCTAGACTTTCAGCCGTCTGTACTGCTTCCTCAGGCCACAGCAAGAAGCTGGACAGGAAGAGGAGCAGCCAGGACACAAACCGGTGCCTATATGGGATCCCAGCATATGCAAAGCAAGGACTTTAGCCACTAGGCTACTGCGTCAGACCCAGCAATGCACATTTCTAAACTCTGAAGTTGCAGCATTTAGTCAGTACATACATACGTACATACATACATATTTACAAACATATCGTCTGCTCTGGTGAAATGTAGGTAGATGTTAAAATCTTGGGGCACATTAGTTGGAATTATGTTCCACTGCAATGTGACAGCACAGCAGCTTTGACATGACTGATGTATATCCTACATCAGAGTGCCAAATGAAGCCGACCAGACCCACTGGGGCACACCACCGGGTCTGCTGGGCCTCACCTCCCTGCTAAGACTGCTTTGTGGTTCCAGCTAGCTGCTTACTTCTAGCCGCAAGGTCTAGCCATCCAGCTGGGAGGATGAAGGAAGGCATGCAGAAGACAGCTAAGTTAAGGAAGGTTCCTGAAAATTGCTACTCACTGCATCTCACTTGCCTGGACTTGGTTACCTGGCCACATCTGTCTGTAAGGCATGCTGGGAGCCTGCAGTCTTTATTCTGAGTGATCATGTGACCACCCTGAGAAGCTGGATGGGAATCTAGTACCATGATGAATACCAGAAGGCAACAGGAAGTTCTCCTGTGTCGAGGGGACAAGGGCACTTGAAACTCAGACCAATCAGAGGATGCTTCTGTTTGATTACACAGTTGGTTATAGACTTTGCTTTGGTCAATTACACTGCCTTTTTTTTTTTTTTTTTAGAAAAAAAGATTTATTTATTTTTATTTGAAAGATTTACAGAGAGAGATGGGGAGATAGAAAGATCTTTCATCTGCTGGTTCACTCTCCAAGTGGCTGCAATGGCCAGAGCTGAGATGATCCAAAGACAAGAGCCAGGAGACTCTTCCGGGGCTCCCACGTGGACGCAGGGTCCTGAGGACTTGAGCCATCCCCTGCTGCTTTCCCAGGCACAAGCAGGGAGCTGGACGGGAAGTAGGGCAGCTGGAACATGAACCAGTGCCCATTAGGGATGCTGACACGTAGAGGTGGAAGATTAGCCAGTTGAGCCATTCACTGACCCCTCAACTAATGTATCTTAAAAAGACATAAAACAACTCTAGGTCCTGAAATTTTATTCTGCAACAGCTTTGAATTTACCTTTTGGAAGAGTTTGCAAATTAAGAATCAAACACAGGAAACTCTAATTAACAATGTTTGCCAGATTGGATATAATAATCAGCCATCTGTTCAGCTGGTGGTGGGTGTCAGATTAGCTGCCGCTTCATTTTCAACTACGTGATGTGTCGGCAACACCACGTTCCCTGGGGGATTGTATTGGTTGTAACACAAGCAGGATCTACTGTGTCAATACAGTGGCCACCGCTTCAGCAGAGAGGATTCCAAATGGGATGTTTGTATTTTGGTACAAATCGGCATGCCATCCTCTAGTGACAAGTTACAGCTGCCGAGTTGCAGCAGAGGCACGCCTTCTCCGTTCCAGGTTTGGGATTCCTACATCTAACATCAGGGTGACGGGTTCAAATCCCAGCTCCTGGCTAGACCTCCTGGCTGTTTGCAGGCACTTGGGGAATTCTGGGAGTGAAGCAATGGAAAGAAATTTATCTCTCTCGTGCGCATGCGTGCTCTCTTTCAAATGACAGAAAAAAATTCCTTCAAATGAGAGAAAAAAATTCTTTCAAATGAGAGAAAAAAATTCTTTCAATAAAATCACTTTACAGTAAGGCAATGATATTATGATTATGCCCACTAGAGGGAGACAAAACTCTGACTAATCTCCCTAAGAACTGTATTTAAAAAGCAGTGAAGGGATTGGATTCTCATCTGCACTGGTTGAACCTGCTTTCATTTGCCACCCATGATTGGTCAGGATAACACACAGACAACATTAGTGTAGAGCTGTTTTCAATTGCCCTGACATTTTTCACACTTACATACTGTTTTCACAGTGTTTCATGAGTCTTGTGCCTACAACTAAGATGCAAACTTCTTTGATATCAGGGAACACAGCTTACATTATATTTAGCATTTGCAAACACTGTATAGCACCTGGCCCTGGTCAGGTGCTTTGTAAACAGTTGCTGGTGGGTTTGGCTGCATAAATACCTTGATTTACATAGTAGGTATGTTCTTGTGGCTGGCATAGGCCAATTTAAAAATTCATCAGGGGAGAGAAATATTTCAGGCAATCCAACAGTGAATCTTTTTAATTAAGTAAAAAACACCATTTAATTTAGCCTATTGCAAATCCCTATTTTCACACGCAGTTTGGCTTAAACAGGAAACACCTGGGTATCACTGGGTGAATAACATCCCATTCCTGTGTCTGACACAGGGCTTATGGAAGGCTTCCCTGCCTTCTGCCTATCTCCCGCAGTTGAGGGCAACAAATAAATAAATAAATAAAATATTTTTAAAAGATCTATTTATTTTTATTGGAAAGGCACGTCTACAGAGAGAAGGAGAGACAGAAAGATCTTCCATCCACTAGGTCACTCCCCAAAAGGCCGCAACAGCCGGAGCTGAGCCAATCTGAAGCCAGCAGTCAGGAGCCAGAAGCTTCTTCCAGGTCTCCCACAAGGGTGCAGGGCCCCAAGGCTTTGGGCCGTCCTCAACTGCTCTCCCAGGCCACAAGTAGGGAGCTGGATGGGAAGTGGAGCCACCGGGATTAGAACCGGCACCCATATGGGATTCTGGTGAGTACAAGGCCAGGACTTTAGCTGCTAGGCTACTGAGCCGGACTCAATAGATCTTTTTTTTTTTTTTTTAAATCACCATTCATTGTCTCAATCAAGGGTGAGGACAGAGAGGGCGGGAGGGGTGAGTATGGGGGAGAGGGGTGCTTGAAAAAGCCTTTCCAAGCCCTGCCACGAGAGGATCCTTCTTGCTGTGGCTGCATTGGGTATTTTAGTCAGATGCCGTTGACACTGAGAAAGCTTATAGAGACACAGTCATTGCCTACTAAGTAGGGAAGGTCCCCTTCTCTTCCCCAGTCATTCTGGGTGCTCTGTTAATATAAGGACAAATACCATTGTTCGGTTCCTGTTTCAAACAGCAAGTGTGTTCAGAGAGCCATCAGTTGTTGAATACAAACTTTTATCTGACTTCACACCAATTCCCCCCAAATCTCTCAGATTTTATTTTCTAGCAAAAAATTGTAAACATTCAAAGGGTGTGAATTGTTCATATATTTAAGTTTCTTCTGAGGCATATACTACGGCTCGTTTAACTTCAGACCCTATCAGAGGCAAATAGGGTTGGGGGCCATCTGGGAGGGGATTAGGAGCTGTCACTGCAGTGCGTGGAGAGCAATTAAGTCTTTACATTAGAGCCGTGTGAATTTAACAGCTGGCAAGGGTTGTCCATTACAAGGTACAGATCACCCGCTTAGCACAATCTGCATACAAAGGGAGGAAACTAGATGGAGTGCTAGAGAGTGGAATCTGGATTTGATCGTCTGGAGCTTACATGCAGATTGCATATCCAGCTGGAGACTCTTGGAGATGAATCCAGAAATAGTGCAAGTCCTCTGGGAAGACTTCCCTACACAAACGTGGTAGGCTGTTCCAGATGTGCTAAATGATGGTGTAATTACTCTCATGCTTGGCAGCTTGGGATTGTTTCAAGAGCAGCTGACCTTGAAGACTGATGTGTATTTATCTATGGTAATCACCGTTTGGTGCTGAAAAGAATGGTTGTGATGCAGATTTAAAGATTTCTGTTTACATACATAGCAGTTCTAGAATATATTCAAGGAATGGGTTTTTCTTTACCACCTCCCCAAGATATTTTAAGGGTGTCCAGGAAGGAGGGGAAGGGGGACTCCCAAGATATGCCTCTAGCCTTGCATGCCGATGAACTTTTCAGTTAGATATGTCTAAGTCCTCTTAGTCATGTACTGATGATTGTTGAGGGTCTGGATTTGGCCTTGGTCTGACCTACATGGATTACTACTGTTTTTCATATCATCCAGACCCAGATCTGTTGATTTCTGAACTTTTTTTTTTCAAAAAATATTTATTTATTTTTATTGGAAAGGTAGATTTACAGAGAGAAGGAGAGAAATAGAGAAAGATCTTCCATCACCTTCCCAAGTGGCTACAACAGCCAAAGCTGAGCTCATCTGAAGCCAGAAGTCAGGATCCTCTTCTCAGTCCCTCAAGAAGGTACAGTTACAGGGTCTCAAACACTTGTACCATCCTTGACTGCCTTCCCAGGCCACAAGCAGGGAGCTGGATCAGAAGTGAAGCAACCAGAATAAGAACCAGTGCCCATACAGGACGCCAGCACTTGGAAGTGGAGGATTAGCCAGTTGAGCCATTGTGGCAGCTCCACTCTCTGAGCTTTTTAAGGGAGCAGATGTGGTAATTTCAGATAAATAAATCTTTCAGAAATTCTTTTAAAAAGAGATGTAGTTATTTTTATTTGAAAGGCAGAATTGCAGACAAGAAGAGAAAGAGACCTTTAATCTGCTGGTTCACTCCCCAATGACTACAATGGCCAGAACTAGGCTGGTTTGAAGCCAGGAGCCAGGAGCCAGGAGCTTCATCCAGGACTCCTACATGGATTCAGGGCCTGAGAACCTGGACCATTCTCCACTGCCTTTCCTGACCTTAAGCAGGGAGCTCTGTCAAAACTGGAGCAGCTGGGACTCAAACCAGAACCCATAAGAGATGCCTGCACCGCAGGGAGAAGATTAACCTGCTATGCCAGAGGGTCATGCCAAGAGACATGATTTAATAGGGGGATGTTTTAAGAGGTTTCAAGGGTTTATTAGTGATGCCACAGTTTTTGTGGTTCTTTGTTGTTTTTTTTTTTTTTTAAGATTTGTTTTTAAATTGAAAAGTCTGATTTACAGAGAGAAGGAGAGACAGGAAGATCATCTGTCTGCTGGTTAATTCCCCAAGTAGCTGCAATGGCCAGAGCTGAGCCAATCCAAAGCCAGGAGCTTCTTCCGGGTCTCCCATGTAGGTGCAGGGTCCCAAGGCTTTGAGGCATCCTCTACTGCTTTCCCAGGCCACAGGCAGGGAGCTGGAAGGGAAGTGGAGCAGCAGGGACATGAACTGGCACCCATATGGAATCCTGTCAGATGCAAGGTGAAGACTTAGTCACTAGGCTGTTGTTACTGTTCCTTATTACTTAGCTTTCCTAACCTTGGTCTTAGAGGAGATGAGATCCTGCAACACTTTCTTGGTCCCTTGTACATGAGCTCATTCAACAAACATTAATTGAACAAGGATGCATACATAAGCTTTTGTCTTTAAGGACGCCTCAGAATCAAATAGGAACAAAAACGTGGTGGTCCCTGCAGTGTCATCTAACGGCCCCGTACTTTGAGTCCTCACCCTCAGACACATTCCTAGACCATTTGCATAGCTTTCATTTTTGCTAACAGTGACAGATGGTAGTTTTAGAGAGATGAAAGTAAGGACAGTAAAAAACTGTTTATTGAAATATGTCCCAGGGGCCAGTGCTGTTGGGCAGCAAGTTAAACCTTTGCTCTGTGGTGCTGGCATGCTGTATGTGACCATTTTCAGCTCCAGCTGGCTCCAGGTTTCAGGGCAGCGTGGCTCCGGCCTTTGTGGCCATTTGAGGGGTAAACCAGTGAATGGAAGATCTCTCTCTCATTCTGTCTCTCCTTCTCTCTCTGTAAAATCTGTCTTTCAAAATAAATAAATAAGTAAATCATGAAAAAAATCCATTTTCCAAGGAAGAATGAGCCGATGGAAAAAGCATGTGACTTCCTCTAGGGATAGTAAAGCAAGAAGGCTCCCAGGGAGGGGCAGGCTGGTTGAGAGAGATGGTGGCCCCTTTCCTCTCGGTTCAGGTCTTTTTCTCAGGGAGAATGACTAGTGATGTGGCTGTGACATTCATGCTTGGCATTTGTGATTGACAGCTGGGAGGTGCAGGCCTCCAGGCTCACAGTACATGTCAGGACAGACTCGACTTTTCTTGTCAGGCTTGAAGGCTGAACAGCAGAGATAGCCAGCCAGTGGGTTGGAGAAGGGGCTGTGACACTGGGTTGGTGTCTGGCAGGGGGTTAAGCCCAGGCCCCCTGGGGGCTGTGGCTCTGAGGTCCGTGGTGGTACCTGGGCTCAGCTCACAAACTCTAACAAGTTCAACCTAGCTGATCCCAGGTGAATCTTGGCAGCCAGCAGGGTCCTTGGATTCACTCCTGAAGGAGGGTCTTGTGAGCTTTCCCAAGGTGCTCAAGTCTAATCACTGGCCTGACGCCATTATCGACCCTAACAGGCAGGTGCAGATCTCCCAGTCTGCCAATGTGGAAACAAGGCTTAAGGAGTTGCCTTACATCTTTGCACTCTGTATGGAAAACTTCTCCCTCAAAGTTGTATTCACGATTTGAATCTTTGATTATATTGTGTTACAGGTACACTGTTTCAAGGATAGCTTGGTGATATTTGGAACATGGCTCGGTGACTTTCATGAAATTCGGGCTCAATAAAGTCCTTTTAATTGAGGGATCAGCACAGTGGCTCAACAGGCTAGTCCTCTGTCTTGCAGGACCAATGTCCCATATGGGCACTGGTTCATGTCCCACCTGACTCACTTCCCATCCAGCTCTCTGCTTGTAGCCTGGGAAAGCAGTAGAAGACAGCCCAAAGCTTTGGGACCCTGCACCCACATGGGAGACCTGGAAGAGTCTCCTGGCTCCTGACTTCGAATTGGCTCTGCTCTGGCTGTTGCAGCCACTTGGGAAGTGAATCAGCAGATGGAAGACCTCTCTCTATCCTTTCTGCAAATCTGCCTTTCAAATAAAAATGAAGGGTTGATTGCACAGGTGACTGTACTCCTGGAAGTCTGGAATTGCCAAAGAGAAACCTGCCTCCTGTTACGAGCAAAGCTCCTCTTTCCTGAAAGACCAGAAGGCAGACAGGAGATAGGGAGAATCCTGGAATTTTTAGATTTATGGGAAAGACAGCTACCTTCGAGGCATGTTGTTTTATTACGGTCTACATTGAAGTGATATGATCAGGACCAAGCCTATACATTGCAAATTCCTGTCACCTGCTTTCTGTTTTGTGTCACTGCTAGCCCCCAATCATGTACTTGCTCACTGTCACGTAGCTTTTGATTCTCTTACTATAAAAACCCCATGATTATTTCGTTCAAGATGCTTCTTGTTTATGACAAGAGCTTGCCCCTTGACTAGAAATTAAAATCATTTCACTAACCTTGGAGTCTCACTTGGATTCCTTGACCCCTCCCCCCCCCCAAAAAAAAGAAACAAAGAAAAAATATTTGAAAAGAAAGTAATCTGATTGAAAGAAGCATGGCAGAGTCAGGGTTAAAGCTTACGTATGTTTGGCTCCAAAGCCCTGACTCTCTCCTGTCTGTGTATTTGCTTCCCACACTCAGGAGATAAATGAAACTGTGGAAACGCGTGGACGGGCCAACGCGATGGCTCAGCTAGTTAATCCTCCATGTACAAGCACTGGCACCCCTTATGCATACTGGTTCACGTCCTAGCTGCTCCACCTTATTCAACTCATGGCCTGGGAAAGCAGTGGAAGACAGATTATATCCTTGGGCCCCTGTACTCACATGGGAGACCTGGAAGATGCTCCTGGATCCTGGCTTCAGATCAGCTCAGCACTGATTGAGGCCATTTGGGGACTGCACCAGTGGATGGAAGAGCTTTGTCTGTCTCTCCTTCTCTCTACAAATTTGCCCTTTCAATTTAAGAAAGGCAAATATATAAAAAAAGAAACTTTGGGACCCAGCAGAGTGGCCTAGAGGCTAAAGTCCTCGCCTTGAACACGCCGGGATCCCATTTGGGCGCCGGTTCTAATCCCGGCAGCTCCACTTCCCATCCAGCTCCCTGCTTGTGGCCTGGGAAAGCAGTCGAGGATGGCCCAATGCTTTGGGACCCTGCACCCGTGTGGGAGACCTGGAGGAGGTTCCAGGCTCCTGGCTCCGGATCGGCGCAGCACCAGCCCGTTGCGGCTCACTTGGGGAGTGAATCATCGGATGGAAGATCTTTCTCTCTGTCTCTCCTCCTCTCTATATATCTGACTTTGCGATAAAAATAAACGAATCTTTAAAAAAAAGAAACTTTTATTTTAAGTCTAAGGCTTGCTATACTTCAGAGGTCAGTGTTGCTCCTTCTGAATCCCTCTTTAATCCCTCTTTAAGACCTTCCCCACTAAGGGCATCATTGTTCAGTAAAGAGTACACAAGCAACTGCTCCCCTGCAAGAACCTCCAAGCAAGTTCTCCACGCTGGGGTCTGGTGTTGCGGTGTGACTCTAACATACCATAAAGAAGCATCAGCTCAGGTCCTGGCTCTAGCTCCCAGCTAATGTGCCTGGGAGGTATTTGGGTCCTTGTCACCTACGTGGGAGGCTTGGCTGGAGCTCCAGGTTTCTGTCTTCAGCCCTGATCACCTCCAACCTCCTCCTCCTTCTTCTAGATTTAATTTCATTGGGAAGCCAGATTTAAAGAGAGAAGGACAGAAAGATCTTCTGTCTGCCGATTCTTTCCTAAATGACTGTAACAGCTGGAGCTGAGTTGACCCAAGGCCAGGAGCTTCTTCTGGGTCTCCCACATGGGTGTGGGGTCCAAAGGCTTTAGGCTATCCTCTGAATCAGAACTGGAGCAGCTAGGACACAAACTGGCACCCATGTGAGATCCCAGAGCATGCCAGGCAAGGATTTAGGCACCGAGCCATTATGCCGGGCCTGGTCAGCTCCATTCTTTCCAGCCATTGGCAGGTGAAGCAACACATGGAAGATCTCCCTCTCACACTTTGTCTTTCAAATAACATAATTTTTTTAAAAAAGATTCCACCATGTCTAACCAGGCAATTCCAACTGAAAATTGGAAACCTATTTTATTTTTTAACCACACTAGTCAAACTGGAAGTGGAGTAAGGACCCACTCTCATGTTTGCTTCCTTTGGACATAGAACCTGGTCCAAAGCAAAGTGAGATGGGATTCCATGTCTGGCTGTGATAAAGGCTCTAAAGACGGAGCTGGCTGAAGCTCAGTGAACAGGAAGCAAAGCCCAGGATGGAAGGGACCCTCGAACTGGCCTGTGAGAGGATGACTTCCATGTGAGGACCTAGTGCTGGTCTATGTTGCTGACAATTTGAACACTGCGAGGAAACAATAGAAAGTGGACGGTCATTTTTCTTGGGTCAATAGATAGCTTCTATTTCTGCTATGTGTTCATACTCTGCACAGTTTGTTTATACTCCCTCTGTGTCCACAGCAGGGCGGGCAGTAGCAAAGACCTGTTAAAATGAAGCTGAGAAGTTTATCTAGTTTGTTCTGTACTTGTCTGGGGGTTGCTTCTGTGTAGCCTTGACACATGATAAGAAAATCTGCCACTCACTGCCTGCTTTGTATGTCCTTACACGTGTCTCCAATTCTTTTCTCTCGTTTTCCAGTCCTTTCCACAAGCTCTCAAGCCCAGGTCAGGCTCCTTCCTGCCTCAGCTCTTTCCTGCCCTCAGCCCCCTCCTCCTCAATGGGAGGCAAATTACCTGATGGACAAACCCAGAGGAGGGGACGCATACTCCTTCCTTGTTTTCTTATGTCGTCACTCTTGGGGAGACCACACGTTTCGGGCTGCTTCTCCACTCTGAATCTTACAGAGGTGGATCTGGGTCACCCAGTGCTGCCTGCGAGCTGGGGGCTCCATCTTCTGCATCTGTTGCTAAGCTGCATCCTCCAAACTGGCCTTGAATTCAACAAAGGAAACATTTTGGTTTCCAACCAGCTGGCTCTTGTATCTTAATTAGTGCCAGACTGTGGTACTAGTACTGATTCTGCAACCCTAAACTCCAAATCTGGGGCTCTAGCAAATGAAAATATGGTGCTTCCTACTTCAAAACTCTGAAGAAGTGGCACTTTCCTGAGCCTGGGTGGAGGTGGGGTGTGATAGGCATGTCTGAGGCAGACAAAGAAACCCAACAGCTGAAGAGAACACTATCCTTTGAAAGCAAGTCAGAAGTGACAGTAGGGGCACAGGATACACAAGGCCTCACCTCCTTGGTTTTGCAGGATTCTTGTCAGGGAAGCTGATGGGATAAAAGCCAGGACCAGGCTCCTAAGCCACTGAGCTTCTTTGTTCATTAGGACCTCACCATAAGGAAAACTTTGCAAGGATCAGAGTAAAATCCTTGTTTATATTCTCTTTGATAGAGATTCCACTGGGCATGGTGTGATGACTCAGAGGCTGAATAGTCACCTTGCGTGCACCAGGATCCCGTATGGGCTCCAGAACCATATCCCAGCTGCTCCACTTACCATCCAGCTCCCTGCTTGTGGCCCGGGAAAGCATTAAAGGATGCCCCAAAGCCTTTTGACCCTGCTCCCATATAGGAATCCCAAAAAAGCTCCTGGCTCCTGGCTTTGCATTAGCTCAGCTCTGGTCATTGTAGCCACTTGGGGAGTAAACCAGCAGATGGGAGATCTTTCTCTTTGTCTCTTCTCTCTGTAGATTTCCCTTTCCAATAAAAACAAATAAATCTTTTTTAAGAAAAGGAAGGAAAGGAAAAAAGAGAGAAGGAAAGAAAGAAAGGAAGGTAGAGACAAAGAAAGAAGAAAGATAAAAGGAAAGAAAGAGAATTGAGATGACAGAATAGGGTAAGGACAGAGGGTAAGGTAAACAGAGAATCATTAGCCAGGGTGAAGCAGAGAGAGCACATTCCAAGAAATAGGAGAGGACATGCCGAAAGCAGAGGGGCTCCTGGAGACTGATGGACGTGGGAAAGCAGCAGGGACAATGGTGTGCCGTTGCAGTGACCAGACACCCCATGGCAGTCAGCAAGTGGTAATCTGAGTTCCACCAGTAGCTGGAGCTCCACCAGCAGCCAGGTGGGAAGGGGAGTTCTCCAGTAGCTCAGGAGGTGAACCCAGGCAAAGAAATGCCTGTCTTGCTGATTTGTTTAAATTTTTAAAAATTTTTATTTTAAGTGATACCTACATAATTGATCAGGGTGGGAAGAATCGAGAGTAAGGGAAAAGTGAGTGTGATTATTGTTTCCAAGTTTTCCATTTCTTTTTCCTGTATCTGGGGGAAAGGGAGACACCAGGGGAGAAGCCACACTCAATCTCCCAACCACTCCAGCACCAGGGAGATGTGGAATGGCCGGCCAATGTCGACCCAGGGTCCTGATGTGGCATACACCCCAAGGGTTCTGTCCAGGTGGTTTTGATAGTTCTGAATTGTCCATCTCACTGATTCAAAGATGAGGGAACACTCTCAATGTCCATTGGCTGACAGTTCACCTTGGAGCCTCCATTCGCCTAGATATTTGCTGTCATATTTGGGCTGGGATAGTTGTCCAATCTGTTCTGTTCTTCTTCCTCTGCCGTGGTAACAGATGTTTTCTGAAGGCCCCAATGACTGCCATATCCTCTATCTGTATTTGGGCCAGCCATTTACTGCTCTTTTCTACTGAGGAGGACCAGTTCTTGCAGGCTAGCCCAAGGACCCAAACCCAGTGACCTGGACCCTGCTGGATCTCTCACCCCAGGTGCTCAAGGACCTGACACCCACAGTACAGGCAGGCTCAAGGACTTCTGGCCCCTGGGGCTCACAGACACAGCATCCACCATGCAGGAAGGTTCAAGGCCCTAGGCCATGTGACCCAGGTCCCACTGGACCACTCCTCCTCCTTGCTCCTAGGGAGACTTGTTTGATTTGACCAGGAGCAGGGACAGAGCAGCAGATCCCAAACTGGTGTTGCTGGAACAGGGTGGATTTCACAGCCCAGACTGCCACCAGAGCCACACTGGATGCCATTTTTTAGTAGGGAGGCAAAGGCTGTGGTATGGGACTGTGCATGCACCAAGCTGGGAGAGAACTCATTTCTGGCTCAGTGCATTGCACCAACGTGGCATCCTACAAGCAGGTTCCACCCAAAATAAGTCCAGATAACTGCCAGACTTAATGACCAGCAGATCCAGAGCTCCACATGTGGTACCATTTTGTACAGTGTGGCAAAGGCTGTGAGAATGGAGGGATAACAGTGAACTACGTATGTACTGAGCTGAGAAGAACTCAATTCCAGCTCAGTGCATTGGACACTGGTTCTAATCCTGGCAGCCCCACTTCCCATCCAGCTCCCTTCTTGTGGCCTGGGAAAGCAGTTGAGGATGGCCCAAAGCCTTGGGATCCTGCACCCATGTGGGAGATTTGGAAGAAGTTCCTGGCTCCTGGCTTCGGATCAGCTCAACTCTGGCCTTTGTGGTCACTTGGGGAGTGAATCATCGGATGGAAGATCTTCCTCTCTGTCTCTCCTCCTCTCTGTATATCTGCTTTTCCAATAAAAATTAATAAATCTTGAGAAAAAAGAAAAGAAAAAGAAGCCTGTCCTAAGAAGAAGAATCTGCTAACCAGAAGTACATAACCAAGAGCAAAAGAAGAGACAGAGGCACAATGAATATTGCTGATGACTCCCCTGCAAAGGAGCAAAAGCCTTTGCTAAGCCCAGAGTTAACTGAGAAATATGCCAAGGAAATGGGTGATATAGAACTTTAAAAACTTGGTATAAAGCTTCTTATCAACAAAAAGCTGGAATCAACATCAAAGTTGGGCATCCCAGGTACTCCATGGTCTGGGATGTGAGCATCTTAGCTGATGTCCTAGCCAAAACACTAAATGCCCACCCCTTATGTATTTTTTTTGTTGAATGCTAGAAAAAATAATCATATAAGTCAATTTTACATGAATATTAATTGTGCATCATTTTTGAGGTGTTTATATAGAGAGAGTGAGTGCACGTTCATACATGCTCTCAGGGGGAATAAATGCTTAAGTTTCTCACATTTCTATTGCTTTCTTATTTTTGGAAGGAGAGGAGCGAAGGAGAGTATGTTCTCTCCATAAACATGTTGTCTGAAATGACCAAATTAAGATAGTAAAGCCTCTCAGACCAATTTTTTGCCCACTCCTGTCCCCCCAATAGCTTCAGGAGGGATCAGGTGCTCCCTGGGTCAAAGTAGCCACTTCATTGTTTTCCTGCCTCATTGAGAGAAAGAAAACTGTGTCCCAGATTTAGCCATAGAGAACTATCTCACCCCCACACTTTTCACTGGGTCTAAAGCTCCTGTTTCTTTTCACTTAAAAAAACTTATTTTTTATTAGAAAGGCAGATTTGAAGAGAGGAGAGACAGAGAGGGAAAGTTCTTTCATCGGCTGGTTCACTCCCCAAGTGGCCACAGTAGCTAGAACTGAGTCGATCCAAATTCAGGACCCAGGAGTTTCGTCCAGGTCTCCCACGAGGATGAAGAGTCTAAAGACTTGGGCTATCCTCTGCTGCTTTCCCAGGACATAAGCAAGGAACTGGATGGGAAGCAGAGAGGCTGGGACATGAACCAGCGCCCATATGGGATGTTGGCGCTTGGAGGTAGAGGATTAGCCTGTTGAGTCACAGTGCTGGCCTCTGAAGCTCCTGTTTCTAAAGTATTATCTCATTATTCTTAGTTACAGTCAGTGGTGATGACATTTTGAATAGCGGATGCAGAAAGCTTTTGCAATTTCATGTTATTTTGAGACTTTGCTTCCCTGGCTTTGGGGGCCCTGACCAGCCTGTCTGACACTGAGAACACTCCAGAGGCTGGGCTAGTCTTTCAGGTTTCTTTCCCCACCCCACTTTTGCTGAGGTATCTGGGAAGTGTCTTGGGGGTCCACCTGCTATTTGTTGGCTTACAGTGCACTTTCCTTTGGTGTGGTCTCTTTGGAGCCCCTGGGGAGAAAGAGAAACCCACAGTGTAACTGTTTTCATACTGACAACAAACATTTTTCAAATAAAGAACCAGTCTCTCCACCCGCAAATGTTAGTACACTTTCCTCCTGCAGTGTGTGAGTGCTGACTTCCTTGCACCTTCATCCACACAGTGGATTACTAAGCTTTCTTTCCTTTTTTTCTTTTTTTTCTTTTTTTTTTGCATTTTTTAACATTGTAGTTTTGATGATGTTTGCATAGTTTAGAAGGATGCACGCCCATGTGGACCACTGATTAGGGTGAAAAGAGTCAAGGAATAGGGAAAAGTGGATGAGACCAATTGTTTCCAATTTCATTTTTCTTCTTCTTGTGTGAGGGGAAGGGCAGAGATGGGGGAGAAGCTGCACCCAGCATCCTAACCACATCAGTCCCCGAGGATGGGGAACAGCTGCCCCATGTCATCCCATGGTGCCCAGAGTGAAGCATACTCTGAGGGTTCTGCTCAAGTGGGTTCAGCAATTCTAAAATGCTGTTGATTTCGTTGCTCCAAGGATTAGGAAGTCCTTCTGAAGTCCATTGGCTGACATAGTCCACCTTAGAGCCTCCATTCATTCAGACATTTGCTGTCAACACTTGGCTGGGAGAGTTGTCCAATTTGTCTGCCCTCCATCCTACGCTATGGTACTAGACGTCCTCTGCAGGCCTCAATGGACTGCCATATACTCCATGTGCATCTGAGTATGGTGTCCACTGCTCCATCTTAGCCACTGAGGAGGCCCAGTTCTGACACATGTACTCTACATGTCAGTCCACAGATCCTGCGTTTCTCCTTGTGGTTGGAGTCTGGAGTCCAGCAGTTCAGTTGGTGGAGTTCCCAAAGAAATCTCAACAGAAGTGACCCCAGAGCTGACTCCTGTGAGTGTCAAACTGTAGAGGGTCCAGCTCAATTCATCAGCCACATCAGCCTATACACACACTAATAGTTGTAGCTGCTGGGTCAGTTCTGTCTCCAGCTCCATTTTCTACACAAACCAACGGGTGCTATAACCCAGGCCAAATCTACTCACTACACACTTGGCCCCTATGTACACCAGTGGGAACTGCAACCTAGTTGGAGCAACCCTTAATAACCCCACCAGGCCTGTCCCCAGCCCTGGTTCTTATACATGCCAGTATGTGCAGCAGGCTAGTCTGGTCTATCATACATCTCATTTAACTTGTGTGCACAGCATTGGGTGCTATAGCCTAGTAGCTCAGCCTGACCGACTCCACTACCTAGCCCACACTTACGCTGGTGGATATTAGTGCCTGTTCCACCAGCCTCCCACCCATTCCCCCGAGTTCTGGTTCTCATGCTCACTGGCTCTATACTGGGCATTATAGCCCAACCACACCTGGTCCACCCCTAGACCTAGCTCTTGCATAGTTCCGCGGGTATTGAGACCTAACCCACCTACTCTGGCTTTTTTTTTTTTTAAAGATTTATTCATTTTATTACAGCCAGATATACACAGAGGAGGAGAGACAGTGAGGAAGATCTTCCGTCCGATGATTCACTCCCCAAGTGAGCCGCAACGGGCTGGTGCTGCGCCGATCTGAAGCCGGGAACCAGGAACCTCTTCCGGGTCTCCCACGCGGGTGCAGGGTCCCAAGGCATTGGGCCATCCTCAACTGCTTTCCCAGGCCACAAGCAGGGAGCTGGATGGGAAGTAGAGCTGCCGGGATTAGAACCGGCGCCCATATGGGATCCCGGGGCACTCAAGGCGAGGACTTTAGCCGCTAGACCACGCTGCCGGGCCCGACTCTGGCTCTTTTGAGCACCAGCGGGTCCTGGAGCCTGGTCCAGTCTGGCACACCCCAGACCCAATCCACATCCATTCAAGCTGTACTGCAGCCATATCTGGCCAGTTATACAGCCCCTACTCTGGCTCTCGCATTCACAGTGGGAACCACAACCCTTTTGGAGTATCCCCTTAGCTACCTGAGCAGCCCTGCTCCCAGCCATAGATTGTATAGCTATAGCCCTGCTCCCAGCAGTAGATTGTATAGGTATAGCCCTGCTCCCAGCCTAGCATAGCCTATTCCTCATCTTGGCCTTTGCCATCAGATGCTTCAGCCTGGCCTGACCAGACCCACTCCCAGTACCAACTCTCAATGGTGGGTGCTGCAGCCTTCCTCTAATCCTTGCTTCAATGCAAACCAGTAGGTGTGTTAGCCTAGCCCAGCACAGCCCACACTCCATTCTGGCTCCTCTACATGCCAGGGTGTTAAGATTTGGCATGGCCCTGCCCAGTCCACACCCCTAGAACCATCACACATACTTGCTGACACGTGGAACTGCCTTGCCCAGCCTGACCCACACCCAGCCCTGACATGTTCACCAACAGGAGCTATAGCTCACCAGGGAATTCCCCAAGTTCCCCACCAGGCCCACTCTCAGACCCAGATCTCACATGTGCCAGTGGGTGCTAGGCCCTTATCCAGCATAGCCTGTCCCCAAGTCTTGGCCTTTGTGTGTGCTTGTGGATATTGTTGTGGTTATGCCTGCCCCACGCCCTATTCCTGAGTGCACCTATAGGTGCTATAGCCTGGACTAGCCCAGCCTGTTCACAACCCAGTATTCATTAGTGCCAGGGAGGGGAAGGGTTTCCATGGTCATCCCTAGCTCAGCCTGTCTCCCACTCTAGTTCTTGAGCAAAGCAGCAGAAATTGCAGCAGGTCAGGGATGAGCCCATATATTTCCCACAGAATCTGCCCTCATACTGGTTCTCTCGCATGCTGGTTAATGTCCTGGCCCAGCCTAACATTATCCGTCCACTGTTCTGACACTCATTGAAGGATACTGTGATCTAGCCCTGCCAGGTAGACTCCCCCCAGCGCCAGCTTCAGTGTGCAGTGGTGGGTGGTAGCCTGTGATGGTCAGTGATAGTTAATGCTAATTAGCCCAGCTCAGGTCTCCCACATGGGCAGGTGCATTGGTCTGACCCAGAAAGATCCTCCAGCTTCCCCCCTCTAAACTACTTGGTCTCATCCCTCTCATATACCTGTAAGTGCAGTGGCCTTGTTGGTGAAAGTCCCCAAGAAGTAATTTCTCACCTGAAATATATTCCCTCAACGGTCCCCCTTCCACACATCCTATACCTCCTTCCCAGAGCAATCCACAGTCCCCACAGCCACTAGTACATGCATTCCCCAGCCTAGCCTTCCAGTGGTACAGTATGCTGGCTTGGAACCCTGCCTGCCCACCAGGGGCCTCAGAGTTAGCCCTCTGGCACATGTGCTGGCCTAGAACCCCACCCCTCTGCCCAACCAGGACTCAAGTATGTTAACAAGTCCACAAGCCCACTCCAGCAGCACACCATGCCAGTATGCCTGTCTGGGGCTCTAACACTGCTCTCCCCTCAGCCAGCCTGGTACCCAAATACTTGGGGGAGTTCCCCGGCCAGCTCACTCTGCCGGCCCGCAGCCTGGGTCTCCAGGTCATGCCCTAGGCCACTTAGGTGTCACCATGATGGAAGGATGGCATCTAAGCCCAGGTTTTCTTATTAGTTGAAAAGGCTCACATGTTTTTTGCTTTAAAAAATTATTATTCTTTTTCATTTTATTTGAAAGGCAGAGACAGAGAGACACAGACCCAGAGAGAGCCTGTCCATTGGTTGATTAATTGTCTGAGTAGCCATAACCACCAGGCTGTGTCAAGCCACGATCCAGGAGCTCCATCTGAGTTTCCCAAGGATTCAAGTACCAGAGCCATCAGCTGCTGCCTCCCAGGATGCAAATTAATAGGAACCTGGACTTGGATGCAGAGCCAAAACTTGAATCAGGCAATCATATATGGGATGCTGATGTACCAAGTGGCACTTAATCATTGTGTCAAACACCCACCCCATCAGGCTGCATAGAAGTGGGTTTTTTTTTAGAGATTTGTTTATTTTTATTGGAATGGCAGATATACAGAGAGGAGGAGAGATAGAGAGGAAGATCTTCCATCCGATAATTCACTCCCCAAGTGACTGCAATGGCTGGAGCTGAGCTGATCTGAAGTCAGGAGCCAGGAACTCTTCCGGGTCTCCTACACGGGTGCAGCATCCCAAGGCTTTGGGCTGCCATCGACTGCTTTTCCAGGCCACAAGCAGGGAGTTGGATGGAAAGCGGGGGCCGCCGGGATTAGAACCAGTGTCCATATGGGATCCCAGCACGTGCAAGGCGAGGACTTTAACCACAAAGTTATCGTGCCAGGCCCTTTTAAAAACATTTTTTTTAAAGATTCGTTTATTCATTTGTTTGAAAGAGCAAGAGAGAGAGAGATCGAGAAACAGAGAGACAGAAATTTGATCTGCTAGATCATTCCCCAGCTGGCCAGATCTGGGCCAAGCCAAAGCCAGGAATCTAAAACTCTATCCTGGTCTCCCACATGGGTGGCAGGGGCCACAGAGTGAAGCCACTTCCTCTGCCTTCCTATGTGCATTAGCATGGAGCTGAGCCAGAAGCAAATGAGCTAAACATTTTTTTTCAGTGACAATATGATGGCAGTATGTCATAACTTTTTCTTTTCAAAGTGATGTTGAAACTAAATGACATTTACTCAAGTTAGTGAATTATTATGAAGGATGGCATTCACATATAAGTGTCAGAACTAGAACACATAATTTCATCTCAAAACGTGTCTTGTGTTTTTACACAGAGATGCTGCATTTGATGTTCACATTTCATTTTTAGACCGTTGGTTGGCAACTGTTGCTCTACATCTGGCATTCTAGTGGTGCCACCTGGGACATCATAAAACTGAAAACAGATGTGTGGGCCCAGGGCAGCAGTTGAGCACACCACAGGCCTGGCTTCACCACAAGGTGCCAGATTTGATCAAACGATGCCACAAATTCAAAGTTGGTAAGTGGGGAAGAGCAGGACTTACAAGGTGGGGACAGGAGCTGGGAAAGGGGGCACAGGACCGTGCCCTTTACCTTAGGTCCTCTGTGTGTGGGTTTGAGTGGCCACATCATTCTCTCACTCCACTACACTGCTCACCCTTGGACACCTGCAACCTGACTACATGAACAGAAGTCCGAATATCAAGGCAGCTACAAGCCTGCACTTTGGTACCAGGAAACCCAGTGTCCAAGCCCAGCTCCATTGTTAATCACTGTGGGACTGTGATTGTGTGGCACTTTTCGATGGTCACTTTCTTTATAAAATGGTGCTCAAAGGGGATCACATCTCATGGAAATATGCGTTGATTATAGTGAGATAATAGATTGCAAAGTTCTTAGGACAATGTTTGACACATAGTGAGTTCCACTAGAACATGGTAGTGTTAACCTGCTCAAGGGTTCCCTTGCTGCACTTGGCCACGACCCAGAGAGGGAGGGATACTTGTGTTCATCCCCACCAATCCCAGAACTGGTCCATTTTTATCCACTTGATAAATTTGTCCTTTTGCTCAAGTGAAGAATTATGAAAAGGAAATCTTCAAAATCATCATCTAAATACCTTGTCATAATCTTGAACAGGGCATATCAGTTTTCCTGGGGACACCTAGCCAGAAATTTCTTCTAGGTTAGTGGATGCTCTTTGGGTCCAGTGTCTCATGGAGAGTGGAGACAAGGGCAACACCATCCTCCTGCTTGCACTTCGGTCTCTCATCCCAGAGAGACAATGGGACATTTCTTGTCAACTGTCCTACTCTAATTAGCAAGCATTGCGGCCTCAACATTCCGTAATCTATGAGTTTGATTGATGCTTTTCTTGTTCCCACTGCAGCTCACCAGTTCATAGATAGTCAATTCTAGTGTCAATCATACACAGGTTCTTAGACGACTAACATGGATTTACATCTGGTAGCTGAAGAATCTTCTTGATAAAGCTTGGGTTAGCGGCATAAATAAAGCTGTTCCCTGAATACTAAGTCCAATAGCAAAAGAATTTATGTAACTCAAAGGAAGGACATCAGAGATTAGATATAGGAAAAGCTTTAATTTCTGTGGGAAGTGTCACTGAAGAGAGAAGTTGACATTTCTTTAATGTTAAGTAGTTTTCTTTTTTCAAAAACCGATCAAACCAAACACATCATTTTAAAAGTTGAGGTCCATGCATCTTTATATGCACTGAAAATTCCTAACATAGATGAGCATGCCAGGGGGACTGGTTGTCCTGGAATGGAACAATGCTATGAGAACTGGACAGAGATTGTGTTTCTCAGGCTTCCACCTGCCTTTGCCCATCAGTTGCATATGAACCATCTGCACTGGCGTAAACCTTACACTTGCTGCGTCCGTCTTTTTTTTTTTTTTTTTCAATTGCAAAGTCATATATACAGAAAGGAGGGGAGACAGAGAGGAAGATCTTCCATCTGCTGTTTTACTCCCCAAGTGGCTGCAATGGCCAGAGCTGAGCTGATCTGAAGCCAGGAGCTAGGAGCTTCTTCCAGCTCTCCCACGTGGGTGCAGTGTCCCAAGGCTTTGGGCCATCCTCAACTGCTTTCCAAGGCCACAGGCTGGGAGCTATATGGGAAGTGGGGCCTCCGGGATTAAAATTGGCACTCATATGGGATCCAGTATGTGCAAGGCAAGGACTTTAGCCACTAGGCTACTGTGCTGTGTCCACTGCATAAGTTTTGAAAGCAGTATGTGGTTTTGATAACAGGGCTATGATTTCAGGAGGAAACCAAAGTGAACTTTGTAATCAAAAGGTCAGATGTCTGTGAAAGTAAAGAAACACATTACATTTATTTGACAGTAATGAAAACACATGCTTTTTTCCCAAAAAAAAAACAGGCAGAAAAATTTTTAATGATTTATAGAGAAGTTTGGAAATTTTGACCTAGAAACTAAGTAAATAACATCTTTGGTTGTGTTAGAGGCCTGCCCAAGGTCAGAAAACAAAAAGCTTATCTTGGGAAGGAAATATAGCTGTTTGTAACTATTTTAGCCCCTGCTCATCTGCACAGAACAATGGTGTTAGGCAATGCCAATATAGTGAACAGCTGAGTATGTTTGGAGGGAAGTATTAGGTGTATTAGGGGAAGCTAATTAAACCTTAACAGTTATAATGTATGCATGCACTGTTGTGTATCAGTTCCAATAGCCTTCTTGTAGCATTAAAACATCCAATCAGAAATGTGTGCAACCAGGCCTGGCGCAGTGGCCTAATGGCTAAAGTCCTTACCTTGAACGCGCGGGGATCCTATATGGGCGCCAGGTCTAATCTCGGCAGTTCCACTTCCCATCCAGCTCCCTGCTTGTGGCCTCGGAGAGCAGTTAAGGTGAATCATCGGACGGAAGATCTTCCTCTGTCTCTCCTCCTCTTTGTATATCTGACTTTGCAATAAAAAATAAATAAATCTTAAAAAAAAAAGAAATGCATGTAACCATATATGGGGCACAAAGAAGCTAAAAATATGTATCAGGAAATGCCTCTCCTTTTTCAGAATTCAATCTTTTTGGATATGAATCCAATGATGCCTTCTGCTGACATAAACATGATCATAACTGCTTTCAGGTAAAGGTCTTGTTGTTTTGTCTCTCAGCTCATGAATACCATAATATGCTTACTAGAATTTTTGTATTTAGTTAGAGCATAGGAAATACTGATTATGAATACAGACATAATATAGAAAAGCCTTCTGGAAAATAAATCTTAAAAGCACTGGAATATGATAATACTGTTAAACTGAACATGCTTTAAATTTCTGAACTAAAATTTGAGTCCCAAGGTTATATAGAAAACCCTATAATCATGTAGTAATGAGTACTATAGGAATGCATCAGTTTAATAGGCATTACTTTTTCTTTTGATATGTTAATTTTTATTGCAAAAATCAGATATACAGAGAGGAGGAGAGACAGAAAAGAAGATCTCCTGCCCATTTATTCATGCCCCAAGTGACCACATTGGCCAGAGCTGCACTGATCCGAAGCCAGGAACCAGGAGCCAGGAGCTTCCTCCATGTCTCCCTTCGCGGGTGCAGGGTCCCAGTGCTTTGGGCTATCCTCGACTGCCTTCCCAGGTCACAGGCAGGGAGCTGGATGGGAAGTGGAGCAGCCGGCACCCATATGGGATCCTGATGCGTTCAAGGCGAGGACTTAGCCGCTAGGCCACTGCTCTGGACCCTCTTTTTTTTTTTTTTTTTTTAATTTATTTTGATTGGAAAGTCAGATATACAGAGAAGAGGGGAGAGAGAGAAAAAGATCCTCTCTCCATTGATTCACTCCCCATGTGGCCTCAATGGCCAGAGTTGAGCTGATCCAAAGCCAGGAGCCAGGATTCTCCTCAGGATTTCCCGCACAGGTTTAGGGTCCCAAGGCTTTGGGCTGTCCTCCACTGCTTTCCCAGGCCACAAGCAGGGAGCTGGATGGGAAGTGGAGCAGCCAGGATATATGAACTGATGCCCACATGGGACCCCAGCACCAGAAAGGTGAGGACCCTAGCCACTAGACCACCATGCTGGGCCTTTCTTTTTCTTTGTTTCCTAATTTTTATCTATTTAAGTAGAGTGACAGGAAGTGGGAATGAAAAAGTCAGGGAGAGATCTTCCATTTGCTGGTTCACTCCCCAAATGCCCACAATAGCAAAGATTGGGCTGGGCAGGAGCCAGCAGCCAGGAACTCCACCTGGGTCTCCCTCATGGATGGTAAGGACCCAAGCTCCTGGCTCCTGGCTTTGGATCAGCTCAGTTTCAGCCGTTGTGGCCATTTGGAGAGAGAACCAGCAATGGAAGCTCTTTCCCTGTCTGGCTCTCCTTCTCTCTGTAAATCTGTCTTTCCAATAAAAATAATTAAATCTTAAAAAAAAATTGAGCAGCCCATTACCACAGGCGAAGCTACTTTTCTTCAAAAAAGATTCCCTCATCTGATTCCATAGTTGGTAAGTATGTTTGTGCTCCTACTATTATAAGTCATAACATAACTGTCAAGAGCAGTTCTATTACCCTCACACTGACCTGCCTTTCAATGTTTATCTCTTAGGCAAACAACACACTAATTCAAACTCTGCTTCTGTTACCTAACTTACACACTAACTCACATTTTCACATACAGTACTGAGTCTCTGGTCAACCCCCTCTTTGAAGGTCCTGAGAATGTCTTAGCCTCTCAGGTCTGAGGGCACGTCCTGAAACTGTCACACTGACTTTATGTTCCCTGGAAGAAGAGAAGGAAGAAGGAGAGGCTGTCATCTCCCAGCTGAGGGTGCTGTTAGAGGGTGCCCAGCTCTCTTCAGCTTGAGCTCAAAGACCTGAGACAGGGTCTGCTTCTGCAATGAACCAGTTCTTCAGTTGAGCCCCTTTATATACCCACTGGGGCATCATCAACTTCTCTTCCCCTTACAGATCAGTGAGGGGGCCCTGAATATCATCTTGTTTTTTTATTTTTAAGATGTATTTTATTTTTATTGGAAATTCAGATATACAGAGAGGAGGAGAGACAGAGAGGAAGATCTTCCGTCTGCTGTTTCACTCCCCAAGTGACCACAATAGCCAGAGCTGCGCCAATGCAAAGCCAGGACCCCAGTGCCTACTCTGGGTCTCCCTCGCGGGTGCAGCATCCTGGGGCCTTGGGTCATCCTCAATTGCTTTCCCAGGCCACAAGCAGGGAGCTGGATGTGAAGTGGGGCTGCCGGGATTAGAACCAGCGCCCAAATGGGATCCCACGTTAATTTGTTTTACATATCTTACATGCTAGTCTTGGTTCACAACACATCCTGACACACCTCTCAGTACTGACCTTACTCTAAGTTACACACAACTGCATTTCATTAACTAATGCTTCACACATTTCACATACAGGTTAAACATTATCAGTTAATATTCCAGGCATTTCACATTTTGAGGAGATGGCCATAGTAAGAGAAACTTTCAAACAAGTTTTGTTATTACGCTCATCACAATAAATCATAAATATTCTTTATCTTTCCTTTTTTTTCTGTAAATCTCCCTTTCCAACAAAAATGAGTAAATCTTATAAATTAACAGGATGTGGAGCGATAGTTCAAATGGCTAAATCCTTACCTTGCAAGCACTGAGATCTCATATGGGTGCTGGTTTGTGTCTCGGCTGCTCCATTTCCTATCCAGCTCCCTACTTGTGCCCTGAGAAAACAGTAGCGGATGGCCTAAAACAGTGGGACCCCGCATCCACAAGGGAGACATGGAACAGGCTCCTGGCTCCTGGCTTCAGATTGGCTCAACTCTGGCCATTATGGCCATTTGGGGAGTGAGCCAGTGGAGAGAAGATTGTTCCCTCTGTCTCTCGTTTCCTTTATATATCTGCCTTACCAATATAAATAAAGAATTTTTTTAAAAAGGAAAAGAAAAAGAAATGTGCTTAATTTGAGCTCCCTGAGACAGATGAAAGCATTTTTCTTGTAGAACAGTAAAGACTCTGAGTAGCTTATTGTTTAAATATTTGTTTTATTCAAATTGTGTGATTAAATTTTATTAAGGCTGTTAGATGTATGGATAAGAAACAGTATTTAAAACATTATTATTGTGCAATTGATTGTGCTGCTGTCTGCTTATGAGAGAGGCTGGGAGCCCTTCCCCCACCCTCACCCCCAATCTCCCTGGGGGTGTGTTTGTTTACCTGATGGTTAATGATGCACAACCTGATCAGCCCTGACTCCCTGAGAGCCTTGGCCTCCCTCCTAGCAACATCCAACAGCTCAACCATTCCCTGTTCCCCCAGTCAACCACAGGCTCTCCCAGGGCTAAAACCTTTTGAACTGGTCCATCTGTTTCCCAGTTGGATGAATTGATCCAAAAGACCCAGCAATTTATTCTGTTAGCTTTTTTTTTTTTTTCAGGTTAGGATGATACAGAAGCAGTGCAAACACAGAATTCAATTCTGAGAGCCTACTGAACAACGACGGATCATTTGCTCAAATTGCTAAGAAAAGTTAGATCTCAAACTCTCTGATGTATTACTTATCCAGAGATATATCTAAAAGTAATCAGAGATTGAGTAATTTCAATGGAGTTGGCCTTAGGCTGTGAAACCTGGGCACTCACACAGGCCTGTGCTTAGAAGGGCGCACACTTAGGTGAAACCTTTGTTGCCTCCATTTTGAAACTCTCCATAACCTCATTTTTGAGCTTGTATTTTACAAGTAAAGATCAATGGGACAATGTGAGATTAGCAAGAGTCCTCCCTTCTTTGCTGCCAAATTTGCATAGAATTTTTTAGTGTTGCATCCACTCCATCACTAAAACAGAATGTTACATTCACCAGTGACAGTCACCACAAAGTTTTACTATAAATGAGAGGTGAGGCAACCAACTGACTGGCCAGATGCGACCAGCACCCTTTTACCGCAGTGTGGCCCCAAAAAGCACATGCACAGGGGCAATCCACAATAGGCTGCAAGGTGAAGGGGGAAATACCACACATTCCCTACCTATCTCCCTGGACAGCGCATGTCTGGCTCTTCTCCGGTCCAGCAATCAAGGTGACCACCCACTTAATTACTTGGAGCCACCTGTGAGATAACCAGACTTGGGCCTTGAATCTTGAGCATTGGTGCCCATGAGTACTAAAGGTCACATAGGGCATTTAATGTGCAAGTTCACACAGTTTCTTAGCAGCAATGAGCCGTGTTTACTCCAATTTGATTTCAATTCTACACTAAATGTGGCTCAAGAACACAGAATTCCCAGTAGATGTCCCACAGTGTTTGAGAGTATAGCAAGATACAAAGAAAGTGTGAGATCAGCATGTTAGGTTCACAGCTCACTTCTGTCCTCATCATCCTGTTTCCCTTTCGAACTAGACCTTGCTTAGAATACAGAAAGCAAGCAGTGGCATCCCAAGCACAACACGGATGACCCAGGAATCAGTTCATAATCTTTCTTCATTGTAACAGCAACTGCTTACACTGAAAATGATAAAATAGAAGGGGCAAGATGACAAACACCTTCTTCAATGACACTTGCAAAAAGTGTGCACATCCATTAGTGAGGTAAAAAGAGATGAATTGATTTAGTGCACTGTTTCTGTTCTTCTGGTAAGATTACATTGTTCATATATAAGCTGTGATGTACAAATTGTACAATTTTGGTGACTGCATGAATTAAATGCTCTGATATTTGGATTTAAAACTAGCATTTGGGACCAGTACCATGGCCTAGTGACTAAAGTCCTTGCCCTGAACGCGCCAGGATCCCATATGGACGCCGGATCTAATCCTAGCAGCTCTGCTTCCCATCCTGCTCCCTGCTTGTGGCCTGGGAAAGCAGTCGAGGATGGCACAAAGCATTGGGACCCTGCACCCGCGTGGGAGACCTGGAGGAAGTTCCTGGCTTAGGAGTGAATCATCGGACGGAAGATCTTCCTCTCTGTCTCTCCTCCTCTGTGTATATCTGGCTGTAATAAAAGAATGAATAAATCTTTAAAAAAAAAAGAAAAAAGAAATGTACTTAGTACTAAGACACTTCAATATAAAGAATATAGTTAGGCCTGGCGGGAAGTTATCCATCAAAGAGTGTTCAAACTTTTGTGTGGGTCAATTTCATTATAATCCTGACTCTTTGAAGGCTGATGAACAGGGCTCCATTTTCCCTAAAATAAGCAGAAAATAACAGAGATGCTGATAGGGACAAGGGAAAATCAATCATTAAAGCTGTTAGGCCCTCCGCCCATTGAAGATAGGAGAGGAAGGATTCAATTGCTGGTAAAAGTCATTACAGTGATGTTATTTGATCTTGTCTTTTTTTGTGACTAATTCCTTTTTTTTAAAGATTTAATTTATTTTTACTCGAAAGTTAGATGTACAGAGATAGAAGAGACAGAGAAGAAGATCTTCCGTCCATTGGTTCATTCCCCAAGCGGCCACAATGATTGGAGCTGAGCCAATCCGAAGCCAGGAGCCAGGAGCCTCTTCCGGGTCTCCCATGTGGTTGCAGGGTCCCAAGGCTTTGGGCCATCCTCGACTGCTTTCCCAGGCCACAAATAGGGAGCTGGATGGGAAGCGGGGCCGCTGGGACACAAACTGGGGCCCATATGGGATCTCAGCTAAGACACTGTGGTAGAAGGAGAAGGATCAAAAGGCAGGGGGACAAGGCAAGTGCCAGGTTTCAAAGGCTCAGAGAGGTTTGCAACTACAGTGAGGAGATCAATCTAGATTCTGTTGGGAGAAATGAAGGTTGGGACAGGAATATAAACCTATAAAATGTAAAAGGTAACAGCACGTGAGAGGACTAAGTTGTCAACAGCTGGCTTAGAAAGAACCAAGACTTCACAGATACCTGGGCTGAACTGACACTTTCTCCTCATAGAAATGTGTTCTCTTGTTATTACTTTAAACTTGTATCTCAGTCTGTTTACTTTTTCCTTTACTTAACTGTGGAACCCAGAAAGGCATTTTGATTTCTTTTGTATTGAACTTCTGGCATAGCGCCTGGCTCTAAAATTGCTTTGTGAACATACCATGCTTCACATGCGATTGGTTCTCATGCCAGGCAAAATACAGATTGAATGTCCCTAATATAAAAATCTAAAATTAAAAATACTTCCAAATCTGACAATTTAAGATTGCCTGATTGATGGCTACATCATGTTGCAAAATTTCACACCTGACCCCATGTAACAGGTCACGGTTAATATGCAGTAAACGAAAAAGTTTGTATGAATTACCTTCATGCTATCTATGTAAAGTATATGAAACATAAATGAATTTTGTGGTTTCATGTGAATTCTACAATTTTTTTTCTGGTTCTCTAAAAAATGTCATTGGTGAACCTGTCATGATGGCTTAGTAGCTAAATTCTCAACTTGCAAGTGCTGGGATCCCATATGGGTGCTGGTTCCTTTCCTGGTTCCTCTGCTTGCTGTCCAGCTCCTTGCTTGTGGCCTGGGAAAACAGTAGAGGACAGTCCAAACCTTTGGGACGCTGCACTTGTGTGGGAGACTTGGAAGAAGCTTCTGGCTCCTGGCTCCTGGTTTTGGCTCAGCTCCAGCCCTTGTGGCCATTTGGAGAGTGATTCAACAGATGGAAGATCTTTTTCTCCTTCTGTTTGTAAATGTGATCTGCCTTTCCAATAAAAAAAATATATTTTTAAAATCATTGTTATTATTGGATTTATAGTTTGCTTTAGATAATATGAACATTTCAATGATATTAATTTTTCTAACCCCTGAGTAAAAAATATCTTCTTATGTGTGACATTGAGTTCTTCCACTAATGTTTTATAATTTTCATTATACAGATAATTATCTCTTTTGGTAAGTTTATTCCTAAATAACTGAATTTTGGGTAGTTGTTACGAGTGAACTCTTTCTTGATTTCTCTTTCAGTGACATCATTATTGGCGTACAAAGTGCTGTTGTATGTTGTTTTGTATCGTACAATTTAACTGAATTGATTTATCATTTCTAACAGCTTTTTTGAATATTTATTTATTTCTACTGGGAAGGCAGATTTACAGAGAGAAGGAGATAGAGAGAAAAACATCCTCTATCTGCTGGTTCACACCCCAAGTGGCCACAACGGCTGAAGCTGAGCTGATTTGAAGCCAGGAGCTTTTTCCAGGTCTCCCACGCAGGTGTAAGGTTCTAGGGGGTTGGGCTATCCCTCTACTGCTTTCCCAGGCCACAAGGAAGAGGTTGACATCCCTGTCTTGTTCAGAATCTGCTTTCAGCTTTTCCCTCTTCTGCATAATACTGGCTGTTGGTTCGTCTTCAGTAGCCTTTATGATTTTTTTTGTGATTTTTTGAGAGCAATTTATTCACAAAATTATATTCTACAGCCACAGTGTCCTGTGGAGAGACACTGAGAGAATGTAACAAGATCATCATTTAATAAGTCTGAATTCACTTTCACTGCAAGGTGTAGAGCATGGTCCTCTGCTGAAACAGATTTCTTTTTAACAGACCTTTGTTTCAAAAATGTCAGAGATACTGTGAGTTCTATGTAAAATGGTAAACAGTAAGTTAATTCCTTTGTTTGAACTGATAAGCACCAGTTTCACCACATAATGGAAAATTATAATTGGTCACTGGTATAAACTAGTATTGTTTCATAATTTGAAGCTTTCTGAATGGACAAGCTTAGGCCTGATGCAACTGTAACAATATTACTGAATGAATAGACTATGGAAATGGTACAAAATGCTATTGGCTTTAATTATTAATAGATCATACAACATTATATTAATAATTGCTATTCAAAATAATAATAGCCCCCCCCCAAAAGCCCCACCTGTCTTTAAGTCCCCGTGGAGGTGGTATATATACACACTCATGCCACCCTGTACTTAGGAGTTCAGCAGATACTTTGGCTTTAGGAAAAAGTCACAAGCATTTACAATAATGGCTTCAGTTGTCATCTTAAGTACACAGTGGGGCAAAAAATGCTCAATTCAATATTCATCATTCCAGTGACGCCGGCCTGTGTGAAAGTTACTCCTACTGCTGATAGCTGTAAAAACTAATTTATACATGACAAGACAATTAAATAAAAGCAATCCCTTTGAAATGCTTTTTACCAATAGTAAGCATTTTATGACAGTAACGTGTATAGATTCAGAGCACCCTGGAGCTCTTTATATTCAAATGAATGAACATTTATGTTATTTATGAATTGTACCGAATTAAAAACAAAATCAGATGTGCCTCCTTAGAATAAACCAACCAGGTATACAGTATTAACATTGTCATTAAGGTTGTTTGCAAAAGGAATAGAGAATTTAGATTTATTTATTTTTCTTGGAAAGTCAGAGTTTACAGAGAGAGAAGGCGATATAGAGAGAAAGATCTTCCATCTGCTGGTTCTCTCCCCCAAGTGGCCACAATGGGCAGAGCTGTGTTGATCCAAAGCCAGGAGCCAAGAGGTTCTTCTGGGTCTCCCACACAGGTGAAGGTTCCCAAGGCTTTGGGCTATCCTCCACTGCTTTCCCAGGCCACAGGCAGGGAGCTGGTTTGAAGTGGAGCAGTCAGGACACAAACTGGCACCCATATGGGATGCCAGTGCATTCAATCACGAGGATTTAGCCACTGGGCCACTGCACCAGGTCCACAACATCTATTTCTTTCCATGCTTTGTGTTCATACGTCTTGAAGGTGTTTCAGGTCTCATGGTGGTTCAGCTTCTTTTTCTTTACAGGCTCTAAAATCTGAAAACAGCAGCTGGCATAGTAGTTTCGTAGGCTAACCCACCACCTGTGGCACTGTCAGCCCTCATGTGTGCCAGTTCCTGTCCTGGCTTCTGTACTTCTATTCCAACTCCCTTTTTACGTGCAAGGAAAGCAGGGGAGAATGGCTCAAGTCCCTGGACCCCTGCACTCATGTGGGAGATTCAGAGGAAGCTCCTGGCTCCTGGCTGTGAACTGGCCCAGCACAAACTGCAGTGGGCATTTGGGCAGTATTCTGGTAGATGCAAGTTCTCTCTCCGTGTCTCTGAAACTCTTCTTCTCAAAATACAATAGCAATAAATATTTTTTAAAAAATCTGAAAGGAACACATTAGTGTTTCATCCACACTCATCCTGGCACTTTTACTGTCAAATTTTTGCCAGCAATTGGGTGAAAAGAACAGTGTGCTAAACTGCCTCTGCAAAAAGCTCAGATCCAGCTTTAACTAATTGATGGACTCTGCATATGAGATCCAAATCATGGGCCCAGTGCTGTAGCCTAGTTACTCAAGTCCTCGCCTTACATGTGCCAGGATCTTACAGGGTGCCAATTCATGTCCTGGATGCTCCACTTCCCTCCCAGCTCCCTGCCTGTGGCCTGGGAAGATAGTGAAGAATAGCCCAAAGCCTTGGGTCTCTACACCCATGTGGGAGACCCAGAAGAAGTTCTGGCTTTGGATCAGTTCAGCTCTGGCCATTGTGGCCACTTGGGGAGTGGACCAGCAAATGGAAGATCTTTCTCTCCTTATCTTTTTCTCTCTGTAAATCTGGCTTTTCAATAAAAATAAATAAATCTTAAAAAAAAAAAAAAGAAAAAGATCCAAATCATGCTTATAGAGAAACTTTGTAACCATTTCTGCACCAAATGTGAGGAACACCCATCTCTCATTTCCACCCAAACCTGAGACATCTTTATCCAGGGTCAGACCACAAAAGATCACAAGGAAGACCCTGATCTGGTATATCAGTTGGACACACAATTCATCAATTCTGCTCCATAGACTGGAGATCTGGTAGTAAACCTCATTCACCCCAGAACATTTTCTCATCCATGATGGCTGCTATCAGTAAAAATTTAAAACAATCTGTGAAAATTTTCCATAGGTTAATGCTGTATCTTCTTTTACATTCATCATAAAATCCATAAACCCTTTGATGCTGGCCCATTCATGGCTACTTCTGATTTGGTAGGCCAGGAAGAGGCTGATCATCTCGTCATTGCTTTCCCCTGTCTACATAGTTCTCAAGAAATAAGTGGCTGCTTCCTGGCTGGAGACCACCTAGACTCAAAAAGTGGCAACAAGTCATGGTATTGTCTGTGGACGTCCCCACATATGCGAGGGGTACTTCCAGTTCTGGTAGGAGAGGCTGACTGACAAAGATCTCAAGACTTCAAGCACAGACCTCTGTTTTTTTTTTCTCCAATAGCTGAACATTCTTATCAGCCTCGGGGCCTTCTAACCTCCAACAGTTGTTGGATGATGTTGTGGGTGTTATGTTTATCTAAGTCAGTCATTGCCGGTCTACCACTGGCCATCCTGCCACCAGCTCATGTCTGGGACTTGCAAAGAGCACGGAGGGGATTGTGGTGGTGGCAGCAGCAGCCACGGCAGGACTTGCCCTCAAACCTCAAGCTGTGTGGCTCCCTGCATCCTCCTCCTCTCTCCACTGGAACCACAACCAGCATTTATGATTTTTGAGGTATGTCATTCCTTCTATACATTCTATACCTAATTTGTCGAGTGGTTTTTTTCCCCCAAACTGATGTAGTTTATTGAGTTTGTTTTATTTCCAGTCCCTCCATCCTACTCTGCTGGTGTACAAGTGCGCATTTTTGATCAGCCACACGATGAGGGATGGCCTCAACCATGCGAAAGCTCCCACTCACACTTGTCCGTGAGAACAACAGTGCCCACTTTACACACCTCTGCCAAGCCAGCCCTGATTAAGAACCATTAGTTTCAAAGATCAGGCTCTGATTCTGAAGATGAACCAAGATGCACACCGCAGGATCCTAGCATCTGCTTTGGCTATTTTGTACAGCTGTTGTATTATTGGACTACATCATCTGTTTTCTTTAAAAAGGACACCAACAAGGGGAACTAGCCAGTGTGAATTTTAACCAGACAGCTGGCTTTCTGTCCCTCTATCCCTAAAACAACAAACAAACAAACAAACAAAAAAGCACTCCACTGTGAAGAAGGATCCACTGACGCTTCAGCATTTGTCCCATCAAGACCTGGAGGTCGCAGAGGCAGGCCAGCATCCTCCTTCAGATCTACTGCACTCTGCCACTTGCAAACACTTCTGAAATTAGCACATTGACTGTTGTGCTTTAAAGCTTAGGGTATGGAAGGGCCCTGCACAATGGCTCGATTGGCTAATCTTCTCTCTCCAAGTGCCAGGCAATCAATTGTACACGGCAAGCAAACAGCTCCACGGATTATATCTAGAATTCCCATGGTTGCAGGAGTCACAGTGGCCTGCTGCCTGTTCTGGACTATCTCTAGAGACTTCTGGCAGACCTGGGGCTGCTGGCTTCCCCAGACACGAGGAAGTTAGCAGCTCCTGGCAGCACCTCAGACCTGATGCCTGGAGGGTAGCGAGAGTGAAGGGTGGGACTTTCTTTCTGGAAGCCTAGTCAACCAATCAGCCCTCCATACTTTAAGTCTGTGAGGACGGTGGAATTCTCTTACAGTCAGTCTGTGTGTGAGTCGTGGTGCTCTCTATTTCCCAGCAAGATGGCATCCTCTACCCAGTATGGAGGGGCGGGATGGGGAAGAAGCTGGCTGGCGGGGCGGCAGCAAGCAGAACGCTTCCTTCCTGCCTATTGGCTTTCAGAGTGTACGTGATGTTTGCAGGTCTCACCACTACCTCACTGACGTTTCTCCTTTATTCAGTCTCCTCAACGTCAGTCTCTTACATATTTGTCCCTTTTCTCAGCAAGATGGCTTCTCCAGGCTGGGGTGTCAAGATAAGAGTGGTGGTTGTTAGCAGCCATGGGGTTGGTGGTGATGGTAAGCTTCTTTCCTCTCTGTTGATCTTCAGGGTCATTGTTGACTGATTCTCATTGTGAACCTGTCTCCTCAATTCTAATGCTTCCTATGGACAGCCCTTCTCCCAGCCACATGGCTCTGCTGCTTCGGATGTGGGGGTAGCAGTGGTTGGCAGCAACCCTGGCAGCAGAGCCATGCTGCGTTTTCTCTCTCCTGGCTTTTGGAGGTTCTGTTCTGTCTTCATTTCCTACCGCTGCTTTGCTGAAGCTTTCCCTCTGACAATCCCGGACACATGATCCACCTTAGTTGATATGAAACTTCTTTTTTTTCTGACTGAGGTAGATTGTAGGTTTCTCTTCATTATTCTTGATCCCCTCCTGTTACTCATATTGAAACAATTTTAAAACAAAGAGGTTTTTAAAGTTTTTTTTTCAGAAATGACTTTGTCTTCACTTCTGGTTCCATGGAACTATTTATCAGTGATTTCATACTTGAAAATATTAGCAGATATGTTTAATCTGGTACCTTCTATTTTCTATTTCCAATTTAAACTTCTTTTAGAAGCAGTATTTATATAGGAAATGTAAGCACAAAAATGTTACTCTACCTGCTGGCTGCTGGTGGGTGCCAGACTGGGGCTTCTTCATGCTCGGATCCCTGATTCCAGAAACCACATACACACGGTGAGCTGTCCCCAGGCAGCCAGTGTGCCATTTGGCGCCAGGTTCTGCCTGCTGGCCGCCCGGTGGCCAGCTCTGGAGTTTTGTTTCTTTGAATTCCTACTTAGGTAGCTCCATGTTGAGCCCACTGTGATTCTGGGATGTGAATTAATTTTAAAAATTCCCGACCACAGAGTATCTTTTCCTTTGAAGGTAAGTGAAGGTAATGAGACTTGGTAGGTTGGAGGAGAGGGACCAGATGATCTTTTTGGATAAGACTGATACACCAAACTCTTTACATCCTGTGTAGAACTTGTAATTACTGAACAACGCTAACCACCAAACACCAGTCCATGCAAAAGCCAAGGCTAGGGGCTTGGATCATATCCTGTTACCTAACATGATGATGGATAGGCTATGGGTCACAGTAGGCAGGGCCATGATATTAACTAGCACACAAGAGACCATTTCCGGGGGAGGGGGAGATTCGGTGGGGGATGTGTGAGCCAAACCCCGTGGAAATACTAGCCCCACTGGTTAGCTCAAGAGTTGGGGTGGCGATGGACTAAGCTAGGTGTGACCAAGGAGCCTGCCATCATTCACGGGTAAAGGAACCCACAACAGTCTGGACTGGTCAAGGCAACAGCACCCAAATGTGCATCCTGAATAGGGTGTGGGGTGAGCCGGGCTGCAACATTCACCAGCTCATACAAGGCCAAACGGAAGGCCAGACTGTGATGGACATGGGCCTAACATCCACTGGCATGTATGAGACCTCGGTTTGGGAGTGGATCAAGTGGAGGATATTGGGAAAATCCCCTGGTGAGCCACAGCTCCTGCTGGTGAACATGTGGTCCATACCTAGGGGCTGGACAAGCTGGGCAAAGTAGCTCCAAGAGTTGGCTAATGTGTGAATTGGTAATGGAACAGGGTGGACTGGGCAGGACTGAGCAAACCTTAGCTCACAAGTGAAACTAGAGACCAGGATGATGCACAGGTCATGCCGAGCTAAGCTCTTGCACCTACATGTCTGCATGAGTCAGGGATGCTAAGCCACAGTGTCTAAGGCAGAGGCTGGGACAGGTGAGGGGCTCTGCCAAGCTGAGTCAGAGTAACCACTGGCATGTGCGTGATCTATGGCTGGGAACAGGCCTGGTTGGGGAGCTAAGGGGACACCCTAACTGGGTTGAGGTTCCCACCAAGGAGCACATGGGCTGGAATGGGGGCTGTGTTCTGATTAGGATATAGTTGTAGTCTCCCTTGGCACAAGTGTGGACTGGGACTGGACCCACCAAGCCGGGCTAGACTCCAACACCGTCTGGTGCTCTGGAGGACCAGGGGAGATGTGTAACAGACTAGGCTAGGTCTCAGCCCCTACTGAGCCATGTGTGAGCTGTATGTGAGTATGGATGAGCCGTGGCTGGGCTGAAGCATCCAACAGTAAGAGCCAGATTGGGTTGAAGGCCAGTCAGGAAAGGCCACTGTTCCTACTAGGACAGGAGGTGAACTAAGTAGGGCTGGCTCATGGACCCACTGGTGTGCATGAAATCTGACATTGGGAGAGTTTCTGATGGAGGAGCCTGGGCAACTCCTCTGGCAGGACACAGACCCTGCAGGTGAGCGCAAGAAGCATGATAGGAAACAACCCAGAATAGGCCATGGAAAGTTTCCTACTGGCATACATTAGGCATGGGTTGGGGGCAGACCAGGCTGAACCAGGTCACAAAACCCACTGGTGAATCTGAGCACCAGAACAGAGTTTAGGTCGAGCCATGTTCAGTCGCAAAAAAACAAAACAAAACAAAACAGTGCACAATACGGAATGCCAAGGTTAGATGACCTGAACCGGATGTGACCACGGTGCCCAACCAGCACACATGAGAACCAGGAAGAGAGGGGGCAGAGCCAGCAAGGGGAATATGGGGTGGGGGGTTCCCCTGCTGTACTGCTATTCCCACTGGAGAGCATGAACTGGGATGGGGGCAGACCAGACTAGGCAGGGCTACAACACCTGTGGGCCTCATGTGAGCTACATCAGGGAAAAACCAGGCTGGGATGATTGTTCCTACTGGTGCAAGCATAAAATAGAGTGGGTGAGGGTTGGTTGGGCTTTGCCACAGCATCAGCTGGCAGAAGCTGGCATTGGGAGCTAATTCTGTCAAGTTAAACTCCAGAACCACCTGGAGAGTGCATGATCCAGGAGTGGGAGTGGCCTAAAAGGGAAATAGTGGGCACCTCTCTCTTTGGTTACCACTTCTACTGGAACGCACGAAAACCAGGACAGGGGCTGGGGTGGCTAGACAGAAGGGCACCCAACAGCTTGTGTGTGGGCTGGATAGTGGAGCTGGTTAGGTTGAAGTAGGCTTCAATGACCATTGACATGTATGAGAGCTGAATGCGGTGTGGGACAGACTGGACTAGTCTGCTGCACATACTGGCAAGCACAGGAACCAGGATAGGGGGCAGGCCTGGTGGGGGTTATTGTGGGTCATTCAGTCTAGGCTGTAGCTCCCACTGGTTTATGTAAGGGCCAAGTATGTGCTGGGCAGAATCAGGCTGGACTGCAACACCCATTGGTTCCAGTGGAAGACAGAGCTGGAAACAGAACCAACCCAGCAATTGCAACCACCAGCTGATTGGGGTGATAGACTGTACCGGGCCCTGTACTTGCCAAGTACACACAAGATCTGGTCTGGGGGCCCGGTGGCGTGGCCTAGCGGCTAAAGTCCTCGCCTTGAAAGCTCCGGGATCCCATATGGGCGCCGGTTCTAATCCCAGCAGCTCCACTTCCCATCCAGCTCCCTGCTTGTGGCCTGGGAAAGCAGTTGAGGATGGCCCAATGCATTGGGACCCTGCACCCGCGTGGGAGACCCGGAAGAGGTTCCTGGTTCCAGGTTCCCGGCTTCAGATCGGTGCGCATCGGCCCGTTGCAGCTCACTTGGGGGAGTGAATCATTGGACGGAAGATCTTCCTCTCTGTCTCTCCTCCTCTGTGTATATCTGGCTGTAATAAAAATGAATAAATCTTTAAAAAAAAAGATCTGGTCTGGGTTCACCTCAGACAAAGTTTCTTTAGGGATCCCTTCACTTGAACTGCCGGACTCAGAACCCTATCCATGAAAAGACAGAGGACAGAACAAGTCAATCAATCACCTCAGCCATATGTTGGCAGTAAAAAAACAGGGCAAACAGAGACCCTAAGATGGACTATGTCAGCCAGTGAATTCTGCAGCGATTTCTTTGTGCTTGGAGTGGTGAGATTGACAGCAATTCAGAACTGTTGACTATCAAAACCACTTGAGCAAAACCCTCAGAGCATGCCCCACATCAGGGACCTGGGATGGGTGGGAGACTGGGTGGGGCTTCTCCCTTAAAATCCCCCTTTACCCCAGATATAGAAAAAAAATGTGTGGAAATGATAGTCTTACCCACTTTCCTGTAGCCCTTGAACCTTTGTGCCCTAATTAACTATGTAAAGATTGTAAAAAAATAATAATAATAAAAATGTTACTATATGCATATTATTACTGTTTATTTATTTAGAAAATATTTTTCTGGGCCTGGTGCGGTGGCCTAGTGGGTAAAATCCTCACCTTAAACGTGCCAAGATGCCATATAGAAATCAATTCTAGTTCACTGCCCCACTTCCCATCCAGCTCCCTGCTTGTGGCCTGGGAAAACAGTGGAGGACAGCCCAAAGCCTTGGGACCCTGCACCTGTGCGGGAGATCCAGAAGATGTTCCTGGCTCCTGGCTTCAGATCGGCGCAGTTCCAGCCAATGCGGTCACTTGGGGAGTGTATCATCGGACAAAAGATCTTCCTTTCTGTTTCTCCTCCTCTCTGCATATCTGACTTTGCAATAAAAATAAATAAATCTTTAAAAATATGTATTTTTCCAGAAATAAAATATTATAATCAGAGAAAAGTGTTTTAGAAACAGCTGTTGTCTTACATGAATTTTTTTGCTTTTCTGAAAATACAGAGGAAAAACTAATATGTTACAATGAAAATGATGTCTGCTAAAGGAATCCTTTAACAGAAGCTTCTTAGAAATACAAGAAAAACCAAGGGCAAAGCAAAAGTCACATCATGAGTCTTAACTGCTTTACTCCCAATTACTTTCAACACTGGAACCATTGTCCCTAAGAGCAGTAAGTATTCTGAATGGATTGAAGCCCACAGCTGTAAACTGGGTTTTTATGGCCTAAAATGATTGAGGATTTCTATACTTACAAACCGTTTCTCATCTTGCGGCAATTGAGATTTTTAAGAATGTATAGAACAGATTGCATTTCGCTCTCTTTGTTTGCATAGCTTGCTGAAGGTAGGTTAATACTGTGGGAATCTTTACTCCATTCATGACTCTGAATGCCTATTTACGGTATTTATACATCTCGAGTTGAAGTGATCCCTCTTACTGCCATCTGCACAGGGGTAATTTTCACTCTAAGAGCTATTGATCCCAATGTATTGTTTTGACGAGATACACCATGGTTGGTTTAAATAGAAGCAAAAACCACAACAGTTGGTGCTCTAAAACAAAATTCAGACCAGTAATTTTCGCCTTATTATGAAACCTAATATACTAATCACCCATTATAGAGTCAAAATGAAAGCTTGGGAAAGTAAGAAAGATATATATGTAGACAGCATGATCACACTCTTCATGAATGATCTTTATGCAATCAATTGGGGCTCTAAAGTTCAATGTTGTAAAGTTACAATAGACCTAGAGTCTGTGTTGTTGACTGACATGTATGGCCTGCTTTCCCATTTGTATTCTGTTCATTTTAATCATAGAAGAGTATAGTTCATTGAAAGGTTTTCAAGGATTGAATATTTAAAAAAAAACACAAAACTTTGTTGTTGTTGTTGTTGTTGAAAGGAAGAGTTACATTAGTAGGAAGCTGGATCAAAAGTGGAATATCCAAGTTTTGAACTGGTGCCTAATATGATACAACAATGTTCCAGGCTGTGGCTTAACGTACTTCACCACAATACCAACCCCCAAAATGAGCAATTTAAAAATCAAACCCTGACAGAGCTGGTGCTGTGGTATGCACAGATTGAGCTGTCTGCATCCCATATGGGCTCTGGTTCAAGACTCAGCTACTCTACTTCTGATCCAGCTCCCTGTTGATTTACCTGGGACAGCACCAGAGGATGCCCCAAGTCCTTGGGTTCCTGCCACCTACATGAGGGACCTGGAAGAAGCTCCTGGTTTCTGGATTCAGCCTGGCCAAACCTGGCTGTTTAGGCCATTTGGGGAGAGAATTGGTAAATGAAATCTTGGCTTTCTCTCTCAGTTTTACCTCCTTCTCTGTATCTATAACTTTGCCTTTCATGTACCCTTGCATGAATGTGCAGCAGAGTGGTTGAGATGCTGCTTGGGACACCTGCATTTCATGTTGGAGGGGTCGTTTGGAATTCCAGTTATTCTATTTCGAATACAACTTCCTGCTAATGTGCAAGTGATCTCAGCAACTGATACCTCAAAGTAATTGGGTTCCTGCCACCTTCATAGGATTACTTCCTAACTCCTGGCGTCAGCCTGGCCCAGCCTGGCTGATGTGGACATTGTGGCAGTAAACCAGAGAATTAAAGATCTCTGTCTGCCTCTGTTTTTCTTTATCTCTCTACCTGCCGCATAAATGAATTAAAATTTAAGAACAGGGTTTTAATTTTACTGTAATATTTTGTTTCTTCAAAAAAGAATATTTTTAAAAGATTTATTTATTTTTATTGGAAAGGCAGATCTACACAGTGAGGGAAAGATCGATCTTCCATTTGTTGGTTCACTCTGTAATGGCTGGAGCTGAACCAATCCAAAGCCAGGAGCCAGGAGCTTCTTCCGGGTTTCTCACACAGGTGTAGGGTTCCAAGGCTTTGGGCCGTCCTCGACTGCTTTCCCAGGCCACAAGCAGGGAGCTGGATGGGAGGTGGAGCAGCCAGGGCATGATCTGGCACCCACAGGGGATCCCGGAACATGCAAGATGAGGATTTAGCCATTGAGCCATCATCCCAGGCCATCTTCAAAGAAGAATCTTAAACCAGCCAAATACACAAATAAACAAAACCCAGAAACTAATACATAAAAAAACCTTCCTGGGAATGTAGAAGCAAGCTTAAAAAAACCAGAAAAACGTGTCAGTATAATCAATGTTTAGTGTTAAAAAGTTTAATCAAAGTCTGTCTATAGTTGGAGAGAGAAAAGATTCTGACAAATTGTTGTATTGATTAATTCTGAATCTTAGTTGTAATTTATACTGAACTGACTGAAATCTCTCTAATTATTAGGTCAGCATAATTGTTATTACCTCATTATAAATATCCACGTGTACATGTTGGCTATAATCACCCTTGCACATAACTGTAGTTCATTAAGGAGTAACTTGTTACACTAAAGGAAAAAAGAAAGAAACAAAGAAAGCAAGAAAAAGAAAAGGAGGAAGGAAAGGAAATAGTGGAACAATTGATGTGTTCAATTGTCAAGGACTTTCATAAGGAAGGGAGAAATTACACTTCTTGAGTACTGCTGCATGTATATCAAATATCATGCTAAGTATTTTACATGAATTTCCCTAAGAGTCTTATGAATATCATTATCCTATTTCATAAATGAAGAAAATGTGACTCAGTGGGAGAAAGTGACAAGTAGGTGACACTTAACTCCTCTTTGTGATGAAAACTGAACTCATGGGAATAAATGAGACAGCTGTTTTAAGACACTGAATTGAACAAAAATGTGTCAGACCAATTTTGGTATGAGCAAATGCAAGGTAACATTTAATGAAGGTATACTTGGAGGATAATGATTATGCAAGTCATTATTAACTATTCCCTTGAACTGATATTCCTCAAACTATTGTAGCTGCCATTCCAGTGAAAAGATGGGTCATGAATAAAAATTACCTGAAACCTTATTTGAACACAAGCTATGTTATATTTACATCTAAAGTATTCTATTTGCTTGATCTCCAAATAATGAAATCAAAGAAGACCCACAAGAAATTGTCTGAGCTCTTAAAAAGAAAACGACATGTGTAGTTATTTATACTAAAAATATAGACGCTTCCATCATCAGATCACTTTTTGTGAAATGTTAATCTAGTCCCTGGAGGATGAGGGCAAGAGGGATAAACACACTCATTCAGCTTCACCCAGTCACTCACAGATTAAACACTAGAAATTATATCAATGCTATAAATCACAGATGACAGCAGCATCTTTAGACATCAAACATGCCTGTAATTCTTCTCTGAGGAAAATGGGAGATGCTAGACTTTCTTCATTCCTAGGCTCAGAAATCTCAGAATATCACCTCTGATTTGTTGGTTACAGTTCACACATCCAACTCCTATGCAATCAGAGGGACTGCACAGGGGTGTGAATACCAGGTTGATGGGAGTAACCAATATAATTGGATACCACCCTGTGCCCCTTGACCTTTAATGATTGCCCTTCCTCTCACATGTAAAATATACTCAAATTTCCAACACTTTCAAGATTCCTACTTTAGTTTTGCATTGACTCCCAATCTAGAATCTGCCTGGAATTGCACCATGACCCTCCCAGGTGACTAAATCAGAAACTTATTCAATTCTTGTTTCTTCCTGCTCTCCTATCCGCTACTATTCTGTACCCTATATTGTGTGCTTTAAAAAGATTTAATTTTATACATTTGAAAGAATTAAAGAGAAAGAGAGAGAAAAGGGAAAGAGAGGAGAGAGGAGGAGAGAGGCACAGGGAGATGGATCTTCCATTCTCT